>NC_069380.1:193816785-194424285 GCF_027475565.1 Acinonyx jubatus | reverse complement strand
GCAATTTGGGAATGGCAAGGTAAGTTATATGTAGATATACACACCTTTCATTATTTAAAGGTTAGCTTACAAAAAAATTTAAATTCCTAAAACTTGGTCAGACCAACATCAATGTCTCACGCATTAGCAAATAACACCAGTTCTAATGGTAATGGCTACAAGTTGGCATTCATACAGGCAAACAAAGGTAAACATTTATAGCCAGACCTAAAAAACACCAAACACTTCCTAATGACTTAATAAAACAAATGGGAATCTTCCTTCCAAAAACAAAACAAAAAACCCCACAAAAACCAAAAAGCCCCATGTTGTCCTGAAGTTGAGAATTTCTATCAGATCATCAGATCATAACATGCTTAGTGCATTGCCAATGCTGCCTGTCTGCCCGAGCTCAACATTGAATCGATAAATAAAGCAATTCACTCAATAAAACTAATCATTGCAGAAAAATTTCAACACAATTAGTTTCTAACTGCAATCATGCGTCACTAGCTCAAACCCAATCACCCCATACGTTCAACCATTCTGAGACCCCAATGAATACTAATTTTGTTGTATGAACATTCATTTCACTTGACTATATTTTCCTTTAAAAGGGGGAGAAAGGGGTAGAGAATCCACCCAACTTGGCACCCAAGTAAGAAACTGTCAACTACTTTTGAAGCAGGCCCAAAAGTTAACCTTTTGAATACACAAATCCAAGGACTGAAGAATTCTCATTATGATCATGCTCAGTCAGCAAATGTTAACACCATGGTGACAGATGGGTCAGTGGTCCCCACGCTGGCACAAGCACATATATTGCAAAAACCCACGCTTCAGTGACAAAGGTTAAAATCTGATTTTAGCATTCAGGAAAAAATGTATATGGGGTTTTTTACTATTTCAACGAATGAAAAATAGATACAACTTTTGAATAGTTAAGTAACAGATGATTACATTTCATTAGAAAGCCCTTGGGAATTTTATATTTCCATACAGATAATTAACCTGGGTTGGGTAAGTTGGAAGAAAATTTATTTCAAGTTACTAAGTTAATAAGAGTTAGCTGATTATCCTTTAGCACAATCTTTTAAAGCAATCATCAACAGCAAATACAATTTCCTATGACTTTTTAAAGATTCAAAGTTTACCAAAGCAATTCTTGGAGTTTTTACTCTTTGCTCTTTCATGCAGAGAACATTTGACTAACCTTATTACAGTGACGCCCAATACCCATTAGGAAGTTATCTGGTTTAATGTCTCTGTGTATAAAATTCTTTGTATGCACATATTCAATTCTACTGATCATCTGGAAAAAAGGAGGGGGGGGGAGAGATAATCATGTGATTTGAATTGTGAAAAAAGAAAGCAACACATTATTTCTCAATTATTTCAGTATCTCAATTATTTTTCAAGATCCCAGGTATTAAATTCACAAAAACAGTGCTAGACAAAATTAAATGTAAAGGGTAACCAGGCTCCCCATTTATCTCTAGACTGATGAATATCTAAGCATAAACCCACCCCATTCTTTGGCATGTTCTAGTATTAATGATTATAAATATGACAATCATCTAACCTGACAGAAAGAACTGATGTTTGCAATTTTTAAATTATAAAATAGTAAGTTTAGAATTGTTTCAGTTAGGAAAAGCTAAATCATCAACTTTCCACCCCAATTCTATGCCACCTGAGGTAACCTGTGTTAGAATAGCCTGGCATTATCCATTTCTGTGCTCTTACATACATACATTCACGAACTCAAGACACACATATAATTGGGAACAGAAGGTGTTGACCAACTGAAAGATAGAAGTTGCTACTGTTTTAAATTGGAATGGAAACATCCTGTTCATTTTATTCTTGTTGGCTTGTTTTTAACTAAACAACCCAAACATTCCCAGAAGTCAGCAGCATATACAACATAAACATAACACATGGGGACATATACATGCTGGGTTTTACTTCTTGGATGCTTTTTGAACTCTCCCATGTTTTTTCTCCACACTTCAGTAATAACATTCAAATCACATTCAAAAACTGAATAGGAAGCCTGTCATTCCAACAACCTCTTCTTAATTGCTTGGACATTCTGCCAAGTTGAATGGTATAGGTCTTTGGCATTAGGTTCTCCCCGATCATCCCAACTTAAATTATTTCCATTGTTCCCAGTATCTTCCCACTGTAAACAGTAATGCTATTAATATATTTAAATATATCCTTATCTGGGCATCTGGGTGCCTCTGTCAGTTAAGCACCCGACTTCGGCTCAGGTCATGATCTCATGGTTTTTGAGTAGGAGCCCTGCATCGGGGTCACTGCTGTCAGCATGCAGAGCCTGCTTTGGATCCTCTGTCCCCGTCTCTCTCTGCCCCTCCTCTGCTCATTCTCTCTCTCAAACCAATTGATTAAACCAATTGATTTAAACCAATCAATCAATTCTTATCTACTACTGCTCCCATACAATTAATTGTAGGGAGAGTCGGTTGAAGCAGCTATCATTTTGATAGGTGGCATCAGAATGTCTTTCAACACAGGCTCTAACAATTCATTTCCCAGCAGTACTTAAGAATATTCTTCTTCCCACTGGCAAACTTTAATTCTTTCTAAATTCTGTCAATGGCAGGTATGGACCTCACTTCTACTTCCCTAACACTTGGTTTAAAAGTCTTCTCATTTACTACCTTATGAAGTATCAATCTATACTCTGTCCATTATTTTTTTGGCTTGTCCTAGTCTTGTCGATTTTAAGAATTCTTTGCACATAACAATCTTTTTATTTACGTTTGTTATGTAAATACATTTTAATTTAAAAAAACTGTCTTGTAACTTTATGGCATCACTTTTAATCCCTTCTGTGTTTTAATTTTCAAATTATCAAATATGTCTAAGTGTCTATAAGATACTTAGAAGCATGTGAAAATGTTTTCAATATCCAAAGACTATTACCTTTCTACCCATATGTTCTTGCTCTTCTCAGCAGTATGTGTCAGGATTCTATTTTTTATTTGTCCCCATTTTCCCTAGAGCTTTTATTACCATACAGATTGTGAACCTTGACAAGTGTCTCTTGAAGCCAAATTTGTAATCTCTAGCTTAAACTATTTATACTCAAGGAAGTAGCTGTATACAATGTCCAAACAGTACTTTTAGTTATAGCAGCAACTTGTACTTTATTAACGGAACTAAAACAAAACATTCAGCCCACTTAATGTACTTATTTGTCCTAACTAAGTGATACCCATCATTAAATCAGGATTATTAACTTGTTGGGAAATGGTTCGGCAAAGATAATAAATGGCACCAACTACTTACCTTCAAGTGTTATTAATGTATCATATACACAGCAAGACTTAGCAGTTACCTCCTTAAACCACTGCTTTCTCGCGACACCCTTCCTTGAACTACTTTTTTTCTATGTTAACAGTGTACCCCATATAGACTTCTATCACAGAAATCTTGAACATCGTATTTTTTCTGTTTCTCTAACTTCTACACTCCTAGAAGAAAGGGACTAGAGTTCTTATTCTTCTTTGCACCCTCCAGTGCTAAGTAAAGCAGCAGCCTCGAATAAATGTTCTCTGTATGAATACCTCTGTGTTACTGAACCTACAGCATATAAACTCTTTTACTAGGATTCACTCATGTTACTTAAAACATAGAAGGATTTTTACCTTTCAATGTTTGAATTCTTATCGTACCACAAATAAA
Source organism: Acinonyx jubatus (assembly GCF_027475565.1). Lineage (NCBI taxonomy): Eukaryota > Metazoa > Chordata > Mammalia > Carnivora > Felidae > Acinonyx > Acinonyx jubatus. Next base: position 194,420,592 of record NC_069380.1, on the reverse strand, counting down.
ACAATGTAATTTGCTAATATTGGTTGAGCCCCTCAGTTTTTATGTTAACCTTACTGGAAATGTCTGTGCTGATTACAGAGACTGAACACTATTTTCTAATCCTTTGGTTTTATACTCTTACCATCTCATTTTACTTCAACATCCAATCTAAATTTTAAAAATATTCTCTTCCACAGCACTGAGTTTAACCTGAAACATTTCCATCATTTCCCTGCCCTTGTTTCTTGACCAAAATTTAAAATCATAAATTCCTTGGGGCGCCTGGGTGGCTCAGTCGGTTGAGCGTCCAACTCTTGATTTCGGCTCAGACCATGATCTTACGGTTCCGTTGAGACTGAGCCCCATGTCGGGCTTTCCCCTGACAGCCTGAAGCCTGCTTTTGGATTCTCTCCCTCTCCCCGCCCCACCCCCACCCCTCCTCTACTTACATGTGTACACACGCTCTCTCTCTCAAAAAGATAAACTTAAAAAAATACTTAAAATTACAAATTCCTTGACATTTACCTATCATCTTTAACCATATTATCCACTACCTGAAGGCTTGTTCCTGGTATCATTCCCCCATCTTAAAACTCTTTAAAATCATTTTTCTTATTTTGTTAAGACAAAAAAATAGAAGTTCTGGCTTTATATATATTATATATATATTACACATACATTATATATACAATATGTAATACATATAATATATATGTATATATATATTATATATATATATATATTTTTTAACAAAGTTTATGTATTTTGAGAGAAGAGAGAACCAGAGTGGAGGGGCAAACAGAGTGGGAGACAAAGGATCCAAAGCAGGCTCTGTGCTGACAGCAGAGAGCCCATTTGGGGGCTCAAACTCCCAGACCATGAGATCATTCATGACCTGAGCTGAAGTCGGATGCTTAATCTACTGAGCTACCCAGGCACCCTGGCTTTAAAACAATTTAACCTTCAGCCAGTGCATGAATTTAATTCATGACATTTTCAAAATTTCCCCGGTTTTGCTTAAATACTAGCAATGGCTGAGAATTCATTACTTCAAGAAACATTTACTTGGTCAAAAATTCTTCCTTAAATTATTTCAGTACTGTTTTCCTCAAAACTATAGCTTTCAGGGGGCGCCTGGGTGGCTCAGTCGGTTAAGTGTCCAACTTCGGCTTAGGTCATGATCTCACAGGTTTGTGAACTCGAGCCCTTGTCAGCAGAGCCTGTTTCAGATCCTGTCCCCCCCTCTCTGTGTCCCTCCCCTGCTCATACTCACTCTCAAAAATAAACATTAAAAAAAAGTATTAAAAATTAAAAAAATATATATGTAGCTTTCCTAAGGGCCCCACACATAATGTACAACATCCAATTCACTTATCCAAAACTTCTACATATTTATATTTCCCTCCATATATACCGAGCCCTTTCAAAAATCTTATAAAGAAACCTGCTATATTCTACACTGAAACAGACTGCATCTGATGTAACAGCTTGAAAAGTACTTTTCTACAGGTGAATAACAAATGAATATAATCCATTTCTATCCTATGACCACAGGAAAACATCTTTAAGTTGTGTTAGAGAAAAGTACACTTGAGTGAGCACAACCTATATATATATACACATATATATACATATATATACACATATATACATATATATATATATATATATATTTTGCTGAACACAAGATTGACACACAGGATTATACACACTCTGGTTTATGAAAATTTACATTACAGTTAAATAGTAGTATTCTCAATTTTTATTTTCATCCACATTTCACATACCTGGTCAGCTAACATAAGTACAGTTTTCATTGTGAACCTTCTTGAACAGAAATTGAAGAGGTCTTCAAGGCTGGGTCCGAGAAGATCCATGACTAGCACATTGTAGTCTTTTTCCTGACCATACCACCTAACAAAAGGGGAAAAGAGAGGGCTTTATGAAAAGCTGATTATCATTTAATATCACTAAATTTTCAAAATTCTTAAGCCCTAGTAATAGGATAGTTTTTTACTTCTCCGGATGCCCGGGTGACTGATTATGGCTCAGGTCATGATCTTGCAGTTCATGGTTAGAGCCCCACATTGGGGCTGCAGTGCAGAGCCTGCTTGGGTTTCTCTCTCTCCTTCTCTCTCTCTCTCTCTCTGCCCCTCCCCTTCATGTGCATGCTATCTCTCTCAAAAATAAGTAAACATTAAAAAAAAAAAAAAAAGATGGCTTTACTTTTCTAGTTAGGTTCCTCAAAAAGTTAAAAATAGAACTGCCCTATGACCCAACAATTGCACAACTAGGTATTTACCCAAAGGACACAAAAATACTGATTCATGGGGGAAACACCTGCACCCCAATGTTTATAGCACCATTATCAACAATAGCCAAATTATGGAAAGAGCCCAAATGTCCACTGACTGATAAAGAAGATGTGTGTGTGTGTTATGTACATATACACACATGCACACTCTCTCTCACACACGATGGAATATTACTCAGCCATCAAAAAGAATGAAAGCTTGCCACCTGCAATGATGTGGACGGAGTTAGAGTGTACTGTGCTAATAATAAGCAAATGACTCAGAGAAAGACAAGTATGATTTCATTCATATGCAGAATTTAAGAAATAAAACAGATGAACATGGGGGAAGGGGGCAAAGAGGGGAGAGGGGAAGACAAGCCATAAGAAACCCTTAACTACAGATAACTGAGGTTGGATGGGATAAACGGATGATGGGTATTACTGGAGGTCACTTGTAATGAGCACTGGGTATTACATGTAAGTGATGAATCATTAAATTCTACTCCTGAAACCAGTATTATACTATATGTTAACTGAGATTTAATAAAAACTTTGGGAAAAAAAGAATTTGCAGGTAACCTTAACCATTTGAATTCTATACCTATCTGCCACTGATTCCTATGACCTTTAGCAAATTCCTTAATCTCATCTGATACTACTTCCTATTTGAAGAAATGAAGGAAACTATACTGGTCTTACAAAGCAAAGATCTCTTTTATTTTAGAACTCCTGTCCCATTTACTACCATGTTGTATTTAATCAACAATTACTTGCTCTTTTTTTAAAAAAGTAGTCACATTTTTGCTTAATTACAGAAAATAACCAGTATTACAACAAAGATGACATTTGCTTTTAATTGGAGCCCTGTTTTAATTATCCAATGCTTTATTACTGTGGATAAATATACAATTTGTCTCCAAAAACTCCAGGAATATCTACTTTTAATTTTAGAGATTCCAAGGGCTAGGAATCACTATAATAAATGATTTCAAGTTCCTATATGCCTGTATTTCTGGTAAGGGTACCTTCCTAAAAATAAGCACTACCATTTAAATTTTAGAACAAGTTATTTTACAACTACACTGGAATAATTTCTTCGTTAACTCCAATAAAAACTGATACCACACAGATTAGGAGCCCGGAACAGTCTACTACTTATCTAAAAGCTACTTACTCAGTTCCTACCGTCACCTCCATGTTTCCCACTTCTATCTTTTTTTAATGTTTGTTTATTTTTGAAAGAAAGAGAGGTGGGGGGGAGGGGCAGAGAGAGGGAGACAAAGAATCCAAGCAGGCTCCATGCTGTCAGCACAAAGCTTGATGCTGAGCTCAAACTCACAAACCAAATCGAACCATGAGATCATGACCTGAATGGAAGTCGGGACGCTTAACCAACTGAGCCACCCAGGCGCCCCTCCACTTCTATTCTAAACTAGCTTCTAACTCTCTACTTTCAATTTCAAAATCTTAATACCCAGATACCAAAGAAGTCTTCCTTAAGTAGTCTGTTCCACACTGGTCTCCTATTTCACAGAATTCCCATAGCCACTGGGATACTACTTATATCCACAATCAAACCCTTCGACAATACAATATCCTGGTGCCTTTTTTATGTGAGTATAATATACGTTGCTAGTAAGTACACTATGATAAAAAAAAAAATCTACCTTAACGTCTGAAGAAGATGCTTAGAGAAGGCAAAGTCCACCTCTTTGCTCTCATGTCCCTTCCTCCAAAACCAATATCTAAACTAAACCTAGTTAAAAAATTAAGACAATAAAAAGCAGAAATGTAAGAAAATACATGCACAAGTCACTGAGGCTGACAAAAAAAAAAAATGCCTAAATAATTCAGAAAACCAAAAAATCAATAAGAATTAAATCCTTCCAAAGAAATCTTGTGAAATAGTCTGTTACCAGTTAGATCCTGACAAAGGGATAATATATTGATAGGGAAGGTAGAAAAGGGCATCCTAGGCATGGGCAAGAAGAGAGACAAGGACATGGCGACCAGTTAGAAGTGTTATAGTTGGAGGGTTGAAGCTAGGGTTTTCTTTTCTCTGAGAAATCTCTTTATGAAAATAAAAAAACCCTTAGAAAATAAAATGATGAACTTTTTTTTTTAAGTTTATTTAGAGAGAGAGAGAGAGAGAGGAAGAGAGGGAGAGAGGGAGAGAGAGGGGGGGGGAGAGAGAGAGAGAGAGAGAGAGAGAGAGAGAGAGAGAGAGAATCCTAAGCAGGCTCTGCACTGTCAGCATGGAACCTGACATGGGGCTCAAACCCACTCGAACCATGAGATCATTACCTGAGCTAAAGTCAAGAGTCTGACGCTTTAACCAACTGAGCCACCCAGGCGCCCCATGAAATAGGTATTGCTACAATACCTAAGGACTTCCAAGAACTATAAATCAGTATAACTATCATAAGTATTCAGTTGGCTTAAAGCAACCAAATACGTTCTATCTCTACGCCTAGGATAGTTAATAACAGAAAACTTGTTTCATGTAGGTCTTCCCCTTTAGACAATTAGTTTGATTGGTGTGATGGTTAATCTTATGCATCAAATTGACTGGACTAAGGGATGCTGGGATAGCTGGTAAAACATTATTTTGGGGTGTCTGTGAGGGTGTCTCCAGAGATTAGCATCTGAATCAAGATTAGCATTTGAATAATAGAATAAGTAGAGATCACCTTTCCTAAAGTGGAAGGCTTGAATAAAAAAGGGAATAGAACTAAGGCAGAGGAAGGGAAAATTCACTCTGTCAGAGCTGGGACTTCTACCCTTGGATGTCCATGCCTCTGGTTCTTGGGCCTTTAGGCTTGGGACCAAACTACACCGCTGGTTTTCCTAGGCCTCCCAGCTTGCACACCGCAAACTATGGTACTTCTTTGCTTCCACAGGTGTGAGCCAGTGCCTCATAATAAATATTTCTGTATATCTATATATAATCCAGTGGTTCTCTTTTCTGGAGAATCCAGACTAATACAACAGGGGCAGCCACTGTATTTGTCCTGTTCAGAACTCTGCATTTCCAGTATCCAGCACAATGCCTTGCCCGCAGGGAATGCTCAGTAACATTTGCTGAACTAAAGAATGAAAAGCCATATTACAGGCTCTAACAGGCTAAGGAGTGCTTGATGTGGCAGATGAGGAAAACAAAACAAGGAATACAAAAACACTCTGTACTGCAAGTATAAAATCATCAGGAAGACTCTACTCATCTTTGATTCAAATTAACCAAGTAATTACAAAAGTTTAAAAGTTACATTCAGGGCGCCTGGGTGGCTCAGTCAGTTAAGCGTCCAACTCTTGGTCCAACTCTTGATTCCAGCTCAGGTCATGAACTCAGTTTGGGAGTTCTAGCCCCATTTCAGCTGAGTGTGGAGCCTGCTTGGAATTCTCGCTCTCAGGCTTTCTTCGCCCCTCTTCTTCCCCCACTTGGAGGCGGGTCTCTTGCGCACACGTTCTCTCTCCCCACCCCCCCCCCAAAATAAATAGGGGCCCTGGTGTGGCTCAGTTAAGTTTCCGACTCTTGGTTTCGACCCAGGTCATGATCTCATGGTTCAGGAGTTCAAGCCCCACGTCGGGCTCCACACTAAGAATGTTGAAACCTGCATCTCTCTCCCCTTCTCTCCAGCTCTCGCTCTCTATCCCTCTCTCTCTCAAAATAAATAAACTTAAAAAATAAAAATTAAAAAAAAAAAAAATATATATATATATACACACATAAATAGATATTTAAAGGTGATATTCTTAACCGGTACAGGTCTGTTCCTGTGCCTTTTACCTTCCCATCTTCAGGTCAATAATCTCAAGGTCTCAAAGTCTTTACTGAACACTAAAAAGTATGAGTGTCAAATCAGTGCTGTAAGATAGCATCTCCAGTCTCAAGATATGGTCTATCAAACTTATTTTGTTGCCAACTTACCATCATCCAATCTTTATGTTCCTTTTTGTGAGGGTAGAAAGTAAGATCTAATCTACAGATGGTATACCTGGGTGCTTGCTCAGTTGGTTAAGCATCCGACTTTGGCTCAGGTCATATTTCACGGTTCATGGGTTCCAGCCCCGCATCAGGTTCTGTGCTGACAGCTCAGAGCCCGGTGCCTGCATCAGATTCTGTGTTTCCCTCTCTCTCTGCCCCTTCCCTGCTCATACTCTCTCTCTCCAAAATAAACAAACATTAAAAAAGTTAAGAGAGAGAGAAAGAAAAGAAAAGAAAAGAAAAGAAAAGAAAAGAAAAGAAAAGAAAAGAAAGGGAGGGAGGGAGGGAGGGAGGGAGGGAGGAAAGAAGGAAGGATGGATGGATCTGGTCTAGTACAATCTTTCTGATTCCCCTCCCCACAACCCTAAATTACCAGACTCTAACAGAGGGGCACTCTCAACCACAACACAACCCCGCTATTCTCCATTTAAATACAAGAGTCTCAAATCCTTCTGGTAGTGTGTTCATTTGATTACTTCTGGAAGCTGCAGGCATCTGTGAACTTGAGTCAGAAGCTGTAACTTCTAACCTAAAGCTGTCAGTACTTATTAAGCTCCATCTTATTAATGGCATTCATCATGAAAACAGAACCAATAATGCAAGACAGGTTCGACTACATTCTCATTCATGGTAACTCTTCAGCCCTTTCTGAAACAGAACTAGACACAGAACTAAATACGGGTTACCTCTTGGTTTTCTATTAATTCTCAATAAACAAGATTGCTGTATAATTCTCATTCTCCTTAAGCTTCCCTGGCCATAAATGCTCTGTAGATTTGTAGCCTTTATTTTATTTTTAATACAAGACACCTAGAATTTAATGACCTGCCACCAAAAATGTAAGAGCATCCATCTATTCCTTCTCTCGCAATTTCACATTTAAAATGCAATCCAGATTTTAAAAGGCTAGCAACACGTAATTTTTATCCATAATCCTTTGGATTTATAACTTGCAGAAATACCTCTAAAATGGTTTGAGATCCAGGGCATTTTCACTAGAGAAAAGACACTCAATACCATTTGGCTACTGTAGGAAACTGAAGAATCAGGTTTAAGAAAGAAAACACTCGGAATACACAGAACTACAAACACACACACAGATTAGATGGATTTCTCCATACTGGCAACTTACTTAGACATGAAGTAACTAAAGTTTTAGCTGTAGGGATGGCAATCAAAGTAGTAACTGATAATATGATGATCTCAAGAAATTTTAGATATTAATTCAATCTTTCAATTCTTTCTTAGAACTGTTCAACCTTTTTTAACTGGCTGATTTTCCCACCTTTACAGTCTCACAAGCCTGGGGAGGGCATTAATAAACATGGAACTAACTGGGAATTAAACAAGGCTAAAAAGGGAAAAGAAAATAAATATCGGGGGGAAAAAAAGGAAATACTGGAAATCTACCGAATGAATGACCAACCTTGCATTAAATGTTATTCAGCCACAATGACAAAGAACTTGTCCAAACAAGTTGGAGAATGGAGGTGGAACAACTCGTTCTATACCAAAGTTTTTAAAACTTTTTGGTGCTGCGGAGCTCCCACCTTTGCTCGTCTGACAGTCTATGGACTCCTCAGAATATTTTAAATGCAGAAAATACACAGCATTAAAAAGGAAAATTACGGGAAAATTTCACTACAATGAAAGTACTTAAATTTGATACAGTAATGTATCTTTATTAATGCATTAAATAATGATATATGGGCAAAGCTAATTAATACTGTAATTCTGAAGCAGCAATGACTGTAAACAATATTCTGAGATTTCTGCAACAATAATGCGTTATGGAAATATGGTGATAAAGCCGTAAGGCACTGCTAAAGATAGTGGAGATTTCTTGCCTACATTTATAATAGAAATAGATCTTCCCCAATTTACCATGGGGTTATGTCCTGATAAACCCATCACAAGTTGAAAATATCCTACGTCAAAAATACACCTAATACACATAATATACCGAATACCATAACTTAGCCTAGCCTACCTTAAACGTACTTAGAATGCTTAAGTTTAGCCTAGAGCGGGCAAAATCCTCTAACACAAAACCTATTTTACAATAAAGTATTCAGCAGCTCATGTAATTTGTTAAGTACTGTATGGAAAGGGGAAACAGAACGGTTGCAGGAGTATAAACAGTTGTAAACGTACCAGGTGTTTATCCTCATGAGCACCTAGCTGACTTGGAGCTACCTCATTGCTGCTGCCCAGCAACCTCCCTAGAGAGTCATACCACATACTGCGAGCTTGGGGAAAGATCAAAACTCAAAAATTCAAAGTATGGTTTCTATTGAATGCGTATCACTCTCACACTACCGTAAAGTCTAAAAATCGTAAGTCGGTCAAACGATCTGAAGTCTGGGACCATCTTACTAGATTCGGTTAGAAGTTCATGAGAATAAAGATGTCATTGTTTCCCCTAGCTACCACTTGAGAGGGTAGAATGAGGAATATCTGTACCAGATTAAGAATCCCTGTTTCAAAACCATTTTGGGTTCTTTTAAATTTTATTAGGTTTTTTATTTTAATTCTCGTATAGTTAACATGCAGTGTTTTAGTTGGCTCAGGTGTACAATACAGTGATTCAACAATTCTATACACTGTCAATGCTCATCGTAAGTGTACTCTTTAATTCCCATCACTTGTTTCACCTGTTCCCCTCTTCCTCAAAACCCAATTTTTAAGGTAAAGACACCGCAGAGTAAGAACTGAAAAGTTGGGCATGAAATGTATGTTGTGCTCAGCAATACTACTGTCAACTAAGACGCTTTTGTTCTCCATCCTAACCCTTCTAACTGCTACTACTAATCCCTTGCAGACAATATCGTCCCCAAGATCCTTGAATTAATGCTATAAAATTTTCGTATTTCTCAGTCTCCTTGTTCCCTGCCCTTTGCCTTCAAAGATGCATAAATGTTCCTTAACCCAAAAAATTATAAAAACACAAAACCAAAAAATGTGCTTTGGTACATATCATTCATTACCCAGTACTAAAGGTACCATTTACTGATACAAGCAGTATTTATGGTATCTAACAAGACAAAACCAAATATAATTCCTGCTTTCATAGCTTACAGCAGTGTGTGTATGCAAATAAATAAGTAACACATTTGATGGAGAGCCCAGTGCTGAGAGGGCCCCAAGTATGGCAACCCAATCTATCTTTTCTGACAAGCATTTTCCGACAAGCATGGTTGATCCCTGAAGTGTAAAATGGCTGATGGCCAGGTAAAGAGATGGATGGGAGTTAGGAGGGTGCCTGAAGTTTGGTATTCACAACAAACTGGAAGTAGCCAGCATGGTTGGGACACAGTGAAACAAGGTCACCTTTTTTCTTGCTTACCAGTTAACTTGTTGAAAACCTAGTTTCCATCTGCCATCTCACTCTCATTTTTTTTCTCGATTCCCAGCAAAATAGTTATCATTCTCACCATACTACCCAGAATTATATTTCAAAGATCACAAATGGGGGTGGCCTGGGTGGCTCAGTTGGTTTGATATCTGACTCTTGGTTTTGGCTCAGGTCATGATCTCATGGGTTCATGGGTTGAAGCCCCACGCTGGGTTCTAGGCTGGCAGAGCCTGCTTGGGATTCTTTCTCTCCCTCTCTCTCTGCCCCTCCCCTACTCATACTTGCTCACTCTCTCTCTCTAAATAAATGAGCTTAAAGAAAAAAAAAAAGATCACAAATGATCTGATTTCTGTCAGTCCTTACTGTCACTGCTCTAATATCGGTAGTAGTATTACTGGAAGACAGCATGTGGAGAAGTGGACAATATACCTACAGCTTTCATACTACCAATTATAAAGGCTTTATCAAATTTTTAAAAGAGCATTCTAAGTAGAAACAAAGTGGATCAGTGGTTGTCTAGGGCTGACAGGATATGGCCAGTGATTGTTAGTTAATGGGTTCAAGTTTCTTTTGGGGATGATGAAAATATTCTAAAATCAGGTTATGGTGATGGTTGCACAACTCTGTACATACACTAAAAACCAATCGACTGTACACTTGAAATAGGTGGTTTATGTATGTAAATTACCTCCTTAAAGGTTCTTTCTCCAGGGGTATCTGGCTGGCTCAGTCAGTAGAGCATGAGACTCTTGATCTCCAGGCTGTGGGTTCAGGTCCCCACACTGGGTGTAGAAATTACTTAAAATCTTAAAAAAAAAAAAGTTTTTCCCCCAAATCTGTTCCTCCAATGTCTGATTCAATACTTATTAAGCACCTACTATGTATCTGAAACTGCAGGCATCTTTAACAAGCTCTGTAAGTAATAATTATGTATGGCTCAGGGTACTATTGTGGGCTAATACTCAAGATACCATCCCTTTGATGTTAAGGAAACATATCCACACTGAGATTTATACATTTCCTCTTAATTTTCAGCAAGAGAGACAAATTCACAACTATATGCCAAATGCATGGCATATGCTCAAAATAATGGAAGTCTCACAAAATTTGTCTCTAACTGAAATGTGCCCAGTATTTTAAACTATGCCTGGCACATAGTAGGTACTCATATGTTTCTTGACTGAAAGAAATTCTTGCTTATCCTCTAGAAAATACTGCAGGAGGTGTTGTGAAATTTATTCAGTTCACCAAGACACTTTTGAACATTTGAGCTTTCATTAGAAGAGTAGAAAGAAGCTAACCTTACTCTGTTCTTTAAGAGGGATACAACGTTACTCTGTTCTTTAAGAGGGATACAAAGTATTAATATCATGGAGGTCCGAAATGGGAACACCAGGATTTCAGTAAGTGGGACTCTCTAGTAAGAATAATTATAACTGGGTGCCTGGGTGACTGAGTCAGTTAAGAGCTGGACTCCTGATTTGGGCTCAGGTCATGATCTCATGGTTCGTGGGTTCGAGCCCCACCATCGGGCTCTGCACTTACCGATGCGGAGCTTGCCTGGGATTCTCTCCCCCCTCCCCCCCCACCCCCCTCTCAAAATAAATAAACTAGATTCTCTCTCTCTCTCCCTCTGCCCCCCCCCACTTGCTCTTAAACAAACAACAACAAAAAAGAATAATTGTAATCAAGTGCAAACAGCCAAAAAGGAAACAATCTGACCTCGATACATAACGAACAGCAGAGTAAAGGAAAGGAAAAGAAGGGTATTTATGTAAAGGTATAAACTCCAGTCTGCTTAGGAGAATTTCATTAATTTAGTTGTTACCAAGAACAATGTATTAGATACTTCTAATACAACTAAAAGACCTGGAAATTGACACTTAAAACTTACAATAATTTCATGCTATTACCTTCCAACAAGCAGCTTATAATCAGATCTTACACTCTCCTTTCTGTGAAAGTCACATTAAGGACAGAATAGTCTGGCAGTCTAGGCAAATACAACAGATTAAATACTTAGAGTAGCTTCCAGGTGAGGTGAAATATAGTAAACCTCAATTTCAGGTTAATTTGCACATCTCTCCACTATACACTTAATGAAGGCACAAATGAACAAATGAAACGTATGGATGACCTATACGATGTGTGCTTAGCCACTGTCACCATCTTGTCCCCCTTAAAAATCCTCCAGTACAAAAGTTGCAAAGTCCTTACGTTGATCTAGAACCAAAAGAAACTGCAAAAGGCCAACACCACTAAGAAATACTAAGAGATGTTAATAGATACTTAACTTGATAAATGTCCACAACAGCAAGACTTCACTGTGAAATTCACGGACATTAGCATTTAATAACATGGTAGTAGTTTTACACACCATTCAAAGCTGAAGGAACTAGTACAATCACATTTCCATTTGTAAATTGGCAGCCAGCTGCGGAGTTCAGCTGAATACTTAAGAAATACTAAGTACTACAGAGATGATAAATACTCCCACTAGGAGCTATGCATGCATCAGGTATTCCTGAAGTTTTATAAATGTGTAGAAGCAAACTTTCTACAGGGTTCCATTAAAAAAGGAAATGCACATAAATAAAATAAAAGCAGAATTTCATTATTATGAATCATTAGTGCCTTTTTTACCCAACACTATTCTAAGAAACGTAAAAGATACCTCAGTCAGCGAGACATGGTTCTTTCCCTCCAGAAATTTCTAGAATGCTTTCTTGTAGAATGTATCTGAGACATGTGAGTACAAAAATGATTTCAAATACTGGTGTTAGATACTTTTCAGAAATCAAAGCATTTGATTGTATGGGATTACAGTGTATTTTCCAGTGCCATGTTTCTTAGTATAGGATTTCCTGAATTAACCCAATTCACAGGAGGAGGTAAATAAGTCTTATCAAATTGTAGTTCTAGAAAGATGGGACTTGGTGGGTTGTGAGCAGGGAAGCACTATAACCTTGAAATATGGTGCAGTAAAATGGTTCCAAAAACTCTGTTACACATCAGAATCACCTGGGGAGCTTTTATAACTCTTGATGCTTAAGGCATACTCCCAAACCCAATAAATCAAAACATGTAAGTGGTGCCTGGGTGGCTCAGTCCACTAAGCATCGGACTTTTAAGATTTCAGCTCAGGTCATGATTTCACAGTTCAAGAGTGTGAGCCCCGCATTAGGCTCTGCACTGGTAGTATACAGCCCGCTTGGGATTCTCTCTCTCTCAAAATAAATAAACTTAAAAAAAATTTAAAAATAAAGAAATAAAACAAAATATGTAAGGTTAGGAGCCAAGTGTCAATTTTTTTTTTTTAAAGCTCTCCATGTAACTCCAATGTGCAGCAAAGTTTGGGAACCAATGGCACAGTCTGAAGAGGCAGTAAGATCTATTTAAACAACACATTAGCTGTGTGACTTTAGGCAAATTAACCCCTCACTCTCACACTTTGTACGAAACCCCCATTACAGGACTGTTGTAATGACACAGACCATGTACAATGTCCAAACAGTTGATTCTACTTTTCTTTCTTGCACACAGATGGAAAAGGAATGTTTAGCCAAACCGAATTCAACAAACTACCCAGTTGTTTCAATAGTATGTATCAACATCATAAGTTAAGACAACTACATATTAAAGTTAGAGAAAATTATTGCATCAGAGAATAGAAGAGCCGTATTTTAGCCTACTAATCCCATCAATTTATACAATGCATTAGAAAACTTCTTAAGACCTAGTTAATCCTACAAAATCCCTTTTATAAATGAAAGCTGACATTACAAATTTTAGAATTCATTCTAGGTTTAAACCTAGATGACATCACAGACAGATCTCTAACTCTTGACTCTCATCTAGTGCTCTTTCCATTTCCCTTTACATTGAGGATCAGAATGTACTCTACAGCTAAATCTTTTTGTACAATACTTCCAAGGTCCCCATTAAAACATATCCCACCGAGGACTTTCAGAAAAGGAAGAGGCAGTATTCTGGTTCCTCTAAGGAGAATAAGGCTAAGATCTCAATTGCCACTCAGTGTTCATCACTCCCACCTGATTATTTCATTAGACAAGTTGTACAGCATCCTTCGTGGTGCTAAAGATTACTAACCTGTAGTCTTGCATGTGGACAAATCAACATCATATTCAGAAAAAAACTATGTAAAAATAATCCAAAAGACCAACTTAAAAAAAAAAAAAAAACCTACCGTCACAAAATGTAGTTTACCAAGGATTAGCAGTATTAAAAAAAAAAAAAAAAAATCAGGGGTGTCTAGGTGGCTCAGTGGGTTACGTGTCCAACTCTTGGTTTTGTTGGCTCAAGTCATGATCTCATGGTTTGTGGGATCAAGCCCCGGCTCAGGCTCCGTGCTGTCAGCACGGAGCCTGCTTGGGATTCTCTCTCTCCTCTCTCTGCCCTTCCCCCCACTCTCCCTCTCTCAAAATAAATAAACATTAAACAAATGTTTTTAAAAAATCAAATATGCTTTATCTCAATAGAGAGTGTGGGTTATACCAGCATTTGTCAAAACTCATTTGATGGCACATTAAAAGCTATGCATTTTACTGTATATAAATTACATTTCATTTTCTTAAGTTACATCTCAGTTTTTAAAAAAATCATTAAAACATTCATTAGTCCATGTTATGTGATTACTGATCATTTAAATTTCAAGCCACCTGACATTGTTTTGGAAACAAAAACAGTGACAAAACCCATCATTTTAACTAGTCATTTTCAGTTTGAAAGCTACTCACCTAACCTCAGAAAAACTGTTAAAGTTAAGGACGGATAATAACATACCAAAATAAGCTTAAATGATTCCATTTGTAACATTTGTTTCAAATTCAATTTATAACATTTATAGACTTCTGGACATTAAAGCTTTTTATGGGGCGGGGCACCTGAGTGGCTCAGTCGGCTAAGCGTCCAACTTCAGCTCAGGTCATGATCTTGAGGTTCATGAGTTCGAGCCCCACATTGGGCTCTGTGCTGACAACTCAGAGCCGCTTCCGCCTGCTTCCGATTCTGTGACTCCCTCTCTCTCTGCCCCTCCCCTGCTTGCTCGCGCTCTCTCTCTCTCTCTCTCTCTCTCTCTCTCAAAAATGAATAAACATTAAAAAAAAAATTTAAGTTCCTTACTAAACACTGACAAATCAGGAGAAAAACCTCATTAACTGATACTTTAGGTACTCTGAAACAAAATGATCTAGCTCTAAAAATGATTAAAGCCAAGGTAAAGTACATATTCTATACATGGGCTCACAAGTATTTACTTCTATTTAAGCTACAAATCAATACTGTCCAACAAAAGTTCTCATCCTGCAATCCATGGAGCCAAAGAGGGCAATAAAAATTATTAACATCTAGTTAAATAATACAAACAATAAGTAACTTGTATTTACAGAACAGATTTTCAGTTTCTCTGAGACCAAATGCCATAAACTGAAGGAGGCAGAGTATGGCTCTGTAGCATCACATGAAAAGGTGTGAATGAAGTATGTGAACAGGCATGATTTGACCTTGACATAAAGGTAAAAATGGCTCAGAAAAATTAGGAGTTAGGAGACTCTAGTAACCTTTCTGAGAATCAGTAGTCTAATTTGCATTGAGGTATCAGGCTGTATCTCTCAGGTTTCATGCAGCTCACAAATGCTGCTACTTAATGCTACTTAAGCATCATTACATTATTCCATAACTAGAAACCCATTATAAGCCACCATAAATTATGTTTAGTATATTGTGGATTCAGTTACCCTGAGTTAAAAATCACATTTTTCATGCATCCAGTGATCTGTAACAAATAAAGAACCTATCCAGTACAGATGGCATCTTTGTTCTCGGATAACAGCATTAGAACTTATTTGCAAGATATATGCTCAGTGCCAAAAAAGCTAAGATTAAAATTTAAGCTGCTTTTAACACTGAAGAGTAAGGATTAACTAGTACTTTATAAATATCTTCTATAATTCTTAAGATTCAGAGAGAGCAAAAAAACAAAATGGTTAAAAAAATAAGGCAACAATTCTCCCATGCCCCTTCCCAGCTTATTTTCCAATAAAAAAAAATATATTCCATTAATTTACTTCCTTCTAAATGGTACTGATAGTTTATCTGATGCAGATAGCATTTTTAATAGTCTTGAGTTGGGTTTCTATACTAAATTAAGATTCAAAGGTAAAACCTACATGACTGAAAAGTCATCCTAAAATTTCAGAGCTGGAAGTTCTGAGATCAACTAGGTCAACAACTTCTATTTAGGTTGGGTACCTTGTTCAAATAAAATCCTACCCAAAAGCTCAATTTGCAAAATTGTTTTTCTAGAAGAGTAGGAAACCCTAAACCTTTCTGTCCACTATTTTCCTTTCCTATTCCAACAGAATTAGAAAATTACTAACTTGGTAAAATCCTCTTTGCATGCCCTAGATGAGGAAACTAACTGGTAGGCCCAAAGAGGTTAAAGGATTGACTGACCCCAGACGACTCGGTCAACATCCCATGACAAATCTAGAGCTTGATAGCATAAATCCTTCTTTAAAGATCATGTTAATTCAATTCAAATTGAGGGGCACAAACAGAAGGTTGTAAAAGAAATGCAGTAATTGTTAAATAATGTTTTAGATGTTTGTTTATTTTGAGAGAGGGAGGGGCAGAGACGGAGGGAGAGAAAAACACAGTAATTTTTAACGAGCTTCCAGAAGTCAATTAACGATTTTAGTTTCTCAACTAAAGAATGACCCTAGTTTCTTAAAAATATGGAGAGTGAACACCACCCTCATTCCTGGTCTTTACACCAGCACTGGATGCTATGCTTCGGTAGAACAACAGTTCCCTTACTATTTTTTTAATTAGGTCTGCTATGTGGGCCAGGTAATTTTGAGCCCTTGTTTTAGGATATCCCGAAGTATCTTAAAATAAATTGGTGGGGAGGCTGGGAAGAAAATGAGTTAAATGTAATTGCAGCAAATTCCAAATTTTTTAAAAGTAAGCTCTATGTGCAACATGGGACTTGAACTCATGACCTCGAGATCAAGAGTCACATGCTCTACTGACTGAGCCAGCCAGGCACCCAAAATCTAAATGTTTTATATTTATATCCATCTAAAACATAGGATAACACACAGACTACTTTATTTCATCTCAATAAACTAACGTCAATTTACTTTAATATTTACCAAGTAAATATTTATTGTATATATGCTATATATAGATAACATGGAAACAGTGGGGAACAAAATGAAGGGGTGGGAAGTTATAACCACCCAAAAAAAGAATTTATGTAAGTCTTTCTTACCCTTTTCACTTCAGCAGAAAAACAGTTCTCTCACACTTTATAGCTAATGAACCACTACTGTTCCTATGTACCAGAGTCTACCACTCCCTAAAACAAATTTACTCTTTCCCCACCCTCATCCAATTACTACTTTCTGCATTAGAGACTACTCCCAGAAGCCACCCGGTATTCTTGGATGCCCTCCCCAACCAGTTCAACCAAGCTTTCTTCCTTAAAGCCAGATCCTGAAATATCATCACCTCTCCCAGGAAGCGTTAATTTGAAAGCCAGGTTAATCTCTCTTTAGCTCCACCCAGTTTATAACTACAACTCTCTCTGCACTCAACATCTTATAATAGATGCCTATTATTTTGCTCACAATTTCATTTATTCATGTGCTTATTCAGTGTATTAAGCATTGCTCTTGTTGGTCTAGATCAGTACTGTTCTTAAAAAAATTTTTTTTACATTTTATTTATTTTTGAGAGAGAGAGAAAGAGAAACAGAGACAGAGCACACGTGGGGGAGGGGCAGACAGAGGGAGACACAGAATCCAAAGCAGGCTCCAGGCTCAGCTGTCAGCACAGAGCCCAAAGCAGGGGCTCGAACCCATGAACCCTGAGATCATGACCTGAGCCGAAGTCGGACGTTCAGCCGACTGAGCCACCCAGGTGCCCCAGCACTGTTCTTAAATAAAGGCTACCAGATAAAAGGGTTTAGCACTGAAAATGCCAGATGCTTAATGCTTTTTGAAAATTATTTTGAATATGTTAAATCCAACCTGATTTGTGAAATTTCTAAAACCTCCCAGCATGGATGAATCTGAAGAGCATTATGCTAAATGAGAGATGTCAGACACAAACGACCTCATACTACTGTATGACTACGTGTATGTGAAATTCTAGGTTAAACTACAGGGATGGAAAGCAAATCAGTGGGGGCCAGGAGTGGAGAGGTGTGTTTAAAGGCAAAAGGAAAGGGGTTTAAAACTTTGGGGCTAATGCAATTGACTTTTTATTTTGAGGGAGAAAAAAACTAGACAATGTAATAAAATTCTTTAAAAAAAGGGAGGGAGGGTGGGGAATAGGAATCACTTAAAATCTTCCATCATGTTGGATTTCACATTATCTACCTTATAAAATAAATGATTTATCACTTACAACCAAAAATATCTACCAGCATTGGAGATTTTTAAGGATATAATACTATCCTTATTACTCTGATTGTTTCCACATCTGAATTAATGTATGCAATCCAGTCCTTAATTCATAAGAAATATAAAGTGGAATAGAAAAAGAGGTTACAGTGACTATGATTCCACTCAGTTTTTAGCTCTCTCTGTTTCTTTTTGCAATGTTATTTTTGAGTAATTGCTGAAAAATGGCTTGGCTTTAAACAATCTGGCCTCTGTTCTAGGTAGATACTCTTTAATCTCAAAGTCAAATTAACCTTTAAAGTTAACCATTTAAAAAAACCCCAATGCCTGGTCATCTCGTATCCTGATCACTATTACCATTTGCCTTCGCCAGTATCCTATCCCCCAAAAGACTACAATTTCCTCGATGTGAGGAGTTACCGACCAAGTAACTCAACAGGTTAAAGCTACTTACCGCACTGTGGTTATGTGATTAATCTTCCTTTTAATACAACTGATCTGAGTCAATTTCAATACAGTAGTGCTCAAACTGCCTTTGCCATTACTCATAAAAATTTAGTGCACAAACTGAAACGCGGCTAACATTATCCTTCGTGAAAGAATAATTAACACTTTTAAAGGGACTATGAGGGATTCCGCATAGTATAATTGAACAATTTCACGTCGCATCTGCTGCAGAGATCACAAACAGACTGTCATTATGCCATCCCCTTCCTTGGACCCCACCGCCTCCTGCAGCTTTATTCTTGGCTTTTCAAAGGTTTAATCCACTCAGGGCTGCTAAAGGGGGAATCAAGGAAGGGTCACTTGTGAACCCCAGCATAGAAAAGGGCAGGAATATGTGGTTGAGTCACGTCGTTCCGCCATTTTCTAAGCGGAGGAGGAAGACATGTTGGAACAAAAACACAACAAAAGAGCAGCCATTTCCCAAGCCAGCTCCAATAGCAACCCGAACTGGCCGAACCCGGTCACTTGGCAGCTTCAAATCCACTTCCCTGGATAAACCTAAGAACATCAGAGGTGCCGGCGCAAAGAAAGCAGCAGACAACCCTTCCGCGTAGGGATCAAAGACGACCCGCACACTTAACTGCAAATGAAAGCCTCGGGAAGAATGACGGAAGCTAAATGGAGCACAGTGTAACGAAGTGAAATTCTACGCGAAGTTGGCAAACTGAAAATTTACTCAGTGATTGTGGCGTCTCACGGTTCACAGGAAACCACCGGCTATAGTAAACCCAGGAAACTCAAACACCAAGGCCCGGATCCAGCCGGTGCTCCTACCTGCCTCTACCCATTTCCCCCATTTCCATACTTCCCTCCGTGCGCCGCCTGTTTGCTTATGGGTTCTTACCGTATGTGGGGGATGCCCACCCCACCTTGAAGGATCTTATAGAGTTTGCTCTCGTACAGCAACTGGGGATGCCTGGCCTTCTGAGATTCTAGCTTCACTGCCACTTCCTGCAGGGGAGAGAGGGGACGATGGCATCAACATCCCTAAGGATTCAATGTCACTTGGGAAAGGAGGGGAGACGTTAGGAAAGCTCCGACTCGAGACTACAAGGGGAAGTACGAGGCCCAGAGAGAGAGCTCTCTTTCAAATTATAAAACGAGGCAACCGGCCTCAAAGGCCTCTTCAGGGGATAGTGACGAAATCGGCACGTCCTCGAAGGTGCAGGAAAATGATTCATCCAGAAAACGTAATGAAAGGTTTAGAAGGAAACTGACGATCGCAAGCAAGAACCCCAACAAAATAAATCCATATAGAGAGAAAAACACGGGGATCCCAGAAATACGGTTTTGCCGTTCTCACCTTAAACGACAGCTTAAAAAAGTTCGATTAAGGTGCATTTTCAACAAGCTGGGAAACTTCATAGTTCTCCCAACCTCTCTATCGGGTTCTTTGCCTTTTAGGGAAAGAGAGCGGGGGAGGTTCCTAAGCCGGGAAAACTGGCTCCCTCTGGACTCCCCTCCCCAGTACGTGCGTGCGGTGGGGAAAGGCCTGAGCACTTTGGGGGTTGGGGTGGGGAGTGAGGGCTGGCGCAGCGTGGTCGTGAACCCCACCCCAGGTGATTACCTCGCCGTTGGTAATGTTGATCGCCAGATAAATGTCCCCGAAGGAGCCAGACCCGATCTTCCGTACCAGTTTATATTTCCCTCCGACAATGAATTCGGCCTTGGAGCCGCTGCTGCTCGCCATCCTGAGAGACGAAGATGGAGGCTGGGGCCAAGCCCCGACACCTCTGAGGGGAGAACAGAGGCCTCTGGGGCTCGTCCACTGAGCAGGCTGCGGAGGAGGGCGGCAGGAAACGGCAAGCGCTGACTCTTTCCAGGCGTTACAGGGCCCAGACTCGGTCAAGGGGAACCTGATCACCGCCGCTCAGTCCGGCTTCTTTTTGCCAGGCCGCAGTTTATGAGGGGGTTCTCGCGGTTACCAGGCTGGGCCACTTGTTCCTGGGCGGCCGCCGCTGCCTCGCTTTCACGGCGACGTCGCGGGCTGGAAAAGGGGAGCGGTGGTTTAGGGCGGCGATACCGCTGCCACCACTGCCGCCGGCTCCCGCCCGGAGGGACTCCTGTCACTCCGCCGACGCCGCCATCTTGTTACTCCGGCTCCAGCCAACACAAAATGCCCCCAGTCCCCGGGAGCCGCTTCTTCACAGCGCAGAGCACTCTGGGAAAGGGATCTCAGGCGCTAGCCCCGGAGGGTCGGCAACCAGAGGGAGGGCGGAACCGGATCCGTGAGAGTCGCGGCCCACGCTTCGAGCGTCACCCCGTCACCGCCCAACTGCGCCTGCGTAATGCAATCCTGCTGCTTGCGCAGGCGTGCAACGGGCTCTCCTCACCCCCGCCCAGGGCTCACTTCCACTTCCGGTTGTTGGCTCGTCCAACCTTGCTACCTGTTAAACAGTCACGTCGAACCCGCCTGGTGTCTGAAAGGTCCCGTGGCCCGCGGCCTCGGGAGCTTGTTAGGGAGGAGTCACCTTCGTTTTTCGTGGAAGATGGGAACTTCTGGCCTCCTTAGGAGTTGGGTACTGACCTTTGCTCCTTATCTGAGGCCCTTTTTTAACCTTCGATCTTTCCTCGGGCCACTCCCTCAGACCGGCTTATTCCAGCCCAGTTCTGTTTTGCGAGAGGCTGTCACCTCTGGTGGAGAAGAAGAGCAAAGCAGACGTAGCTGGGCTGCGTTTGTTCAGGGTTCCCGGTTTTGGCTGAGTCTATCTAGCTCTTTAGTCTTAAGAATTAGAGTTCTGCGCTTTATGGAGTGTTGGAGAAGCTCATATTACAGGAAGGGAAAAGAAGGAAGCAGGAGTTATCCTGCCGCCCTATGTCTTTGTGTTGTTTCTCCACTGATACAGTTGGTCCCAGGGAAAAAACCAATACCCGACTGAATTTTAGTGGCAGATCAGTCAACAGAATAAAATTTACAACTGTGGGAAAACTGCACGTAGAAGTTATTATTCCACCGCCCCCACGCGCCTCCAAAACAACTCCGTAGTGACTGGTCATATTCAAAACTGTAGTACTGATCCAAAAAACATAGGGTGGAAATAACTATCACAAAAATAAAATTGATAACGTTTAAAACAGCAAACTGTAATGTTACTGTTAACGTGTATAGAGGAAAACTTTTTACTATAAGTTGATTTTAAAAAATGTTGACCACGTTTTGGTTTATAAAATTTGACCCGAGAAAACGGCTTAGTAGTGATGATCACAAAAGAAAGCTCCGCAAGCTGATGCTATCAACTGTAATAGGAATCAAACCCTGATGAATGAATCCAACCCCAGTTGTAGAAGTTTAAGCGAAATCTCTCAAAATAGTTTCATTAAAATGGAAATGGAAAAAAAAATGTAGACCCGACTGCAACCTTGAAAGCTGATTAAGTAATTAGTAATGGGGTTCATCCTGAAAGATAACTAAAATTCCTCCATGTGATTTCTGATTCCTACTTAAATACTTGTATTCATAAAGCTCTAGTCCAAATATGTTGAATGTGAAAACAGATCCCCTAAGGTTTAGAATGAAGTTTTGATGCGCTACCTAAACTCACGCTGTCTGTCTCCCAAATCAGCACTATTAGACATTTTCCTTTAGTGACTCTAAAGCGCGGTTGGCCTACTTAAAATTCCTTGCTATTAGATTCTGGTCTTTAAAAAAAAAGAAAAGCCAGGTGTAAGCATCTTGAAGTTTCCAGAGATAGCTACTATTCTGCTGATTTTCTACCACAGACCATCCAAAATTTAATGGATTCCACACCTTGAGGAGATCCCCACAGGGCAGATGGGGCATACATTTAGAGGGATTTTTTTTTTTTTGGAGGGGGGAGGGGGTCTGGTGAGGATACAACTCCATTGTGGAATGGGAGATGGGATGGGATGGAGGCAGAGGTGTGCATGGAATGGACTAGATTAGGGATTTCCAAAGGTCGGTGTAGGGACAAGGGCAAGTCTAACAGTTTTCCATAAAGATACTAGGAACATAAGAGCAGTATAACTCATTTTTCTTTGATTTTAATTAATTTCAAGTTGTACTTTATTCTTAGATATTTGTCTTCCTACACATGTCATTAAAGTGCCCTGTTAGGTGCCTGGATGGCTCAGTTGGTTAAGTATCTGGCTTCGGCTCAGGTCGTGATCTCACCATTCATGGGTTTGAGCCCCACATCAGGCTCTGTGCTGACAGCTCAGAGCCTGGAGCCTGCTTGTGTCTCCCTCTCTGCCCCTCCTCAGCTTGCGCTCTGTCTCTCTCTTTCTCAAAGACAAATAAACGTTAAAAATAAATTTTAAAAAAGTGAAGTGCCCTTTTATAGGAGCACCTGGCTGGCTCAGTCATAAGAGCATGCAACTCTTGATCTTGAGGTGGTGAGTTTGAGCCCCACATGGGGTGTAAATAGATAAAATGAATAAAACATTAAGAAAAAAAAAAAAGCTAACAGTTTTTAAAAAATAAAGTGACCTTTTATAAAATGGCCCTAATAGGGGATGGTTGTTTTGTTCTTTTGTTCATACCCTTACTTATCAAAGTTAAAAGTCGACCTGTTTATGCTTGCCCTCCTTTTTTGTTGTTGCTATTTATTTTGAATTTTTATAGGCTTTCAAAATCAAACACTCTAGTACTCACTAGTCTAAATGACTTTTAGACGACCTTCCAACTCTGAGATGTGATGATGATTTTATGTATATATTTGGTGAGCCTCCTGATTTGTCTCCTGCCTGTCATAGTCACTATTCCAGCACTGACAATTTCCAGCAAAATGCTCTAAAATGCCGTATGAGTAGCTGTAGCCTTTTCAAATGTGATTTCAGTTGATTCCATCTAAAGATTTAAATGTGTCAGATTTAAGAAGGCAAAAGCTGGGGAGGGGGTGTTTAATGTAGAAAATAAAAGTTTTTAGGTGTTGGCTATGACTCAGCCTTTTCCTTAAAATCATGCATCATTTGTGGTAATTTTCAACCTCAGCAATTGAAGAATTACCTGTTTTTAGTGCTACTATTAGAGTTACAAATCATTCTGTACTTACTGAATCAGCAGCAGCTCTGGTATAATGGAGGGAGACTTCCAAAATGTGCCAAAATGCAATTCCTGGATCACATGAATTCACTAAAAATACAACGAAAAATATAGACTAAAAAAAAATTTGAGAGCTTCAGAGAAATTTAGAGATCATCTAGTTCAGTAATCATATTGTTAAATGCTTTGCCATGGACTGTAGCTTCACACGTATCACTTGTGTCGCACTAGGACAAAAGTGGCTTGTCCAAGATCACACAGCTCTCAATGGCAAAGAAAGCACTAGAACCCGAACGTCTAACCAAAGGAAAGAGAAAAAGGAGGGGTAGAATGAAAATTGGAACAGTTATGCCCCAGTGATTACTTTTATGTTCATGGGTCAAGATGAATTGAAAACCTTTTTTTGTAAAGCCCCAGTGTTTACCCAAGGAAAGGGCACTGGTAACCAGAGTGCATTTTGAGTAAAATGTTAAAGACAAGCACAACAATTATAGATGGATGTCGTAGGGAGGAAATTAAAAACAAGAGTGGTCTGCCTATCTCCGGGGTGTTTGGTACAAATAAACAGAAAAAAAAAAAAAATGAAATGTCTTAGAAGACGTCAAACACTGTCTCAGGTGTTGTTTAACTGTTACACTGCCTTGTGCACAATCAGTATCAGATGAGTAGTGGAGTGATTGAAAAAGAGACCATCAGAAACGTCCTGTTGGGTCAGAGTGATAATCCATTTAGTCTCTTTTCCACTCTTTGACAGTGACAGCAATTTCTGTGTCCCTTTCTTATCTCAGGTCCCGTTTCCCCCCTCTGCATTGTTCAGGAGGCTTTGTAAAAATGGATTGCTGCCTCTATGGTAGCTACTTCAAACACATTTGACACATTCTTATCGTGAACATTTCTTACTTTCTATGGAGTCATTAGCCATAATTTCAATTAATTTCATTCTTTGAGCTCATTTATGCTTTTGACCCATATGGCTTCAAGATTCTGAAGATTGATAAGTTCCTATGTACGCTACCCAATGACTTTTTAATAATCATATACACCTATGTAAGTATTTTTGTTTGTTTATTTTTGAGAGAGAGGGAGAGACAGAGCATGAGCAGGGGAGGGGCAGAGAGAGGGGGAGACACGGAATCCAAAGCAGGCTCCAGGCTCTGAGCTGTCAGCACAGAGCCCGACAAGGGACTCGAACTCATGAACTGCGAGATCATGCCCTGAGCCGAAGTCGGACGCTCAGCCGACTGAGTCACCCAGGCGCCCCTAATCACATACACCTATAAATGTTCACTGTTCTTCTTCTTATGTCAATTTTATTTGAAAATTTTAGAAAATTTGGATAAATCAGAAAAAAAAGAAAACAAAAATCTCTTAAGAGACAATCACCAAATGTTAACATGTTGCTGTGTATAAATGTCTGGTCTTTTTCTCTGCATATTGTGTGTTTGTGTGTGTGTGTGTTAGGTGTATGTATAGCTATCAAATATGTGCATATATACGTATATTTAATTTTATTTTTTTGTAAATTTTATCTCTTAATATTTACAAGTAACCATAGTGCACATTCAGTTTTGACACCTATTTTTTTTCACTTCATAATTTATTGGAGACATGTTTCCTGAGGTTAAAAAGAAAACCACAGGCCCAAAGTAGCCTCACTTGAGTTAAGGCCCCAAGTCAGTAGACCAGGGCTTAATACCTAATCTAATTGTAGTTTCAACCTCCCTCAGAAATGTAAGTCTTAACCCGTCAGTCAGGAATTTTCTGATAAGCGCCAATGAGATCATTTGTCTCTTGGACCTCCTCTACCTCCCAAAGGAAGATGAGGTAATCTGTATAATAAGACCCCTTGCCCTTCTCCCTCGGGGAAGGTGATGTTCGTGGAGACAGTCCTTTCCTTGCTTTTGCTTGTAATTTTCTTGCCCCACCCTCCTTCCTATAAAAAACTTCCGTTTTGTACAACTCCTCAGAGCTGCCCTCTACTTGCCACGTGAGATGCTGCCCAATTTATGAATCATTTAATAAAGCCAATTAGATCTTCAAATTTACTGGGTGGAATTTTTTTTTTTTTAACACATAACTAAGTCATCTTCCAAAGAATCATTAAAAAAAATTTTTCTTAATGTTTTTATTTATTTTTGAGACACAGAGAGACAGAGCATGAGCAGGGGAGGGGCAGAGAGAGAGGGAGACACAGAATCGGAAGCAGGCTCCAGGCTCTGAGCTGTCAGCACAGAGCCCGACGCGGGGCTCGAACTCACAGACTGCGAGATCGTGACCTGAGCTGAAGTTGGACGCTTAACCAACTGAGCCACCCAGGTGCCCCCAAAGAATCATTTTCATTGTCTACCTATAAATATGTGTTGTGTTGATGCAACAGCACTTGACCAGACCCAACTGAGTATTTTGGTTATTTCCAAATTTTTGCTAGTATAAACAATGTTTTAATGAGCATTTGTACAGCTATATCTTTGCTCACATCCAAAATTAATTGGTTAGGGTATATTTCCAGAAACGCTACGAGTTTTAAAACCTCTTGAATGAGGGCACCTGGGTAGCTCAGTCGGTTGAGTGTCTGACTCTTGATTTTAGCTCAGGTCATGATCTCGTGATTCGTGGGATCAAGTCCTGTGTCGGGCCCTGTGCTGTTAGGGCAGAGCCTGCTTGGGAATTCTTTCTCTCTCTCCCTCTCTCTCTGCCCGTCTCCTGCTCTCGCGCTCTCTCTCTCTCTCTCAAAATAAATAAATAAACTTGAAAAAAAAACTGTGTCATGAATAACCACTTCTAATTGTTTCAGTACAGTCTGTCATGATTAAACCCATATTCATGGGCTATCCTCTCATTTCTTAAATTTATCTACAATCAAATCTTAATTTTTTTCTGTCTACCTTAAGAAAGCTTGTTAGGGTTTTATTTTTCCTGACGACCTGTTGTTGTAAAGCCTAATAAACTTAATTAGAAGATTTCTTTGCAGCTGTCCTATTCGCTTCCCCACCCCTTTCAAAATCTCAAGAATGTTGCAAGTCTGTGGTTTACAAGGATGTACTCATGCAATTGAAAATGACCCTATTATGGACGCAGCTAGCAAGACACTTCTGTTGGCCATTAGTGAAGCAATTGCGTTCTACAGATATTTAGATTTAGTTGAAGGAGAGGAGGGGACAATTAATTTCCGGTAAGAAAGAATGAGGTCAAAGGCGTCTCAAAACCAAGACTGCCTGCAGTAAACAAAAGAGGAAAAACAGGATAATCTCACATGTGTTCAAGTCTCTCATATTTTGCACGAGCTCAAGTATTCCCACAAAACTAAGTGTGCAAAGTCTTAGGGATGGGGGAGAATTCGACTTATCAGCGTTCTAAAACTTAGATTGACCCAGAGTTTACTACAGACATTTTTGAATGCTTGAATTAGACATCTCAGGGTATTTTGTTAAATGAGAACATGTCCTTTTTCACCTATGTGGGTAAATTGTTGCCACCTACATTTAGAGTAGCCGAGGACCTGGAAGTTTTCCTAACTTTAAGCAAAAACCCGTGGAAACAATAATAGAGTAATGGAAATTAATTTTATTCTTAAGAAGCAGTTGAGGCTCCTGGGTGGCTCAGTTGGTTGAGCATCCCACTCTGGATTTCCCTTCAGGCCACGATACCCGTGTCGTGGGATTGAGCCCCGCGTCAGGCTCTGAGCTCAGCACAGAGATCCTGTCCCTCCCTCTCCCCCATTCACACTTGCTGGCTTGCTCGCTCTCTCTCTCTCTCTCTAAATAAATAAATAAAAAAAAAAGTTTTAAAGAATTTTAAGAAATAGATAACAAACAAAATATGTTGTCAAAAACCTTGGGGTGGGAGAGGAGAAACAAAGTGCCCTTTTACTTGGGTATTTGAGGACTAGGTTAAATGATGCAGGGAAATGTATCCGGACCTCAGTAGTCATTAAAATCTGAATTTTTGTTGTAACTCTACCTTAAATATTTTCTAGGCTTCAAGGTTGTAATCTTTTAAAAGAGAAGTCAGATTCTAAGGTTTTTTTTCTAGCTTTGAGCACTGTGCTATGTACTGAAAATGCCTTCTATATTTTGAAGTAGAAAAAGGAAATAAACATGCTGTTTCTCTTTTACAGCTTCTTAAAATTCAGATAATAGATCAAATTCTCACGGGAAGGTCCTTACCCGTGCCCCTTAACACTTGTCAGGAAAAGCAGACTCTTTTAACAGTGAAACACAGCAATCAATATATAC
Source organism: Acinonyx jubatus (assembly GCF_027475565.1). Classification (NCBI taxonomy): domain Eukaryota; kingdom Metazoa; phylum Chordata; class Mammalia; order Carnivora; family Felidae; genus Acinonyx; species Acinonyx jubatus. The sequence continues at coordinate 194,392,804 of NC_069380.1, read as the reverse complement.
AGTAGCTAGAAATTAGAGGAGACTCCCAAATCACGGACTGGGAAATATCTTTTTTTTTTTAAAGTATTTTAAGAAAGGCAATAATTGAATCTTGGTTTTAGGTATGGCTCTTCCTAGAGGTGGGGGCGGGGCCTCAGTGAAATGACCTCTGGCAGTTTTTCTTTTTCTCATCTGAAAAAATCCTTGCTTAGATTCTCATAGGAGGAAACCATGAAATGATTTGACTCTTCAACATAGTCTTATTCTTGGCAAGGAATGAGATTCACCAGTGAAAATCAAGCAAAGCTTGCTTCCTGTCTTCTTAAAAATACTGTTTCCACTAGCCCCTCCCCTTCCTCTCAGAGTTGCTTTGAAATAATGCCTGAGGCTTTAACTCATTTGTCTGCAACGAACATTCTGCAGTGTCATATTTAAATGTTAGAGATATGTCCTGACAGGGAGGAAATTCAAATCAGTGATGTTCCCTGATACTCATTGAAAACCATACTAACAGCAGAACTTGAAAAGATGAAATGTCTGAATTTCTGCTGGGTTCCTCCTTATACACGGGTTATATTGTTTGGGTCAGTTGGTCTGACCTGTCGATATTTTGATAATCAAATTATATCTTACATTTTCTTTTTTAATCACACGAACCATTAACTCCTGGAAATGTGCTGTTATACATCACACTTGGGGATATTTGTGTTGGCCATTTTTATTTGAAAGAATTTTGTGTTTTGCAGTTTCTGCCATTTGTAGGTCCCTTCCCTTTCTCAGCCCCTCTTCTCTTCCTCCACGTTGTTCATCGGCAAGGGCATGAAACTGTGCTCCCAGTGACTCATTATTACTCACTATAGTAATCTACTCTTCTTTGTGAGACTAAATTTGGAAGATGCTTGAGTTGCCATTCCTGAGGAGAGCGGGTCCTGAAGCACATCCTGTTAACTCTCAACTCCCCACGCTAATGCCAGGATGTACTGATACCGATCACACAAAATGGGTAGCTGTGCCATTTGATCTTGGCCAAGCTCAATGCTGCCAGGAAAAGTCTTCTTGCAGTGAGCAGAGTCAGGGGCCTGATAGGTGAAAAAAAGAACTCTGGATTTTAGGGCCCTAATCCACAAAGCAAAACAAGTCAAAATAGCTTTATATAGCCCTTTACAGTTCATCAAGTATTTGGTGATGCATCAACTCGTGCTTTTCATGACCTGTATTAGGGCATCTATTGTTATATTCATCTGGAGAGGTATGGCGACTTATCCAACACCACCAGCCTTTGAGAACTCCTCACAATCAAAACCACGGTTCTGGGATGTAACTGTTCACTCTCACAGTTAGCATGTCCTGTCCAGACCTTGGAGCCTGCTCTACATCTAAATGGGGAGCAGTTAGCAGTCACTACCTCAGTAGATCTAAGTTTGACTTAAATCATCCCCCTGCAGCTGGCCGGCCCCGGGCCATCTGCAGCTCAACTGATCTCGCAGCGCTGAAGTTCTGTAGCTTGGGTCTGGGTTCTGACTTCCAGCTGAGCCCAAACTCCCACACTTTTGAGGACTGCACTCATCTCCTCCATGCTTAGTAGTCCCTGGCTCTCTAGCTGATTCCTTGGTCCTAGCTACCTGACCTCAGTTATTTACCTCTATCCTCCCGTCCCCACCAGCGATTCCTCTTAGACAACACTGTTTAGTCCTGCCTAGCCAGTGTTAATTTCTTCTGCCTCTTTCCCTTTCAGATTCTGAAGCCAACAGACCTATTTAAATCTTAGCTATCTACCAGACTTTCCAGCCCCTCCTTACTTCCTGTTGGACCCTGAACCTGATCTGAACTCCTATGACTGTTTCTTTTCAGTGTTCTCTATGCTGGGATAGTGATAGATATAAGACCCTTTCTACTCACCTTCTGCCTCCTTCTAACCCACATGAGACTTATATATACGTATATATGTATATGTGTATATGTATATGTATGTGTATATAAGCATGTACATGCATGTATATATACATGCACACGTATATATGTATATGTGCACACATGCATACAATATATGTGTATATATGTACGACATGCATACAATATACATATATATGTATACGTACATATTTATACATATACACATACACATATATACATATATATACACATATATACGTGTATATACATGTGTGTGTATATATATACATATGTATATACACACATACGTATATATATATAGATTTGTTATATATATATATATATATATATATATATATATATATATATTTGTTCAAATAATTTCTACACCTGACATGGGGCTCCAACTCACACCCCCGAGATCAATCTCCATATGCTCTTCCAACTCAGACTCAAATATTTTATATTTTCTTTCACTGCTTAGAATTTCAAATCCTGGGGCGCCTGGGTGGGTCAGTTGGTTAAGCGTCTGACTCTCTATTTCAGCTCCGGTCGTGATCTCACAGTCTTGAGACTGTCTCCTTGCTGAGTACGGAGCCTACTTGGGATTCTCTCTCTCTCTCTCTCTCTCTCTCTCTCTCTCTCTCCCCCTCTCTTTCTGCCCCTCTCCCACCCCCTCTCAAAATAATTAAATAAACTTAAAAAAAAAAGAATTTCAAATCCTATTGACCTTCCTAGCTTATATTTTCTTGTCTCACACTGTATCATTGATTGCCATAGCTTCTGCCCTAGTTGAAATAGGATACATAAAAGCACTTTGTTTAAGCCATAAACCTCATACAAATATACCCTGCTGCTGTTATTATTAGGTAATTCAAGCCAAAGGTGACTTTTTCTAACCTTCCTGGTGGAAGGAGATAGGCTGTCAGCTGAAATAGGGACTTCACAGTTATAGTCCAAAGCCAAAAATAAGAAAAGTGTAATAACTGTGACAGTACCACAACTGATCTCTTTATGTAGATGATTCCTTCTGACAAGGTCACCATAAGCTAAGATGTGTCACAGGAAACAGAAATCAGATACTCTAGGCTATTCTGAAAGCCTCAGAACCTTTCTTCTAATCAACTTGAAGATACTGAGCTTTCAGATGACATCTACCCTGATTGATTTTCCAATGCTAAGGTAATAATTATTTTTAACATTTATAAGAAATTTTATACAGTAGTATTCTTACCTGTATTATCTCATGTCGTAAAAAAGATTTCATGGGGAAAGTAATTTCATTGTTTTAAATTTTTATTTTTTAATTTTAAACATTTTGCACGAGGGTTTTTTTTTTTTAAGGTTTATTTAGGGGCGCCTGGGTGGCTCAGTTGGTTAAGCGTCCGACTTTAGCCCAGGTCATGATCTCACGGTTCGTGGGTTTGAGCCCCGCATTGTGCTCTGTGCTGACGGCTCAGAGCCTGGAACCTGCTTCAGATTCTGTCTCCCTTGCTCTCTGCCCCTCCCCCACTCACGCTCTGTCTCTGTCTCTCTCCCTCTCTCTCTCTCTGTCTCAAAAATAAACATTAAAAAATAAATAAATAAAATAAAGGCTTATTTCTTTTGAGAGAGAGAGAGCTTGTGTGCACAGGTGAGAAAGGGGGAGGGGCAGAGAGAGAGAGAGAGAGAGAGAGAGAATCCCAATTAGGCTCCCCACTGGCAGCACACAGCCTGACAAGGGGCTCAAACTCACGAACCATGAGATCATGCCCTGAACTGAAACCAAGAGTCAGATGCTCAACTGACTGAGCAGGTGCCCCTAAATTTTAATTTTTTAAAAATAAGCTCGATGCCCAACATGGGGCCTGAACTAAGGACCCTGAGATCAAGAGTCACATGCTTTACCAACTGAACCAGCCAGGAGCCCCCATGTTTTAAATTTTTATTTTTATGTATTTTCTTAAGTTTATTTGTTTATTTTGAGAGAGAAAGAGGATGAGCAGCTGAGGGGCAGACAGAAGGGGAGAGAGAGAGGATCCTAAGCAGTCTATGCATGGTGTGTAGCCTGCCATGGGGCTTGAACTCACAAACCCATGAGATCATGACCTAAGCTGAAATCAAGAATTGGAAGGTTAACCAACGGAACCACCCACACACCCCATTTTAAATTTTTAGATAGGGCAGCTGAAGCACAGAGATCTCAGTTAACTTGCCTAAGTGTACGAAGTAAGCCAGGGGTGTATCTTGTACTTGAACTCAGACTTTTCTGATTCCAAGAATCCTGCTTTTTTTTTTTTTCTCTAGTCTAAACATCTAAGAACTATAAAACACCCTAGGAAGGTTTAAAACACCCTGCTCATTTATTTCAAGAATAAGTGAAGTTACAAAAACAGACGTTCATTTAATAGATCACAGAATATGCCACAGAAGGGTATGTTCAAGAGCCCACGCTGCATCATGGTTTTCAATAGTTATACAATACTGCCACCTTGTGGATTTAGCTATTTTCTGTTACTTTAGCCGACTTCTGTAGCCTAGCATAATGCCTGACCAGAATTACCTGGCAGGATCTGAACAGTCAAATGTTAAATGCCCAGAAAAGAGCTGGAGTCAGGGAACTTAGAAGAACACTTGAGGAGCTAAGTAATTGCCAGGAGTTTGAGCAAACCTATGGTGCTTTCCAAACAAGATCAAACACTGCATTTTGATTAACAATACTTGAATATGACAATATAAAGTCAATCTATCTTTTCTTTAATGTTTTTATTTATTTTTGAGAGAGAGACAGAGCATGAGCCGGGGAGAGGCAGACACAGAATCCGAAGCAGGCTCCAAGCTCTGAGCTGAGCTGTGAGCGCAGAGCCCAATCTGGGGCTTGAACCCACGAACTGTGAGATCATGACCTGAGCTGAAGGCAGCCGCTGAACCAACTGGGCCACCCAGGCGCCCAATGGATCTTATGTTACATGATAAGGGGATAAGAAAGGGAAGGAAACAAATATACCATAGTAACAAATACCAAATAATAAATAACAAAAAGACTATAGACTGGGTGGCTTAAACAACAGAAATTGATTTTCTCACAGTTCTGGGAGCTGAGAGTCTGAGATGAGGGTGTCAACATGGTCAAGTTCTGGTGAGAACCTTCTTCTGGGTTGCAGCCTTCTTGTATTGTCACATGGCAGACAGCAGTAATTAAGGAGACGTGTCAACACTACCCAAGGATTCTGTATCGTCTTCTGGAGAAAAGAGTGTGTTTTCGTTTTCAGGTGTACACGAGATAGTTGTAGCATGTGAGATGGAAGTGTGACCTTGTGACTATCTATTCAGAGACTAAGTGTGACTTAAGGAGATGCATTTGGGTGCCAAGTTGACAAGGGATGGACTTGTGATGCTTAATTTTTTAAAGTTCATTTATTTATTTGGGGGCAGGGGGAGGGACAGAGAGAGAGAGGGAGAGAGAATCCCAAGCAGGCTCTGCACGAGCCGCACAGAGCCTGACTTCGGGGCTGGAACTCCCAAACTGTGAGATCATGACCTGAGCCTAAGTCAATAGTCCAACACTTAATTGACTGAGCCAACCAGGCGCCCCAGAGATGGTTCGTTGTGTGTGTCAACTCAGCTGGCTGGGCCTTGGTGCCCAGATATTTGGTCAAACATCATTCTGAACGTTTCTGTGAAGATGTTTTTTGCATAAGATTAGCATTTAAATAGGTGAACTTTGCCTAACGCAGAATATCCTCCACAATGCGGGTGGGCTTCATCCAATGAACTGAAGGCCTTCATAGAACAAAGACCAACCTCCCCCAAACAAGAAGGAATTCTGCCAGCAGACAGCCTTTGGTCTCAAACTGCAACTCGTCCCTGGGTCCCCAGCCTGCCACCTCCACTGCAGAGTTTGGGCTTACTGAGCTTCCACAATGACATAAATCAATTCCTTAAAATAAATCTCTTTCTCTACACATATATTTCGTTCAGATCACGGCTGAGAGGTTCTCTTTTGAGCAACACGTTTCCTGACCAAATTATTTAAAATAACCATTTACCCACATCCCCTCACCATACCTAGCTACTCTTCGGGTTTTTATTCTACTTTATTTTCTTTCATAGCACTTATTAGTATCTAAATTTATATATTTATGCTTTTACTCTTTTTGACTTAACCTCATTCCCTAGAACGTTTGCTCATTGAGACAGGATTTTTTTCTGTCTTGTTCACTAATGTATCCCCAGAACAGTGCCTCACTCAATAGCATTTATTGAATGACTAATGGATTATATATATGCATTATATAGATTTACCTGTGGACATGTTAAGCATATGGCTCTGAAACCTGTTTTTTTCTCAGTTAATATAACAACATCTATAACAATATTTATAACACGGACATCTTTACAGGTCCATGCCTATAAATAAAACTTTATTCTTTTTGTATTGGCTGCATAGCAGTACCTGGTGTAGACGCTCTGGAATTTATTTAACTATCTCCTGCTGGCAGTTATTTGGGCTATTTCTAGCTCTTTATTTTGATTTTTTTTTAACTTAAAACAATTTTTATTTTAATTTTTAGAGGGAGAAAGAGTGCAAGCAGGGGAAGGGCAAAGGGGGGGGGAGAGAGAGAGAGAGAGAGAGAGAGAGAGAGAGAGAATCTTAAGCAGGCTCCACATTCAGCATGGAGCCCTACGGGGCTTGATCCCACAACCCCAGGATCATAACCTGAGCAGAAACCAAGAGGTGGATGCTCAACTGACTAAGCCACCCAGGTGACCCTACTTTGATTTTTTTTTCTTAAGTCACAATAAACGACCTTACCCATGTGTCTTTGTGCACTGTGTGGATTTCTATAGGAAACAGACGTGAAATTGCTGAGTCACAAAGGTTGTATCAACTTCCAGTCTTACAAATTATTTACACCCTTGGCCACATTATTGCAGATCCTTAAATGTGTAGCAACAAGACCTTGCGGCTATATTCCAGGACAGGGAATGCATATTGCATTGAAGAAGTTTCCCTTCCTCACCAGACCTTTTTTTTCTCCTGCAGCAAAGCATTGCATTGATCAAGCGGACTTTCAACTAGAAACCAATAAATAAAAATCAGATACTAAAATAATTCAAACAATACTGGCCAAGAATTTTAACCGTAGTTTGTCTTGGTGGTGTGGGACCAGACTGAAGCACAACAGTTGAAAGAAATTGTCCCTAAGGAAGTTTTATAAAAGGCTGGCTCACCTCCCCACTCTGTCTGACTTCCCCTAGCCTAGCTTTTTAGCCAGCTTCTCCATCTGTCCCTTGCTTGTGCTCACAGGTCTTTATCCTTGGTCTTATTTTCTTCATGTCCTTCCCGTTTTCGCAGGCTGATCTCATTCACTCTTATAGGTTCATGTACAACAGTTTGCCAGTGACTTCCAAAGCTGGATTATCGATCTCAATTTCCCTCTTCCAGAACCTTACCTCCATCTTCCCACTGGACGTCTTCACTTGGACATGCTCAGGGTGTCAGCTGGTTTAAAAGTGATCTCACTACTTCCCCCACCCCCAACCTTTGCCCCAAACCTGTTCCTTCTCTAGGATACCCTTTCTTTAGCGAAGTTTCCCACCATGCACCTAGCTGCCCAAGACAAAAATCTCAGAGTAGGCCTAGGGCCTCCATCCCCTCACATCCTGTAGTTCATCAGATATTCCCTCAACATTTTCCTCTTATCCTTTCATTCTCTACTCCACTATTACTGCAGCCTTAACCTGAGGCCTTATTATCTCACCCCAGGCTGAACACCACAACTTTCAAACTAGTCTCCCAGCCTTCAGCTTTATATTTTTCCGGGATCCAATTTTCACTAGGTGATGTTTTTAAAATTCAAATAATATGATGCTGTCTCCATTCTTTGACGACTCCCACATTGCCTACAGACATAGTTTAAATTCCTTAGCAGGACATATGTGCTTTCCAGAACACGGTGCCTGCCTACAGCTGTCACTGCACACTCCGATGTATAACATTCAATCTAGCTATAATGAAGTGATTGCTTTTCCTGAAAGCACAAGGTAGTTGCATATTTTTTTAATGTTCATTTATTTTTGTGAGAGGGAGAGAGACAGAGCGTGAGTGGGGGAAGGGCAGAGAGAGAGGGAGACACAGAATCCAAAGCAGGCTCTAGGCTCTGAGTTGTCAGCACAGAGCCCCATGCAGGCATGGGGCTCAAACCCGTAACTGCGAGATCATGACCTGAGCTGAAGTTGAACCCTTAACCGACTGAGCCACCCAGGCACCCCTAGGAAGTTGCATAGTGATATGTATGCAGCTTTTTCTACGTGGCATAACTTTCCATGCCTATCTAGTTGGTAAGAACTCTCTCTTTAAGGACTCAGCAGGAAGGGTCACCTTATCTTTGGCTCTCATCTTCCTTGTAGAATTGCCCACTCCCTCCTGCAGCAGACACTGTTGGATGCCTACCCAAGGGCATTCCCCCTTGTCCTTCCTCCTCCCCAAAAGACTCCAATTGTGTTAAGTCTACATAACTAATGGTTTAGAGGCGGCTGGCCCGGTGTTGGGTCTTCACCCATCTAAGCCAGTCAGCGATTGGTTTAGGTACGGTTTGGTATGGACATGTCATTGTACTCAATGAGATGGGAGGAAAAGTCTGCTGGAGAACTTTTAGGGGGGCTTGTTCTCTCTCTTTCTCTCTCTTTTTAACATTTAATTATTTATTTTGATAGAGAGAGAGAGACACAGAGAGAGAGAGAGATGGAGTGAGCGGGGTAGAGAATCCCAAGCAGTCTCCGCCCTGTCAGCACAGAGCCCAGTGCCAGTAAGGAACCCAACACGGGGCTTTCGATCTCAGCAACTGTGAGATCATGCCCTGAGCCAAAATCACGAGTCGGGCACTTACCTGACTGAGCCACCCAGGTGCCCCAGGAGGGCTTGTTCTCTTGAAGAGACACATAGGCAGAGATGGTCTTTTCTCTAGAGATGTCTCTAATGGACATTATGATTTCTAGATGAGTTGGATTTCTGGCACTGGGACCAAAGGAGTACTGACTAATACGAGGAGAAAGGTAGGGTAAACGCAAGTTTCCCAAACCTGGGCTAAAAAATCATGATTATAATGTGTTAAAGTCAATTTCTAGAACTGAGGCACTTATTCAGGGATGGGATTCCAGCAAAGTAGATTTAGAGGGTATCTCCTAAACTTCAAAACTAAGTTTTCACATCTTTCTGCACATTAAGAACAGGACTATGACAGAGCTCAGGGCTGAGTCTGTGTGAGAAGGTTGTGCCCTTGGGGCGCCTGGGTGGCTCAGTGGGTTAAGCGTTGGACTCTTGATTTCTGCTCAGGTCATGATTTCACGGTTATAGGATGAAGCGCCACCCCACCCCCATCCCACTGGGCTCCTGTACTGAGCATGGATCCTGCTTGGGATTCTCTCTCCCTCTCCCCCACCCCCCCTCTCTGTGCCCCTCCCCCACATGCTCTCACTCTCTCTCTCTCTCAAAAATAAAGAAATAAACATTAAGAAGAAGAAGAAGGAGAAGGAGAAGGAGAAGGAGAAGGAGAAGGAGAAGGAGAAGGTTGTGCCCTTGACTATGGGAAGAGGGAGCTGGGAAACTTGGAAGGGAACAGGGAAGAGCTCTGTCTTTATATGGTGATTATACCCATGACAAGTTGGGAACACAGATGGAAGCCACTGGAAACCAGGAGGAGAAAGAAACAGAAGAGACGCTAGGTGGTGTTTCTCAGTACAAATTATAGAAGTGGCCCAGAAAGAGTGTGACATCGCGGACCAAAGGAGGCTTCAGAGTCCCGGTTGCTGCGGCTGCGCTCCTAGGTTTGCCCCTTTGGAGCAGCGAGGCCCCTGGCGAGTTTCTGTCGCTGAAAATCTCAGGTTTCTCACTAATAAAAAAGAACATGGTTAAACTCATCTTTCAGGGCTAACTAGCATAGTAACTGGCTTGTAATTTGGGCTGAATAAAGCAGACACTCTTGTTATAAAAATTTTTATACATTAGTAATGAGGTTATTAAAGTAGCCTGTTAATGTGATAAAAGCTTAATTCTGCTAAGGACACGCAACCGATAATTTCTTGGCTTGTCTTTCCGACGATTTAAGATCTCTGAAGATAGAGGAAATCATTACATTCAGACTTAGTAGAATTAAAAAAAATTTTTTTTTAACATTTATTTATTTTTGAGAGAGAGAACATGAGTGAAGGAGGGGCAGAGAGAGAGGGAGACACAGAATCTGAAGCAGGATCCAGGCTCTGAACTGTCAGCACAGAGCCTGATGCAGGGCTCGAACCTATGAACTGTAAGATCATGACCTGAGTTGAAGTCAGACGCTTAACCGACTGAGCCACCCACGTGCTCCTTTAGTATGATTTTTTTTTTTTTTTTTTTAAATGGCGATGAGAATCTTTGGAGAAAGCAGCCATCTGAGATACAGAATTGTGTACTGGATAGACCTGGCTACAGATGTCACCTATGAGCCATGTAACCTTGGATGGGTTAATCTTCCTGAGCCTCCATTTCCACCATTATAAAATGCAAATCATATAGGGTGGTTGTCAGGATTAAAGATCATCCATGAGAAATTTCTGACATGTATTAGGCATTCAGTAAATAGCACCTATTTTTTAAATTATTTTTTTAAATGTTTATTTATCTTTGAGAGAGAGAGACAGAGAGACAGAGTGCTAGCGGGGGAGGGGCAGAGAGAGAGAGACACACACACAGAATCCAAAGCAGGCTCCAGCCTCTGAGCTGTCAGCACAGAGTCTGACTCGGGGCTCAAACCCGCGAACCACGAGATCACGACCTGAGCCGAAAGTGGATGCTTAACTGACTGAGCCACCCAGGTGTCCTGCACCTATTTGTCTTATCAGTGTAGAAATTAGAGTGTGGATTTAAAAAAGATGAATGAAAAAATCGATATGGTCTCAAGACCGAGGCTCTAAAAAGGGGGAAGCAGTTTGAACAAAAACACAAACTTATCAGAAAAACAAATCCGATTCATTAGGCTCATGGCACTGCCTGTGTTGTGCTGCTAAGTACACATTTGGCATAATTTACCTCTTCTCAACCTTTCTTTGCTCAGCTGTGCAATTAGGAGTGATTCCACAGAGAAAGAGAAGGAAAGGCTTGGGAAGAAAATACTAGTGCTATAAAGAAGTTCTTAGATGGATGAAATTTTAAAAGGTTGGGAAATGGGCACCCGGCTGGCTCAGTCGGTAGAGCATGTGACTCGATCACGGGGTCATGAGTTCAAACTACACATTGGGCGTAGAGCTTACTTTTATAAAATTTAAAAAAGATTGAAGGTTCGGTAATAACTGTAATAGCCACCTCGTCTGGTTTTGCGAGTTCAGCTCAGATGCTGTATTATGCAGCACTTTTTACAGATTATACTCTTTAATTCTTTCCCTTTGGGGCCTACAAATTACTAGAACATAACTACATGATGGACATTTATCATTTGCCTGATTGCCCAACCTCCAAATTGCCCTTGTAAGTTTGGAGAGCAGGGCCCTGCCTCTCACTCAAGGAAGCCAAAAGTGTTCCCTGATCGCTGACTGTTTGGGACTCAGGCATGACCGATCAGCCAATCCCACCTGGATCACGATTCTAGAGGTAGGAGCCAAGAGAAGCAGGCAATGTACAAAACTTATTCCGGTAGTGGTGGCACGCGATATCTGGTGGCAGCAATGACAGCTGGGTCAGTTGTAGCACCCGTCCTCAGTGCATTGCCGATGTCCAGAAGCAGTGTTTTTCCTGTCGTGTGGTTTCCTCTGCGGGTCTGGCCCCCCAGCCTCCCTTCATGCCTATCTGGTTCTCCAGCCTGTCCATTGATTCTCTGAGCTCAGTACTATTCAACAAATTCCTTTGATGCTTCAGTTAACCAGAAGCAGTGAGTATCGCTTGCAGCAAAAAGACTCTGGCTGGTACGTAATCTTTAGATCGTGCACCATCCAAAAGGGTCTAATGCCGCTGCTTTTTTTTTTTTTTTAAGATTATTCATTTTAGTAGTAAATAATATTTTTTCAAGATTATTTAAAGATTTAAAAAAAATTTTTTTTTAATGTTTATTTATTTTTGAGACAGAGAGAGACAGAGCATGAACAGGGGAGGGTCAGAGAGAGAGGGAGACACAGAATCTGAAGCAGGCTCCAGGCTCTGAGCTGTCAGCACAGAGCCCGACGCGGGGCTGGAACTCATAGACCGTGAGATTGTGACCTGAGCCGAAGTCGGACGCCCAACCGACTGAGCCACCCAGGCGTCCCTAAAGATTTTTTTTTAAAGATTATTTATTTAAGTAATCTCTGCACTCAACGTGGGGGTTCAGTTCATGACCCCAAGACGAAGAGTTGCATGCTCATCTAACTAAGTCAGCCAGGCGCCCCTGAGGCCACCGCTTTTAATACAGATCTCTAGATAAAGTCATGGTCAAATTTGCAACTGGTCTGGGAGTTGTTGCAACTGGCTCCTTTGAAGCCCACGCATCTCAGGCAAAATGTTTGCTGCCCCATCCTAACTAAACCACTTCTTCCTCTGTCTCCCACAACTTCTTCATCACACTCATCCACCCAGTCGATCAACACTTATTCAGCACCTACTATATACAAGGCAACATGGCGGGCACTGAGAGGCACCCAAAGATCAATAAGCTGTAGCCCTAACGGTATACTTTTGAATTTTGAGCTAGGTAAATACATTTTCTTTTCAAAAAAGAAATTTGAAAATTGATCACTGTTGAGGATAGAAGAGAAGAGGAACTTTTAATCTTTGAATTACTGTCACTGGGGGCAAGGTGATGTCCATTCATTTGTGTATTTTCTAGAAACCAGTCCCAATCCTCCGTTCGAGGTTTCCAGTTTGAAAGCAAACAAGTAGCTGTCTAGAGCACCGAGAAAAGAATGCCTCCTCCGAAGTTGGCAGTTCTAGATTGCTGCGCATCAAAGTATTTGTGACCTAGGATAAGAAATGGGATATTAGTGTTAATACCTTAGGAATTTAACTCAAGATAAATCCAGAGTCCTCAAACAGAATCTAAGAAACATCAGTTTCAAATGAAAATACTATCCAGCTTGTCTCCTTTTTCCTTAAATTACCAAATAAGTCCTTCTTGCGGAATTGGGACCCCGCTACCCCTGAGACCCCAGTGATACAGCAGTTGCCCGGGGAGTGTTGACACTTGTGTCTGAAGTCACAGAATATTCAACACAAGCAAGGAGGAAATGTGCACATTAATAATATAAAGCGGAACAGAGAGAGCAGCTGATTCCATACTCCCAAGAAAAGACTGGTCTCACAGACACACACACACACACACACACACACACACACACACATACACACTTTACAGGAGCAGAACTGAGGTATTGAGCATGTAAGACTTTCCCCACAAACAGAAAGTCTGATTTATTTTTAATTATTTTTAATTTTTTTTAAAATTTATTTTTGAGACAGAGAGAGACAGTGCATGAACGGGGAAGGGGCAGAGAGAGCGGGAGACACAGAATCGGAAGCAGGCTCCAGGCTCCGAGCTGTCAGCACAGAGCCCGACATGGGGCTCGAACTCACAGACTGCAAGATCATGACCTGAGCTGAAGTCGGACGCTCAACCGACTGAGCCACCCAGGCGCCCCAGAAAGTCTGATTTAGAAGTCAGCCTTGCTTTGGGGTCAGGTCTTCACTCCTGGGGGGCTTTGGGTATGTTACTTAAGCACTCTGGGATTCCATTTCCCTCCAGAATTCCTTCAGAATGGGAAGAAAACTTAGAGATTCCTAACCCAGTCTTTAACTTTTACAGGACTCTTCTTTGAGGCATTCCTGATAAGCCTCTCTGCTTCAATGTTGACTATTTTAAAACATTCTTTTTATTATTGAAATATAGTTGACATGCAATTTTATATTTTTTTTGTTGTTGTTTTAAAGTTCACGTATTTATTTTTAATAATCTCTACACCCAATGTGGGGCTCAAACTCACAACCCCGAGATCAAGAGTCACATGCTCTTCCAACTGAGCCAGCCAGGTGCCCTACAATGTTATATTTTGAATGCTGACCCTTAATGGCACTTTCTCCAGGCGCTGATACCACTTGTGAAATGTTCTGTTGGAGAAATTCTGCCTTATGTGTTGCAATGTGTCTGTCCTTCATAGATTTCCCCATGCTAGTGACCTCTCAGGTCATACGTGCCAAGTCTAATCCATGGACAGCTCTTTCAGAAAGCTCTCTCACCTTCCTTTGTTTTTCTTGTCTACAGAATAAACCACCCTCTCCCCTTCTGTTTTTCTCATCCATCACATTGAAGACAACCTCATTTTGGTCTTCATATTTTTATGGGTGTAGAGTAGAGACGAAGCACCCTGAGGCCTCAGAGAGTCTGAATTTGAATACTGGTTCTGTTGCTTTGTAGCTATGCCATAGTGGACAAGTTACTTTTCATTTCTGGCCTCAGTTTCTCTAAAAGGAGGATAATATTAACAATAATGAGAAGTATGCCTATTGCATAGAGAAGTTGTGAATGAGGCTAATGAAAAAATACAAGTAAAATGTTTAGTATAGTGCTTGGCACTTAGTAAGCAATACTACTACTGCTGTCATTAATCATAATAAAAAATAATGAGCCCTAATAACGAGAATAAGAATAAGGATTAGGACCGAGAAGATTTAAGAAAGTTAATCTAGTCGATTCCTAACCCCACAAACAAGGTTTGGTTGTCCTGATGGGAACCTTTTTCAAAGCAATTATCACATTTTTTTTTCTTGCAATTATCATTTCAATGTTCACTGACCCCCTTCACCCACCACCCCCCTAAGAGGACGGGGACCTTTTCTGCCCCGTGGACTGTTGAATACTTAGTGCCTAGAACAGCGTCCCATTTCACAGCAGGGAGAGAATGGAGAACACCTTCACATCACAGAAAAGGAGACTCGGCGGGGGGGGGGGGGGGGGGGGGCAGGGAGACTGGCAGATTTGTCTAAGACTGACTTCACGGGAGGCCTGGGTAAGAACCCAGAGGTCCTAGGCAGCGAACTCTCGGAATGAAATCGAGGTCCAGCCCTAATGTCCAGTGCTTCGGGCCGGGGCACAGATAATACAGATATTCAGTGATCCAGGGGGTCAACATTCCAACCGGGTGGCCTAAGCGCTGGCCCGGGTGTTGGGGGTGCCGCGCCCCCCGGCGAGAAGACGGCTGAACTAGAAGGCTGGGTGGGCGGGCCCCCGGGCGCGCTAGGCGCTCAGCAGCTCTCCGCGCTGGCGGCGGGCCAAGGCCAGGGCCACCCCGGTCCGGCCCGGCCGGGTCCCGGGCGCAGAGAGTGGAAAACAACCTGGCCGCAGACAATTGACAAAGGCGCGAGTGCGGGCCGCCCTTCCGCGGCGCACGCACGCGCGCAGCGTGGGCAGAGCCGCGCCCGCCCGCGCCCTCCGTGGGACCCGCAGCGCCGAGGCCCAGACGCGGCGCGGGGCAGGGGAGCCGGGCGCCCCCGGCGCCCCCGCGGCTGCGTCGCCGGAGGCAGAGATCCGCGAGGTGAGGGCTGCCGGCTATTGGGGCGGGGTGGGCGCGGAGAGGGGGGGCGCTCGGATTCAAGTGGGGAGGTGGGGAGCGCGGAAGCCGCGACGCCCGGTCCCAGGTGGCGCGGTGAGCTTTGTTTGCGTCACGGGTCTTACGGGCATGCTGGCAACCTGATCCATGTGACCTTTTACAGGTGGAAAACCAAGGCCCAGAGAGGTAAGGTGGCCTAAAAACAAAAAACAAAAAACAACTTAACCCCTGCCTGCTTCAGTGTAGGATTTGGGGTGACTTTTAATAAGAACCCATAGGTTAAAACAATGGGAAATGCAAACAATATTAAAGAATCTTTGAGAAGGAAAATATAATTGTGACTAGTCAGTCCAGGCCAGGGTAAAGGGAAAGGAAATTTGCCTCCCTGCGGTGAGCGGCCTTGGCCAAGGATCCCCAGAAAGGTTGTGCCAAAGCTGGGACCGAGAGCCAGAGCCGGGGCTGTCCCGCTCCCCCTACAGTGCTCCGTGCACAGTGAGCGCTCAAAACTTGGAGGGGAGTAGAGAAACTTGACAGCAGCCTGCCCACATGCTTAACCTTCTGGGGATCCCCGACCCCTTAGAAATTTGAGTCTCTCCCCGCCCCAAGGTTCACGCATAACCTTGCACACGGTTTCAGGTTTGAATGAAGCATTCTGCTGTAAGAAGTGACTGAAGGCTGGCATTCAGGCTGTGCTGTTCGGAGCATTCTTTTGCTTCTTTAAAGGGAGGCAGCTGGGAAAGAAGTGAGTCCAATTGGACAGTCAGTCCAGTGTCCTGACCCTGCTAGCTGTGCGACCTTGGACCAGTAGTTTAACCTCTCCAGGGCCCAGTTTTACCTGTGAAATAGGGATAAGATTGTCTGCTTCATCCTTCAAGTTATATTCAGACTTAAGAATGAAGGCTGAGCCCTTCTGTGCTGGTGCACAGAATCCAGTGGCCCGCTTCTGTGCCAGTTAGGAAAGGTGATGCCCTGGGAGAAATCGGGCTGTGTCTGAAATAATTAGAAAAACTATGAACATGAAACTCTAAAGTGAACCCTGTTATGGCTTAGAAGAAGCAGCGCATGTTGTGATGACGATAGCCTAAATAAAACCATAGCAATGCCTAGCATCAGTATTTGGTCCAAGGTGAAATGCTGAGAGTAGAAGCTACCAGACATTCTTTTTTTTTTTTTAATTTTTTAATGTTTATTTATTTTTGAGAGAGAAAGAGAGAGAGAGAAGGAGAGAGAGAGCATGAGCGGGGGAGGGGCAGAGAGAGAGGGAGACACAGAATCCGAAGCAGGCTCCAGGCTCTGAGCTGTCAGCACAGAGCCCGACGCGGGGCTCGAACTCACAGACCGCGAGATCATGACCTGAGCCAAAGTCCGATGCTCAACCAACTGAGCCACCCAGGGGCCTCTGAGAGAGAGAGAGAGAGAGAGAGAGAGAGCCCCACGCAGGCTCCACACACAGTGTGGAGCCCAACTCAGGGCTTGATCCCATCAACCCTCAGGGATGATGACCTGAGGCTAAATGAAGAGTTGGACTCTCAACCCACTGAGCCCCTGGGGTGCCCTGAAGCTACCAGACATTCTAACAAGGACGGTTTATTGGGCCTTACTTGCCTTTTTCGGATGGAGCCAACACCTGCATAGCTTGGTTTTCCATGAGAGGATAGAGGAGGGCATACATGGGGGCCTGGGCAACACACAGTCTTACCAGGTGATGGGGGCTCAGCTGAGTCCCTGCCAGGGGACAGGAGTTGCTGGCAGCTGGCTCTCATCCCTCTTCGATCAGCAGCTTGTCATGGTAAACAGTGCTCTCGTTGAGTCTATTCTAGATCAAATAAATGGCTTTTTATTTAACTCCTGAGGCGGGTGTTTGAGCACTGTAACTGAAGCAAAATGGCGTTTGTTGAGCTTGATTGTCCAAAGCCTATTGGTTGTTCATTAGGAATTTTAAAGGCTGTGGATCCAAAATTGTGAGGACAGGGCCTGGGCAGGCCTACTTACCTATAAAAAGAACTGCTCTTACAAAAGGCTGTGTGGTCTCCTTTCTCTACCATTTTAGGCCTTGCAAATAGAGTCAGGGAAATATGGCTTAGGGCAAATAGCTGCTATTTAATTTGGATTAAGACACACACTACCTGTCTGGTGGCTTACATTCCTCTCTGGGTATTTATAAAGGAGAGTTTTTCCTCGGAAACAGAGAATGTGTATGTGTGCATCTGGGATGCCTCTTGCCTCCTCTCTGTCTCACCTTCAGCCAGTCATTTCTCAACCTTTTTTTTTGCAAGCTCAGGGACTTTGGCAAGTTCCTTCCCTTCCCGGCTCTGTGGCCTGATTTTGTTTCACAGTAACTCTGTTACAAAGTTGTTTTTTCTCTTAAAGTAAGTGGTACACCCATGGCGAGGCTTGAACTCAAAACCCCAAGATCAAGAGTCACCTGTTCTACCAACTGAACCAGCCAGGCGCTCCTACAAAGTTTTTTCTCTAAAAAATATTTTTTTAATGTTTGTTTATTTTTCGAGAGAGAGAGAGACTGTGATCAGGGGCAGGGCAGAGAGAGGGAGACACAGAATCTGAAACAGGCTCCAGGCTCTGAGCTGTCAACACAGAGCCAGATGCGGGGCTGGAACTCACGGACCGCACTAGATCATGACCTGAGCCGAAGTCGGATGCTCAACCAACTGGACCACCCAGGTGCCCCTAGAAAGTTTTTTCTAATTTGACCTTTAGGTTCCAAACATTTGGTGCCCCATAGGACGACATCAGGCAAACGTGCTCACTCCCTCAGGCCAAGGTTCTTCCTTATTTGAACACAGCCCATGCAGGCCTTTCCAGACTGGCTGTCTTCATTCTTTAAACAGTTCTTTAGTAGGAAAAGCAGAATTGCTCAAGAAAGGATCTACAGACTACTTGCATCAGAATCACTTAGGGACTTGCTGAAATGAGCCATCCCTGACCTCCTGAATCAGAATCTTCAAGAGTGGGGACAGGGCACCAGGGTGGCTCAGTCAGTTGGGCTCTTGGTTTCGGTGCAGGTCATGATCTCATGGCACAGAGCCTGCTTGGCATTCTTTGTCTCTCTCCTCTCTCTCTGCCTCACCCCCACCCCCACCCCTGCTCCTGCTCTTTCTCGAATGAACATTAAATACGTACATATACAATAAACTTAAAAAAAATCTTCAAGAATGGGGGCAAGAATTTGCCTGCCTGACCAGTGCTCCTGATGGTTCTTATGCACCTTTGGTTATCAGTGTGTGTGTTGGAGGTGGGGATTGGTAATGGGGGACTACATATTCTTTATAACATTCCATATCGTCTGTCTAAATTATGTAAGGATGTGGAGGAACTAGAAGTCACATACACTGTTGGTGGAAATGTAAAGGGGTACCACCACTTTTGAAAAGTTTGGCATTTTCTTAAAAAGTTAAAGGGGCGCCTGGGTGGCTCAGTCAGTGAAGCATCCAGCTTCGCTCAGGTCATGATCTCACAGTTCACGAGTTCGAGCCCCGCATCAGACTCTGTGCTGACAGCTCAGAGCCTGGAGCCTGCCTCAATTCTGTGTCTCCCTCTCTCTCTGCTCCCCCCCCTCGCCCCACCCCCCGCACTCATGCGCACACACACGCTCTCTCTCTCTCTCTCAAAAATAAATAATAAACATTAAAACATTGAAATGTAAGTCATGTAAGCCAGACAGTACATCTCTCCGTCTAGCTCTGTTGTAATAAATGGAAAACAACCAATTGTTTATCCAGTGTGATAAATAGAAAACAACCATTGTGCTATATTCATGCAGTCGAATACCACTCAGCATTTAAAAAGTAATGAACTCTTGATACATGCCACAACATGGATAGATCTCAAAAGAATTCTGCTGAAAAGAGAAGAAAAAGGCCAGACCAAAAAGAGCCCATACTCTATAATTCCACTGATATAAAATTCGAGGGGGGTTTGCTATCTCTCACCTGACCTTGAGCTTTTTGGTGGCCCCTGAGAGTTGTATATGATTATACTAGTCTGACTCCATTTGTTACAGTGCCATTGGCAATTTGATCATTATTCCGCTGGTTCATCTGCATCATTCATTCATTCAATTAATTGAGCACTTACCATATGCTAGATCTGGAGTCAGCACTAGGTGATGTGTTGGAAAACAGATGTGATCCTCCCCCTGGCGGGGCTTACGCTTTATTGAAGGAACCTGTAAAACAAATAGAATAAGAAAAATAATTACTGGGGTGGGGGAAGGAGTAGTTTTTTGGAAGGAGGATGGGAATCAAGGGAAAGCTTGTCTGGGTTCCAAGCAGTCAGTTGCATGTTTTTGAAAGACGCTCCACTCTGGTGCTGTGCACCCAGTCAGGAGACTTAGCAGTCTTCCAGCAGAAAGGTGGTGGAGGTTTAGACTCAGGTGGTCTTGGAGATGGAAAGCACTGGAAGGACTGACAGATGGCCTTAAGCAAACGGAGCAGATCCCAGAGGTTGACACTGATCAACATTTTTGAATTGTGTAGTTTTATCAGTTTTTAGTTCATATTATTGTCCTATGATTCCCCCCACCTTCAGTCCCAGCCTCCATCACCCTTGTCTTACTCCCTAGAGAGACTCCTTCAAAGGGGCACCTGGGCAGCTCAGTTAGTGAAGCATCTGACTCTTGGTTTCAGCTCAGGTCATGATTGCACAGTTCGTGAGTTCAAGCCCTGAGTTGCTGACAGTGCAGAGCCTGCTTGGGATTCTCTCACTGCCTCTCCCCTGCTCGTGCTCTCTCTCTCTCTGTCTCTCTCAAAATAAATAAATAAGCTTAAAAAATATATAAATCTTTAAAAAAGAGAGAGAGAGAGATAGACAGACACTCTCTAGAAAGACGTCATCACCTTGTGGGGCCAGTTACCCTAGCTTACAGCATTCCTTTGATCCACTGGCCTAGTTGCCTTTCAGTAAGAGAATGAGGATAGTCTGGTATGACCTGTTACTCTGTTTTTGTTTTTTCTTAACCTATGCTGGCTCCCAGTGATCTCGGTTTCCCTTTCTAATGGCTGGCAGGCCATCTGTTTTACTCAGGTGGCAGAAACCCAGCTCAGAGTGGCCAAGTCTGAAGAGGCATGGGGAAAGAAAATGTATTAGCTCATGAAAAAATCCAAAGTCAATCGGTGTCCATCACGGCTGGACTGAGTAATGTCATCAAGGCTCAGTCTCATGATCCCTCCATTCTCAGCTCCATTTCTTTGGTGTTAGCGGCATCCTGAGTCAGGCTCTGGTGTATCGTTCCTATTACTTAGTATTGTCATCATAATCAACTGTTCTTGCTGTCTGCTTGAATGTGACCAGCCAAGTGCCTTAGACATTTCTTGATCCACTGGATCCATGGTGATACTATCCTTTACAGTTTGACATTAATAGTAACAAAAGCAACTGCTACAATTACTGATAACTTACCTTATACCAGGCACTCTGTTGAGACACTTTACATGGATTATCTTATGAAACCTTATAATCACCCTACAAAGAAGGTTATATCATTATCCCAGAAAAGCCAGCCAGTTGATTGCAGAATCAGAATTTGAAATCAGGTTTCCCCGCTCCAGGGTCTGGGCACCAAGCTTTCACATTGACTGCCTCCTAAGTCCCTCTTTAGGGCTGAGAAGAGGAAAGCAAAGCCATCAAATAGTGTGCCTATTTCTTACTTTTTCTGAACATGCATCTTAAAATATACGTGGCAGTCATAGTAAGGGCAGAGCTTTGGAAGTTATTCTTATAATTAAAAAAAAAATTTTTTTAAACGTTTATTTATTTTTGAGACAGAGAGAGACAGAGCATGAACAGGGGAGGGTCAGAGAGAGAGGGAGACACAGAATCTGAAACAGGCTCCAGGCTCTGAGCGGTCAGCACAGAGCCCGACACGGGGCTCAAACTCACGGACCGTGAGATCGTGACCTGAGCCGAAGTCGGCCGCTTAACCGACTGAGCCACCCAAGCGCCCTGTTATTCTTATAATTTTATCAATCCCAGCTCCTTCTGGGTGTTGAGCGTTTTGGAAGCTCTTTGTAGAGGACCTTCCTCTCTGACTGTCGTGTATGTCTTTGTAATTTTTTTTTTAAGTTTTTTTTTTTAATGTTTATTTATTTTAGAGAGAGAGAGAGAGAGAGAGAGAGCGTGAGTGGGGGGACAGAGAGAGAGGGAGACATAGAATCTGAAGCAGGCTCCAGGCTTATCAGCACAGAGCCCGACGCAGGGCTCGAACTCACAAACTGTGAGATCATGACCTGAGCCAAAGTCGGACGCTTAACCGACTGAGCCACCCAGGTGCCTCCCCCCCTTTTTTAATTTTTATTTTTTGTGTGTGTGTATATGTTTTTATAAACCGGGCACCAGGTTAGGCAGGATCCTAGCGTGGCTACTCTTGTTTCTATAGGTGTTTCCTTCCTTTGTTTTTCAACAAAGCCTTTTGCTATCATGATAACACCTTTGGCAATCTTCCATGAACCCTCATTTTTACAGTCTCAGACCAGATGCACACATCTTACTTTTTTTTTTTTTAATCTTAAGTATTGAAATTGATCTCTGTCTAAAACCTGGGGTGGGAGGCTCAGGGATGTTGGACTTTCTCTTCTGTGACATTTTACCTTCTGAAAGAACTTTAAGGTGACAGTTTCCCTTTCCCCAGGGATCTACTTCTTCTGTTCAGTTCTTTGGCCCGGTCTGACGTATATATTCTTTAAATTATTTTTTAAATAATCTCTAAACGTGGGGCTCGAACTCACAGCTCTGGTATCAAGAGTCATGTGCTCCACCGACCGAGCCAGCCAGGGGTCCCTGGTTAGAATTAGATTTGATGCATCATTTCCCCTTGTCACTTCTTCTGTCTTGAAAGGGATGAAATAATCAGGATGTCCATAACATTTACCGAGTTAGTCCTTCTGCTTTTAGTGGAAAGAAACTTGGGGCAAATAACCAGATGTTTTATTTTTTTAATTATTTTTTTTAAATCAATTTTTTTTGAGTCTGAACGTTTAAAAAATTTTTTTAATGTTTATTTATTTTTGAGACAGAGAGAGACAGAGCATGAATGGGGGAGGGTCAGAGAGAGAGAGACAGAATCTGAAACAGGCTCCAGGCTCTGAGCCGTCAGCACAGAGCCCGATGCGGGGCTCGAACTCACAGACCGTGAGATCATGACCTGAGCCAAAATCAAGGATTGGACGCTTAACCACCTGAGCCACCCAAGTGCCCCATGAACAGACTTTTTTTTTTTTTTTTTTAGCACCGCCTGTATGCTAAACTGATGTTAGTTCTTAATTGGCTATTACAGGGCATGAAAGAGATCTCAGGAGTGAGCATGACTGGACTGTAAGAAAAGCCATGTTTTCTGAGCATGTTCTCTGAGACCAGAGTTCTTATCAGGCCAGACCAGGAAATGGAACAGGGACACCCAGCCTGCTCTCCCAGGCTTTTGAGTTCCGCTTGTCCAGAGAGAGTTGCAATGATAGTGGAAAACGTAAGCTATGTAATATTTTGTTTGTTTTTAACTTTTTATTTTGAAATACATACAGGCAGGAATAAGGCGTACAGGCTTGTTTAACGGCAAGTTGCAAGGACAGTACCAGGGTTTCTGTGTGCCCTTGACCAAGTTCCTCCAGTGGTTCTCTCTTATTGAAATATAGCACACTATCAAAACCAGGAAATTGGCATCGGCACACTATTTGTGAATGCTTGTTTTGTGTTATTATATCACATGGCAAATTTGTGTAACTATCACTTCGATTAAGACACACATATCTTCCTCGTGTTTTTTCTTTACAGTAACACCCCCATGCCCTTCCCCCTTGTCCCTAACCAGGTGACCCCTATCTGGCCTCTGTCTTTATAATTTCGTTTGTTACATAGGTGGAATCACACAGGGTGTGACATTTTGAGACACAGTATAATACCTTCAAGAGCCATCCAAGTTATTGCAATGTATCAGTATTTTATTCCCGGTTCCTTCTGGGTGATCAGTGATATTGGATCTACCACAGTTGTTGTTTTAAAGCATTCACCTATTAAAACAACATTTTGATTGTTTTCAGTTTGGCTATTACAAATCAAACTTGTACGAGCATTTGTGGACAGGTTTTTGTATGGACTTAAGTTTTCTTTCTCTGGAATAGATGTCCTGAGGTATGATCGCTGCTAAGTGTTTCTTTTTCTTTTTTTTTTTTTTTTTTTTTTACATTTATTTATTTTTGAGAGACAGGGAGAGACAGAGCACAAGTGGGGGAGGGGAAGAGAGAGAAGGAGACACAGAATCCGAAGCAGGCTCCAGGCTCTGAGCTGTCAGCACAGAGCCCGATGCGGGGCTCGAACCCGTGAACTGTGAGATCATGACCTGAGCCGAAGTTGGACGTTCAGCTGAGCCAGCCAGGTGCCCCTGTGTATGTTTTGTGTTTAAAGAAACTGACAAACTATTTTCCAGAGTGGCTGTACCCCTTTATATTCCCATCAGTAATATATGAGAGACCCAGTTTGCCCACATCCTTGCTGATAGTTAATGTTATTTTGGTGACAGCTTTATTGAGATATAATATGTATCATATAATTTGCCCATCGAGGATGCACAAATCAGTGGTTTTTAGTGTATTCACTGAGTTGTGCAACCATCACCACGATAAATTTAGAACATTTTCATCATCCCTAAAAGAAACCCTGTACCCCATAGCCACCAATACCCCTATCCCTTCAGCCTAGGAAATCAATCATCTGCTTTCTGTTTCTACAGACTCGCCTGTTCTGGACATTTCACATAAACCAAATCATAAAATAGGTGGTCCTTCATGACTGATTTCTTTGACTGACTTCTAGCATAATGTTTTCAAGATTCATCCATGTTGGAGCACGTATCAGGAGTACTTCCTTCCTTTTCATTGCCAAGTAATATATTTTTAAAGAAATCAAAGTGTGTTCCTTTCCATTACACAGACTGTAAGAGATAACAAAATGCTGTTACAGAGAGGTTTTGCCAGGCCTGCTTGGAGGTCTAGATTTCAATTAACCCAAGTGCAAATTAATGCCATTTCAGTTAGCAGTTCTCTGTAAAGTATTATTTGTGCTTTTTGTTTATTTAGCAAGAGTTCTGAGTAGTGGAACCTGAGTAGTTCTCCTGAAATCCTATTGGGATCTTTCTAGAGAACCTATGCTCTGGGTAGTGAGTGTCAGCGGATCAGGCCGGGGACAGGTCAGCAGGCCACAGGCAGTGTTCAGAAGCTGGAACAGAACTGTGCATTCAGACAGATGCATTCCAAGAGCTTTCTAGGCCCATTGCTCTCCACAGTCAGTTTACATAATATCTGATGGCCCAGGACAGAAATTTCTGCTGCTACTCATGCCTCCCAAAGGACCACTGACATCCGCAAGTGTCTTCAGTATTGTGAGGCACAGCGGGGGACACGAGGTGAATGGGTGTTTATCTTGTCTCTAAGTGCTTAGTGTCTGGCCAGGAAGACGAGGCGTGGTCCTAAATGACCCTAAATAACCAAGTGCAAGTTTGAATGGGATGTGTGCCATTTTAAATATTAGGAAATATTTTAACCATCCAGAAAAAAAAAAAAAACAGTGCAACAAATACCATGTTCCTACCATCTATCTATGTTTAATTTTAACGTTTTTGCCATATGTGCTTCATTATTTTTAAGCAACTAGAACCTCTCAGGTCCTCAGCAGTAAAAAGGAAGGAACTGTTGATCCATTCAACGGTTTACAGGAATCTCCAGGGAATTGTGCCGAGTGAATAAAGTCAGTCCTAAAAAGCTTACACGCTGTAATGATTTTGTTTACATACATTCTTAAAATGACAGGATTATGGAAATGGAGAACTCATTTCTTTTAATTTTTTTTTTTGATGTTTATTTTTGTCAGAGAGAGAGAGAGGCAGAGCATGAGTGGGGGAGGGGCAGAGAGCGAGGGAGACACAGAATCCAAAGCAGGCTCCAGGCTCTGAGCTGTCAGCACAGTGCCCGACGTGGGGCTCGAACTCAAGAACCGTAAGATCATGACCTGAGCCGAAGTTGGATGCCTAGCCGACTGAGTCACCCAGGCACCCCAAGAGAACTGATTTCTTGGGGGCCAGGGGTTAGGGATGGGATGGGGTTGGGTGAAAAGGGACCCTTGTATCAATGCCAGTATCCTGGCTGTGAGATTGTGTTGCAAAATGTTACCATTGAGGAAACTGCGTAAAGGGTACATGGAACCAATGTATTACTTATTACAACTGCATGTGAATCTCTATCTCCAAATTAAAAGTTTAACTTAAAAAACCCCAAACCCTCAGATGCCATTAAGTCATTTTTGATACTGTCTTAAATTCTGTTTCTCTGCTTCCCTTTCCAGAGGTTACTACCATTTGAATTTATTGTTAATCACTTCCACAAAAATTAAAAAAAAATTTTTAAATGTTTATTTTTGAGAAATGAGAGAGAATGTGAGCCGAGGAGGGGCAGTGAGAGAGGGAGACAGAGGAGCTGAAGTGGGTTCTGTTCACAGAGAGCCCACTGTGAACCCACGAACTGTGAGATCATGACCTGATCGGAAGTCAGATGCTTAACCGACTGAGCCACGCCGGTGCCCCACTTCCACAAAATTTTTAATACTGGTGTTCCATATGTATATATCTCTAAACACTATCTAGCATTGTTTTACGTATTTTAAATTTTAGAAAATAGTATTATAATCTATGTGCCCTTCTGGAACTTTCTTTCAAACCCCTCCCTTCTAGAACTTTCTTTCTTTTCCCTTTCTTTACAGTGTTTGTGAGGCTATCCATGTTGATACATGAATTTATAGTTTGTTCATTTTCACTGTTGTTCAGAATTCCATGATATGTATATATTACAAGTTATTTACCCACTCTCCTGTTGATGGACATTGAGATTGTTTCTAATTTCCAGTCATTATCAGCAGTGCTGGAGTGAACATTCTTGTGTCCATTTCTTGTGTATATGTGAAGAAGTTTCTTGAAGACAGGATATATCTAGGAGTAGAACTGATTGGCCTGACACTGTGAGCATTTTTAACTTCTCTAGTCATTGCCAAATTGCTCTGTGCAGTGGTTGCAATAATTTCCATTACCGTATCAGTACGTGAGACTTCCCCATTCACCTACAGTCTCACCATTTTTATATTTTGCCAATCTGATGAGCATGAAATGGTATCTCATGGCAGCTTTAATTATTCCTGTTTGCCTAGTTACTAGGGAATCTTTTCTTCTTTTTAAAATGTTTATTTATTTATTTTGAGAGAGAGAGAGAAAGAGATTCCCAAGCAGGCTCCACTCTAAGCACAGAGCCCGACTCGGGGATTGATCTCAGGACTGTGAGACCCTGACCTGAGCTGAAATCAAGAGTTGGATGCTTAACTGACTGAGCCACTCAGGCGCCCCACAAGTGAGTCTTTTCATTTGTGTGTTAGGCATTAAAAAAATGTTTTTTTAATGTTTATTCTTGAGAGAGAGAGAGAGAAAGGGAGAGAGACAGACAGATCATGAGTTGGGAGGGGCAGAGAGAGAGGGAGACACAGAATCCGAAGCAGGCTTCGGGCTCTGAGCTGTCAATACAGAGCCTGATGTGGGGCTCAAACTCATGAACTGTGAGATCATGATCTGAGCCACAGTCGGATGCTAAACGACTGAGTCACCCAGTTGCCCCGTGTATTAGGCATTTTAATTTCTTCTTTTGTCAATACCTATTCACACCTCTATCATCCGCAGTTTAGTTGGAGAGAACACAAGTCATTCTGTTTTAACCAGTTGGGTATTTAAAAGAGTGTATTAGGTGCTTACCATAGCAGCAGAGCAGCTGGACAAGCAGACCACAGAATAGGCCACTAGGAATGAATCCCAAGGCCATGCTACAGGAACGCCCCTCCAGAGGCATTGCTACCCTCTGCAACAGTCAGGAAATTAGAGAATTGGGATGCTGCTGGCCCTACTGCTGGCTTCAGAATTCCATTACTTTAGCCACAATCTTTTGCCAGAATTGATGACTTTAAACCGTGCAGTACCTACCCCATTAAATGGATATCTCAAGCATCACCTCTCTTCCTACTTAGCTCAGTTCTAAACTCAGTGCTCACGTGAGACCATCTGATTGGTGGGACTGAAAACGCATGTTGGAATGTTAGCTGCAAGGAAGCTGGGGTTTAGTTGTCCAATTTCAGTATTACGGGATGACTTAATAGAAGGAGGTTAACATTGATATTGAATGAACCAATATATTGTATGTGCAACAGTATGCTTTGTTTTTCTTTTAAATTGCCTGGCTTTAGTGATTCATAGAGGGTTCTTTATGTAGTGTAGATAATTAAACCCTTTTTTGCAGGTTACATTCATCACAAATATCTTCTGGTTGGAGGTATCTCTTTTCCTTTTGATTGTAGAATTGTTTTGATGAAGAGAACATTTCAATATTACTGTCATCAGATTTATCAGTCTTGTCCAATCTTTTCTTTTGGGGTTTCTTTTATGTCTTGTCAAAGAAATCCTCAGAGAGCATAAAAATATTTTCCTACGGGAGCGCCTAGGTGGCTCAGTCTGTTAAGTGTCTGACTCTTGATTTCAGCTCAGGTCATGGTCCCAGAGTTGTGGGATCCAGACCCGCACTGGGCTCTAAGCTGAGGTGGAGCCTGCTTGGGATTCTCTCTCTCCCTTTCTCTGTGTCCCTCCCCGCCGGGCACACATGTACTCTCTCCCTCTCTCAAAATAAATAAACAAAAATATAAAAATATTTTTTCTATGTTTTCTTCTAAGAATTTTAGAGTTTCATATTTGACGTTTAGGTCTTTAACCATCTGGAGTTTATTTGAGTGTGATATGGGATTACATTCGTTTATTTTTCTATATGGGAGGCCGCTTATCCTATGACCATCCTTTTCTCAGTGACTTATACTTATGTCATATAAAACGTTTCCATTTTTATTGTGGTCTATTTCTGGGCTGTCTAATCTGTCCTACTAATGTGTTTGCCCTGTATCAACACCATCCTTTTTACTTACTATTGGCTTTCAAGTAGATCTAGATATCTCATAGGACAGGTCCCCCCACCTTGTTCTTCAGGATTGCCTTAGCCAGTCTTAGCCTTTTACTCTTCCATATATGTTTTAGAATTATCTTGTTGTGTTTTAGCAAAAAAGCAAAAAGTGAAACTCTGTTGGGAGTTTCATTGGAACTGGAATTGAATCTGGTTGGGGAAAATTTTTTTCTTTTCTTTATGATATTGAGTCTTCCTATCTATGAACATAGTGTATCCCTACTTATAATTGTTTCTTCAATTCAGTAAGTTCAATAAAGATCAATAAAGAGTTTTCATAAAGATCTTCTATATCTTTTGTTAAATTAAGATATTTCAGAAGGAATAATGTTTGTCTTTATTATATTATCAAACCTTTTTATCTTTAAATTGCATTTAAAATATATTGTTGGTATATACAGTAATATGCTTTATTTTTGAATATTAATATCCAGCAAAATTGAGGAACTCTCACTTTTTCTTACATTTAGTTTTTAGTTCATATTAAGGCGATGAAAGCATATAATTTAAAGAGATGGGTGGTTGTATATTTGTTATGAGAAACAGAAACAGATGATTCTCTAATGTTTATTATGAAAAACAGCTTATTCTATTTCCTTCCTGACCCAGGCCTGACCAGGCAATTCCTTCTATCATTTTTCACTGATTATTTAAAACTTTATTTCCTTGTTTTTTTGTTTTGTTTTGTTTTGTCTTTTTACTCCCTTGTTTTTAAATAGCATGTATGTACTGTTAATTCTTAAGCTTTTGATTTAGGTATTGTTCTTTGACTTTCTGCTATGGAAGATGAGGATTTAGGTTTTTGGTTTTTGTTTTTACTCCCCTGCAACTACGCATGTATACCCCTCCCATTATCGTATTCTCCCGGTATAGTTATACATGATATTAATTACATCACTTGTATTATAATGTGTGTAAATTGTATTTACAACTGAACCAGGCGGTAACATACAATTACTTTCATTTTTTCTGCACAGTTTTTTTTTTTTTTAACAACTGTGTTGTATTTGTTCTTTGGTTTGCCTCTTAGTTTTGTATGTATGATCTATGTGATTATCTCCTAAAGAAACACCATACTCTCTACCAATTCAATACATCTATTCTCAAGATATTCTATTACTTTCTGAAATACTCTAATTTGAACTGTTTGCCATCTGCCTGTAGCCAACGGTCCATCTTAGGATTTTCCTTCACCTGTCTGGGGATTTCCTTGGCTGCTCTCACATTTGATCACCAGTCCCCTGTACCCCATGTCTTTTTTTTTTTCTATTTATTTTGGTGGAGCACATTCTCCCATAGTTTCCTGAGAACAGGAACATAAAAAGATAAATTCTCTAGGCCTTCGAGCTTCTGCAGTTTCTCTTCAATGTGTTTAGATGTGAATTTTAAGTTTTTTTTTTTAACATTTATTTATTATTGAGAGACAGAGAGACACAGAGCATGAGCAAGGGAGGGGCTGAGAGACGGGGAGACACAGAATCTGAAGCAGGGTCCAGGCTCTGAGCTGTTAGCACAGAACCCGGCACAGGGCTCCAACTTACAAACTGCGAGATCATGACTTGAGCTGAGGTCGGTCACTTAACCAACTGAGCCACCCAGGCGCCCCATGGATGTGAATTTAAAAAAAAACTTCTCCTGAGAGGGACTTGTACTTCCTGGATCTAATAATTCATTTTTAAAAAAATGTTTATTTATTTTTGAGAGAGGGAGAAAGAGTGCAAGCTGGGGAGGGGCGGTGAGAGAGGGAGACAGAGGATCTGGACCGGGCTCTGTGCTAACAGCAGAGAACCTGATGAGGAGCTCAAACTCATGAACTGAGAGATCATTACCTGAGCTGAAGTCAGACGCTTAACTGACTGAGTCACTCAGGCGCCCCAAGAATTTATATTTTTTTTAATAAATTCTGGACAATTCTTACTCTCATCTCTTTGAATATTGCCTGTTCTCATTCTCTTTATTCTTGCCTTCTGGAACTCAGATTTGATGCATGAACCTTCTTATTTCAATATCTACATCCCTTAAATTCTTTTATATTTTCCATGTTTTTCTCTCTCTTTAGCAGTCTAGATAATTTCTTCAGATCTATATGCCCTTTTGCGATTTCTCTTTTCTAGATGTCTGTTAAATCTGCCCATTCAGGGGGTGCCGGGGTGGCTCAGTCAGTTAAGTGGCTCAGGTCATGATCTCAGGGTTCACAAGTTCAAGCCCTGCATCTGGCTCTGTGCTGACAGCTTCCAGAGTCTGCTTTGGATTCTGTGTCTCCCTCTCTCTTTCTCTCTCTGCCCCTCCCCTGCTTGCACTCTGTCTCTCTCAAAAATAAATAAACATTAAAAAATTAAAAAAAAATCTGCCCATTCAGTTTTTAATTTCAAAGGCTAAAATTTTAATTACTGTAAGTTTTATTTGGTGCTTTAAAAAATCATACAGGTCGGGGCGCCGGGGTGGCTCAGTCGGTTAGGCGGCTGACTTCAGCTCAGGTCATGATCTCGCAGTTCGTGAGTTCAAGCCCCGCATCCAGCTCTGTGCTGACAGCTCAGAGCCTGGACCCTGCTTCAGATTCTGTGTCTCCTCCTCTCTCTCTCTCTGCCCTCCCCTGCTCATGCTCTGTCTCTATCTCTCAAGAATAATAAATAAACAAAAAAAAATTAATTAAAAAATCATACAGGTCTTTTTTTTTTTTTTATAATATGGGTTTTTTTTTTTCCTGCTTATTTTATACTTTGTATGTGATAGTTTGACTCTCTGATGTTCTTGGGGTCTAATTCTGCTCATTTTCATGGAGTTCTTATAATTTTGGATTGTCAACTCATCTTCAGGACAGGGTTATCTACTGGTGTACCACATGGGCTAGGCTAAGGATATATTCTTCTGGAGACATTATATTTCTTTTTTTTTAATTAAATTTAATTTTTTTAATTAAAAAAATTTATATCCAAGTTAGTTAGCATATAGTGCAACACTGATTTCAGGAATAGATTCCTTAATGCCCCTCACCCATTTAGCCCATCCCCCCTCCCACAACCCCTCCAGTAACCCTCAGTTTGTTCTGTCTATTTAAGAGTCTCTTATGTTTTGTTCCCCTCCCTGTTTTTATATTATTTTTGTTTCCCTTTCCTTATGTTCATCTGTTCTGTGTCTTAAAGTCCTCATATGAGTGAAGTCATATGATATTTGTCTTTCTTGGACCAACTAATTTCGCTTAGCATAATACCCTCTAGTTCCCATCCACGTAGTTGCAAATGGCAAGATTTCATTCTTTTTGATTGCCGAGTAATACTCCATTGTGTAGATATACCATATCTTCTTTATCCATTCACCCATCGATGGACATTTGAGCTCTTTCCATACTTTGGCTATTGTTGATAGTACTGCTATAAACATGGGGGTGCATGTGCCCCTTCGAAACAGCACACCTGTATCCCTTGGATAAATACCTAGTAGTGCAATTGCTGGGTCCTAGGATAGTTCTATTTTTAATTTTTTGAGGAACCTCCATACTGTTTTCCAGAGTGGCTGCACCAGTGTGCATTCCCATGGAGACATTATCTTTCCATGGGCACTCAGAATAGCATTGGTCTACAACTGTTTCTGTTAATTTCACAGCTTTGGGTTACTTGGACCACATGTGTAATATCACTTTGAACCTAAAGCCCAGTGAAGGCAGGGCTACTTTTATGAATTTTCAGAGGGGATTTTTTTGTCCTCTGTTGGACCCAGACCAAGATGACCTTATCTTCTGTGTGAGTGGGAGACTTTTTTTTTTTTTTTGATGCACCATTTCATTGGAGTCTTTTGGTGTCCCAGTTCTGTGAAGAAGCTTGTCTCCTGCTCTGGCCTGAACACCAGCACCTAAGTCCCTGGTTCGCTGAGTTCGGCTATGTCCTCTTCCCTGCCCACCTCTCCACTTTGGGCCCCAGCTGCTCCTGCTCTGGTTTCTAGTTCCCTCTATTTGGGGGCTCTGCTATTCCCTTTATTCTCTTGCAAGCCCCACCAGGCTGTGAAAAGGAAGTTGGTTATACCTGATCCAGCATTTCTGGGTGTTTTGTAGTAGGGGGTTTTCAGGCCGTGTTGGTCCATAGTATTGCCATTTGTACTTTTAAACCTAGAGATAAAGGGGTCATGGGAGTTTCAATGAGGGAAATTCCATCTGGCTGGGAGGATCTAGGGAAGATGAATGTCCAAGGATAGTGTCCTGGGAGGGGGGCACAGCAGGTGCAAAAGCACAGAGGCAGGAAGTGAGTGTGCACGCATGGAGGAAAGCACGTAGCTCTCTTTTGCTGAGAATGTCTGTGGAAGGGAAAAGTGAGGTTGGAGCCGGCCCCGGAGCAGCAGGGAGCTGTTAAAGCCTCACAGCATGGAACGCCGTGATCACAAGCTTCGATTCAGGAAGTTTAAACTGGAAGCACATCCAGGATGAATGGGTGTGGGGAGCAGCAGGAGGGAGAGGGGTTTGGACTTGGAAAGGTACTCCTGGAGGCTGTGGAGATAGCCCAGGGGATGGGTTGTGAGGCCTGAATGAGGTAGTGGGGGTAGAAAGGAGGCAATCCCTGGGATAGAGGGTGCGATAGACTTGGCTGAACCAGATAAATAAATCTGGGTCAAGAGCTGGGGGTGGAGGGGGGTGGAATAGAAGAAAAGCTAGGCAAGCACATTATCTGGATCCTAGGAAATGTCAACAATGATCTGAGCTGCGTTCTGCCTTTTAAGATTATTCAGATACTGCCCACAAATGCTAACACATAGTTCATCTTGCAGTATGTAAACTAGAGATGTTTTTAGGCCACTTGATGAATAGTCGTCTTTGGATGAGAGACAGCATGTTCCAGCAGAGCTCCCGGAAGTGAGTTGGGATATGTTTGCCTTTCCTAGAACCTGCTGACATGGCTGAACATGGGACTGATGAGCCGTCCTCCAGTACAGGGAGTCCCGACGGAGAAGGTCGGGACTCTGGGGACAGATTGTTGCTGCATCAGAGGCTGGCTGTCAGAGAGCTCATTGACACCGAGGCCTCCTACCTGCACATGCTCCAGCTCTGTGCCTCAGACATCAGGAGCCGCCTGCAGCAGGTACCTGGGTGAGGCTGCGCACAGCCTCCCTTTACAGGGGCAAACGTGGGTCCTGGCTTCTGAGACTGCACGTCTGTTCCCGGGGCAGGCTTGATGGAGGGGAAGGCGTGACGGGCGTGAAGTCACCTGGATGTAAGCCCCGGTACTTCCCTTTATTGGCCATGCCACCTCCAGCAAAGCCTTTAACACATTGAAGCCTCCGTGTATTCATCTGCTGAATGGAGAGGAGTGATCGCCTCAGAGAATTAAATGAGCTAATGGATAAAATAGCCCTTTATCAGATTTAGAACAGATTGCTTAAAGTGACCTATACTATTTTTAAAAAAATGTTTATGTGTTTATTTTTGAGACAGAGTGTGAGTGCATGTGAGCAGAGGGGAGAGGGCAGAGAGAGGGGGTGGGGTGGGGGTGGGGGGGAAGGTGGAGTGGCAGAGAGAATCCCAAACAGGCTCCTTGCTGTCAGTGCAGAGCCTGACAACGGGCTCGAACTCATGAACTGTGAGATCATGACCTGAGCTGAAATCAAGAGTTGGATGGTTATCTGACCGTGCCCCACCAGGCGCTCCCAAAACTGACCTATATTCTAATTGTCTCATTTAGGAGATGGTAACCTGGAGAAGTTTTCACTATGATGGGTTTTTACATCTTTTTTTCTCCTGATTTCAGAAATAATACAGGCTCTCTTTATAAGATTTTAAGAATCCCTTAGCATGTAAGCTCAGTTAGGGCAATGCCTGTTTAGTTCAATATATCCCCCAGTTCTAGACACATAAATAGTAGGCTTCAGTTCATTTTTTCTTGAATGAATGAAATACTCAAGTAGGAAATGTGGAAGGTGAAAGGCCTCTCATATTTTACCCTCCAGAAATGAGGATTTTTCTCTGTAGGCATTAAACAAAAAATATAGATTGTTACGTACTCTAACAAAAATAAGAGCCTACTCTAGATATTTTTCTACAGTTAGCTTTTCCTACTTGATTTTGCATTCAGGATAGACACACACACGCACACACACACACACACACACACACACAATGTCCTGTATGTGCCTGTGCACATATATAGATGTCCTGCATTCTGTCTCACGGTGGTACCACCAGTTAATAGTGGCTGGAGTTCAGAATACATTTCAAGGTAATGGTGGGGGGGGGCAAGTATATCAGAGCTCGAAGGAAGTCCAGCTTCCCACCCTTATATGACAGATGGGGAAACTGAGAGCAGAAAAATGATAGCTTCCAGCAAATCTAGGGGAAAAAAAGCCCAGTTCAGCTTTCATTCCATGCTGAGCACTCCATCCCTTCCTGTTTCCCCAGAGTGATAAGAGTACCTAATTTATACCTAATTTATAAAATTTTTCTAAGCCTTGCAGACATTCCACTGGGGCGGTCTCCCCAAGAGTCATAGGCCCCTGATGGTGTGAATGTTCTGGACTGCTCTCCAAAGCCCATGAATAGAGCCACTCAGCCCAAATCCCAGATACTCCTATGGCTCCTTTGTTTCTTCTAGCTGCCCCAGGGAGACCTGGATGTCCTGTTCTCAAACATCGATGATGTCATTGAAGTGAACAGCAAATTTCTTCACGATCTCCAAGAGACAGCATCCAGGGAAGACGAACAAGTGCACTCAATTGGTAAGCAAAAGACAAGGCAGCTGTCAGCCTCAGATTCCCACGGAATTGTCCTCAGCATGTGGGCATTGCTGAACTGCCTCCAGAATTCCAGGGAAATGCAAACCAATGGGAGCTTCTTTTGGGGATTCCTGAAACACAGCGTGTCAGAGCTGGTAGGACTCTCAGATAATGTCCAGCCCAGTCCCATCACTTTACAGAAGAGAAGACCGGGGCCCAGAGACAGGGAGAAACTAATGGGTCAGTGGCCTGGCTGAGCTTTTCGTTATTTACTAGACGCAGTTATTTACTGAGCACCTGCCGATCCCTGTGCTATGTGCTGGCATCACAGTATCAACAAGCGAGTCCACGTTCCCACTCTGAAAGGTCTGGCAAGTTAGAGTGACGGAAGATAAACAGATAAATAAGAGAATTTTAGGTAACAATTTGTAATTTGAAGAAAAACAGTTGTAGTAACTTTGGGGCATGAGAGCAGTCCTCCTGAGAAGGGGACATTTGAGCTGAGACCTGACTATTGGGAAGGAGACAGCTCTGAGATCTGGAGGGAGAGCAGAGAGAGTGGCTGTGCAAAGGCCCTGAGACAGGGATGAGCCTAGAATGTTGGGAGGACGGACGGAAAGAAGGCTGGCGTGGCTCCAGGGGAATTAGTGAGGAGAGTGTGTTAGGGGATAAGGTGGAAGAGGCAGAGAAGGACCAAATCACATAGGGCCTTCTAGGCCATGGTAAGGAGTTTGGATTTTACTCCGAGTGTGTGGAGAAACCATTGGCCAGTTTTGAGCGGGAAAGTGATATGGTCCGATTCACGCTTTTCAAAGACCTCTTTGGCCCTTGTGGACACTGGGTTGTGAGAGGTGGCGACAGTGGAACCATGAGACCAGCGGGAGCCTTCCTGTCGCCCAGCTGAGAGATGGTGGGAGTGTACTCATTCTGGAACGGTTAGGATGACTGTAGGGCATGAAGAAGGAGGGACAAGGGGGTATAAACCTCATACCCGTGTTCCCTCATTCTCTTCTCATCTGCTGCCCTGGGGTCACTTGACAAAACTTGTAGGTCAGGGGTTTTTGAGTGGAGTTGGGGGAAGGCAGAGGAGAGTAGGAGGGGGGGGACACCCAGCACCGTGACCACCCTAGTGGCCTTTTACATCCCCAATCTTCTACCCTTTCCTAGACATGATGGGGCTTAAAAATAACAAACATCCAATTTTTAAAAAATGTGTTTATAATTATTTTTGTAAATGTTTATTTTAGAGAGAGAGTGTGAGGGGGAAGGGGCAGAGAGAGGGTGGTGGGGACTGAGGATCCGAAGCACGGAGAGCCCAGTACAGGGCCCAAACTCACAAACTGCGAGATCATGACCTGAGCCGAAACCAAGAGTCAGATGCTTAACTGACTGAGCCACCCAGGTACCCCACAAATATACAAATTTTGTAGAAATCCTACTTTCTGAGTGTTTACTAAATGCTTTGCATTGTCCTGATGTACATGTATTAACTCATTTAATCTTCACAACCACCCCGAAAGGTAGCTGCTGTTATCTCATTGTGCAGTTGAGGAAACAGAGGCACAGAGAGACGAACTAACCTGCTCAAGGTCATTTGGCTAATGACGGAGCCGCGATTTGAATTCGGGCAGTTGGTCTCCAGAGCCAGTGCTCTCAACTACTGCCCCCAATAGCTTCAATGTAGCAGATATGGGATTAAAGCCTGTGTGTCGCGTATTTATTCTTCCCTTGAAAATAGAGTTCCTGGGGCGCCTGGGTGGCTCAGTCCGTGAAGCGTCCGACTTCGGCTCAGGTCATGATCTCATGGTCCGTGAGTTCGAGCCCGTGAGTTCGAGCCCCACGTCGGGCTCTGTGCTGACAGCTCGGAGCCTGGAGCCTGCTTTGGATTCTGTGTCTCTCTCTCTCTCTGACCTTCCCCCGTTCATGCTCTGTCTCTCTCTGTCTCAAAAATAAATAAACATTAAAAAAAAAATTAAAAAAAAAAAAGAAAATTAAAAAAAAATAGAGTTCCTTATTAAAACAGCAATGTGAATGAGTTACTATTTACTCAAAAAGACGGATGAATACAAAATTAAAGAACAAGATTTTTTTTTTAAGTACCTGGGAAGCTATTCTCAACTTTTATCATTTTGTCCTTGTTTCTGTTACTAATCACCACCTGCTTGAGTGGGAATCAGTATAGCCTCAGGCCAAAGACACTCTTAAGGGGCTGCAGACTCTGAGGTTAGGTTCTTCTGTTGCTATGGGCTTGAGGTTTGATGTGGTGCTTTGTTTAAGGGTCCTTGCCTGCCAGTCTCTGCCTTCCTGCTTGACTGGCAGCAAAGAGTCAGAGTCAGGATGTCACTTTGTTTCCCGACCACACCTGGTGACAACTCCATTCCCTGCCTTCCTAGTAGAGTTGCCAGATGAAATACATGTGCCCAATTAACATATCTTTTTCTTATACTTACATATTTATATATTTGAGAAAGAGAGAGCGAAAGAGAGCACACTCAAAGCAAGGGGAAGGGCAGAGAGGGAGGGAGAGAGAGAATCCCACGCAGGCTCCATGCTGCCAGTGCAGAGCCTGACGCAGGGCTCGGACCTATGAACTGTGAGACGACAACCCGAGCCGAAATCAAGAGTTGGGCACTCACCCGGCACCCCTACAGGTACCCAATTACATTTGAACTTCATGTAACCAGTGAGTAATTTTTTTTAGTATCAGGATGTCCCATGCAACCTTCGGGATATACTTATACCAAAAATTTATTCATTGTTTACCTGAAATTTAAATTCCACTGAAATGTAGTCCTATATTTTTCCCCCTCTAATTTGGCAGTCCTATTTCCCGACTGTAGAGTCTACACAGAATAGCCTCCTCGTCCGCTGCCCATTGTGGTTAGCAAAAAAAGAGGCACAAAGAATCCATGTGGCTTTTCTTCTCTTTGGTGCATTCTGTGCTGGGTCAAGACTGCCCTGGCTTCTGCCAGCTCTTTATTCCCAGTCCAGCCCCCACGCCTTGCTATGCTAGGATCGCCTTTCTCGCAATCCTGTAGCCACAGCATTTTAAGAGAGTTTGGGCCTCAAGCATGACTGTCTTTAACAGGCTTTTTTCCTCCCAGATGACTTAGGTCCCCTGTCATTACGAACGATTCCAACACAACTCCGACGTTCCCAGGGGGCCCTCCCAGGGTGGTCTCACGACAGGGCACCATGCTGTAGCTCAGTGCAGTCCCATAGAAATGTCATTCCAGCCACACATTTATTTGAAAACTTTTGAGAAGCTACATTTGAAAAAACTTGAAGAAGCAGGTGCAGTTACTTTTAACGATATATTTGATTTTATCCCAGTATGTCCGCAGACTAACATTTCAACATACAGTCAATATAAAAATTATTCATGACATATTTTACTTTTTTTTTTTTTTTTTTGGGTACTAAGCCTTTGAAATTGGTGTCTTTTACAATGACAGCACATCTCAATTGGGATCCTGAAATTTCAAGTGCCCAAAAGCCACATGTGGATGGTGACTGCTGTATCTGGGCAGTGCAGGTCTAACAGTTTGGAGTCTTGACTGGCAAGGCTGTGTCACCCACAAGTCCCTTCATGTCTCTGAGCCTCAGTTTTTGCCTCTTTGAAATGTGCCAGCCGCGACTCTGAGTACCTAACATGTACGAGCTCTTTCATTTCACGATGCTGTTACTTGCTGATGACTATTTTTACTGTCCCCATCTTACTAAAGAAGAACCTGAGACCCGAGTGGCAGGGCTTGTCAAGGCTGAACAAGAGTCCTAACTCTTGACCGTCCTGCCTCCCTTTTTTTTTTTTTTTCCTTTCTGACGGATCCTAGGTCTCGGCAGAGTAGTCTTTTGATACTGGGAGGAACTTTTTCACTACTGTGACTTCTTTGCAATCTGTGACCACAGGACAAGAGGGAAAGAAGTTAAGTCTTTACTTTCCTATTCCTAGCATTCCTGCTCCTTTGGCTAGCTCTGCTTTCTGGGAGTTTGCCTTCCTCTGCCATTCAGTTACTGGAATGCCCCGGCCCTGGTCACACTGGCTCTGATACAGTTTCTTTGCTCTCAGTCACATGCCTGCCGACGCACCCAGGTTCAGAAGAATGTGGGAACCGCCCTAGATTTTAAGGCTACGCCCAGGCTGTCTCTTAGCAGGGATGATCTCTGCAGTTGGCTGATCTCCCGGCGTGCAGATTCTCCCTGGCTGCAGCTTTGTGTACTCTTTTCCCTGTTCCCCCTCCTTCTGGGGGTTCTCCTGAGGGAGTTCTCTCTGGAGACTGGCTGGACCAGCATTGGAGAGGAGGACCGGTCCTGGGTGGCAGTCTCACTGTGGGCGTCTTTGCCGAGGGCTGGACCACGCTGGGCTAGGCACCAGCCCGTGTGTCCCCATGTGACTCCGTGGGGGGCTTGGTCGAGGTCAGGGGCCCAACCTGTACCTTCAGCAGACAGTAGGGTCAGCTGGGCTTCCTGTGGTCCACGGCTCCCCACCCACTTTCGTGGCTAATATATTTGTCTTCATCCTTGCCACTTCCCCCTAGATGGACAACCAAAGACTCTTCTGGGTACTTGAGGTAGCTAGCGTTCTCACAGCCATTCCTATTACCGCTTTTAACTCCTAGTTTAGTCTCAACATACTACAGCTAGTATAGATCTTTTTTTTAATGAATAGACTTTACTTTTTGGAGTACTTTCAGGTTTGCAAAAAAATTAAGGGGAACGTACAGAGAATTCTCATATAGTCCCATTCCCCCAACCCCAGAATTTTGTAGTTTCCCTGCTCTAAAAATCTTCCTATTCATCCCTCTCCCTCCCCTCCCCCCTGGGAAAACACTGATCTTTTTGCTGTCTCCATAGTTTTGCCTTTTCCAGAGTGTCCTATGGCTGGAGTTGTGCAGTACACAGCCTTCACAGAGTGGCTCCTTTCACTTAGCAATGTGCATTTAAGCTTTCTCCTTTTCCTGTTTAGATAGCTCATTTCTTTCCTTTTTCTTTTTTTAATCACTGAATGATATTCCATTGTATGGACATAGCACAGTTTATGCATTTACTTCCTGAAGTACATTTTTAGTAACTTCCAAGTCTAGGCAGTTATAAATAAAACCGTTATAAACCTTTGTGTGCAGGGTTTTTTAAAAATCACTTTTTTATTTTTTATTAAAAAAATTTTTTTTAACGTTTATTCATTTTTGAGAGACACAGAGAGAGACAGAGCATGAACAGGGAAGGGGCAGAGAGAGAGGGAGACACAGAATCTGAAACAGGCTCCAGGCTCTGAGCTGTCAGCACAGAGCCCGACGCGGGGCTTGAACTCACGGACTGCGAGATCATGACCTGAGCTGAAGTTGAACGCTGAACCGACTGAGCCACCCAGGTGCCCCTTTTTAAAACTCACTTTTAAACTTTTTTCTATAGTGGTAAAATACACATAGCATGAAATGTACCATTTTACACATATTTAAGTATGAGTCCAATGGCGTTAAGTACCTTCACATTGTTGTGCAACCATAAGTACTGCCCTTCTCTGGAACTACTTCCTCACCCTGAACTGAAACTCTGTCCCCATCAAATAATAACCAGCCCCTGGTCACTTCTAGTTTACTTTCTGTCTCTGTGAATTTGACTACTCTAGGTAACTCACAAAAGGGGGATCCTACAATAATTTGTCCTGTCGTGTTTGGCCTTCAGCATAATGTCTTCAAAATTCTTTTTAAACTTTTTAAATCTTAAAAAATGAATCTTAAAATCAGCTTAGACTTACAGAAAAGTGGCAAAAATAATGCAGAGGTCCTAAATAACCCTCGATACAGCGTCCCCTAATTTTAACATCTCAGACAGTCACAGTACAGATGTTGAAACCAGGAAATTAACAGCATTGGAACACTATTGACTCTCCTGACCTCACTCACGTTTTGACAGCATACCTATAAACGTCCTTTTTCTGGCCCGGGATCTAACCTAAGGTGCCACATTTCATTTTATTGTGATGTTCCCTTAGACTTCTTTAGTCTGTCTGTCTTTTGGGACCATAACACTTCGGAAAGTCCAAGCCAGATTTATAGTATATCCCTCAATTTGAGGGTTTCAGTTGTTAAAACTAAAAAGATTTTATAGATTTTGTAAAATTTTATAGATGTATCGTTTATATTTTATAAATTATAAATATTTTATAAACACTTTATATTTCATTCTTAAATTGAGGTTGGACATTTTTGGCAATAAGATCATGGTTAACGTCCTGTCCTTCTTAGTGGCTCAGAACAGGGGCACATGATGTTTCTATATGTTATTACTTAAAATATTGTTAATTTTGATCACATGATTGATAGAAGATAGTGTCTTCTGTGTTTTTCCTCTACAAAGTTACAATTTTTCCATTACAACTAGTAAATATGGAGAAAAACTTTTATATTACACAAATGTTCTATTTCATTTCAAACTTAATTTTAAGTAAGCATTAATTTTAGCATCCATCAGTGGTTCTGCCCTGCAGTAATTATTACTGGTGGTCTTGTGGTAATTTTCTATTTCCCTTATTCCTTCTACATTTATTAATTGAAATTTTTCTATAAGCAAGAACTGTCCTTTCTTGCCCATTCATTTATTCAGTTATTTATATCAGTATGGACTCTTGGACTTTTTATATATATTTTATTTATTTATATATTTATTTATATATGGACTATATATTTTATATTATATATATTATATATATATTATATATATAATATATATATTCTTGCTCAGATTATGCCAGTGCTGGCCGTTGAGAGCTCCTTCACATTGGCTCCTGTGTCCTTTCTGTATGCCTCCAACAATTTTTGAGCACACCCTTACTTTCAGACACCACAAGACGTTCCAGGTTCATCTTGTACTTCCCTGTCCCATCCTTGGAATCAGCCATTTCTCCTAGGAGCTCTGGTTCCTATTTTGGCGGAATGGTATTTAGACACCAAGTTCTAGGCTCTAGGTATGCTCATTGCCCCTGGGGTGTCATTACCCTCTCAACTAATAGAGCTGGGAAATATATGTGTGTATACTAATGTGTGCATATGTACTTATCTACATTTCTTTCTATCTCTATCTTTTCTATCTATCTATCTATCTATCTATCTATCTATCTATCTTTATATATTTAAGACCATGAGTTTGTACTGATACCTACAATTCCAGTCCATCCAGTCCATGCTCCCTCTCATCCCTACTATCGTATCCTGTTCCCTCATTCTTTCCACCCCATTCCATCCACCTGCTGCAGTAACCAACCTCATAAATTTCTGATTTAAAAATTTGGAATGCTCCACAGACTTGCCTTTTATTCTTGTGCATTAACCTTCTCCATATTATTCCAACTTTGGTATATGTGCTGCTGAAATTGAGCACTAGAGTAATCTATTTAAAACAGAAAGCAGATCGCCCCTGTTCAGACCCCTCTGGTTGCTTCTTACCACCATTAGAATTAGAATAAAATCCAAACCCCTTATCCCACCTTACCTACTTACTGTGAGGCCCTCTGGGATCTGACTTGTGTTTTCTGTTTATTTTCTCTGCTTTCTGCTCTTGTTCACTCTGCTCTGGCTATTCTTCCCCCTCTTGCTCCTGCCCTTATGCCAAGTGCTCTCCTGCCTTAAGCCCTTTGGATTTTTTCCCCCTAAACCTGGATTGCTGTTCCCACCACACACTCCCAGGGCCATGTGCTTCTGGTCTCTGATAAGCATGCACATCTTCATGGAGGCCTTCCTTAAATAGCTCTCCTGCTACTTTCTAATGTTTTGTTTTGATTTTTGGTAACAAGAATCAGTATAACGTCATATATTCAATTTGACGAATATAATATATTTATTTACTGTCTCTCTTCCCCACTAGAATATAAGCTCCATGAGGCAGGGGCTTTGTTTTGTTCACAGAGCTTAGAAGAGTGCCTGGCATATAGTCCATAAATAAGCAGTCGGTAAATATTTGGTGAGTAAAGTTTGTGTCAGGTGTTTTTACATGTGTTATTTGATTTAATCCTCATAAAAAGACAATTGGAAGTGAATAATATTTTTATTCCAATCTATCGGTGAAAAAATGGAGGGTCCAGGAGGTCAAGTACTTGCCCTAGGGTATGCCCTTGGGGAAGGGTTGACCGGAGATCTGG
This sequence comes from Acinonyx jubatus, assembly GCF_027475565.1. Taxonomy (NCBI): domain Eukaryota; kingdom Metazoa; phylum Chordata; class Mammalia; order Carnivora; family Felidae; genus Acinonyx; species Acinonyx jubatus. The sequence goes on along the minus strand of NC_069380.1, from coordinate 194,349,538 downwards.
CCCTCGTTCTCTCTGACTCCAGAGTCCATGTGTATGCTCTGCTTGCTATAGTGTGTCTTTGTAAACTGGGGGTTTGAAGTTGTACTTGCCATGTTGCATCCACGCGACTCCTGAAACAGAATGCTACAGGCACCAGTGACAGTTGCAACAAAGTTTATTACAATGAGAGGCAAGGCCGACCGATCGGGACCAACACTCTTGATAAGAGTGTGGCCCCGAACAGCTGGGGTACAGAGTTTTTAAAGCTGATCACATCGTTTTATCGTTATCTGGGAACAGAACAGAGAAACAGTTCCCAGATGAGTTAGAAACAGTTGCCAGATGAGTCAGAAACAGTTATCGAATGAGGTGATTATTTTAGACTTTCTGCCGCTAAGTTGCAACCAGTGGATCTCCTTGACCTTGTCTCTGATGCTCTTTTTTGAGCTTTTGTTTCCTTCATTGGTAAAGCCTGATTCACAAGAGTATGAAGTATGATTTACAAGAGTAAAAGCAAGGTTGTTATCTTTTGACCTTCAGTGTGAGAACAAAGTTGTTATCTTTCAAGCTAAGCGTTAGCCCTACAGTACAATTTAACCCTTACAGCCACACACAGTAATTGTCAAGATACAATTGTAAAGCTATAACACGAGTGTGTTTTATGAACTGTAAAGCACTGTACAGATAGGGGAATTATTAATATCGTTGCCATAATTATACCTACCATTTATTAAGACTCACAGTGCACCAGCCTGAGCCCTGTATCACCCTGTCACTTAATCCTTCTAGCAGCCTTTTGAACGTGAGATGAAAAAACGGAAGCTCAGGAAGAAGCGTGAACGTGCCCAAAGTGACAAAGCGGGTTAGGCCTAGCAGCCTCACTCCCGAGCCGAGGGCTTAGCTGTCTCTCTCAACACCTCCGTGTCCCAAGCAAGGGTACGGACAGACATGCCTCTGAGGGTTTCTTGTTGCTGTTTCATCACCAGGCAACTTATTCCTGGAATTCCAAGAGGAGCTGGAGCGAGTCTATAAGGTCTACTGTGCCAGCTACGACCAGGCCTTGCTGCTGGTGGAGACCTACCGGAAGGAGCCAGAGCTTCAGCGAGAGATCCAGGGCATCATTGAGGCAGCGGTGTAAGTAGTATGACCAGTGAGCACTCGTTTCCGCTGCCATTGACTCCGAGGTCAGGAGCCATTAAGGTCTCACCCCTCCTTGGTGCCGCTCATGCTGCTTCAGGAGTGTCTCAGTCAGGCGAGGCTGCAGAGACAAACAGCCCCCTTCCCCCCCCCCCCCCCCCCCCCGCTCTTGGTGGCTTCAAACAGCAAAGGTTTATGCCTTCCTTATGCGCCACTGCGGTTGACTTGAGGCCCTTGTTTGTGTCATCCTCACACTGGGGCCCAAGCTTGATGGGAGCCACTCTCTGGATTATTGCCAGTAACTGTGACAAAGGGAAAAGAGCTCTGCAGGGTCTAATGCTGGTAATTAAACGCTCCCGACCAGAAATGGTCTCTATCAGCTCTCGTGATCCGTGGGCCAGAACTAATCACGTGGCTTCATCCGACCACCAGGAGGCCAGGGCTTCTACCCTGCCATGTGTCCAGAGGTGGAAGAACAGAAACATGTGGCGAACAGCACTCGTGTCTACCGTAGGAAGGGCAGTGAGACGGTTGGAATTACGGGCTGTGGGACAGGACGGCAGTGGCACGAAGCTGGTTTGTATCACCCGGGAGGGCCTCTCTCCAGATAGCTGAAGACTGTCCCACGAAACAGGATCAGAACTGCCCTGGGTGGCTTCACTGCCCAGAGCTGGCCCCAGCGGGTGGAAGCTCTAGAAGGAAATATGTAGAGAACAAATATTTTTTTTTTAATTAAAATTTTGAATGGATAGCAGTTATGGTTCAGAAACTTAAAAGCATCCACATTTAGGCAGCCAAAAATTCTTCCCAACCCTGTCCCTTCCTCTACCCAAGTCCTACTCCCAGCCCCAGCATTAAGGTAGCCACTTTGAAATTGCTTATGGATCTTGGCAAAGTTCCTATGTGTGAGCACAAGCAAATACAAATATACACTATCATTTTACTGCCTTTTTAAAGAACGTCTGTATTTTTTTTCACTTACACTGTATCTTGGATAGCTTTCCATTTATTTGTTTAAAAATTTTTTTTTTTGTTTATTTATTTTTGAGAGACAGAGAGAGATAGAGTGCAAGTGGGAGAGCGGCAGAGAGCGAGAGGGAGACACAGAATCTGAAGCAGGCTCCAGGCTCTGAGCTGTCAGGACAGAGCCAGATGCGGGGCTCGAACTCACAAACTGTGAGATCATGACCTGAGCCAAAGTCGGATGCTTAACCAACCGGCCACCCGGGCGCCCCAATATCTTTCCATTTCAACACATACACATGTGATCCTGTGAATGGCATATCCTTCACCACATGGCTGTTTCCCAGTTTATTTAACTGGTCTCTGTTTTGTTTTGTTTTTTTATGTTTATCTATGTTGAGTGAGAGAGAGAGATGGAGTGAGAGAGCTCTGAGAGGGGGAAAGGCAGAGAGAGAGAGAGAAAGAGAGAGAGAATGAATCCCAGGCAGGCTTTGCTTCGTCAGCACAGAGCCCAACACTGGGCTTGATCTCACAAACTGTGAGATCATGACCTGAGCTGAAATAAACATTCAGACATTTAACTGACTGAGCCACCCAGGCACCCCTAACTGGTCTCTTATTAATGGACATTGGTTCACTTCTTTTCTTTTGATGTTACAGGTAGTGTTGAGTAATTATTTATGAGCATATGTCATTTTACTCAGGTACAGGTATTTCTGTGAGGTAAATTCCAGACATGGGTTGCTAGGTCAAAGATATTATGTATGGATAATTTTGATACTATTGCAAAATTTCCTTCTGTAGAGGCTACACCAAGTTGCATTCCCATGACCAAGGTAGGGGTGTCTGTTTCCTCATAGCCTCACCAGACTATGTTACTAAACTTTAGAATATTTGCCTCTGAGACAGGTGACAAATGGTGTCTCAGTGTAGTTTCATGTTGCATTTGCTTCTTGTGATTAAAGTTGGTCATCTCTTTGTATATTTAAGACTTGTTTATATTTCCTTGCCTGGGATTGTCCTGCTTCTTTTCTGTTTTACAAAGGCTTGTGTCTTCCCCAGGACAAGCTCACCAAATGGAGAGAGATGAAGGTTATTTTCTGGAAATCAGAATAGTGCAGGAGGAACAAAGGTTATTACCATTTCATCTTGCTTAGACATTCCCTTTACACCCAAGAGAAACACAGTATATAGATTTAGATCTTTCTCTCTCTTTTTTTTTTTTTTTTGAGAGATAGAGAGCAAGCAATAGGGATGGGTAGAGAGAGAGGGAGAGAGAGAGAATCCCAAGCAGTCTCCACACTGTCAGAGCAGAGCCCAACGCAGCCCTCGAACTCACGGACCATGAGATCATGACCCAAGCCAGAGTCTGGAGTCGGATGCTTATCCGACTGAGCCACCCAGGCGCCTCGATTTAGGTCTTTGAAGATGACGGTATCTCATGTGGAACCTCCTGCTACCTCCCCTCCTCCTCTCTCTTACCTTATGCCCTCAACCCCCCTGAAGCCTTCTTTTCAAGTACCCATGTCCTAGCCCCTCCCTGCCCCTCAAAACCTACATTCACTTCCTCCTTTGATTCATCCTTCCACGGGTCTTAACAAATTTAGGCTTTTGCAACGGTCACTAAATACATTTCAGTAGGAGAAAGGCAGATAACAGAAATGAGGGAAGCAAGGTGCCCGGTGTGAGGCAAAAGGGAGCAGTGGACACTGAGGCCAACCGGAGCCAACAGACCCTGTGGAGACAGTGGTTGCAGCCCACCTTCCACTGATTGTTGCTCTATCAAGTAGCTTTTGCTATGTAGCAGACCACCCCAGAATGGAATGGCTTAAGACAAACATTTGTTTGGCTCACGTTGTTGCCTGTTAGCAATGTAGCTGGGCTCAGTAAACCGTTCTGCCAGCCCTGGCCGAGCACCTTCACATGCCGGTGATCGACCGAAGGTCAGCTTTGCTGATCTTGGCAGGGCTCTGTCGTGCATCTGAGACACGTGAGCTGACTCAGCTCTGGCGGTACAGCCTCTCATCATCTGGCAGGTGGCCCAGGCTCGTTCACACGGTGGTCACAAGATAGAGAGAGGGAGAGAGCAGGAGGGAGGGAGAAGGATGGTGAGAGGGCAGGGCAGGCCTTTAGAGGTCTTGGCTGGGAATTGGCATGCTGCGACAGACCCAAGGGGTGGAAAAATAGAATAGAGGAGCTTCAAGGTCATATTCAGAGGGTGTGGATACAACCACCACCACCACAACAAAGGGTGCGAACACAGAGAGTAGAATGATTACAGCCCTATTTTACAAACCATCTGCCTCAAATGCCATGTAGGAATGAGATCCTCTGATTTTTCCAGAGAAGTCAGAAACTTTGATATAACGTCTCCCAGGCGCCAAATGCTGGCATCTAGCTCTGACATGTTAGAAGCACTGTTGGGGGGCCGTGGTTGGTACAGAGGCTGCTGTTTGTCGTGCCTTCCACACTCTGGTCTTTCCCAGGCAGGCCAGTCCAGACTTTTCTCATGGGCTCCAGTGCCACACTGCCCAGTAGTGGACCCGGCTCTGCTCCTAACTCACCTTGGTGAAGCCATTTCATGAATCAGAACCTAGTTTCCTTACTTAATGGGGGAGTAATAACTACACCTCATGGGGACACGGACTCATTGTACCCAAGTGACACTCTATGAACCCCAGCTCTCATCCTTGTCTTGGCTATCCTTGTCCCTTGAAACCACATCATGGCTCTCAGATCTAATGGTTCCAATGCTCCTTTTTTATAACAGACATTAAATTATTATCCTGAGGGGTGCCCAGGTGGCTCAGTCCGTTGAGCATCTGACTCTTGATGTCAGCTCAGGTCTGATCCCAGAGTCGTGGGATCGAGCCCCATGTTGGGTTCCACACTGAGCGTGGAGCCTGCTTAAGATTCTCCCTCTCCCTTTGCCCCTCCCCCCCACTAATATCCTGAAATATATTCTCGAAATCTACATATATATGCTACCTATATACAGACCTTAAAAAAAATCAATATAATGGCTCAAAATAAAAAGGAGAAGTAAAAGGAAAATAATGTCTAATCAAGTTATATGTATTTCGGTGTGCAAATACTTGGGCACCACTACCCTAGAAAATCTAATGAAGCAATCAGATGCTGGCACCTACTTATAATAAAATAAGTTTGGATTCAAGGAAAGGAAAGTCAGAAGCCATTCTGCATAAGAAAGAAGTAGGGAAAAAGGAGAGAGCAGAGAATGTGCGTCCCCTAGAATGACAAGTAGCAATGATAGCAAATTTGACTTCCCTGTGTATGACATGAAAAAGAAGGAAACGACATAGGTGATGTAGGGATAACATCACATCTGGGCGGGGGTGGGGGGGGCAGTGGAAGTGAGGAAGTATGATGTTCTTGCAGATGACCTGGGTCTTGTTTATGAAAGGTAGCATCATAATAATTTCCAGTGTTCTGGTAAGTGACTAGATGGAGTTCAGATCTCAGTTCTTGAAATCACAGCTCATTTTGAGGCATTCATTCAGTCTCTGAATGTTCAGAGGGACGTAGGAGACATAGCACTATTCTGCACAGTGTGGGACTGTTGTTGCAGATGTCCCGCTTCCCTGGTCCCTGCCCACTAAGTGCCTGTAGCTGCCTGGTGCCCGAAGGTTTCCACAGTGCCCCTCGGGGAGAGCCTCTGGTCCAGTGTTGCACCAGGGATGCCGTTCTTCCTGTCAGCATTGCTGTCTCCTCTCTCTTGAAACAATAATCCTGGCTTTCTTGTGCTTCTGCAGTCAAATGCTCTACCAATGAGCTATACCTGCTCTTGGCTTTCTTGTGCTTATGATCATGGGACTCTTTCCAGAGCTTAGCCATCCAGAATCCCCACACCGACCGTAAGTGGTTCTTTCTCGTCCGGATAGGATGGACCATCTGATCAGATTCTTTGTGATTCCAAAATGCATGCTGTCTCCTGCCCTTTATTTGGGTGGGTGAGTGGGTGAGGTGTTCAGTTTATCCTGTCTCTTAATGCAGCTCCCACCTTGAGGGCCAAGGGGATCAAAGGCTCGCCCTTGCCGTATGCAGGAAGTTCTGCCTCTGATTGTACAGCTGTCAGCCGGGGGAGGCTGCCTTGCAGAGGCACGAAGCGCTCAGAATGATGGCGGAGGCAGTTTGCAGAAGGCAGATAAACCTTCTTTGTTTTCCTTTATTGGCAATCTTGGTTTGTTTTATTTTTATTTATTTGTCTGTCTATTTTAATTTTTATTTTAGACAGAGAGAGAGCACGTGAGCTGGGGAGGGGCAGAGGGAAAGAGAGAATCTTAAGCAGGCTCCACGCTCAGGGCAGAGCCTGACGCAGGGCTCAATCCCAAGACTGTGAAATCATGACCTGAGCTGACAGATGGCTCAGTCAGTGAAGTGCCCAACTTCGACTCAGGTCATGATCCCACAGTTTGTGAGTTCAAGCCCCGGGCTCTCTGCTGACAGCAGGGAGCCCACTTCAAATTCTCTGTCCCCTTCTCTCTCTGTCCCTCCCCTACTCATTTTCTCTCTCTCTCTCTGCCCCCTCCTACTCATTCTCTCTCTCCCTCTCTCTCTGCCCCTCCCTTGCTTGTAGGCACAGGTGCATGCACTTATGCTCTCTCTTTCTCCCTGTAAATAAATAAACTTTAACAAATAAGTAAATATAAAAGTAATGTATGCTTACTAAAAAAAAAAAAGGAATATTTAAACAATACACAGATATATAAAGTAAAAGGTAAAAGTCCATTCCCCGTTGGTCTCACATTTCCCCATCTCTCCACCTCATAGTTAACCTTTTCTATCCAGGCTTTCTTCTGTTCATTTAAAGACAGGCAGACAGACTTTACACGCAGAAGTCTAAGTGTTGGATGGATGGATGGATGGATGGATGGATGGATGGAAAGAAAAGTAATGAAGGAAGGAGAAATTTAAAGGGGCTCTGACTTACCTGCTTTTCTAGAACTTACTTTTTCACTTAACCACGGTCACGAATATCTTTTCACAACACTAGGAATACTTCTAGCATGTTCTTGTTAATGGCCCCACAGAGTTCCTTTCCAGGGCAGCTCAGACTGTGGTTTATTTAACCAAGCCCCTACTGATGGATATCTGGCTTGTTTCCAATTTTTTACTGCGATAAATAGAGTTGTTGGTAGCTCCCACCTTTATCTTTGCTCACTTGAGTTGACATTTCTGTGGGCAGATATCTGGAGTAGAATCGATGGAACAAGGATTTGTACATTTCACAAGTTGCCAAACTGTTCTTCAAAATGATCTTACCAATTGCTGCTACCACCAAGAGAATGTAAGCGGGCCTGTTTCCCCTTCCCACACCCATTTTCTTTTCCTTCCTTCCTTCCTTCCTTCCTTCCTTCCTTCCTTCCTTCCTTCCTTCCTTCCTTCCTCCCTCCCTCCCTCCCTTTGGATTACCTTTCAGTTTTTGTTGCCTGTCTGAAAGGCTACTTAAACATTTTCTCCAAATTACCTTAGAAAAGCCATAAACATAAAAGGCTGCTGTGATTCTGTCATGACTGCTTGATAATTCTGGAGAAGAGCTGTGATCATTTCTTTGAAGACCCCCCCATCCCCTTATTTGTGGAGTGACAGCTGTCCCCAGGAGGCAGTTGGCCCTTTCCCATGGAAAGTAAGCTCAGAGGATAGAGTATTGCAAATATCTGGTGACTTTCTCCATCTCCCCTGCTCGTGGTCAGCCAAGTGCTAGGAAACCCGTGGCGAGAGCAGATGGTTAGCGTAGGCATGTCCTGACAGGTAATTCTACCCCTACCCACCCCCCCAACCCCCTGCAGCTAATGAAGGGGCACCCACCTGCTCTGCCTATTCTTAGCCTCATGACTGATCTTTGCTGGACATTTGGTCTGGAAATATTTCCCTTGGAGGAAGAGCAAGAGGCACGGGTACCATGGAGAGGGGGGCAGAGAATGGCTGTGAGCAGCGTCTGTGAGTCTTCTTGGAGGAGGCATGCGTAGACACTGAGGCTTGAAATCCTCGCGAGCTTCTTGAAAGGCAGGTCTAAAGGCTGCTGGTCACGATCAAGGGAAGACTGTTGGAACCTCTTCCCAGATGCCATTGACTTGAGCATTCTTTCTGCAAATGCCAGACATCATCAAGAAAGGGACTAGAAATGGTCATCCATTCATCAAATAGTGCATCTGGAAGGGGTCTTGACGCTAGTTGTTCATGTGTTTTGGTTTATTTTTTAGCTTTTTAGTGAAAATTTTCACACCTGTAGAAAAATGGAAGAATGTAATAAACGTATGCCACTTCCTAAAATTAACCAGTGTTAACATTTTGTTTCGTCTATCTTTATACTAAACTATTTAAAGACAAATGTAGACATTATGACTTTTTACCCTTAAATACTTTAAATGCATCCTAAACATAAAGTGCCTGTGATTTTTTTTAAATCTTTTGACTTTGATTTTTTATTTTTTTAAGTTTTATTTACCAAGTTTTTATTGACAAATTTTGTAACAGCGATAACATGAGCTTATTTTAGTAAACCTGGGTAGAATAAATATTTCATATTTAATGTTGATGACTGTAGAGATAGGCCTTTTTAAAAAATGTTTATTTATTTTTGAGAGAGAGAGGGAGGGGCAGACAGAGAGGGAGACACAGAATCTAAAGCAGGCTCCAGGCTCTGAAGTGTCTGCACAGAGCCCGATGTGGGGCTTGAACTCACAAACTGTGAGATCATGACCTGAGCTGAAGTCAGATGCTTAACTGAATGAGCCACCCAGGTGCCCCAAAACAAGCCTGTTTTAACTAAACTGATAAACTAGCTTTATTACCAAATCTTGTCCCAGATCATATAAACCTGAAATTCACTTTGGTTGTTTTTATTCTGTTTTTGAGAAATTTTAAAGAAGTTTTACTTAAGTAATCTCTACACCCAACATGGAGCTGGAACTCATAACCCTAAGATCAATAGTTGCATGCTTACCAACTGAGCCAGCCAGGCACCCCCATTTTTGAGAATTTTTATGAATACTAGGATTATGTAAGTGCTTCATTTTCTTTAAGCTGGTTAAAGAGAATTGTTTTACCAAGTAATTTTAGCAATACCTTAGAGGTAGAAAGTGCCATATATTCAAAATAGATGCAACGTATATAAATATACAGACAGATCCGGAGATTTTGTTGTTACTAGTATTTGTGAAGAAGGTTTTTGAGATTTGTATTTGTCCCTGGAGGAGATCTTGAGGCTGAGGTCTAGAGTTTGGGCAAGCGAGTCTTTTAGCAGTTCATTTTTAAAAAATATTTATTTTTTGATTGATTGATTTGATTTGATTTTTTTTAAATATAGTTTATTGCCAAGTTAGCTAACATACGGTGTATACAGTGTGCTCTTGACTTCAGAGATCGATTCCCGTGATTCATAGCTTACATACAACACCCGGTGCTCATCCCAAGAACTGCCCTCCTCAATGCCCATCACCCATTTTCCCCCGAGTTTTATTTTTTTTTTAATTTTCATTTATTTATTTTGAGAGAGAGTGTGTGCATGTGCACAAGCAGGGTTGGGGCAGAAAGAGAGAGAGTCCCAAGCAGGCTCCCCACTGTCAGCGTGGAGCTCGACGAGGACTCAGATTCACAAACTGTGAGATCATGAGTTGAGCCAAAATCAAGAGTCAGATGCCTAACTGAATGAGCCCCCCAGGCACCCCTAAAACTTTTGATTTAAAAATTGTTTTAAATGTTTTATTTATTTTTGAGAGAGAAAGAGAGAGAGACAGAGTACTGGTGGGGGGGGGGCAGAGAGAGAGGGAGACACAGAAAACTTTTGATTTTTAAAGCAACAGAACCATTTTAATGAATGAAATATAAAATGGATGTCCCGCATACGGAGTTGTGCTTGAGACAGTGCCAAGTGGGCGTGTCAAGCAGGCAGTTGACTGTGTGAGTCTGGAGCTCTGGACAGAAGCTGGAAATGGAGATCTGGGTTTGGGATGTGCTTAAAGCCACAGGCCAAGAAAATGGCCCATGGAGAAGGAGAAGCAGGACAATGGGCATCTATGGGGCCAAAAGAAGAAACTGTTTTAAGAGCAGGGAGCAGGGGCGCCTGGGTGGCTCAGTCAGTTAAGTGACCGACTTCGGCTCAGGTCATGATCTCACGGTTCATGAGTTAGAGCCGCTCGTCAGGCTCTGTGCTGACAGCTCGGAGCCTGGAGCCCATTTCTGATTCTGTGTCTCCCTCTCTCTCTCTGCCCCTCCCCCGCTCACGCTCTGTCTCTCTCTCTCCTTCAAAAATTAATAAACATTAAAAAAAAAAAAAAAATAAGAGCAGGGAGCAGTCAGCTGTGTCTGCTGCTGAGAGGCCAAGGAAGCTGAGGACAAAGAACTAACCGTTGCATTTAGTACAGATGGGGACTCAGGGCCCAGAAAGAGGTACAGTGAGAAGTAGCACTGCCTATCTAACATCTAGACCTCACGCGTTACAGATGAGGAAACCGAGGGCCATGGAAGGAGGGTGACTTACCTGAGAGCCCACGGCGAGTTAAACGGCAGCTCTGGGACCAGAGCCCAGTCCTCCTGGTGCCTGAAAGGGTGGGCTTTACCTACCTAACGCCAGCCTTCTCCCCCAGGCCACAAGCTGGGCCCTCAGGCCTCAGTTTCTTACTGGTAATCCCTCTGCAGAGGATTACCAAGTACCCATTGCTGCTGCAGAAAATCCTGGAGAACACAGATCCTGATGCCAGTGCCTACCCTGTACTTCAGAGGGCTGCCTCTGCCCTCCAAGACGTGAACGCCAACATCAATGAGTACAAGAGGCGCAAGGAAGTGGGTAAGGACTGGGGGGATTTAGGGGCTGTTATCAGTGAGAATGCTTCCAGATCCAAAACTCATCTCAGACTGTCTTCATTAATAAAGGGAATGTAGCAGCTCACGTAACCACAAGTCCAGAGATAATATGGGCTTTCGGTAGGGTTTAATCAGGGGGCTGGCTCCATTTCCTATAATTCTCTTATCTCCGGTCTTTACTGTGTGTCAGCGTCATCTTCAGGCTGGCCTCCTCCCTCATGATAGTAGTTCCAAGACTCACATCTGCACAGCAAAGCCTCTAGGAGAAGACGGGGCCTTTCTCCCCTTAGTCATAAAATTAAATTGGAGCTTCATGCTGATAGGATCCACTTGGGTCATGTGCTCCCCCTGAACCAATCACCACGCTTAGGAGAATGCCATGAGCTGATTGGCTTGGACCTGGTTTATGTTTCATTCTTGAGACCAATCACTGTGGCCAGGGGTTTGGGATTATGTGAACTGGCTTATGCCTGTGAGCCCCCACCCCTTGAACTAAAGTGAGATCAGTCCCATCCGAACCAGGAGGCTGCTCTACTGCGGAGGAGACATGAATAAGGGGAGGCCAGGAGCCGTGTATATATACCTTGGGAAGAGCAGCTAGTGGGTGGGAAACTCTATCTCTCAGGTTGTTGGAACTGAAGGACTTTGAAAAGGAAGCCATGTCCCAAGCAGGGAGAAAACGCAACCGCACGACCTAGATGGTACAGAGGTGCTAGTTTAGCCAGCTCACGTTTCCCAGGGCTGACCGTGACACGTCTTTCATTCATTATCTGGGCTGAGCCTTACAATCTACACTCCAGGTAAAATGAGAGCTGACAGAGCTGGGAAGAGGCAGAGCTGGGTGTCAAACTCAGGCCCCGGGGCTGGGTGGCAGACCGGTCCTACACCAGGACTGGGGATGTGTGCGCCCCAGCCTGGCCTGGCTAGCACTGGCCACGGGGCCCCAGGCAAATCACCTCCCTCTTCTTTAGAAAGTGCCTTCAGACCCACTATCTTATGTGACCCTCCCAGCAATCACACGAGGGGGCTGGTCTCGTGTGCAAATGAAGAAATGGGCCCAAGAAGTGGCGACTTGCCAAAGTCCCACAGCTCCTGAGCCGGGGCTCACACCTTGGAGCGAGGGGCGCCGAGCCCTGTGCTCTTCCTCGGCAGCCTGCCATCCTAGTGGACGTGATGCTGATGTCTGAGAAGAGGGCTCTGGGTGGGTGCCGGACCAGGTGTGTCAGGGATGCCTGCTTTCCTGGGTCTGCTTTGGTTCCCATGCCTTCTCTGTCCTCTGTTGGTGCAGCCTCCAAGTATACCAAAGTGGGGCAGCTGACGCTCCGGGAGAGGCTGGCCCGGATCAACACGCACACCCTCTCCAAGAAGACCACCCGGCTGAGCCAGCTGCTGAAGCAGGAAGCTGGGCTTGTGCCCAGGGTGAGCTCCCAGGGCGGGGGCGACAGAGGAAGGGTTGCATCCCAGCCATCCCAAGGAGCAGGATTATGCAGTGGGTGGGGTAGGCTTAGACCCCTTTCGGAGATGAGGAAGCTGAGGCTAAGCGGGTGAAGGGAGTGCCCAACACGGCATAGCCAGGAGGAGGCAGAGGTGGTCCCCTCACGTGATTCTGAAGAGCCAGGGTAGGGCTTTCTCCTCTGCCTCCTGTGCTACTCTTTCTCTGAGTATTTTTTTGTATGCGGACAGGAGAGCTGATCTCTGGGTTTGGGCAAGGAACCAGCTGTGAATAACTATCAGCAGCTCAGGCTGATCGAATACCTCCTCTGAACCAGGCATGGTTTGATCCACCCAGTGAAGTAGGTGTTTTGATTACCCCATTTGCAGATGACAGAACAGGCTCAGAGAGGGTAAAACACTTGCCCAAGGTCCCACAGCTAGGAAGCAAGTGAACCAGGACTCATACGCTCGCTCATGGATCGGAGTTCATGGTCTGAGTACAAATCGATTAGGCCGCACTCACTGCCTCTAACCATCCCACTCCTCTTTGGGGCCGTAGGAAGTGGCTCTGAGGGGCAGGGCTGGGCGAGGTGGTCCCCCGTGAGGATTTGGGATGCGGGTGTGGGTCTACACTGCCTCACTGCCTCCCCCAGGGATATTCTCAGCTCTCACAAACTCTCCTCTCAGACAGAAGACAAGGAATTCGATTACTTAGAAGAGAGGTTGCACTGGGTGTCGCTGTGTGTGACCGAGACGAAGAACAACGTGGCTGTTTACCTGGCTAATCTGGAGGTGAGGATCTTGCAGTTAATGATGGGTGGGCTGGGCTGGGCCCCCCAGGCAGGAGGCACGCCGGGCTAAGCTGACAAGCTGGCAGAGGCAGCAGCTGCGGGAACCAAACGGAAGAGGTCACCTAGTCACTGGCTGTAGGTCAGAAGAAGGCCCTGGGCAAGCACTCCCCAACCCTTAGCTTCCAAGCCCATTGAGCTGGTAGGGAATGGGCTTGGTTAAAATTCACTGGCGTCCGAGCCCTCTAGAGGGATCCTGCCATTCTGGCACCTAGAGCAGGGGACAGACTCAGGTGCCTGAAGGAGTCAGGCAGGTAATATTACCGAGTGAAATGTGCAGGTGTTCAAGGCTTAATATCTAACAGGCTATTTATGAGACTTTTCAGGAGCGTTAAATACATAATATTTAGAATTTGACTGACTGACTGGGTGGGCGGATGGTTCCAAGCTAAAGGGGCAGCTGTTACTTGGCTCAGGGAAGCTGTTGCTGTTTGGGAGTGTGGACCCAGAGTAGCCAGTTCTGATTTTAGGGGGGAAAAAAAGACAACAACTGAAAATTCAGACTTTTAGACGAAATCCCCTGATGTGTCCATGTGAACGACAAATGAAAATTTAAATGCTGTACAGGCCCAAGAAAAAATATTTCTAGAGGCTGAATTCAGCCTGCAGGAACCCCAGTTTGCATGCCTTCCGACACGTGCCCAAAGCGTCCTTCACGTCCTTCACTTTTGTTATGGATGCTGACTCATTCCATCCACTGTGTCCCTTTCCTGTGGTTTCGCTCTCAGTCATGTCCATTGGTGCAAAGCAGTCTGGTCAGATGATCACAGGCTCTTCGTACAGTGGGGTTTGGGGTGGCCTTATGGGAAGTGTGTAAAATGAGGGAGCCCACAGTTCCCTCTGTGTGGGGCAGATCCCCCTGCTCATTCCTGCTCCATCCTGGGCCCCCCGGCAGAAGGATCCGGCAGCAGGATCCTGTCACAGCACAACGAGCTGGGCGGGGAAGGCTCTCAAGAAAAAGGATGGAGAGGCCATGAGAGAGAAACCAGAGGCATATGAGAGACACATGTGGCTTTGCAGGTAGGACAGATATTTGGAAGCATTTGGCTGCATTTCCCCAGACTCAGGCTTATGTGACAGACACAGCATTGACATGCAATCCCATAACAAGCACGCAACTCCCTCTTGTAATCCCCAGTCCAGGAGAACCTTCTTTTGCCTGTGTGTCTTTAACACAGGCAGAGCGAGGGGCGCCTGGGTGGCTCAGTCGGTTGGGCGTCCGACTTCAGCTTGGGTCGTGATCTTACAGTCTGTGAGTTTGAGCCCTGCGTCGGGCTCTGTGCTGAAAGCTCGGAGCCTGGAGCCTGCTTCTGATTCTGTGTCTCCCTCTCTCTCTGCCCCTTCCCCGCTCAAGCTCTGTCTCTGTCTCTCTCAAAAATAAACATTAAAAAAACAAACAAACACGGGCAGAGCGAGTCTCGGGCTGGGAGCCTTCTGTAGGCAATGATGTCCAGACAGAACTTAACGACGTTGTTTTTATTGCAATTACTCTTACATGCCTATTTATGACAGTGATTGCTGGTTTTCCTCTTATGGTAGTGTCATCAGTGGGTTGTTGTTTTTTTTTTAAATTCTTTGATACAAATAGGCATGGTTAGTTGATTTCAAGGGTTAATAGAATGTGTGGAACATGGACATGGCAGTAAAACCACAAAGGTGATCGGCAAAGGCATGAAGTTTGGAAAGCGCTGGAATAGGGAGAGAGATGTTGGTTCAGTCCAAGGAAGAACTTTCTAATCACCCAAGGTGTGCAAGGATTGACTAGGCTGTGTGCTTCGCTGTCACGGTGGGTGTGCAGAGAGCCTGGACAGTCTCTTTGAGGGTAGAGTTGGGGGGTGGGGATACAGGCGTGAGATGGCTGTGATGGGCCATGACTGACTGTCTCTCCTTTGCTCGGGGTCCAGGCTTTCCTCCGCTTCAGGCCGCAGGAATCCGAGCTGGACATCCCTGGGGGGCCGGTGGTGCAGTACTGCAGCCTGATGGGAGACCTCCAGCTCCAGGCCTTCCCAGACTTTGTAAGTGCAGCCTCTCCTTTCCCCTTGCTTTTCAGGCAGGTGGCAGAGCCTATTAGGAATGATATTTAGGGGGCGCCTCGCGGGTTCCATCGGTAGAACATGCAGCTCTTGATCTCGCGGTTGGGAGTTCGAGCTCCACGTTGGGTGTAGAGATTACTTAAAAAAAAAAAAAGAAGAAGAAGAAGAGAAAGAAGAATATTTAGAAGTCAGGACCTTTACACGGTTGTCACATCCGCAACCGCCCAGAGTTGTCAGCAGGGCAGGGATTATTATTAATGCATTTTACTGATAAAAATAGCCCCCGCTAATGTTTGTTGTGCCTTGCTGTCTGCCAGGCACATAAGCTGCTGAGCCCTTTACAGTCTTCATCTCATTTAATCTTCACAACGTGGCTCACGGGGTCGATGCTATTAAGAGCCCCATTCTGCAGAAGAGAGCTGGAGGCTCAGAGAAAGTGACTTCCCAAAGTGACTCAGATGGTCAATGGCAAGTTGGGATCTGAGCCCCCAAAGATTGTGTTTGCGATCACCACTCTATACAAGATCTTTTCAGACCTGTGCACAGATGCTGGGAAGCGCCAGGCACTCTGCTAAGCTCGTATGTGCACCGTCCCCGTTTTTCAGATGGGCACGTGGAGGCCCAGAAAGGTTACATAACACGCAAGAGGCCACGGCTAGTCTGTGGGGGCGGGACTAGAGCCCAGTCCTACCTGCCTCCAAAACCCCTTCTCCCAGGTGCCTGTCCTCTGCCACTTCCTTGCCCAGCCCCCAGCTCACCTCTCCCCACAGAAGCAGCGGCTGGAAGACCTGGTATGGCAGCCATTGTGCAGCCTCGCTAAAGCCCTGAGTGGCCCTCAGAACCTGGTCAAGAAGCGTCTGGACAAACTGCTGGACTTTGAGAGGGTGGAAGAGAAGCTGTTGGAGGTGGGCAGCGTGACGTACGAGGAGCAGGAGGCCCGGCACACGTACCAGGCCCTCAACTCCCTGTTGGTGGCTGAACTCCCCCAGCTTAACCAGCTGGCCATGCGGTGGCTGGGCCAGATCTTGCACACGTTCGTGGACCTCCAGAGGGACCTTGCAAAGCAAGTGCTGCAGAGGGCAGAGGGCAGCTTGGCCCAGGTAAGGCCTCTGTAGGATAGCCAGGCAAGGCCTCTTGGCCCCCTCAGCTGTTTGCGGGGGCTGGGATGGAATGAGATGGGGCCTTCCAAACGGGCCGTCAGGTGCTTGGGAGGAGCCCACGGGGACCTTCTGGATCTCTCTGATGCCGGTTCTCCTTCCATTAATGGAATCAGATCATGTAAACAAGGGTAGAACTGGGACTTTAGGCCGTTCCTGGGCTCTGGGATTCAGAAGCGGAAAAGGCTCTGCTGGGAAAATAGCAGACCTTGGGGCCAGGTCTTGGGGTGTATTAGACATTGGTGACAGAGGCCAGGACCCTTCTACACAATCAGGAGTGAATGTCCCAAGCCTCATTCTGCTGCTACTATTCTTCTAGCAGCCGCTTCCTTGTGAGCACTTAGTGAGTACCTTCCGTGTATTGTCTCACCTAATCTTCACAGTGACCCTGTAGAGTAGGTGGTGTTATTGTCCTCATTCCAAAAGGAAGCCCCGGGCACAGAGGGGTTAAACGGCTTGCCCAAGGCCACCCCGCTGATAGCAGGATTTGAACCCTTGCAGTTCAACCCTGGAGCCCAGGCTCTGAACAATGCTTGACAGCCGGTTAGAAGAGCTGTCTGCTGAAAGCATAAAGAGCTTGCAAAGAGGTTTGGACAAACTTCCAAGGGTAAACTTTGATTCTTGAAAACTGGGGTTGACACAGGAAGGCAGACTCAGCTGCTTTCCAGTCTCTCTCTGATGTCAGCATCCGAGCTGAGGGGCTTGTGGGTCTGGCCCCCCGGGAACTTCCAGCACTCCCCATACCACATGCTGTCTCCTCTGCCTCATGGTCTCCAGCTCAGCTGCCCCCATGCAGTTTGTTGCATGAGATTTCCTCTAAATCACACATGCTCCACCTCCGTGGAGGCTCTGTGCCTCACTGCACCCCCGCAGCCCCTTCCAGCACACCTCTTCTGAGTGTGACCACGGCCCTTTGCACCGACTCCTTCCTTGGCCTGGAACACCCCTACCCCATCGTCCCCCATGCCTTCCACAGTGCCTGGCGTATGGCGGGAACTCCCCAAACATGTGAAAGATGAACAAGTCTCTCCATGAAGCCCTCCGGATCCCCTCTCCCGGCTGGGAGAGCCCATCTCACCGCCCTCTGTCCTCCACCAGCCCTTCGGATGTGCTCTGTGAAGCACTTAGCAGAGACTGCCTTCTGCTGGGCTGCTGGATGAAGCTGTTTCCCCTTATTGAGGAGGGCTGGGACTGTAGGCTTTATTCTTTTTGGCCTTCCAAGCATTTAATACAGAGTTCTATCTCAGACACTCTTTTTGAATTCAATTAAGCCTGAACCATCTGCAAAAAGAAGCATTTCTCTTTCCTGAAGGCAGAGGGTAAATCTGATTAGATGATCTTGTCACTCTCTTCCCGCCCTCTAGTTTTCCCTCCAAGGCTGCCAGGCCCCTGGTGTTCAGACCGGGATGTGCGGGGCTGGGGAGTATTACAGGGTGCCAATAGCGGGAAGGTCAGCTTTATACAAGCTGAAAGGGGACATTTCCTGGTTGGGCCTGTCAGTGATTGGTGCCCGCTTCCTGTCTGTGGCCCATGGCCCCTCCCCCTGGACCGGTCCTGTGGAGCCCAAGAAAGGCCTGCACGGTGGAGCCTCAGTCTGTCCGCATCCTGGGGGGCGGGGGAAGGGCTCTGAGTCAGAGCCAAGAGCAGTGAGTTTGGTGACAAGCAGAGAGAGGACATGTCTCTGTTAGCTGTGGGGTCTAACTCATTCCTAGGTCGTGTGGTAAGAATGCTGGAGATGGCTAGCAGGGCCAGGGGCTCAGCGTGGAGCATTACTCAGAACTCCTTGGGCTCCAACCCAGTTTAGGCCTAAAGAACAGCGTCGTGACTTGCATAACTGGGAGGCTCCGGAGGGGATGAGCCCCGGGCAGGCTGCATTCAGTACAGATAGTGTTGTCGGGGCTCTGACTCTCGCTCCCCCTCCTGGCTCTGTGTCCTTCTCCGGGTTGGCTTCATTCTCAGGCAGACCCTTTTTCTGCATGGTGGGAGAGACAGCTTCACATCTCAGAAGCTAGGGGAAACGTTATTCTGTCGTTCTCAGCCTTCACATACTAAATCTGCGGGAGGACGACTCTGAGCCTTGCGCGGGCTGCTTGTCCAGTCGGTGGGCTGATCACGGTGGATGGGAGAAGGGTGGCCGTGCCTGCCAGCCGTGTGGCTGCAGCACCACGGTGGGCAATCCTGCGAGACCCTCCCAGAGGGATGCTTTCTTGAAGGACAGAGAGTGGGGCAGTCGGCAGGCAAAAATGGCAGCCGACAAAGACAGAAAGACCCATCGTAACACATCGGGGCTGGAGTGTAGGCTGCCAGAGTCCTTCTGTCCCCTTTCTCCAGAGCGTGCTCTGATGACAGTGTCTGCCCCACCCAGCTGCCTCACCACCACCTCTCCGAGCCAGCCTTCAGGGAGCTGGTGGAAGATGTGCTGGGCCAGACTGGTCACCAGCTTCGCTCCTTTCAAGAGAACTTTGAGAAAGTGCTGCCACCTCCCACCGTACAGGTAAGTGTCCCTCCTTGTCCCGTAGACCGTTCGGTCCTTCACCTGCCAATGGGGTGCAGCTTTTTTTTTTTTTTTTTTTTTTGTAAAATATTTTTCTCTAAAATATAAGGAAAGGGTACCTTCCAGTCCACTTGAAGGAGATACACAGATAATCTGTTTTGTTTAAAAAAAATTTTTTTTTTTTATGTTTTATAGTTGAGAGAGAGAGAGAGAGAGACAGAGAGCGAGTAGGGGAGGGGCAGAGAGACAGAGACGGAATTGGAAGCAGGCTCCAGGCTCTGAGCTGTCAGCACAGAGCCCGACGAGGGGCTCGAACTCACAAACCATGAGATCATGACCTGAGCCGAAGTCAGATGCTTAACCGACTAAGCCATCCAGGTGCTCCTAGGTAGTCTGTTTTGTAAACAGAGCTGAAGTAGCTAAAGGAGAAAGAGTCCCCAGAGGAGGACGGGCCTGGATTTGAGGAAATTGAAACTGGGTGCTCGGTCGTACGTGGAATTGCGAAATTAAGGGTCAGGAGACAGTACCAGGATTCCCCAGAAGGGGGAAGGGGACACAGAGGGACAAGTAAAGGAGCCCAGCAGAGCGCGCCCATACAGGTGGCCGGGGCACGTGGTTGGAGTGCAGAGAAGGTCAAAGACCATCAGAGATGCATGGCCGTTCCGAGGGGTGCTGACTCCTGCTTGGGCCACAGCCGTCCCCACTTCCTCTCCTGCGCTGACACTGCCCCAGCACAGGTCTCATGGGGGGTGTGGCAGGGGCCCTGCTATGCGGGGAGAGGAAGGTGCAGAAAATCACAGAGCGGGCACTTGTATGGGTCCCGGGGCGTGGGAGCCTCCTCTCTCTTTCTACTTAAGACACAATAACGTTCTTATCGGAAAAGCATCCCAAGCTGATTGTAGAAAGAAGACACAGAGAAACAAAAAAGAGAAAACGAATGGGAACATCATAACCCCAGTATGTGTTGCAAGTCAGTAGAAGAGAACGGAAGCCCCTTCTTTTCCACCTTTGTTTCTGCCCCACCGCCCACACTCCCCCTATCCATTCCAGACTTCTCTGCCTGAGGGTGCAGAACCCACAGAAGCGAGGTGGTCACCCAGGAGTGCTTCCGTCCCATCACTCCTGGTGATATTTTTCCCTGGCTCCCCTCGGCTCCTCCAGGGAATACTGCTGTTCTCTTCCTAGGGCCTCTCTCAGACTTGAGAAAGGAGGCAAATGTTTCTACACCACTGGCTTTTATACTCGGGTTAACACCAGCATTCTGGGGCGGCGGGGGGGGGGGGGGGGTTGCGCAGCGGGGAAAGCCACCCTGTCTCCACTTGCATTTAAGGGCCTATTTAGAAACACCAGGTCTTCCTGGTTCTCAATCCTGACTAGTGAACCCTCTGGAGTAGGGCTAATGGCAGAGTCTGTGCCCAAATGCCCCTGAAGGGCACCTCTGCCTGTTTTCCCTACACCAACACCTCTTCTCCCAGAAATAACCATATAGAATATGATACATAGTCAGAGAGTATATGGTAGATCTATATAGAACATCTTAAATTTCTCCTTTGTTTTACAAAAAGGGGACAGTTGTCCCCGAGTCCCTTCTTGGTGATACTTCTGGAAACCATGAGTAAGAAAACAAAGGCAATGCCAGGAGGTCGTTGGATGGGCGGACAGTGCCACTGAGTCATTCTTCCCAGCTGGGTGGCAGTTCACATCAGGGCAAAGCTGTCTTCTGTGTTTCCACTACCCCATTCACAAGGCTTCCTGGGCTTTGTAAACAGTAGGTGCTCAGTGAACACTTGTGGAATAAAAGATAGCGCTCCCTTCCTTCGCACGTGAGGGAGGGTCTGTGCGTGTCACCCTGTGCTGGCTGTCACAGCAGCCACACGAGGAAGGCCAGGTGGCCATGGGAAGCTCACAGCCCTGCTAAGAGCCCTGCCGGGCTTTTTCCTGTGGGATGATTCAGCTTGAGGCTGGGGCCAGAGTTTAGGGCCCAGTCCTAGAGTGCTGTAACTGAGAAATTTCAGGACCCGAATTAGGATTTTAGAAAATCCCAGAAATGTAAACCTAGAGGGGCTTTAGGGGTTAAATTAGAGGGTTTGGGGTTTGTTTTTTTTTTTTTCTGAGATCCCTTCGGCTGCTAAGAGTATGTGTTCTTCCTGTGGTCCAGCCATCTGTTGGCGAGGAGACTGTTGCCTGGCTGGGATGCCTGTCGGCAGCAGAGGTTGGATCAGCCCAGGTCCCCTGGCCGTCAGCACGTGGGCAAACACTGCACCGGCTTTGACACGCCAACTCAGGCCCCCGTGTCTCTGTCTGTCCCTCCCTCCTGCCCCCCAGCTGCTCCTTCCAGGGGCTGAACGCCAGGTGCAGGCGCTGCTAAGCAGATATGGCCCGGAGAAGCTGTACCAGGTGACAAGCAACATCAGTGGGGCTGGGACTCTGGACCTGACGCTGCTGCGGGGCCAGATTGTGGCTCTCCTTCAAAACAAGGACACCAAAGGCAACAGCAGCCGCTGGCTGGTGGACACTGGGGGTACGTGGGACTTCGTGGGCTCTTCCCCTTCCTCTGGGAAAACCACCCAACAGGAACCAGTGGGGAGATCCGGGCACTACTGTGGGCCAGAGCCTGGCTGTGCAAACCCAGGATGGGGATCGGCACAGGGGAAAATGCAGGGCTTGGGGCACAGCCAGCTGGTATGGTAGGTGACATGCCAACAAGAGGAAGGCAGTCTCATGTTGCTGCGTGCATTATCAAGCACCTACTGTGTGCTGAGCGCTGTGCAGAGAAGACAAGGACCCTGCCTGGGGACTTCACAGACCACCGGGGTAGACAGAGATGTATGGAGAGAACTCCAGCCTCGCTCTGAAAGATGTAGATTCGCAGACAGGGGACGCTTGGATCCCAGCCACATGGGAGACATCTGACATCCAGAATGAGGGAGATGTTGTCCTGTCTCCTGCGCACTGGTCCCGCCCTCGGGTGTGCTGCTCAGGTCTGGGCGCCCCAGTGTAACTGGGCAGGAGGCGAGGGGCACTTTGAACCCAGGACAGGATGGCCTGCAATGTCTTCCAAAAAGGGGCATGTGACCCACGAGGTGAGGGTGACACAGGACCCGGTGGGGATCCACAGACAGCTTTTCCCCTTCAGACTATTTATTGTAATTGTTACTGAAATGTTTTTCTGCGTTTGAGAAAAACTAGAACCAGTACAGAAGCCGATATTTTCTTCAAATTATTGATAGAACAGGTCTAAGGTTTAAAAAGTGAGTCTATCAAAAACTTAAGAAAACGATACAATCGAGCGGAAATCGTGAAAGGGCACTCTTCGTGACCCAGCCGCCTGGGTGTTCAAGCTGGCCCCTGGGGTCAAGAGGACGGAGCCGGGATCCCCAGCCTGCCACCCTACTAACTGCGTGACCCCAGAGAAGTTACGGAGCCTCTTAAGCTGTGTTGGCTCAGCCATCAGATGGAGACAAGAGTCCTGACCCGGAGGGTGGATGTGAAAGCCAGACAATAGAATGCCAGTCTGGCACCCCGTGGGCCCTTGGGAAGTGCTGACCATGCACAGCCATAGCAGCCGGAACGGCACTGGAGTCGTTGTTCCTGAGCAGGAACTGGGGGCACTTGGAGAAGGGAAAGGCAGTTTCTGCCTCCTGGAAAAGGCTGTCCTGGGGTGAGGAAGCAGCCCTGCTCTGGGCCTCTGCTAGAGGCGGAGGGGACCCGTGGGCCCAGCACCGGAAAAGCAGTTTTCATACCAGCCCCAGGAAGAACTTTTTAATCTCTGTCAAAGCTGTTCAAAACAGAGTAGGCTGCCTCAGTAGGGAATGAGCTCCCTGTCAGTGAGGGTGTGCAAGTAGAGGCTGGAAACAGTGAGTGGGAGTGGGTTGGGGATGGCTTTGTGAGGTTCCTGCCATGACCTCTTCAGGTCCTCTTTTGGGCTGGAGAGCTGTGTCAGAGGTATTCACTTCGGTGAAATGGTGGTAACTTCCTCTACCCCTGAAGGGTGGGGAGGGCGGTCCGCAGCCCGATAACGTTCTGCATGTCCTGTAGGGCATCGAGGGTACGTGCCAGCTGGGAAGCTGGAGCTGTACCGTGTCATCCCCGGTCAGGAGGAGGTCAAAGAGCAAGTGCAGCCTCCCAAGGACTCCCATCATCTAACACCAGAGCCCAGCCCAGCCCCAGTCCCCTCCGTCCCAACAGTGACCCAGGTGAGTCTGGGGGAGGGGTGGGATCTGTCTCTGCATGGCCACCTGGAGTGGGGCTTTCATTTTCCTCCTGTTCCAAGAGGCTACCGTCCCATGAGGCCAGGGCCTTGGTCAGTGGCCACACCGGTGTCCTGGTCAGGAGTGGACCTGGAAGAAGGAAACCCCCATCCCTGCCACATCAGCAACCCCTTGCTCCCTATCAGCAGGACAAGTGGGATTCATTCATTCGTTCGTTCATTCATTCATTCAATATTTGCCAGGCAGTGTGCTAGAGGACAGACCTAATAATGAGCACAAGTAAATCCTGGTCCTTGCCTTCCTCAGATTTATAATCTGAGCAAGTAATAAAATAATCATGTGGATAATTGTAAAGTTAGAGCAGTGATACATGCCAGGGCCCCAGGTGTGGGAGAGGTTCAGAAAAGGCTTTTCTCAGAAAAATGATGGCTTTTTCTCAGATTTGAAGGGTGAGCGGGGACTGATTGGCTGAAGGGGGTGTGCTGGGATGTGGAGGGGAAGAGCTCCCCAGAAAGCGTGCTCTGGGAATGCAGAGGCCCAGACAGGGGCTCGTGAGGAACTGACTAAAGCAGGTGTGGTCCAGGAAGAGGAGGGCAGGGGTGAGGCGCTGCTGGAGAGGTGGGCAGGGCCAGGCCAGCAGGGCCTGGTGGTCTCGGTGAGGGTGTCAGCCCTTACTTAAAAGCAATGGGAAACATACATGCACGTTCACTGCAGCACTATCCATAACTGCCAAAAATTAGAAACAAGTGAAATGTCCACCAGTAGATGAATGGGTAAACACAATATGGCATATCCGTCCAGTTAATTATTACTCAGCCATAAAAAAGGAGGTGCCAATACCTGCCACCACATTCAGTGTGATACGAGAGGCCACGTGCTGTGTGATTCCGCTTATATGAAAAGTCCAGAGTCCAGAACCGGCAAATGCAGAGACGCAAAGTGGATCAGTGGCTGGCAGGGGCTGCGGTTGGGGGATGGGACGTGCTGCTGTCTGGTATGGGGTTTCTTTTTGAGGTGATGAAAATGTTCTGGAATCAGTAGTGAGGGTTGCTCAGCCTCTGAACGTATTAAAAATGATTGCATTGTATGCTTTAGAAAGATGACTGTCACGGTATTTGACTTATATCTCAGAACACAAGTCAGTGATGGGAAGCCACGGAAGGGTTTGACTTTGCTGGGACAGAGTTCTGGAGGGAGAGCAGCTCAGTGGGGTCGCCGTGAGGGCTGGATGGGATAGGAAAGCCGGGCAGGCATATGTGAACCTCAGTAAAGGGAGGCCACGCTCCCAGTTAGAAAGGAGGAGCTTCACAGGTGACAGTTGAGCAGCAGAAAGGGCCTGGGGGGACAAGGGGTGGGAACCCAGAGGCTTGCAGTGAATAGCCAGGGGGTATCTCAGGCCAGAGCCGAGCCTGAAGTGGGCCGCGTGGAGGCTGCATGGAAGCCTGTGGAATCTGACGTTTGCGGCTTGTGACGCGTCCCTGGGAAGGCTCCAAGGGCCAGTGCCTGGAGCACCAGCCACAATTAGTGCATCAAGCCTGCCTCCTGCAGGACGTTCCCACCTATCAGCTAAGGACCCACGAGGATCTCACGAGAGGGCCTGGCCCCCCAGTTGAGTCCCTGCTCCACCCAGGGTGGGCAGTGTCTCTGGGTCTATCTTCCCAGACACATCAGCTGCCTCCCTGTTCATGGGTCCACACATGTGGGGTCCTCCCAGTCTTCCCTTGCTCCTGATTGTTCCTGAGGCTTGGCCACAGTAACAGTGGGAACGGTAAAAATAATCAGAGCAGCCTTCATTTACTGAGCCCTTACTGTGTACCAGGCACAGGCCTTCATCATTCATTAAATTCCCACAGCCACCTGGCGGGAAGGATAATATCACATCCATTTTGCAGATGATGAAACTGAGGCCAGGGAGGTGAAATATTAGCCTGATAAATGCCCTTCCCTCCAGTTTTTCCTCCAGCTCAGTGCTTTTCCCGAAAACATGACCAAGTCACCCAACCTCTTTTCTGTACTCCAAGCTGGGAAATGGGCCTGAGCAGATGACACCTTTAGATAGGGCGGGGTGGGGGGGGGGGTGATGAGGCAGAGAAGGCCATGCCTTCTAGTCAGTGAGATGGCAGCAGTGGGCTGAGGCCAGACAGGCCTGGCTTCATTGCCATGTGATTTCTGAATAAGTTGTTTGACCCCTCGGAGTCTCAACTTCCGTATCTGAAAAATGGGCCAACTGGGATTATATAATTGTGAGCATCAACACGAGGTAAAGTGCTGGGACGGAACCTGCCACATAGTGGGAAGTAGCAGAGGTAGCCTTCATCTGTAGCATACAGGATGTCCTTGGGAGGTGGTGACAGCCCAGCAGTGGGGACTGAGTCGGGTGGGAGGGAGCAGGACGAACAGCCTCTCTGGGTGGAGTCTGTCTGTCTCCCCCGCCCCCCCCCCCCGACCATTTCTGTGTCACTTTCCATGTGTTTCAGGTGGTGGCAGTGTACCCCTTCGTGGCCAGAAGCAGCCATGAAGTGAGTCTGCAGGCAGGCCAGCTGGTGACTGTCCTGGAGGCCCAGGACAAGAAGGGGAACCCAGAATGGAGCCTCGTGGAAGTGAACGGGCAGAGGGGATATGTGCCTTCCAGCTTCCTGGCCAGGGCCCCAAGCCCAGCTCCGTGGGGCTGGAGTCTGCCCTCTTAGGGTGCCCTCCTTGGAGCCCGTGTTGCCAAGGGATGGGGAGGCTTAGATGCCGTGATCCTGCGAAGGAACAGAAGCCAAGAGAAGGCGGGGCTGGAAGGGGGGGATCAGGCCAAGGTTGGGTGAAGGGCAGCCAGAAGAGGTGGGTGGACCTTGCAGAGTACCCGGCTTGGCTTGGGTGAGCTTGGAAGGCTCCAGGCAGAACCACTGTTATGCCTGCAAAGAAGGTGGTTCCCATCTGAAGTCACAACAGCCTGGATGGCAGGTCAGATTGATAAGGACTTGCTGTAGCTTATGGCCAATCTTACCTGTGCTTTCATCCAGCCCTGCCCATGGGAGTGGGTCACCCAGGTGAAGGGTACCTGCATGCGATGGGGTTACGGGGACACACTGGAGAGGTCCAGGACTACCTGCCCTGACGGTTCACTTCCTTCATGTGGCATCAGGAGACACCACAGCCGACCGGTCGTCTTTTATTTCTCCACGCTGGGAGCTGAGCTATCCTGGGCATCGAACCCCTGGGAGCCCTCTTGAGCAGGGAAGCCAGGCCGTGTGGGGCCCGTGGGAAGGTTCTCAGGAGACCGTTGGCCCAGCCTGGGAATGGGCGTGGCCACATCACAGTTCTGGAATGTGTTTAGGCAAATTGAGAGGCTGTTCCGGGGAAGGGAGGGACTTTGAAAGCGTGTTAGGTGGGGCCTGTGAGGCTGTTGCACACTGCCAGATTAGGGAGCGAAAGGCTATGCAAATGGCAGAGGCAACTCTATGCAGCAAGTGGTCAAAAGCCTGGTGGGTGGGGGAGCTTAGGCATGGCTTGGTTTCCAGTTTCTGGAAGTTGGGAGCCAGGGGGAATCCCCGGTGGTTTCAGGGCCTGGAGGCAGCAGTGAATGTGAAGTCAGTTGGCCGTGGAGCCTTAGACACAGGACACAACCTGTTTTTCCCTCCCCGCCACAAAGATCCAACTCACAGGGTTGTGGTGAGAATGAGCTGAGGCTAAGGTTGGGAAGCTGCTTGTAAATTACGAAGTGTGGTATAAATGTAAATTGCCTTTGGTAGCAGGATGTGCCCAGCATCACCTGACCCAGCTGCAGCTAGGAGCGTTCCGCTCCCCATTCCCCGGTCCAGGCATTGTCAATCAATGTGGCGTCCTTTCCCACAAACCCAGGGTATACTTCAGGATCCTTCTCAACACTGCATTCTAGGCAGCCAGTCTCTTGAACTTGGTGAGATCAAACCCATTGTCAACCCTTTCTCAAACCTGGAAATTGAAAAACAGTTCCTGTTCAAGGAAGACTGGCCCACTGGGGCAATTTGGGGTGCAGCCACTGTTGAATCATCATCTCTGGGTTGTCACTTTGGCTAAGATAAATCTCAAGGTCCAAAGAAGGGGATGGTCCAGCGTGATCTTTAATGCAAATGATCAATTTTGGAACGAACCCAGGTTAGAGTGTGTGTAAAAACTGGTGGCAGTTTTGGCTTATTTCCAAGAACATCTCCATGTTATTATAACTGTAGGGCCTAACGCCGTTAGCTCTGGTTTGGGGAGGGCATTTGAGAAATATGCATGCCTGTGTGAGAGTCAGCACCTCACTCCTCGGCTTGTGAAAGCAGAAGATGCATAATGCAAGAGAAACTCAGTCCCCGCTGGCCCTTTCCCAGCACGAAATTCACTCTGTAAGATGCCCTCGGCTCACTTTCCTTTCTCTTTCCTGCTCAGGTTTCTAGTACCAACAGGAAGCCTAGGGGAGCAGATAATAAAATAGAAAATGCATTTGTGTGTTCCTCACTGCCGAGAATCTGCTGTGGGCTGGAATCCTAGCTCAGGGCTTCTCAACTTGGCTACTTGCTGTGGTCCCTGGGCAACTTTCAGCTGTGACTGATGCCAGGATCCCACCCAGAGATTCTAATGGAATTCATCTGGGGTGTGGCCAGGGCCTCAGGAACTCAGAAAGCTCCCGAGGTGCTTCTGGTGTGCCATCGGGGCTGGACGAGACACTCAGGGGTGGACGAGAGGGGTGTGCAGTCAGAAGTGGCCACAGGCTATAAGCTAGGATGTACCCCATCTGAGCTTTGTCCTAGCTCAGATGTTTGGAATGGGTGGCTGTAGAGGTGGCTTGAAATAGGACAGCCTGTTCTGTCGGGTCCCAGAATGTATATGTATTAAGTGCCATTAACAGGGACCTGAACAAAAGTGGGTGTTCTTGAAGGCGTAAGGGAGAAACCTGAAATACACTTGGAACCAAATCTATCTCGCGAGGGGAAAATGAAAATGTGTTCAGTAGCACATGGGTTGTGGTGTCTTGTAGATAAGAGGATGAGATTAAAAGTCACTGACAGGTAAGAAATTGCATGTCGAGAGAGAGAGAACGGCCTGAACTTTCTCCAGGGGACTCTGGGTAATGTGCCTTTTCCCCCCTAAATGCCTAGATCCATTACACTGTGTCTTACTTATTTCATGGTGGGCTCTCACCTATTAAACTTGCTAAGGTTACTTGCCTGTGAACCAAACAAGACTGATTCACCAGGGTAGCCCTCGCTCCCTGCGACAGAGTGGATCCTCCTTAACCTTTTGGGCCCAAACCCGGTTTTGAACATGAGGATAAGATTACAATGTCAAGGGAAGATGAATGAATTCTCACATATGATATGGAGGTCTAGCTTGGTGAATCAATGATGTGACCTGCTGAGAATAAAGGACTTCACCGATGAAAATGTCTCTGGGGTTTGTGGGACTCTACCCATTGGATAGTCGGATGCCACAGTGTGACCTGTGCTCACTGGATACCTGCTGTTCATAAAAATGGCGCCTCATCTGCTCCTGGGCTCATTTAATGAGTGTCTAACACCCACCCCTTGGTGCCTCCAGGAGTTGGCCTCAGCTGCTGGGATCCGGTGAGGAGTCAGACGGATGGGGGCCCTGTCCTCCGGAAGCCCACGGTCTGGGGAGGGAGACAGACAAATCAGTAGTCAGTTACCGTGCAGTGTAAGCGTTTGGGTGGGGCAGTAGCAAGTGCCAGCGGAGGGGTCACCCCCGAGACTTGGCAGCTCAGGAAGGCTTCCTGAAAGAAGCGCTGTCTGAGCTGAGGCTTGATGGGTAACTTGGGTGAAGGTGGGAGGGAGGGCACATGCCAAGGCCCAGGGGCAAGCATGAGCATGTTTCATCGGGGACCTGAAAGGCTGTAGAGCTAGGACACAGCATGTGTGGAGGCGTGGTAGGTGTCGTGGGAGACGGCTGAGAGAGGGCAGCGTGAGGAGCTCTGGGTTGTGTTCTGAAGGCAATGGGGAGCCACCGAAGGGATTGAAGTAGAGGAGTGACATACCCAGGGCTGTATTTAAGGATACAAGCTCTAGTGCATTCTGGAATTTCCCCAAGGTCCTGTCACACTGCTCAAGAAATAGATTTTCCATGCGTACTGCTTACATAAACATCCCAGAGGGGCTGGGAGGCCCTGCCTCCAGGGACTCGATCTCCCGGCCAGCTGGAGAAGCAGGACAGGGCAGGATGCCGTCAGCGCCAGAGGGGTCCTAGGGACCAGGCTTGCAGGTGCTCAGATAGGAGGGAGTTCTGGGGGAGTGGGGAGCTGAGGTGCTCAGGGAGGCTTCCTGGAGGATGCAGGGCAGGGGCCGGGTTCTGTGGGATAAGTGGGATTGGGGGACGAGAAAGGGAAAGAGAGGCCCTCTCAGGCCTGGGGAGCTAGCGTGGTGGTGTGAAAAGCTCCTGGGCCTGAGAAGGCCTCCCTTTCCCTTTTGCTCGGCCTCAGGACTCCTGAGTTCAAGGTCTCCTTGACCACAGGCAAGTAGCAAGTGCACTTATCATGGTTTCTGCATGTGAAGAAATTTGGTGAGGCCCCCCAGCCTGCCCTGTCCTCTCCACTCAGCCCCGAAAGTACTTATTGTTGAGTCCTGGTTTATCCCAAGGAGTCCCTGGCTCCCTCCACCGGGACCTAGCTTCCAGCATGGAGGTCACTGTAGGGCCTGTTATGACAGGGCAGAGCCTAAAGTACCCTGGACCGGGGTTACGGGAAAAATTGGATTCCACTTTGGCAACATCAATCAGGAAGAGCAGGTAACCCGAACAGTCCATTCATCTCACCTTGCTTGTCTGTTTTTTGTTTGTTTGTTTTTTAATTTTTAAACATTTACTTTTGAGAGAGAGAGAGAGAGTGGGGGAAGCGCAGAGGAGACAGAATCCGAAGCGGGCTCCACGCTGTCAACGCAAAGCCTGACATGAGACTTGAACCCACAAACCGTGAGATCATGACCTGAGCGGAAGTTGGACGCTCAACCGACTGAGCCAGCCAGGCGCCCCTCATGTGTTCTTATCGTAATTTCTGAACTTGTCTTTTCTGTCTTCTCATCTGTAAAATGGGCACAACTCCTGGTCTCACAGGGTGGTGGGTGGGAGTAGTAAATGGAACAGTGTGACGGCTCATGGGTCACATCCAGGAGCCTCACTGCTGTGCCCTGAAGGAAATGGTGATCTCTGGCCACCAGGTGGCAGCAGGGCTCTACCCGTCCGCTGCGGGTCCTCCCAAAATGCCCTCGGGCTGGGCAGATGGCGCAGTTGAGAGGAAGGACCCGGTGAGAGCTTAGGGAGTGGTGGGGACTGTGTTGGACCAGAGCACTCCCCCACGGTCCAGATTTGCTGGCAGCTTCTCGGCTGCAACCAGTGTTCCACAGAATGAGGGCCCAGCGATGCCAGACGTTCTGATTTTTCAAGAGAAGCCAGAAACCAGGGTTGTGTCTGTTTTTATTTTTTTTGTGTGTGAAATCCGTGTGGAGATTGTATGGGCCACAACAAGCCCCGCTTTGCATCTTCTGCCTGAGTGTGGGTGGAGAGTCTCCTCTGGAGAATGAGCGTCATTTCTTTATAGTTCCTCTGAAGTGCCTTCATGTGTCCCCACTTTACCCAGACATTAATCCCCCTTCCTTGGATCTCTGCGAGCACGGATTCCTTTCATACTCCTGTTACTATTGCCATCTTCGAACTTACTGGATGGTGTCCCATATTTTCTGACGCACCCATGAGGATCTCCACAGTACCTATCCCACAGATTTCTTTCAAGTTTATTTATTTATTGGAGGGAGAGAGAGAAAGACAGTGCCACTGGGAGAGGGGCAGAGAGAGAGAGAGAGGGAGACCACAGGCCCCACGCTGCCAGCGAAGAGCCCAGCTCGGGGCTTGGAATCACGAAACCATGAGATGATGACCTGAGTGAAAACCGAGAGTCAGATGCTTAACCGACTGAGCCGGCCAGGCACCCCTCCCGCAAAATTCTTTTAAGGATTAAATGAGATACTGCTATAACACCCAGCACCCAGCACATTAGTGCTGGGCACCCAGCACATTAGTGCTCAACAAACACAGTTATCATCATTATGGGGACCTCAGCAGAGACGGCATGACATGGGGGGACAGGTTCGTAGGGCCTGTCTTTCTCCCTTGTACGTGGGAGGGTGATGAGGCCTGCTACTTCCCTACGGGGAGGAAGCCCCTGATCCTGGCTCCTGAGAGCCTGGCTGTAGTTGGGCACAGCCCTTCCCTCAGAGGCTGCCGTCACACCCCAAAGGCATCCCTGGAATCTTCCCTCTTCTGCCCTCTGTGGTGTGGCCAGGGTAGGCAGGTTTCCTGTCCAGGGCCATGCTGGAGGGCACCAGTGGCCCGGATTCTGCTGCTTCTCTCCAACGATATCCTTTCTGCTGTCCTGCGCCTGGACAAGTGGGCCAGGCACCCAGGCAGCAATCAGCATCCTGATTCTGCCAGAGCAGCAACTCCGGTCACAGGCTTGGGGCCTTCTGCACCCGGGGGCGTCTTCTCGGCGTATTCCCTGGAACCAGAGCTTGCTGGGGCTCCCGTAGCAGATTAGGGAGCAAAGGTTTGTCCTCCCAGGCTCTGACTTCTGGCTGGGCTCAGGAGCACCGGCTGCTGCTGTCCGGTCCCTACCGAGGCCCCAGGCGGCCCCCGTGCTTCTAGCACATCTCAGGTGGTTCTGGGTTCCCCGTCTTGGGCCCATCCACCTGTCCTCAGGGGACGGGGCATCCTTGGAGCCTGTGAGCGGAAAGGGGGCTCTAAACAGTAGCCCCAGATTCGGGACAGCCCTGGGCCGCGGGAAGTTTAAGCCGGAGCGAGTGTTGGGGCCGCAGCTATCCCCTCTGGGCAGCTCGCACCTCCAGAGGTTGGCTTTTGGCTTGCTCGCCCTCGCCTTCATCCTCGGCCCTGCTCTGCTCTGTGCTGCGGGGAACTACATTTCCCAGGCCTCCCGCCCTCTGCTCTCCTGGCAGGGGCAAGGTGGGGAGAACCCGAGGTATTTCTCCCTCTCTCTCTCCATCGCTCCTTGTGGCTGGTCTTCTCCATGGTTCCAGCCCCTAAGGGACAGCCCCTCTCTCCCCGTGGCGTCAAGTCTCGTTGAACAGACCTGGCTATGCTTCCCCGTTTCTGTCAGTAGCTTCCAACACTGGACACTAATAACACTGCCTTTTCCCTGCGTCCCTCCAGCCAAAGGACTGGAGTGTCTTTTTTGCTGTTGTTAACCTCTGGGGTGCTCCTTGGATCTTCTATCCTCTGCGTAACCTCCTCCCTATATTAAGTTTTTCTGTTCAAAATGCATCGGGTGGTTCTCTTTCCGACCAGACAGTGACTGATAGGTTGCTCAGTAGCTAGGGGTGGAGGGAGGGACCGGGCAGTGGAAATATGGGGCTCCCAGGTGCCCCTGCGTGAGGCTGCCCAACCCTCAGGGAAGATTGGGACCATCACCAGGTCTGCTGCACCTTCCCTGGGGCAGGGGACTGTCTAGCCCTCCCATCTGGAGCTCTTGGAAGTGTCTTCAGCAGCAGATAGCAGCTGAGTGGGTCACACCCCAGGGTCAGTGGCTGTGAGAATCTGAGCGGCCCCTAGTCTTGGCCAGCTGAGGCTGTGCCTGCAGGGCTCTAAGCAGGCAGAGGCCCAAAGGCAGCTGTATGAGAACAAAGCCAGGCTGTGGGCAGGAGGACGGGGTCACTTCCTTCCAGCCATAGTGCCTGGAGTCTGGTCCTAGCTCAGGAGGGGCAGTGAGCCCCAGGTCAGGGAGATAGGGAGTGGAGGTGGGGCTTCTGGCCAAGGAGGAGGCTGCTTGTCTTGATTCTGGGGTCTCGGGGTTTCTGGGCGTATCAGCAGAGCCTCTGACCTGGGGAAGGACCAGTGCATTAACAGTGATCACCACAGCGTCTTGTCACAGCTCACGGGGCTGCTTGAGGGTGACATGAGGGAATCCACTTGACATGATTAATTCAGTACCTGGCACATAGCAAGCTCTCAAGGGCTGCAAGCTAAAAAACAAACAAACAAACAAACAAATACAAACACAAACACAAATCTCACCAGCAGCCCAGCACTGTGGAACTCATTCTGCAAGCATTTCACGAGCCATGCCGGTGTCCTAGTTAGGATTGAGCCCCGGGCCTCTCCCCTGGGACACAGCCAAGGCTGGGGGCACAGATCCAGCGGCCAGGGCAAGGAAGGGGGTTGGGTCAGGTGAAGGAGTTGTGAGCTTGGGAGGGCACACTCCCTAGGGACGTGGGGGAGGTGGCAGGTGTCCAGCAGGCGGTCAGAGCCCCCGTGGGGCACTTGAGGACAGCTCTCTCCTAGTGTCCAGGAAGGAAGAGATCGAGGCCAGGTCAGAGAGTGAGCAGTAGGGGCCCAGTCTTTGGGTTGAAGTTCAAGTCCCAGGCCCTGAGGACCCAGGGATCAGGCTCAACAAGGACACAGAGATCCTGGCAGGAGGCAGAATTGAGAGCTGAGCACCAGGTTAGGAGGTTCCAGCACAAGGGACTTCATGCTGAGCCCTGGGACCTAGAGCTGCTTGGAACCCACCCACTCCCACCCCGTACGAGGGCAGAGTTGAACCTGGTGGGTACAGTGGGCCGGATCAAAGATACAGGTGGTGGTAGTCAGGAGCCCAGCTTCGTGTTGCAAAATGCTCGAGTTCAAACCCCGGCTCGACACTTACCAACTGTGTGACCTCAGCGAGCAAGTTGGTCCATCTCTCTAAAACCTCACTTTCCTCTCTGTGGGCAAATCAGGAAATGGTCCTGCCTCAAAGGGTTGTTGGGATGTCGAAATGGGATAAGGTAGGGAAGTGCCTGCTGTATCTGGTGATGCACCGTATCGAGTGCTTAATAAATGATTGATCCTTGAGCACGTAAGCCACCCCCTCCACGGGATCCCTTCCAAACTTTGCAGGCAGTGACCCTGCCCCTGAGTTTTCTTGCCTCTGGGCTAACACTGCCTGCGTCTTCACCATTCCTCCAACGTCTGTGTTCCTGACCCTCGACCACCTCAGACTCTGAAAAAATACCCCCTCACTACAGGGCCTCTTTTCGAAACTGAAAACAAGTAGATATCTTCAGAGGCCAAAGGTTGTTCCCCTGGGAATGTAACTGTGACCATGTCCTCCAAGACTCTCTGGAGATTGGAGTTGGCCATCTTGAATTACTTCACTCTCCGGAGAGGCCTCCCCAGCAGCCATGGGCCCGGTGGCAGATGGCCTGGCTGATACGGCCAGCGTTTGAGTATGCCTTCCCCTGACTTTTTCAAATTCCCAAATGTTTCTACCTCAAATTATTTTTCATACTCCCCCCCACACACCCCCAAAAAGCCATGGGACGGAAGAGCATGCATAAAATAAAAACACAAGCACAAGGATCACCACCCCCGCCACCTCGCCACCCACACATACCCCTCATGTACCCCCCACACCTACCCACACACACCCGTAGCCACACAAACACACACATCCCCAGAGCACACCCCCGCCCCCCACCCCCCATACACATACCCAATTGAAAAAATCTCAACATCCATTTTCTTCTCCTTTATATCACACCCCTGGCCACCTCCCAGGCCAGAGACTCTAAGCTATGGCACGTCCCTTAGGAGTCATGTGTCCCCATCCCCACCTGGAGAATCACAGCCACCAGCTGGAAACTCTGGGCGCAGCGTTCCTTTCTGTAGTCCTACTGGAGTGATACTGTGTTTTTGTTAATGTATTACAATATGCAGGTACCACGTTATGTTTAACAAAATTGAATATGGAATTAGAATTGTATCACTTGCTCCCCAAGGGACGGTCACACTTCTGCGCCTCCTCACCTCACAAGGCACAGCAGCAACCAATACCTACTCGGCAACCGCCACCCCAAAGCCCCCAGCCTTCTCCTCTCCGTAAATGGCGCCAACCGTCCCTTCAGTCATTCAAGCCCCCAACCTGGCATTCGGCCTGCTTCCTCTCTTCCTCTCAGCCCCTCACATTCAACCCCTCAGCGAGGCCAGTCAACCTTCCTGCTGTCACTCCACTCCCTGCCTCCACTGCCTCCTGACGGTCACTCTGTTCCCACCCTCGTCCGTCACCCGCAGCCCACTGGCCACAAAGCGGTCAGAGTGACTCTCCAAACACGCAGAGAATGTCCTGCCCCTGCTCGACACTGAACAAAACCCCAGCTCCTCACTCTAACCTAAAAGACCCTGCCTCCTTCCCACCACATCACAGACCTTCCTGCCCTTTGATCACCATATGAGGCCACACTGGCTTTCTCTCTTTCTATTCCTCGTGACTCGAAGCTTGTTCCTGACTTCGGGTCTCTGCACTGGCCCTTCCCTTCTCTGGCCGCTCTACCCCCAGATCTTCCCATGGCTTAGCTTCTTGCCAGGAAGGTCAGCTCCTCAGTGATACCTTTGCTGACCACTCCACCTGGGTAGCTTCCAACCCTCCCCACCCCGACCCCAGTCACTCACTATTACATCACCCTTACTGTCATTGCAGACTATATCATTCCCTCTTATTATTAGTTAGTTTGTTGTCTGATTCTCCCTTTAGAAAGTAAGTTCCTTGGGGCGCCTCGCTGGCTTAGTCTGTAGAGCATACAACTCTTGATCTTGGGGTTATAAGTTCGAGCCCCACATTGGGTGTAGAGATTACTTAAAAATTTTTAAAAATCTTGGAGCGCCTGGGTGGCTCAGTCGGTTAAGCGTCCAACTTTGGCTCATGATCTCGTAGATTGTGAGTTCGAGCCCCGTGTCGGGCTCTGTGCTAACAGCCAGAGCCTGGAGCCTGCTTCGGATTCTGTGTCTGCCCCTCCCATGCTTATGCTCTGTCTCTCTCTCTGTCTCTCAATAATAAATAAACGTTAAAAAAAATTTTTTTTTATTTAAAAAAATCTTAAAAAAAGAAGACAGTAGGATCCTCAAAGGTAGAGATTTTATCCATCTTATTCAGTCCTAAATTAAAATATGTGTTAGTATGTCCCCAAATGGGATATCCTTATGGTAAAAAATTATTTATGGTTTATACTCAAATCAGATTTAACTAGGTGCCCTGTATTTTTGCTGGTAACCCTACTTAAGGCCCATGGGTCCACATCTTGGGAACATGGTCCCATGAGAATGAAGCTGGCACAGGAAGGGAAGAGAGGAAATGTACAGGGATTTGCCGAGGGCCACATAGATGTTAAGCAGATTAGATAGAACAGGTTCTACACCTAGCTTCGTCTGATGCCCGGTCCAGTCTCTTGTCCCCTGTACTCACCCGCTGACCTACAGAGAATTCCCACAGAGCATGACATCTCTCAGGTCCTCCAAAGTCACCCACTCCTCTTCATCCCCACTGCCAGTGAACTCGCAGCTTGGGGTTCCCCAAGCGCTCACCTGCCATCTTTTTTTTTTTAATTTTTTTTTTCTTTAACGTTATTCACTTTTGAGAGAGAGACAGAGACAGAGTGTGAGCGGGGGAGGGGCAGAGAGAGAGGGAGACACAGAATCCGAAGCAAGCTCCGGGCTCCAAGCTGTCAGCACAGAGCCCGATGCGGGGCTTGAACTCATGAACCGTGAGATCACGAACTTAAGTTAGACACTTAACCAACTGAGCCACCCAGGTGCCCCATCACCTGTCATCTTACAACAGCCTCCAGCTGTGTCTCCAACTGTGTTCCTCCCGCCTTCCCTCTGTTTTTCACAAAGCCACTGCCAGGGAGAGCTTTCAGGGACACAAATCTGAATCCAGGCTTTGGCAGGACCTTCCGGGGTTCCTGACTGTGGCTTTGTGGTGTGGACCCTGTTTATTCCTTCCCTTCCTTGACCTCTGCACACTGCATTGCTCTCTCTGGCCTCCTTTGCACTCTCTCTTTCATCTGGGTGGTAGGTACACCCTCCCTCAACCTCCTCCACCTGCTAAATCATCCTTCAAGTCTCAGTGATACATCACTTCCTCCAGGAAGCCTTCCTTGCTTAGTTCAGGTCCTTTTCCTATGTATACCTCTACCTGGGGTCCTTCTCCCTCTTTGAAATTGCCTTTTTACTCGAGGGTCTCTCCATGGAGTTAGCTCCACAAGGGCGGGGGCTGTGTCTATTTGCACTGCACCCCCGAGCCCGGCAGGGTGTCCGACATGGTTGATGTTCAGTGGAAAAGCTGGGGAAGGAATGAGGGTTCTCTGAGGACATTATGTTTTACTAAACTAAGCACCAAGGTTCAGTTTCCTGGCACACAGTAGGCTCCCAGGACACATCTGTTGAATGGACGGTGGATGAATAAATGAATAAACAACATGGCTCAACCCCTCCCCTGCCAGACACACGCTGGATGTGTTCACCTCTGCGCTTTGCGGTCTCTTGCAAAAGAAAAGGCATCTCGACTCCCGGTTTGGATACTGTGGGGTTTTAAGTAGGAAAAAAAAAAAAAAAAACAACAGTGCTCCTTCCACAAGAAGTGTTTCAGGCCATAGAGGCCTTTCTTCTTGGCAAAGGGAGGGGGGAGGGAAAGGGCCTCAGCCCAGTTTCCGGATGGCCTTAATTGGCCCCAAACAGACTAATAAGGTGTGAAATTGGCTTCATCCTCCACCACATCTCCCCAGCCAGCGTGTCCCTGTAGCGTCTCCCTCTGCTACCACGGATGCAGCACTGTCTCCAGCCTCTCTGTCCCCGGCAGACAGGCGGGTCATGACGCCCACGCAGCCCATGGCACAGGGCTCTGCAGAGCCCATGAGGCCATTTGGCCTCGGGCCAGGATGGGCTTTCAAAGCCAGAAGCATCCGATGTGGCGCGTCTGACGCACCTCCTAAGCCAGCCCCTGGCCTCTCCTGTCCTGATTTGCTCCTCTGGCACTGGCTTCTAACGCAGGTTGCGGGGGCTGGAGGGGGGGGGCACCGCGTTAGGGGAGCTCTTTGAGACTCTCCCCCCGACCCTCCCCCCACCACCGTTGCACCAAATGCAGGGCTGGAGAATCAGAGCCAAAGGGACCTCAGAGAGCAATGAAATTGGGGAGCTCAGGGGAACCCCTGGGGTGCCTTTAGGGCTGCTCGGGGGATAGCTGGAGGCTTCTGCGCCCCTCCTTCCACTAGGACAGGACCATCTTTGCATCAGTCTTGTTTACTGGCTCCTGTTTAAGAGTTCCTAGGAAGAAAGGGATTCCATGGCTGTAATAAGTCCTAAAACCAGCACTCATTCCCAAACCTGCCTGTGAATCCGAATCAATGGGTGACTTGGTCAGAAATACAGATTCTGAGCCTTGTAGTGTGTTTGCCCATTCAGCACCCATTTTCTCTCCCCCCACCCCAGGAGAGCCCCTATGTTAGGTTACAAAGCTATGCCCCTCCCCACATGCGACCCAGTGTGGTTCGGGTGGAGACCCGCCCCCGGGTCTCTAGGAGTGAGCATGTTCCCCAGGCCTGGCGAATCACAGGCATGGTCAGCCCAGGGTCAAAGCTCGCTGCAGTGGCAGCCCCAGGATTTTGGCAGAGCTTTAGGGGAAGAGATGCTCTCTTTTCTCGGAGGCCCTAGGCTGTAGCTGTCAGCTTGGAACTACTAGCTAAGAATGAAGCCGACACAGAGGCTGACCACGACAAGGGATCAGAGAGAGAGAGGCAAACGGACATTCCTCGCGACATGTCAAGAGCACCTGGACCCAGCCATGTCTGAGGTTTATCCCCCTGGACTGTTCAGATACACGAGCCGATGAATTGCCTTTTTTTTTTTTTTTTTTTTTTTTTTGGCTTTGGCCAGTTTGATTTGGGGTTTCTGCTACTTGCACGCGAGAGTCCTGACTACTACAGAGACCCCCGTCTCAGATCTCCTAAATTGTGGTGTCTGTGGATGGAGTCTAGGAATCTAGAGTTTTCAAAAAGCTTCTGAAGACATTCTGCTCAAGTGTCAGCACCTCGTCAAGTCCTTGTGGGGACATCACCGAGATCCCGGTCCAGCGATGCGCAGATAAAATTGATCCTTCCATAAATAGCCATCATCATCGTCTGTCAGAACACTATTCGGGATCTCAATCCTCACCACGCCTCCATGAAGAACACGTTGTTCTTCCCATTTGACAGAGGAAAACGCTGAGGCCGAGAGAGGTGCGTGTGAGTGTTCAAGGGCACACAGCTAGTAAGTAATGGATCTGGGAGTGTGAGTCTCTGAATGAAGCTCATCCACTTTCCAGGATTCTGCACTTCCCAGAATAGTCCCTCGGCTTGCCTACAGCCTCAACAGCTGGTGTTGAAAATGTCCTCTGTCTTCAGAGACTCTCAACACGCCAAGCCTGTCTGAGTCACTTCGTGTGCTGCGGCTGCCGTAAGGGAGGGCTCCAGTGCGGCTGACGGAAACAAGAAGGGACATGTATTATTCTACCTTCTAAGATGCCCCAAAGTAGGAGGCCTCCAGCGTTGGTTAATTCAGAGGCTCGGTTGTCACAATCAAGAGCTCAGGTTCCTTGCATTTTTCGGCTCCGTCCTCTTTGGGTGTCAACTGTCCTTCACGCTGGCTTTCTTCTTGGTCACGAGGTAACTGCTGGACTTTGAGACATGACGATGTCCAGCGAAGGGGAGGCGGTCTGTTTCTTCCGGCGTGTGTCCTCTCATCAGTGAAAACATGGTTCCCCAAAGACCCTCTGGGGAACCATGACCAGATACGTCACTGGTCAGAATTGCATCACGTGTGTATTCCTAGTCCAATGGTTGGCAAGACGGGTCAGAGACTCACGATGGGTGTGGACCACTCATGATTCACCCTGAGGCTGGGCTGAGTGGACACCTGAGCAGCGCAGGGCTCTTCAAGAAGGAAAGAAGGAAGGGGACAAAGGGTGTTGGGTCGTGTCTGCCAACGCAGTTCCTCTCCTGGCCCAGAATACTCTAGAATGCTCCAGAAGCATCTCTCGTTCCATTAGGCACGATCCTTGCGGTACGGTCCATTTTCAAAGTTCAAAATCCTTCGCATGGCTTCCTCAACCATTTCTCCAGTCCTCTCCCATAGCCACTAAGACGTTCCAAAGAAACACAGGACTTTCCCTCCAATATCCAGAGCTGCTCTACCTGGCTTTAGTTCCCTCACTGTCTGTTGGACTCATACCAGTGGGCTGGGTTGCTGGGAGGACTGATCGGCACGTGGGGTGGCGGGCATGCGGGGTTCCCTGCCCATCCCCTGTTTCCCCTGCTTCTAACTGCAGAATGCACGTTGTTCCTTAGGGGCCCACCCCTTCCACTCTCAAGCCATGTGTCATAAGCAACAATGACCCTCGTGCCAAGCCCAACCCCTACGAGGCCTCTTCCCCTGCATCCTGGGGCATGAGACTTAGGCCTATCCAATCACTGCGTTCGGTGCCTCTTGCCACAGGACGTGACTTAGGATGGACAATAACCCCAGTCTGCTCCATGAAAGTCAGTTCCTGGGCCTTGGGCTCAAACTCCTAGGAGGAGACAAATTTTATTTCCACCAGACGTTGCGCTACAGGCTTTCGGCGACCATTTTTGCAACTTCCCGGGGAAAGCCGGTCTGAGGGCGAAGCTAACACGAAGCCAAGAGACCGAGACCCAGAGACCCTCGGCTGTGGGACCCAATCGGGCCTGGCGCCAGACACGGCTGCACATCTCACTTTCCTTTCTTGGTCAACCTAGTCTCACTGGGCACTCTGCCCCTTGTAATCAAAAAACAACTAATATAGCATGTGTTTTTGAAAAGCTGAACTGTGCTCGCCTTTGGCTGAGTCGTATGTGTGTAAAGGGGAACAACGGGAGATCACATTGGGAAACTTGGCTAGAGACACATGGCACAGGGCCTTGAGGACTTTGAGACAGCGCCCCCCACCCCCAGCCCCACCCCCCTGTCTCTGAGACCCCTGGGGGGTGGGGTGGGGCGTGCAGGATCTCTGGAGGCCAGGTGGGGAGGTCCCAGGAGTTGCCAGGCAGGCTAAGCTTTGCCCTCGGGATCTGCTAAATGTTTTTGCAGCTGCTGATAAAGTAGGATTCTTGACCTGCAACAGGACTCAGCCTCCAGGCATGCTTTCTCCAGGGGACAGTTGGGAGAGTCCTGCAAAGTTGACAATGCTTGGAAGAAAGGAGCTGTGACCATGATCAACTGCTCTGGGAGGTGGGGGCAGTGGGGGGCGGGGATCAGGGATGGTGATGGTGAGGAGAAACCCAGTGCAGCTGCTGAGAAGGTCTGGGGATGCCACCAATTGTGTCCACATCCCTGTTAAGTCGCCTGGAACGGGACAGTGGGCTGGCCAGAGTAGGGGCAAGGACATCTCCTCCCTCCTTCCACAGACCTGCTTCTATTAATGCAGCCAGAGATGGCACACACTTTGGGGACAGCACGTTAGGCTTTGCATTTAAATGGACATCAGCTGCTGCTACTATGTTATATCCGCCCCCCCCCCCCCCAGTGGCCCCAAGTCCTCCAAACTGTCTCCCCCCTGAGGAGAACCGTCTCCACCCTCAACTCCTTTTCAAGACTCCGCGAATCAAAAATCTGGCCCTCCTGGGGAGGTGGGAGGTCTCTACTACCCTCTGCAAGAGCCTGGAAACACCACGGGCCCAGCCCCTGAGGCAGTGCCTACTCCCTAAAGAAACCACTTTCTTGATCAAGGCATATTCCATTCGGCTGGTCCTTCAGGTGTTTCTCGGGAGGATTCTGGGAAGGAAAAAGACAGCTCTCACACAGCTGTGGCCGCTCCATAACAGGTAGGCCCGGACGTGGGTGTCAGAGCTCTTTATCGATACATGGATACTCAAACACAAATCGATTTATTTCCCCAAGTATACCGACAGTGTGCTAGGGGGTGGCTGGGTTGGCACCGGTTTCCAGGCTCCGCTACAAACTGTCCCTAGAAGCAGCAGCAGCCCCAGGGGCGCCTGGGTGGCTCAGTCGGTTAGGCATCCGACTTCGGCTCAGATCATGATCTCACGGTTCGTGGGTTCGAGCCCACACATCGGGCTCCGTGCTGACAGCTTGGAGCCTGGAGCCTGCGTCAGATTCTGTGTCTCCCTCTCTCTAGCCCTCTCCCGTTCATGCTCTGTGTCTGTCTCTCAAAAATGAATAAACAGTAAAGAAGAAGAAGCCCCAAGCTCTTGCCCTCTCTAGGCTCACTAGAGGGTAGCTCTGGGTTTATAGCCGAACCTGGAAACTGGGAAACCATTTCCCTCCCCAGTTTCATTAAGGAAGTTGCCTCCCCCTGACGGTCTTGGGCAGGGGTGGGGTAATTTTTGGTTCCAACCTCCTATGCTGGCCTCCTCCAATTAAAGTCAAAGAGGTCATTCACCTGGGTAAATCAGCAGGGGAGCATGCTTTCTAAAATGTTCTTTCTCTGGACTTTGGCAAGGGCAGTAGCAGTGGTAGGGTCATTGACAGCATCTAGTTAAAGGCAATGGTTGCTTTTCCTGCTTCCTGCTTCTTGGCCCTCAGAATTTCCTTAATTCCTGCTGACCCAAGCCTGCTCTTCTAGTCTTTCATCAGTTGTGGAAGCTTCCATTGGCCTTCCCCCGAAACCCCTGTTCTCTATATTCTGGAGCTTGTACGAATCACCCTGTGTGATACACCCCCCAAGGGTGGAGTATCTTTTTCCCTCTCTGACTTCCAGGACTCGCCCCGATTCCTTCCTCAGAGGATACTTTACGTTCCCCAGGACAGATCCCCACCTTGCTTCATATGAATCCTCGCAGAAAAAGCAAAAAATGCAAAAGAATATGCTTCCCGAATGTTGTCACTATTCGTGCAGAGTGGTAAGATACCCGGAGGGCTTCATTTTCCCCTTCTAGTACATCTTTGTCTCCTGAAAAATCGTTTCCTATGTCCATACACTCTATTTATGATCTTTATCATAACAATGATGCTCACGCGTATGCTTGTTGGATTGCAATTACAGAAACTGAGACACTGAGCAAAGGGCAATGAAGCCCTTTTTCGTGCTGAAGGAGTGAGCCCCGTCCCTGCACGGGTGTCCTTGAGCGGGGGCTCAGCACTGGCGACTGTTATCACCCCACTGCTATGGGTGAATTTATTAACAGAGCCAAGGGCTGACATCCCATTGGCTTTGTTGTACGCATGACTCAGGACCAGTCCTCGCCCTTCTTGGCCTCCAGGTCACCCCACGTGAACAAGGAGAGGATGGGACTAAATGACCCGTTCTGCTGTTCAGTTCCGGGACCTTTTGGAAGGGCATTGCCAGATGGAAGCAGCAGCCGGGAGAGAAGTTGGAATCCTACTCTGGGCAGAAAGGCTCTTGAGGTGTGCTGTGTTTCAGACCCTTTGAGTTCCACACGGCAAACACCCACCTCCATTAACTCAAGCAAAAAAGAATTGGTTGGCTTATCTAGCTGAAACATTTAGGCCGGGAGTCAGGCGTGGCTAGATCTAGGGTGTAAGAAGGCATCACGGGACCTGGTCTCTATTGGTCTCTTCTGCTGTCTGTTGCCTGCTTCGCCATCTGACAGGCTCCGCCCCTGCAAAGGCACGATGTAGCAGCCCCAGGCTTACACCTTGCCAGCCTAGAGCCTCTTCCCAAGCATTCTGGCAAAAGTCATAGGGCTGTCACTGGGCTCTATTCGGTGACATGCCCATCGCTGAACCACTCACGGAGCCAGGGTATAGATTCTGTGGATTGGCTAGATTTGGTCATGTTCCTGCTCCTAAGATTGACAAGCAAGGTGAGGACCACTCACACCACTGGCCTAAGAGGTGAGGAGGGGTAGGGTGGTTGATGAAAGACAAGTCAGGAGCTATTACTAGAGGGGAAAGGATGCCGGGAAGGAAAGGACCTCCCCACTCGGGTGGGAAAAGCCCATTCGGGTTCATCTAGATCAGCTGGTATCAGAGTGTATCCTCCAGATGGGCAGCATCGACGTCACATGGAAACTTGTTGGAAACACAAGTTCCCAGGCCTATGGGCTGGGCGGGGCCCGACCCTCCGGGAGATATGGACACACAGTGAAGTTTGAACACCACTCACATAAACCAGTGGATCTCACGTCTGACTTCAGTTAGAATCCCCTGGGGAGTTTTAAGCTGCTGACCCCACTCCCAACCAACGTGATCAGGGTCAGGGAGGGCATGGGGTCCAGCCCCTGGCATTTTTTGAAATGCTCCCCCAAGTGATTCTCGTGGCAGCCAAGGCTGAGAAAACTTTGAGCTCAATGGAACTCTTGTTCTCAGCTCCTTCTACCTTACGCAGTGGTGATCAACGAGGGTGTGTGGCCTGTCCCGCCACAGTTTATTGAAGCGGGACTCAGCAGGGGGCAAGTCAAGCCAAGTCTCGTGGAATGACAACATGGAGGCGACCCGTGACCCAACCAA
This sequence comes from Acinonyx jubatus, assembly GCF_027475565.1. NCBI lineage: Eukaryota > Metazoa > Chordata > Mammalia > Carnivora > Felidae > Acinonyx > Acinonyx jubatus. The sequence continues at coordinate 194,305,195 of NC_069380.1, read as the reverse complement.
GTGCGTGGATTCTGAACCAGGAATCCCCTGCCCGTGATAAATGAATCTTTACCACCCACCCACCCACCACCGAGTCACCCAAGATGGGGAGAACTAACTGGAGGGGAAGAAATAATAGGCACAGTTTACTTACTGGGTGCTTACTACATGCCAGGCAATGTGTTTGGCTCATTTCAATCTGATATAAGCCTGTGAGGTGGGTACGTCAGACTAAATGGGACCATCACCCTGTGAGGTAGGGAAGATTAACTGTCAAAGAAAAAGACCCTGAGGGTCAAAGGGTAAAGTAAGTAGGCCTCAGAGGGCTGAGCTGGGATTGGAATCCAGAACAGTCTGGTTTGAAAGCCAGGGCTCTAACCCCTGCTCTCTATGCTGCCTTCTGGGGAAAGCCGTGGTATCCAGTTAGGAGACTAGGAGCTTGGGGCAGGGTTTTGAGGGGAATCTGAGATTCCACATTTTTGTTTGTTGATTTGTTTGTTTTTCTTGGTTTTTAAATTTTTTAATGTTTATTTCTGAGAGAGACAGAGTACGAGTGGGGGAGGGGCGGAGAGAGAGGGAGACACAGAATCCGAAGCAGGCTCCGGGCTCTGAGCTCGTCAGCACAGAGCGTGATGTGGGGCTCGAACCCACAAACCCTGAGATCATGACCTGAGCTGAAGTCAGTCGCTCAACTGACTGAGCCACCCAGGCGCCCCTAGAAATGAATTCTTAAAACCTCAGAACAGTACATTTGGTTAAAAACACACATGCCCCACCATGAGATCCTGCTTTCCACCCACCGGGACGGCTATAATGAAAACAAACAAACAAACCAAAAACCCCACCAGGTAATGACAAAGGTTGGCGAGGCTGTGGAGAAAACAGAACCCTCATGCATTGCTGCTGGGAAAATGAAATGGTGCGGCCACTTTGGAAAACATACGGACAGTTCCTCAAATGGTTAAACGTAGAGTTACCACGTGACCCAGTGCTTCCACTCCTAGATACATAAACAAGAGGAAAGGAAACATATGTTCACACAACAACTTGTGTATGAATGTTCACAGCGGCATTCCTGCTAGCCCCAAAGTGGAAACAATCCACATGTCCCCAGAGCTGCTGAATGGATACATAAAATGTGGTATCTCCGTACAGGAGAACATCACTCTGCAGTAAAAAGGAGTGAAGGGCTGACCCGCACTGTGGCCGGGATTAACCCTGAAAACCTCACGCTAAGTGAAAAAAGCCGGCCACAAAGACGAAATATCTTACGATTCTATATACATATCCAAAATAGGCAAGGGAGACAGAAAATAGGTGAGTAGTTGCCCACGGCCCAGGGGAGTGATGAGGGATGGGGATGATAGCTGAGTGTGAGGGGTTTATTTTGAGGCAACGACAATGCTCTAAAATTATGCTGCTGTATCACAGCTCTGTGGATATACTAAAAGCCCTTTAATGGGACACCTAGAACGGATAAATTGTATGACGTGTGCATTATATCCCAAGAAAGCTCAAAACACATACACACAAATAAGTGATTGGCTAAGGAAATTGTGATAAATGTATGTTCACGGGCTGGGGCATCTGGGTGGCTCAGTCGGTTAAGTATCCGACTCGTGGTTTCAGCTCAGGTCATGATCTCACGGTTCGTGAGAAAGAGCCCTGCACTGGGCTCTGTCGGAGCCTCCTTTGGATTCTCTCTCTCCCTCTCTCTGTCCCTCCCCTGCTCGTGCTCTGTCTCTCTGTCTCAAAAATAAATAAATAAGATTTTTAAAAAGGTTTTATTTATTTTTGACACGAGAGAGAGAGAGAGAGAGAGAGAGAGAGAGACAGAGTGTGAGTGGGGGAGGGGCAGAGAGAGAGGGAGACACGGAATCCAAAGCAGACTCCAGGCTCTGAGCTCTCAGCCCAGAGCCCGATGTGGGGCTCGAGCTCACCAACTGCAAGATCATGACCTGAGCTGAAGTCTGACGCTCAACTGACCGAGTCACCCAGGCGTCCCGATAAATAAGCTTTTTTTAAAAAAAAGAATGTATGGTCATGGAATAAAATGTAATATTATGACAAAGGCAAAAATGAAGACGTTCCATATGAAATGATGTGGCATGATCTCTAAGACATATTGCAAAATGAGAAAAGTAAGGTATAGAACAATGTATATAGTATGCTCTCCTCATGCAAGAGAAAGGGGAAGCCATATTCGTTCTTTACGTGTGTAAGCCAGGGTTGGCAAACTATGGTCCAAGGGCCAAATCCAGCCAGCTGCCTGTCTTGGTGTAGCCAGCAAGCTGAGATTGGTGTCTAGATTTTTAAATTAGTTGAAAAGCAATCCAAAGAAAATAATATTTCCTTACATGTGAAAATGCTGTAAAGTTCACAATGCCACGTCCTTAAATAAAGTTTTATTGGCACACAGCCACGCTCATTCATTTATGTGTGGTCTATGGCTGCATTCTCAGTACAATAGACGAGTTGTGACAGAGACCATAAGCCCACAGAGCCTAAAGTATTTGTGATCTGGCCCTTTATAGACAAGGTTTGTTGACTTCTGTCCCAGCTTATCTGGAAGAAAGCACTGGAAATTGGTGAACCCAAGAGGCTGTTCTGGGAAGGCACCGAGAAGCTGGGGGACGGAGTCAGAGGGCGTCTTCACTGCGTCCTCTTTTGGATTTACTTTTTAAATGTCAACAAAGCAAAAGCTGTACGTGCCTGCACGTGAACATATTGGGATGCACATATGCAGAAAATATTTCGCCAGCTGTACACCAAATGAATAATGGAGGTAGCTTTGAGGGAGGACCTGGCTGGGGAAAATCAAGTGGCCACAGTGGTAAATATATTGTTGGACTACCTTCCAAAGAGAACCAGTTCGTGCCTAACTTGTGCAATTAAAAACAAAGGCACACTTTCTAGATCTGCACATTCTGTGAGCTTGTGGGCGATGCCTGCCTGGGGATTCACTGTGGCTCCTGGCACAGGGTGGGGACCATTGTAGATGCTAATCTCGCTATTGAATGAATGAACACAAGCACCCAAGAGATGTGTATCTGGAGCGGAGGAATACATTCAAAGGAGGAACGCATAGTTCAGAGGGTGCTGGGGTGGGGGTGGAGGGTGGTCTGAGAAGAAAGGAGGGGACAGGTAAGGATGGCTGAGCAGGGACATCATCCCCGATGCCACTCCAGCCCGAGGCTGCAGCTTCCCACGGTCTTTGGGCACCCTGGTTGGGGGGTCCTAGCCTTCCGGAGATAGCTGGGGGCATTTTGGCATCTCTCCCCTCCCCTCCGCCGATAACATCCCCCAATCTTTGTCGTTTCCAACCTCTCTTGAAGGACACTAGGAAAATACAACTGGGGGTTTGGGCAGACCAGCTGTGCCTGCTGCCTCCTAGAGATGCCCTTTCAGCGAGCACCATCTGTTGTTGACCACCCCGAGGGGAGAGACTCCTCCCACCTGCCGCCCAGAGCCGCCAGAATCCCCTTGCCCAGGGACCAAGCCCGTGATGGCTGTGGCACACCTACATGGATGGTCAGGTGCCCAGGGACAACTGGGCCACAGGGATGTCTCACACGGACAAACTGAGGACATCTCTCGTACTGGGTCTCACCCCTTCTTCCAGACACAAGGCCCCTATTTTATCCAAGGGACTCCTTATGTTCAGCCCAGGGAGTTTGGATACCAGACTGCACACATGACACAGGCCCGGCCAATCGGAACACTCCATTTTCCCGGCCACACTGATTGGTTCACTGATGGGCGTTGTGATCCAAGCCAAGCCTCAGGCTTTTTGCCAGGGCGGGAGCTGCCACAGAAGAGATGTCCCCTCTCTGCTGGGGTTGCCCCCTGCGCAGCTACGCTTGCAGCGGCTGGTTGGCTTTTCTCCACAACAAGAGCAAGCCTGTCTGAGAACAAAGCCAAGACAGAAGGAAGTCAAGCCGGGAACTGGAGACTGGTTGATGACGTTATGTAAACCGGATCCATCTACCTTCCACCCTTTGCAGCTCAGTGAATCAAAAATTCCCTTTCTGGAGGGGGCGGGGCACCTGGGCGGCTCAGTGGGTTGGTCGTCCTCCTCTTGGTTTCGGCTCAGGTCACGATCTCCCGGTTTGTGAGTCCAAGTCTTGCGTCGGGTTCCGCGCGGGCAGCGCGGGAGCCTACTTGGGATCCTCTCTCTTCCTCTCTGCCCTTCCCTGGTGCCGTCTCTCTCTCAAATAAAGTTAAAAACAAATCCTTTTTTGTGTTGACGCCAGTTTGGAATGGCAAGAATCATGACTGCTACCCGAAGTTGGCGGAGCCAAGATCCCCATCAGATTCTCCAAACATTTAATGGACATTTCATTTCCACCCCTTTGGGCTGAGATCTTTCCCTCAGCACCAGCCCCCTCCTCTGGGTGTGTGTGTGTGTGTGTGTGTGTGTGTGTGTGTGTGTGTGTGTCTTAACGTGTACTCTTCACTCTGTACTCTTTTGGATTGACTTTTTTTTAAATTTTTTTAACGTTTATTTATTTTTGAGACAGAGACAGAGCATGAATGGGGGAGGGTCAGAGAGAGGGAGACACAGAATCTGAAACAGGCTCCAGGCTCTGAGCTGTCAGCACAGAGCCCGACGCGGGGCTCGAACTCACGGACCGTGAGATCGTGACCTGAGCCGAAGTCGGACGCTTCGCCCACTGAGCCACCCAGGTGCCCCCACTTCACCTGTACTTCTAACCTGAGTGAGCAGCAGTGTCCCCTGGGACCCTGGTGCCCATTCCAGGGCCACCCTGCTCTGAATGAGGAGAGTGCAGGCCTGACATGGGATCTGGGGATCTACCTCGTTAACAAACGCGCCAGGGGATACCGATGCCAAAGGTACCCAGGACCTCACCCTCAGAGTAGCCACTGTCTTCCCCTCCAGGGCTTTGGCCCTAGAAAGCAATTTGGCATTTCCAGGCCTATTCTTGCCAGGGCTAAAGCTCTGCCCTAGCTTAGGAATGATTACGGGGCAAGACAAACTTCTCTGCTGACGGAAGGAAACAAGAGACCGAGGGCATGCAGGATGAGCAACTCGTGCCTGGGAGGAAAACAAAAAATTAAAGCACAGGGGCGTGTGTGGCACAGGAGGTTGGTGCCAGGCTATGGACTTTAAGAGGGAAAGGTGTAAGCCAGGGCCTGGGGGAAATTAAAATTCGAGGGGGCTTCTTAATTTTTCCCCCTGAAAAGAAATGGCCCTCACTGCTCTTAGCGGTGCAATTCAAAATTCAAACAAAGCTTAAAGCCCAGCGCGAGCTGGTTGCACTCTCTTGACATCCGGCTTTCAGGCTCGCTGCCCTTTCTATCTGGAAGGCTATCGCTTCCCTTCCTCTCTGCTTACCAAGTCTCTACTCATCCTACAGGTCCCAAATTGGGTTGCATTTCCTCTGGGAGGTCTTCTCTGACCACCAAATCTAGCTCAGGTGCCCCCCCCCCCCTTGACAGTGCTCTGTTAGCTCCCTATAGGAGGTCATGATCTTACCCTCGGATTTTTTGTGTCCTCTCACTAGACTATGGCGGGTTCCTGAAGGAAAGACTGTATCGATACTGTTCCCTATTATATTCTCAGCGTCCGGCACACGGTAACAATGCATTAAATGAAGAAGTAAATGAATGAAGACTTAATGAAATCAAAACAGAAAGCTCAGGGGCGCCTGGGTGGCTCAGTGGGTTAAGTATCAGACTTGATTTCGGCTCAGGTCATGCATGATCTCACGGTTCCATGGGATGGATCCCCCACTTCGGGCTCTGCACTGGTTGTCTCTCTCCCTCACTCTCCGCCCCTCCCTCTCTCGTGCGCTCTCAAAATAAATCAATAAACTTAAGGAAAAAAAAGAAAAATTGGGGAAAAAAAACAAAACCCAAACCAGAAAGCTCACCGCAATTACTTGCAGTAATCATTTTGACCACTAGATGGCATGCCACCATGACATGTCAATTGCGCTGGGAAGGGAGTGGGGGTAAAATTGAAGGATGAGCAAGTTGATGGGGGGAGGCCAGACTTCCCAGGGGGCATCCAGTCTCCTGCAGACTAACAGCTGGAGACTTTTGCAAGCCCTGCATTTGTATGTGTGGCGGTCTTTGCTCAGGTATTTGCATGACTCCCCATTTCCATCAGGGTTTCCATCCACACGTCAAATGCTTTTTCCAATTCTCTGCAGTGTCTTCTCTGGCTTACCAAAGAGTTGTTTTGTTAGTGTTGTCATTGTTGGTGCTGGTGATTTCTTGAAATGGTTTCGTAAATTGTTTTTTAAAGTTACCATTAGAGGGGCGCCTGGGTGGCTCAGCTGGTTAAGTGTCTGACTCTTGATCTCAGCTCAGGTCATGATCTCACCCACCTCAGCCTCTGCTGATGGTGTGAAACCTGCTTGGGATTCTGTCTCTCCTTCTCTGATTCTGTCTCTCCTTCTCTCTGCCCCTCCCCCGCTTGTGCTCTCTCAAAATAAACAAATAAAAAACCCCACAAAGTTACCATTTAGAGAAGGTGAACTTGGTCACTTTTAGGATCTGAGCCCCCACTGGGTCCAACCTTCCACTCTGCAATTTATCCAGAACTTCTCTTTTCTGGCGTAGGGACCAACATGAACTTACACTTCTCTTATTCTTCCGTTCTATCAGCAACACAGGTTGGCTTATTTTTCAAGGAGCCATATTTTATAGAAAGTCAAAGATGTCGTTTTTGGTTGCTTTTTTGTTTTGGGGTTGTTGTTTTTCTTGTTGTTGTTGTTGTTGTTTTAACGATACCTCCTGGGAATTTCAGGAGATGTGACAAGTGACAACAACAAAGCAATGCTGAAATGTAGCCACTGGGCCGCAGGCTGGGCTTACTTACTGGCTGTTAATATTTCCGGTACACCAGCTTCCCAGGGCTGCGACAGAAATTTGGGCTCGAGCAAAATGCCACATCCGTACTTGCCATGAGCGTTCTGGTTCACGCAATAATTAAAACCAAAAATTTAAACTGAACACTGTCAAGAATCCAGAATACCGAGCTGATGACTACCTGGTCTGATCGCAAGCCCTCCGGAAGGTGGTGAAAACCTCAGTTTGGCAGAAATTCAGTAACTTGGAGATCTGAAGAAGTCAGGAATTCGCTATTGGCCTAATGGGGTTAATTCTTGACTAACCCATTGATGTTCACATGACTATATTAACCTCTCCGTCTTTGCTTCCTTATCTCTCCAGTGGAGGCAGAGAGACGGCCAGCCCTGCCCAATGAGGTGGGGTTCGAGCCTCCTCTTTGTACATATATTTGACTTGGAGCTGGTTCCAGACTTATAGCCGCAGAAACACAGTCATAGAGGCCGCTGGCAACCTTGCTTTGCCCGCCTCCCCCACCGATGCCAGTCGCTGCCCATTACAACCTTCATATCTCAGCAATTTGGGAATTCTTTAGAAACGGCCTTATTTATACTTTCTGCAGTCCAACTAGAATGACAGCCATAAAGATTGCTTCGAGGTTCTTTGAGTTGTTGATTGAAGGGTGTGTTAGTTAAAAGCTGACTTAGTTAGTCAAGGGCTTTTCCCCAAGGTTGTTCCAAACACATTGGTAGTGGGGGCCAGGCTAAGGCCCAGGGCCCAGATATGGCTTGCGCCCTCCCCGGGGCTGTTTCCAAGTGGGGGTGTGGTGGGAGGGGGGTAGATATGAATTACTCAGTCACCACCGTCCCTCAGTGATGATGTCATGAGCTGCCCCCAAAACGGATTCAGTGCTCAGCTCACTGTTCTTGGCGGGGAAGTGGGGGGTGAAACAGAAAATGTGAGACCCAGTGTCTACAGTCTAGTCAGGAATGCAGAGTGTTAGCAAACAAAAAAGATACTATAAAGCAGGTTCCTCATCATTCTAATGTTAGCTGAGGTCATATGTCCTCTGAAATGAAATAAAATTAGCTGGAGTCCTATCCCTCCTCTGTGAAGAGTGTGATGCCCTCTCAAGGTTTCCACAAATTCCCAGGGGCCTCCGTCACCCCCATGTCCCCAGGCCCCAGGTTCCTGTTCTTTCTGAGGCTGTTTGGATTCCAGGCAATTCAAGCTATCTTTCCTTGTTTGACCCCAAATCTCTCCCTCCAGGGCTTTGAGTGCAGCCAACTCTACTGAAACCTTGGTGTAGCCAGTAAGGCCGATAATAGTAATGTCGATCCTGGCCAGCTCTGGGCCCTGGAGGCCCTCAGGCCACCCGGCCCTAAGACCTCCTCTCCGGACACCGCCTTTATGGACCTGGGAACTCCATTCGAGGGCTTGTCTCCTTTGCTCTCAGCGTCTACTTTTCTACCCCCGGGGGCTCCCCCAGGCATGCCGTTTTCCTTACTGTATCATGTGGAGCCATGGATTCTCCACACTCACGGATCCCTACCTCCTTGCACACTCAAAGATTCATTAATGTGGTGTGCTAAGGAGAAGCCATCTGCTTTTGGATCTCCTACCACGTACAGCCGTGATTTATTCCCCCAAACCAAGTACCTTTCCGAAAGAGGCCTTCTTCTCAGGCCTTCACCTTTATTGCAGAGAAAATACAGCACCACCAACCGAAACCACAAATGCCGTGTGAGTTCAGCCTGTTGTCTCTCCTCTCCACCAGCCTCTCCAAAGAAGTAAATAGTTTCAGGATTTCTTTTTCCACCGATAGGAATTATACTGTCCCTCTTAGAAAACCGAAGTCATTGCAGTGAGCTTGAATTTTAAGTGACGTTGTTTTCTCGCGCCGTTCCATTTATAAGATGTCTCATTCATCCGTCCATTCATTCGTGCAACAACTACACAGATGTTGTGGGGGTTCAACGGAAGAGAATTCTGTCTGGGCTAGAGTGATCAGGGATGACTTCATGGAAGAGGCAGGAACTGACCTAGAATATCAAGGCTGGGAGAGGCAGGATTTAGTCAGATGAAGACAGAGGGGAGAACGGGGGCGGGGGGGGGGAGTGGAAGCGGAGATTGATCTGTGCAGGGGATCAGGAGCCCTCCATTCGATCCACGAGTGGTTCCGTGACTCCGCACACAGGTCTGATCCTGTGCTAGGCATTGCACCACAGCGGCAGGCAGACATAGGCAGTTCCTACGGAGCGTGAGGGACGGGAGAAACACAGGGCCACCGAGACCCGGGGTCAGGGTGGGGGGACTGCCTCAAGGGAGACTAGGGGAGGCCGCCCAGAGAGAGTGACATTTGAACGGAGACAGGTCGAATGTGTGGGTAAGCAGAGGGAACACCGGTTGTGAAATTGCAAAGTCAAGGGGGGGGGGGGGGGCCTGGTAAGGAAATGAAGTAGCCCAAGATGGCGAGCTCCTACGGCTGGAGCTGGAAGCGGTGAGGAATGAGGCTGGGAGATGTGTGGGCAGGCAGGGCCTCGTGGGACCTCGAGGGAGGAGGGACAGGATCCCGAGGGCTGTGGGGGATGTGGAGAGGTTTTCGGCAGTGACGTGGCTTTAGAAGGCGCCTGGGTGTGGAGGATAGATTGAGGGGGGCCGAATGGGAAGCAGAGGGAGCACTTAGGAGGGGCTGTGGCAATATGGCGGAGCTCTGGGGGGTGCCTGGCTAAGGCAGCGGGTGGGTTAGAAGAGGGGTCTCGTGCTGGGGTGTGAGCGGGCAGTGATGGAGCCTGCGACCTCACGTGAGGAGGCAGAGACCAGAGGACCCGCAAAGGATAGCCTCTGAGACAGCCGGGGGTGACGGTAGGGGTGGTGCTCGGGGGAACCAGCCTGGGGGTCAGCAAGGGTGAGGCCTCTGGTCTGTGCCCAGGTCTTCCCAAGAGCCAGATACGCCCTACTGGGGGGCTGCTGCCTACGAGAGAGGAGGGGCATGGCGCTGTCACAGGGAGGAAGTTCAAGTTCTCAATCCTGCCTCAGTCCCTCAAGGAGCAAGCCTCCACTGGGAGGTCTTTAACACCTCTGACACTCGCTACCCTCCCTTTTTACAAAGACAGATCAGGCATCAGGCTCAGAGCCAGGAGCAGGCAACAGTGTCTAACTGGGATGTGATAACATTTCCTTGCCTTTATTTTTACGGCTGCCTTCCATTTATGGTAAGTGACACCAGATTTCCAAGTAGGGCAGTGAAATCAAGTTTCGTTTTGAAGCAAAGGCCTTTAAGCTAAGGAAACAAGATGGGCCACCTTTAAAAGAATACTTCTAATGAACGGTGACGGGTGGCATAGGGACCCGGCGAAAGTCAGGTGGAGGACTTGAAGGATGGGAGGTTGGGAGACCCTGTGACAGCAACAGGAGCACTGGGTTTGGAGTCAAGCAGCTGCGCAGTAAACGCCCGGCCCTGCTTCTCAAAACGGGGGTGACGATCTCTGGCCTCTTCCCGGTCGCCATGAGGGCTGGTCGGTATGGTGGACGGGAAACCAGCTTTGGGACTCTGAGGTGCAGCCAGTGACGGACGGCTCGTGGGACAGTCCCTGAGTCAGGCTCACAGAAAGAGGCCGCCGTCCCCGGCCCCGATCCTCCTGCCAGGTGGTGGTCGGGCAGGTGCAGGTGGGATTAGAGGCCTGGGGGGTGGAGACTAGTGTCATTTTTATTCCAGGGACTTCTTTGGCTCCTTGAAGACGTTTTGCCCCTGAAAACCAAATCTCCCTGGAGATAAAATATTTAAGATAAGTTGTCCAAACACTACCAGGTAGACTTTGCTCTCCCGAAGTCATGTCAAAAATCAAGCCACGCGGAGGTTTTGAACGTAAAGCTCTTGCTGGTGTCAACTCAGTACAGTTCCCAGGCATGGAGGGCAGGGTGACCTGTGCGTGGGTCAGCAGGGGAAGCGGTTCCTCTGTGGCTGGGGAATTGCCTTTGTTGCAAGACTGAGCACTCTGTGCCCCCTGGCTTGGGGCCTTCCTCTTCTAAACTTTCAGTTTCAGGGAGGTGGGTGTGTCCCTGCCCACCCCCCAAGCCCCGGTGGCCGGGAGCTGTACTGGGCACTGGCATTGCCAGGCTGCAAACTGGGATTTCCTTCTGAGCACTGGTACAGTCCCCATGATTTAATTCTTCTCTCTGTTTCCCGGTTTACTGTCATCACCCCCTGGGGGGTAAGCCCAAGGAGCTCTCTCTCTCTCTCTCTCTCTCTCTCTCTCTCTCTCTCGCTTGAGTTCCCAGCGACTTTCAGGGTCTAGCACTGCATTAGTAAGTGTCACGGCACATGGGAAGGGCCGGAAACATGATCTGCTCCCTGACAAGGTCCCACGCAGACCAGTTGGAGCATCCTGAGAAATACAGGGCTGGGAGGGGATTAGGACCTGGCCTTTTCTTGTCCCAGGGACCCCGTCATCTATAAAAGGGATTAAAGAAAGAATGCTTTTAAAATGAAATTTCAGGAGTGCCTGGCTGCTTCAGTTGGAAGAGCACGCGACTCTTGGTTTCGGGTTGTGAGTTCGAGCCCCACAGTGGGTGTAGAGATTAGAAAAAATAGAAACAACATAAATAGACTTAACAAAATAAAGTAAACTGAAAATCTGAGGAGTGTACAAGTGCTCTGAGCTCAAAATCTAAAGCTGTATTTTAGGAGCGTCGGTGAGCTTTTATCAACCCAAGTCACAAAAGTGTCCCCGTTGTGGTGGGATCTGGGAAGAAGAGGGTGCTGTGTGGCGCGATGGGACGATGGGGCTCGAGAAGGGGAGTTTGCTCTGTTTTACTTAGAGGAGGTAACGTAACTAAGGGCAGGCTGACCGGAGCCTAATTTTCATACCAAACCACCCACTGCTTTGCTCTCAACCTGCGTCCAAATCCTGATTCTGCCATTTTAGTGGCCAGGGGATCTTAGACAAGTCATTTTGCTTCCTTAAACTTAGGTTTTCTCATCTGTAAAATGGGGATAATAATAGTGCCTATGTCATGGGGCTGTTATTGGGATTAAATGAATAAATGAGTGTGAAGCCATTAGAGCACTGACTAGCTACCACATAGTAGGTGGTCAATAAATGTCAGCTTTTTTTCCCCCTAAAGTGTATTATTATTATTACTCTTTTGAGAGCAAAAGAGACAGAGAGAGCGAGTGGGGAGGGGCAGAGCGAGAGAATTCCCCGACTCGGGGCTCAAACTCATGAACTATGAAATCAAGACCTGAGCTGAAACCAAGAGTCAGAGGCTTAACCGACTGAGCCACCCGGGCGCTCCAATGAATGTCAGCTTTAATAATCATTTCTCCAGTTTTCCCTTTCTGTGATCTAGGGAGCCCAATTCCAAGCACCTAAAAGCACTGTAAATTATTCTGAGGGGAAAAAAAACCCCATGATTTACATTCGCTAGAAAATAAAACATACACTTACAGTGATGAGATAAGTCTCCGAGGTCAAATGTTGTCATCAGTGAGTGGAGTTTTTCCTCCTACACAGTCTTGGCAAATTTCTTAAAAGATGTGCAGTGTCTCTTTAGAAACCCTGAGCTCCCACACATTAGAGGCTTTATTGGAGTCCGGTGCGAGTTCTCTGCGTCTCCTCAACAGGCAAGCTGAAGAGATTCCGGAAATTTAGCAGCGACACCTCCGTTTTTTAAAAATTCAATAAATTAAAAGTAAATCACAGATTTAGAATCACTGCCTGACAACAGGGATTATTCTTTGACATGTAATATGGTGATTGTGATTGCTTGTGGTGAAATCAGTTTATACATGACATATTTTTTTATGTCCCTAAATTAACGAAATGAGTTTTGACCTAAAAAGGGGTGGTACGTGTTTTGGTGTCCCCCTTTCATTTTCATCCATCCCACCCCATTTCTTCCAAACGCGGCAGAATGCTTTCCCCGCGGTGTCAGTATCAGAGGAAGTTTCAACTTCTACACTAGAAGACTTTCCACTCCCTTTGGGATTTGTTTCCCACGGCTACCCCCACATGGGCCCGTCTCCTCTCTAAAATTCAGCTTCCAGCTGCAGAAACCAGGAGAAACCAAGGTCCCAGGATGTGCGGACACTGAGGCTCTAGTCTGGGGATCTTCTAGGAATGAGCTTTAACTCTCTCCCCGGCAGAGGCACTTCCTAGTTTTTCTCCTGCAATGACCGGCTGGGCTCCCCTCTTGGAGGAGGGGGAGAGGACTTGGTACACACACCTCCCTCCCTTTCTGCCCGTTCGCAAGAACAAGTCTTACTGTGCAAAATGAATTCTAGAATTTGGATGTCCTGCGTGTCTCGTACAACATCAATCCCCACTCTGCTGGTGAGGAAAGGGTTAAGTGGCCTCCCGTAGAGGATTGCACTGTATAGGCCATTCCTTTAAAAGGGTTTTGCTTTGTTTTGTCTTGAGCCCCTGCTCCATGGGCAGCAGCACAATGGCGAGCAAGACCCGTTGTGCTTTTCTGGGACTTGAGGATCTTCATCTGTTTAATGGGAATAATGATCATGTAATCATGACTTGGCCCTTTCCAAGGGGATTGTGTGGGGAATCAGATGAGCTAATGGACGTGAAAGTGCTTTATAAAATATTAAAGCATCCTATAAATATAAGAATGATCAGGTATGGCATGAGAGAAGATGTGAGAAAAGAAGGCGTGGTTTTCGGCCCCACTGCTTTCGTGATAATAGAACAACAACTACCAAGTATTAAGCACCTACTATGTGGCAACTCTTTTGCTCGAAGGCTGGCTCGTCATCCCAATGACCCCACTGAGAGCCATACACTCTCTTGCAGGGGCAGACAGGGCATCTTGCCCTGGGTCACAGCCTAGTAGGAGGTGGAGCCAGCTCAGCCAGATGGTTTCCCTTTTGCCAGACTCTCTGCGGGGCAGCGCCTGGGCATCCAGGAACGAAGGGTCAAGGGAAGCGCGAAGGTAGAATTGAAAAAGAACGGGTACGTGCATTTCCCCCTGGACCACAGAGGCAAAGTTGAGGCCGAGGGGCTCCAGGCAACTTCTCAGAAAAGAGACAGGAACTAGCAACCAGGGACAATGACCTAAGGGTTTTGTAAGTTTCTAAACCACTATGACTTCCTCTTATTAGTTCTTACATTTTTCAGGGTTTTTGCCCATGGGGAAGAGCAGTGAAATCCATCCAGGGTCCGTGCGTGTTCAGTAAGCGCCTACTCTGGTGCCAGGCAGGCCCAGGGGATGGGCCTGGGACATCTCTACAGAGGCAGGAAGAAGCGGTGTGTTGAGGGGTCCTGTTCTGCACTCGCGGTGGTTGAGTTTGTAGAGTGCGGGAGTGGCCAGAAAAGCAGAAAGGCCATGGGTCCCTAGGGTCTTCAGGACAGAAGAAAAGGGGAACACAGGGACATGGGCCCAGGATGGTCCTGAGATGGGCTGGGCCAAGAAGGGAGAGGGACTTGGCCTTGTCCCTACAGGAGGCTGTCACAGGGCTGAGCTCAGGACCTGCGCCGGGCTGTGTCCTCCCTGGCCTTCCAGGCCCCGAGGTTCCTCTTCCTCCTCCCTCCTCCCTTCCCTTGCTTCCGAGGGGCCCACCCGCATTCTTGGGGAATCATGGGCTAAAAATAAACAGCTGCCACCAGACTCTGGGCCCAGGGAATAGGTTCAACGGGGATCCTGTGGATAGTGGGTTGGGGCTGGGCCAGAGGGTGGAAGGGAGGGCAGCTGAAGGTCCTGAGCCCCCCATCTGGTGATGCAAGTAATCCCCCGGGCCCCCCAGCTTGGCCCCTGGAGAGCCAGGCCTTCTAGCCTTCAGCTCCGTGACCTTCTATGGCTGGGGCTATTTGATCCCAAGCAATGTCACTGTGCCTGCCGGAGAGATAGAACATGTGGCAAAAAATAGCTTCACCCCCTTGCAATATTCCTACCCATAACTGGACAGGGCGAGTCTTTATCAGTCCAAAGGCACACTCCCACTGAAGCAAAGGTGCTTTTCTGGGAAGGCAAAACCCGTGACTCCTCAGCCCGGAGAGGACTTCGTGGGGTTCTCATTACTGACAGCATAGTCGGAATCCTTTGGACGGGAGTCCAGCTTTGGGCTGGGAGGCAGGGGTGGGAGTGGGCTGAGGTCAACCAGCAGCACCAATCTGTCATCTAAGGAACCTTCATGGGTCTTAGCTGTCCTCTACCCTCCAGCCTGTGGGACAAATGCAAGTCTACTCCCAAAACATACTTGATGTGTTGAAGGATGCATTCAAGGAATATCATTCCAATGGTGTCATTGCCCGGGTTTTTGTGGACAAGAATCCAGAGGCTGGGAAGAGCCTCCCTGGCTCCGTGTGAGCTCCGTATTTAACTGTAGAGAGGCTGCGCTTCCGGGACCAGGCACCCTGGTGCCTCTAATAATACTAATAACAACCCAAGCTACCAGGAACCAAGTGCTGCTGAAGTCCCATGCACCGTGAGGATGATCTCATTAAAGCGAATGCGTTATCGTTTCATATCCATCCGATAAGCGGGAAAAATGGCCCAGAGAGATTAGGCTGTTGCCCATTTTCGCACCCATAGGGAGCTCATAGGAGCCCAGGTCTGGTGCGTTTGCATCAGTCTGACTTCAGATCCGATACCCTGAGCCTTCCAGGGAGTGTTCGGACTCGAAGGGAGGACATACAGGGCTCGAAGGGAGAGGGGAAAGGAGCCACAATGTGGTGAAAGTCCCCAAGACATTTCCTCGGAGAGCTCTCATCGTGTCCTGTGCACCGCTGTGACCCCAGGACCCGCCAGTCCCCACCATGCGTGTGAGCCCCCCAGGCCCTCGCGGATGCCGTTCCCTCCGCCTGGAATGGGCTTTCCTCTCCTCTGAACCCGGCCGGCTCCTGCTCACGTTGCCGATCTCAGCTTCATCCCTTTCCTCAGGGAAGCTGGCCTGGCCAGCTTTGTTCCCACCACCCCAGGGGCTTCTGTTGTCCAGGCTTCAGCACAGATGCTGTGAATTAAATGCACGGTAGAATCATTTTGCGGTTCGTGGCTATCTCTAGATCGAATGGAAGGGCCGGGAGGGCAGGAACTCTGCGGATCTCACTCACCAAGGTATTTCTGCGACTTAGCGCCGTGCCTGGCACATAGGAGTGAGGAAGCAGGGAATAGACGCGTGAATGATTTGCTGAGTGTTGACTAGGTGGTCCAAACAGGGATTGCTAATGGAACCAGCCGAGTGGGAAGCGGCTTCCAGGGGACCCAAAGCCTTGCCGGGCGGGCCCGGTGTCAGAGAGGGACAGGAAGGGCCTGGATGACCTTTGACGAACCAGGCCACTCTAAGGCTTGGTCTAAGGCTGTGAAATGCTTTGACGTGGTGGGAGGCTGGGCTGGCATCCCGGATGTTAACCTTTCAAGGTCATTTTCCCCAGGGCCCTCCTGGTTTCCTTGAACAATCAATCAGAGTAAATCCCACCATATGGGTTCTGAACCTTGTGAGGAAACAACTGTACAAAATTGCTCTGAAATGGTTCTGGTGGAAGCTTCTCTCCGTGTTTAATTCTGGAAGGTGGGATTCCTGAGGGCTTTCACGTCTACACACATTTCTTTAATGATTGAATTCTTCCTCCCTCCCGTCCCTACTTTCCAACAGAAATGTGTTATATTTGTGTGCAGAGCAACAAACCAAGGTTACTAAGGATGCCTTCAAATATTTAGGGGGTGGAAGGTGCCTTTTTTTTTTTTAATATTTGTTTATTTTTGACAGAGAGAGAGAGAGAGAGATAGAGCATGGGTGGGGGAGGGGCAGAGAGAGAGGGAGACACAGAATCCGAAGCAGGCTCCAGGCTCCGAGCTGTCAGCCCAGAGCCTGACGCGGGGCTCGAACTCACGAGCCGTGAGATCATGACCTGAGCCGAAGTCAGATGCTTAATCAACCGAGCCACCCAGGCGCCCCTATGCAGCTTTCTAATTGAATGGACTTGCCACAGTTTGTTTATCTCTTCACCCCTTGAAGGATGTTTGGTTGCTCCTAGTTTTTGGCGATTGTGAACAGAGCTGCTACGCACATTTGCGTCCAGGTTTCATACGACCGTCAGCTTTCATTCCTCTAGGGAAACCACCTAGGAACGGGGTGAAGTCAGATATGAAGTGTAGGCTTAACTCTGTAAGAAGATGCCACACTGTTTTCCAGGGGGCCCGCACCACACTGCACTCCGGCCAGCAGTGTGTGAGGACTGCTTTCTCCCATCTTGGTAGCACTTGGGATTGCCACGGTTTTGGGAACCATCCTAATAAGCGTGTCTCAGCATGCTTTTATTTCATATTTCTCTAATAGCTAATGTTGTTGCATATCTTTTCATGTGCTTGTCTGCCACCATGCATTCTCCTTGGTGAAGTGTCTGGTCAAGTCTTTGGTCCATTTCTTAATCGGGTTGTTTTCTTGCTGCTGAGTTTTGGAAGTTCTCTGTCCATTCTGAATATAGGGCTGTCGTCAGATACGTGATTTGCAAATATTGCCCCCAGAATGGCTGTTCATTCTCTTAGCAGTGTCTTTCACAGAGCAAACCTCTCTCTAACAAAAAAAACGCCAACAAAAAAATGGGGTGGGGGCAACTGTGTGGCTCTGTTGTTTGAGCGACGACTCTTAATTTAGGCTTGGGTCACGCTCTCAAGTTATGTGAAATCGAGCCCTGTGTCAGGCTCTGCACTGGCAGTGCAGGGCCTGCTTGGGATTCTCTCTCTCTCTCTCTTTCTCTCTGCCTCTCTCTCTCTCTCAAAATAAATAAATAGACGTTGAAAAAATAAAATAAAAAATTACGATTGAAGGAGAGTTGAGATACAGTGCTATATTAGTTTTAGGTGTGCAACAGAGTGATTTGACAATTCGACAATTCGATATTCACCACCCGTCAACATACAACAATATTACAATATTACTGACTATATTCCCTATGCTGTACTTTTCACCCTCGTGGGTTATTTATTTTATAACTAGAAGTTTGTACCTCTTACTTTCCTTTCTAATTTTGAGGAAAATTTTTATCAGTATTTTCCTTTATAGAGTGTATGTTCCTCTTTCTTTCTTTTCTTCTTCCTCTTCCTCTTCCTCTCCTCCTCCTCCTCTTCTTCTTCTTCTCCTGAAAGAGAGAGAGACAGAGCACGAACAGGGAAGAGGGGCAAGGGGAAAGAGGCTGGCACTCTTTTTATACAACCTCATAAAATTCCTCCTACCTATTACAGGGGGAACAAACTGAGGCAGCATAGAGCTTAAACGATTTGCCCAAGGTTCACTCAGCAGAGCTGGGAATCAAACGTATGTCTCCAGGACTTCAGAGCCCGCCCTTTTCACCACTTGGATCAGGTTAAAACTCTGCCTGTGGAATCTCTCGTTGGAACATCATCAGAGCAAGGAAACCAGTAACATTTGCTCCTACTTGTCATTCGGTTCTTAGCTTAAATGTCACCTCCTGAGGGACAGCTTCGTTGGCCACTCCATCTAACATAGGCTCCCTCCCCATGTCCCCGCTTCTTTCCACCTCTCCTCCCTCATCCCCTCTCCTGAGAATGAGTGTCTTCAAGGCACGTTCCATTATCTGAACTTTGTTAGTTTTCTTTAATTATTTGTTTTCTTCTACCTAATTTGTTTCTTCCCTACCAGAGGGTCAGCTGGGTGAGAGCAAGGACCTTGTCTTTCCTCTGCTTTCTCTCCAGCTTCTAGCCTAGCGCCTGGCACAGAGTGAGTGTAGACAAAATACTTGTTAGGCAATGTAAGTGGGGTGGATGGATGGACTGCCTCAGTTGGGAAAATTTGGTTTTTCAAGAAGGAGAGAAATGCACCCTTGGAACTAATCAGGTTCCGACTAGAAGAAATCGAAAGGCATCTTCTGTATGAACATACTTGTTTGTGTATATAGACACGATATGGAGCATTTGCTTTAACAAATAGAATTTATACGTGCATATGCTAGTATATGCCTAGAATATCTCTGGAAGGATACACAGGAAACTGGTGTAAAGCTGTGTAATCAGGATACTGGAGACAGAATGAGGGTCACCTTTCACTAATACACTCTCGTTCGTCTTGATTTTTTTTTTTATCATGTGCGTGTATTGCGTATTCAGAACATATATTTCATTTTAGAATCGCATCAGATTTCTTCCTGGGAAAGGCTGAGGAGCAGAGCTAGTCAAGAGGTTAATCAGAGGAAGCTGTTCCAAAGGCAATTAACACCTTTCTCCAACCAGCAGCTTATTTGTAGGAACTGAAGCAAGGTAAGTGTTAATGCAGAAAAGGTTTTATGAGAGTAGGCAGGCAGGCAACATTTATTGAGTCATTATTAATGAGCAGGGCTTATTAATTAATTTTTAATAAAATGCATGTTCATTGCAACAACACAAACTTAAAGACGTATCTGAAGCAAAACTAACGCCCTCTGGTCCCGCTCTTTTGACACACTGTAATTAGAAATTTGATTCTCCTACTTTTTCTTTGCTTAACCCTGTGTTCGGGGTGATTTGGATATGTTTCTTCTGCTTTCCATGAAATTAGACACTATTCTTTACCATCACCTGCTTCATACATTTTAGAGAGAATTTTAAGTTGGCACACAGAAATCTACCTCATTTGTTTTAAGAGCTACATACTATGCAACTGTATTGATACAATCAGGGCGTTTCTAAATTCTTGTTGTTACAAAAATGTTGTGATGCCTATTCTTGTGTCTATTTCACTCTGTGTTATTGTTTTCATTTCTGAAGATGGTCCCACTTTTTTTTTTTTTAAGTAGGCTCCACGCCCAACATTGGGCTTGAACTCGTGACCTTGAGATCAAGAGTTGCATGCCCCACCCACGGGGCCAGCCAGGCATCCCACGCATTTTTTTTTTTTTTGTGATACCATTTTTGAGAGTTTTTCCTAAAAGACTGTAATTTTTTACAGTCGGGTGTAGCAGTGTTGGTTTTCTGATGACTTCAGAAGCATGAATGTTATCAATATTTTTCATGTTTGCCAATATGAGGAGATACGTGGGGGTTCATTATTTAATTTTCACTTCCCTGCTTATACATATGTATGCTGCCCATTTTAATTTCTTCTTCTGTACAGTGTTCACAGTTTTTGCCCATTTTCCCACTGGGTCGTTTGTATTTTTCCGGTTCGTCTGCAGAAACATGTTCACGCCGGGGATGGTAAGCCTTTGCTTTACGAAGTTTAAATATTTTCTCCCACATTTTGACCTCATTTGTGATGTCTTTTGTTCTACAGAAGTTAACATTTTTCCTGTAATCAGATCTTTCTATTTTTTTCCTTCATAGTTATTAATAACCACAGATGTTTCCATAACCCAGTGGTTTTTGTACTGCACTCCTGACCTTCGGATTTCGAGGGGATGAATGGACGTCAGGGGTGGGACCGAGCCGGCTTGCGCTGCTGGGGGCTCGCGCCCCTGCTCCTTCCTCTCTTGTCACTGATTTTTCGCACGCTACCCTGATACTGCTGTGGCAGAGGGCCTAGGATCTGGAGCCAGAATTATTGGGCAAAATATTCAACCTCCCTAGGCCTGAGTTTAATATCCTGAGGATTTAGAACAGTGCCTGCCTCTGGGGTTATGCCGAGACTCAGTGAGCTGATCCGTGGAAAGCCACTGCTTAATGAGCAATCGCCATGTACCTGACAATGCATTAGGCAATGTGTGTACGTGTATTGTTACCTTGTCCTTCGAAGCTGTCTGAGAGGCCCGCGGGATTATCCCTGTCTCGCAGAGGAGGAAACTGAGGCCCGGAGAACTTAGGTAACTTGCCTAAAGGCACAAGGATAGTGAGTAATGGAGCCAAGATTTGCTCCCTGGTTTCTCTGTGACTTCAAGGTCCTGCTTCTCCTCTTATCCCCTCTCTATACCACATCGATATTGAATTGAGCATCTACTCTGTTCCTGCCTAGTGGTAGGCACTGGGGAATCCAGCAGTGAACATGACAGTTTCAGTCTCTTGTTGACAGTCTACTGGGTGAGGTGGTCACGAACTAGATGACTTCAAATTATGGGTCCCTGAAATTATGAGTTTTGCAGGGAGAGACAATACGGTAATTGCTCTTTTTAACTGAAGGATCAGGAGAGGACTTCCTGAGAAAATTCTACTTGCCCCGAGACATAAAGAGCGAGTAAGAGCTGGCCAGTAGGAAACTGCACCGTAACAAGTGGGTTGGCTCTTTGGCGGGCTCCAAGAATGGAATGGAAGGTCTGTGCAAGGTTTGAGGTAGAGGGGGAGAGGTCAGGGGATGCCAGAACATGCAAGGCCTACATGGGTTGAGATTAAAAGTTTGGATATAACTCTAAAGGCATTAAGAAGCCATGGAAGGTCGAAGCAAGGAAAGGCTACATATGACCGTGCTTTGAAAATATCGCCCTGTAGACCTATGCATACTCTGTGATGAAGTAATTCTACTCCTAGGTAAGTACCCACAGAAATGCGTGCTTAGACAAAAAGACGCCAAAGACAAAAATATTGACAGGCACACTCTTTGGAATAGCTGCAAATTGTAAACCACTGAAATGCCTCTCAGTACTTGGCTGAATACTGATACAGCCAGACGACGGAATACTATACAGCAATGAAAATGAACACATTAGAATGATAGGTAATGATATGGATGCGTCTGACAAAAGCAGTGACGGGTGAATTAAGGCAGATATAAAATGGTACCTATGGTATTAACCCATGTATATCAAGTTCCAAAGCAGGCAAAGCTAATCCAGGGTGCTAGAAGTCAGTAGAGCAGTGATCCCGGAGGAGCAATGCGGGTGATAGGGAGGGGGCATCCAGGGGCTTCTAGGACGCCAGTGGTGCCCTGTTTTTTGAGCCAGGTGCTGGTTACACAGGTGGGTTCGGTTCATCAAGCCTAACACTTATGATTTGCGCGTGACCCTGCAAGTATGTTCCACGCTGGCCAGTATGTGAGCATTGAACTTGGAAAGGGGCAGGTATGGTCTGCGGGAGATGAGGTAGGGCTATCGCAGCAGGATCCAGGTGAGTGATGGTTGGTCTGGAGGGGCGGCAGGGGCGCTGGAGGCCTGGGATCCGGGCGGACACCCACCCTGGAGAAGAGGCCACGGGCCCGGTGATAGTGGGGGAGTGGTGACCTGGGAGCACGTGTGTGGGGGCAGCAAGGCTGACCCTCCAGCTTCTAGCACGAGCACCTGGGTGGCAGGAGGCATCAGACTAAAGGTGGAGAAGGTGGGGAAGGAGCAGGTGTGAAGAGAACGGCAGGCTCCGGGGCTTGGTTCTGGACATGTGAGATTTGAGATGCTTCCCAAAGGCGACATCACAGGAACAGATGGATATACGGATGTGCGGTTGAGATTTCATTTGGAAAAAGAAAAGACTTCTGCTGCTTTGGAGAAGGCCCTTGTACAAAGCACGTTCAGTTTCCTTCTCTCATTCCGCTTCATGACAAAAATCCTTTCATTTTTTTTTTTATTTGAGTAGAGTTGACACATAACGTTACATTAGTTTCCGATGTACAACGTAGTAACTTAACTTCTCTGTATGTTATGCTACGCTCCCCACGCTCACCACAAGCACAGCTACCATCTGTCACCGTGCAACGCTGTTACAATATCACTATGTTCCCAATTCTGTGCCTTTTATTCCCCTCAAAGTCTTATCTGTAGGGGGGGCGAGGTGGGGTTGGGTGGGGGGGATGTTTCTTTATGTAGAAAGTAGAGTTCTATTCATGTGTGTGTTGCTACATGAACGCGCCGTATTTATCTGTTATAAGAGCAAGCCCTGGGATAGGAACCTGGGCTGACCTCCAGGGGGACTGAGTTCAGAGGTCTAAGACCCAAGTGTCATGGAGAGAGGAACTTTCAGAGAGCCCCGGGCCCCTGGGACAGGCCACAGGTGCAGAAACATGGGCCCTGTTACCCTTTTGATTCAGTCTCTCCCTGCCTCCCTGAAGAACAGGGGTCACACCCTTCCCTTCCTGGAACTTCCAAAGGTCCCCGTTGCCCTCGGGATGGAGCTCTTGGCGTGGGCCACTAGGGCTAGCCAGCAAGAGGCCTCTCATTCCTGCAGCCTCAACTTTCACTCTTTTTACCAGATTCTCCCATGTTCCAGACACAAGGGACTTTCTTCCCTTCTGCTGAATGCTCTCCGTTCTTTCCTAGTTCCAGGCCTTGGTGCCATCTGCTTCCTCTGCCTGGGAACTTGGTCACTCTCTTTCACCCTTCATTGGGCTTAGCACTGCATAGCCTTCAAGTCTCCGCTTCATCCATTTTTGTCAGGAAGGCTTCCCCATTGTCTGAACAGGATGAACCCCCGACCTATTCACCCAAGGCATCCAGTACGGCCGGATGTGACCCGCACTGCCCTTCATGGTAGGTCTCATTCAGTGTCCTGCTGTTGCCACCAGACTGGGAGCTCCAGGGTGGTGGGGACTGTGCCTCGTCCCCTGTACCTGGGAACTGGGCTCAGTGCTCAGCACGGGGACGGTTGGCTGATTTGTCCCCCAACCTCCCAGATCAAAGACCATGACCTGCTCCCTGGCAGGAGGTGTCAGACATGTTCTCACAGCTATGTTCTTCCCTTGCCTTCTGGGATAAACCTCAAGACCCAGCCAGTGACCATGAAGCTGGGCATCCTTCATTTATACCCCTAGGCCCAATGAGGCCCAGTGTCCCCCGTGTTGTCTTTGTGTTTACAAAATCCTCTGAAAGTGCTCGTGACCGTGACTGACCCCACATCTACTGTTTTCAATAGAAATCTTGGACACAGTTTATAAGTGGATTGGAGCCCAAACCTGGACCCGTCCCCTTGCCAAAACCGTTGAAGGTCAAACTCACTGCGGCCAACGCAATTTGAAACAATGAAAACCATGAAGGCGTCCAACAGCAGTGTAGATGGTGACGCTGGAAGAGGCAATGGTCACAGAGCATGAAGGCAGTAAAAAGCTGTGTCACAAAGTCTTAAGAATTTGAATTCCCTTTGCTGTAGCGATCTCACCTCTAGGAGTTCTTTGTAATGAAATAGTGCATGGAACAGAGATGAAATCATGAGGATGTCTACTACAATGTTTCTCATCACAGTGAAAAACATGGGAATAATCTAGATGGCCAACAACAGGAGATTGGTTCAAAGTAAAAATTCCGACAGCTCTCTGCCACCATGACAAATGATGTTGTATGTGTACGTTACTTACGTGGAATTATGTCCATGACGTGTGTGTGTGTCAAGGGCCGATCGGTGGCAAGAGACAGAAATCCATTTCCAAATGGAAAAAGCAAAGGGAGGACTTATTGGCTTGTGGAATCTAAAGGAGACTTGGACATCCAAGGTTTAGAAGGGCCATGGTGTGACCAGACCTTAAAGACAACTGGAATGTGGGATTCAGACAGCTCCAAGATTTCCTCTCTATCTGCTATCTTTGCCTCTCCCCATGTCCAGACTCCCTTTCTCACTGCAGACCAGATAATGAGGAAACAAGGTTTAGACACAGGAAAGACTGCACCCAAATCCAAAAACTTTTAAGCAAGGAATATATTGGCCACCTGTGGTCAAGGACCCAAACCAGAACCAGTCCAGTTGTGGGCAGGGCAGGTTGGCACTGTGGGTGACCCAGTTGGGGTCAAGACCTGCCACTGAACCAGTCAACTAAGACCAAGGGAGGGGCATCCTTAACCTAACATGAGAGTTCCAGAATTAAACAGGGAAGAAGGGAACTGGCCGAAAATCTCAGTTATCCTCTACTTAGCATTAAAGGAAATAGATAACAAAACAGGAAGCAGAGTGATGTTCCATTTCTGTAAAAATGATGGGGCAGGGGGTTGGTCAACAGGAGAAAGAAGTCCAACAAGGTATTCTGAAGTGTTAAAAGTGATTTTCTCACAGCACCTAGGTGGCTCCGTTGGTTACGCGTCCGACTTTGCCTCAGGTCATGATCTCGCGGCTCGTGGGTTCGAGCCCCGCGTCGGGCTCTGTGCTGACAGCTCAGAGCCTGGAGCCTGCTTCGGATTCTGTGTCTCCCTCTCTCTCTGCCCATCCCCTGCTCGCGCTCTGATTTTCTCTCTCTCTCTCTCTCTCTCAAAAATAAACATTAAAAAAATTTTTTTTTAATTAAAAAAATGCTTTTCTTGCAGCCGGGCTGTGTTTTCTACAATGAACACCAATTCTTTGTGAGATTAAAATAATTTTAAGAGAGAAGAGTTAAATGGACTCCCTGGGTGTTCAACATGTTGACTCATCAACTCAACCTTCCCTGCCTCTCCCTGCCTCTCCCCTTCAGCTAGCCCGCACTGGATTTGAAACACAAATGATTCTGTGAACTGCCGACCTCATTTGTGTCTCCGGTCACCCATCCATCCAACTCATCGGCATCAACAGGGGTCCAGTAAGTGCCAGGCCACAACACGTGCTGGAAATGCAGTGCCGAGGAAGGGCCCGGCCTGTCCTCTAGGAGCTCCCAGTCTGGCAGCAAAAACAAAAGAGTGCATATCACTTATGCCTTAGGAAGCTCAGCACAGAAGTGTAAGCAGCGTGTCAGGAAAATATAGACCTAAGAACAGCACCTCCTGTTTATGGGGATCTTGAGAGGTGGTTTGAGGCACTTGAGGTCTTGGGGCATATGCAAAGGTACAGGGTTCACCAGCAACTGGCAGGCAGCTGGGTGTGGCAGGAAGTCTGACGGGGCAGGCAGTGAACTCCATTCACTAAGCACTGAGTGCGTATCTATCACGTGTCGGGCTTTTGGCTATGGGCTTGCCAATGAGATAAGAAAAGCATTTGGGATTCAATTCCAGAGGATCCTGAATGCCATTCTATCTCTTTTCCAATAAAACAAAGCTGAAATTGAAATGTGGGCTTATCACTTCCCCACCAGGAGGGACAAAGATCTCGCCTATCTATCCGTGGGTCCTCTTAAGTATCTTCAGCTTCTGCACCTGCACATTAAGGGAGGGTCTGGGTGTGTGTATGGGGTGGTGGTGAGGGCTTCCCAGTACCCTGCTTCCTGGCTTTGTAATCCCATCCAAGTGCCAGGGATATCGGAACGCGGTATTGGGGGAATTCCCCCAGGAAATGTTACAGAGGTTGAGCTGTGTTCAGAAGGTCCTCGCTGGGCATTGTATTAGGGGCCTGGAGTCACCATCATGGCACTACTCTCCAAGCTTTGGGTCTCCCAGAGGGGCTCTGGGGAAGGGGGGTCGCTGTCTCTGAAGTGCCTTTCATGCACTAAGCCGAATGACCTTGGCCTGAATCGCTGAGGGTTATGTAAGATTAGGTAGCCACTTAGTCAAAAATAGCTCTCATGCTGACTCCAGCCTACAGAACAGCATCCAAGCGAAGGGGACACAGATGGACCAGAGCTGGGCACGCACGGGGAAATTCCCTTCCTGGTCCTCACCACTGGAAAATTGAGAGTGTCGGATGGAACTTCAGAGCTGCCGACAGGTGATGTCCCATGCTTGTCTATTTGGCCGCAGCAGTGTGGCTGTTATGGGCACAGAGACCTTGGGCACAGAGACCAAGGGACCATAAAGACGGAAACTCAGTACAGACATTTGAATAATTTACGTAAGAGAGTACAGCAGGCAGAAGAAAGAGCACCGGACTAGGAGTCTTCAGATCTGCTAACTGCCAAAGACACTCTAGAGCCGGGCACTTTGATTTATTCAGTCAACAAATACAGAGCAGTCACTATGTGCCAGAGACTCTGCGAGCATTGGCGACGCAGAGGTGGTGACAGAAGCCATCCCTACTCTCACAGAGTTCCAGCTTGTGGTCAATTGTCTTGTCCCCCATCCTACTGAGAACTAACATTTTCTGAGATCTTCCCTGTCCCAGGTGCTTTACAAGACGTTGGCATTCACGTGAACAAGACAGACACCGTCCCTGGCTGCATGTAGCTTCTAGCCTAGAGGAAGAAACAGACAACAGACAAGCCAGCATCAACGAAACCCAAACAAAGTATCTTTGTAATGACAGTTCGGCGGGGCCCCTTCCGCATCTAAGAGGAGGATCTCTCTATTGAACGAATGGGACTGTTCCTATTTTCTTCAAGGTTTCTGCCCAGTGAAGGAGCATGCCAGGGGCCCTTACACTCTCCCTCTGGAAGTTACGCTGGCCTGGCGGAAAATCATGTGGACCATGTTTGAGGCAGAAACCCTTTCCACTGCTGTTCACAGTGGGTGTTGGTCTGATACTTTTGGAGGACAATTTGGCAACAGTCATCAAAGCTTTAGAAGTATGCCTCTCCTCCGACCTAAGAAGTCCACTTCTGGGAACTTATCCAAAGGAAATAATTGGCTAAGTGCACAAAGATGTACATTATAATGAAGCTCACGGCATTCTTATTTATGATAGTTAAAAATTCGAAATAACTGTGCGAGACGACATGAAGAGATCATTGCAACAAATTGTAGTATAGCTGTAAAATGTGGTGAAATGATTAGGCGGTCCTCGATACCACAGACACGGCAAGATGGCCATATGTGAAGTTAAAAAAAGTTGTAGGCAGAGAAATTAGACCCCTGTGCATCGTTGGTGGGAATGTAAAATGGTATAGCCCCTGTGGAAGACAGTATGGCAGGTCCCTAAAGAATTAAAAATAGAATTATCAGGGGATCTAGCAATCTCGCTTCTACGTATACACCCCCAGAGAATTGTCGACAAGTTCCTGAAGAGACAGTTGTGTCTCTGAGTTGATAGCAGACAAAACACGGAAACAACACGTGTCCGTTGGCAGGTAAGTGGAGAAGCAAATGTGGCATGCGTCTATCCAAGGGAACATTATCTGACCTCAAAAAGGAGGAAAATTCTGACGCGCGGTACAACATGGATAAACCTTGAGGACATTACGCTAAATGAAACAAGCCAGTCACTAATAAAAGAAAAATACTGTGTGATTCCACTTACATAAGTCACTCAGTGTAGTCCGGTCATACAGATAGAGAGTAGCATGGCCGTCGCCAGGGGCTGTGGGAAGGGGAGAATGGGGAGTTACCGTCGAATAGGCCTAGAGCTTCGGTTTAACAAGGTGAAAAGAGTTCTGGAGGTTTTTTTTATTTTTTATTTTTTCAACGTTTATTTATTTTTTTTGGGACAGAGAGAGATAGAGCATGAACGGGGGAGGGGCAGAGAGAGAGGGAGACACAGAATCGGAAACAGGCTCCAGGCTCTGAGCCATCAGCCCAGAGCCTGACGCGGGGCTCGAACTCACGGACGGCGAGATCGTGACCTGGCTGAAGTCGGACGCTTAACCGACTGCGCCACCCAGGCGCCCCAGAGTTCTGGAGTTTTTAATGCCACTGAAATGTACACTTCAAAATGGTTATCATAGTTAAGAAATGGTTAAGACGGTAAATTTTAAGCCAATTTTGCAATTCATCGGGAATTGCAAGAAATCCCAAAGAGCCAAAACAATCTTGAAAAAGGAAACTAAGTGTGAACACTCACACTTCCTGAGTTCAAAGCGTGCTCTGCAGCTACAGTAATCGAAATAGCGTGGTATTGCATGAGAACAGTCTTACATATAGGTCAGTGGAATAGAATGGAGAGTCCAGAAATAATTCTACACATCTTTGACAACTGGTTTTCAACAAGGATGCTAAACCCATTCAAGAGGAAAAGAATAATCTCGTTAACAAAGGGTGCTGGGACAACTGGGTATCTGACATGCAAAGAGTAAAGTCGGACCTTTAGCTCATGAAAAATAAACTCAAATGTATAAAAGTCTGGGATATGAGGATCTAAAACTATAAGAAGAAAACATAGGAGTGAGTCTTTATGACCTGGAGCACAAGTGAGGAAAGAAAAAAAAAAAAACACAGGTAAACTGGAATTCATAAAAATAAAAATCCTTTATGCATCGAGGGATACAACCAAGAAAGTGAAAGGAAGCCCACAGAATGGAAGAAAACAGTTGCAAGTCATATATCTGTTGAGGGTCTGTATTCAGAATGTATAAAGAAGTTGTATAAGTAAACCACGAAAAGACCCAACAGCCCAACTTTTTACCTGGGCACAGGACTTGGATATTTCTCCAAAGAATACATGCAAATGACCAACAAATACATGAAGAGACACTCAATGTCATTAGTCATTAAGGAAATGTAAATCAAAATGGCAATGAGATGCCACTTCATATCCATGAGGATGGCTATAACACAAACAAACAAGTGGAAAATAACAAGTGTTGGGAAAGATGTG
The DNA here is from genome assembly GCF_027475565.1 of Acinonyx jubatus. NCBI lineage: Eukaryota > Metazoa > Chordata > Mammalia > Carnivora > Felidae > Acinonyx > Acinonyx jubatus. The sequence goes on along the minus strand of NC_069380.1, from coordinate 194,276,251 downwards.
GAGAAATTGGAATTTTCCTACATTGCTGGTAGGAACGTAAAATGATGCAGCTACTGCAGAAAATAGTCTGGTATTTTCTCACTAAGTTAAACATAGAATGACCATTCGACCCAGCAAGTCTGCTTTTAAGTATATACCCCAAACTGGGGCGCCTGGGTGGCCCATTCAATTAAGTGTCCGACTCTTGATCTCAGCTCGGGTTTTGATCTCAGGGTCGTGAGTTCAAGCCCCGTGTTGGGCTCGGCACTGGATGTGAAGCCTGCTTAAAAAAAAAAAAAGTATACACCCCAAAGAATTGAAAACAAGTGTTCAAACAAAAGCTTATATGTGTGTGTTCACAGCAGCCAAAAGGAAGAAATAACCCAAAGGTCCCTCCACTGGTGAATAGATAAACAAAGTATGATATACCCTTCAATGGAATATTATTTGGCTATAAAAGGGAATGAAGTTGCTGATAAAGGTCACAACACGGATGGACCTTGAGGACATTATGCTCAGTGAAAGAAGCGACACACAAAAGACCACATATTACATGACTCCGTTTCATAGGAAATATCTAGAGTAGGCAAATCCGTAGAGACAGAAAGCAGATGAAGGGTTCCTCGGGGCTGGGAGAGGGGAAAAGGGATGACCCCTTGATGGGTACAGGGTGTCCCTTTGGGGCAATGAAAATGTTCTGGAACTAGGTAGTGGTCGTGGTTGAACAACACTGTGAATGTAGTGTCACTGAATTGTACACTCGAAAATGGTGAAAAAAATACATACATTCCTAAAAAATAACTGGAAAGAGAGACACTAAAATGTTCACAGTGATTATTTCTGGGTAGTGGTAGGATTGACTTTTTTTTTTCTTTTTTGGTACTTTCTGATCATTTTACAATTAAGCATGTTTTACGTTAGTAATCAGAGTGATAAAAGCCACGATGAGCTGTTTTCATTTTAGAAAGCAGGAAGGAAAGGAAAGAAAGAAGGGGGGGCAGTGGAGGGGAAGGAAGGAAAGAAGGAAGGAAGGAAGGGAGGGAGGGAGGGAGAGAGGGGAGGGAAGCACGAGAGGGAAGGAGGGAAGGAAGGCAGGGAGGGAGGGAGTCAAGGGAGCTCTGAACCACCCCACTCCCGGTCTCTCTCATCTGCTTGGGGCTGCAGGCCTGAGTAGAGGGGCTGAGAGTTGTCAGGGTTTCTGGTTAGACACCAAGAAGGACCCTTTAGGTCAATAGGAGCGAGGTCACAGCCAACCGACTCTTTACATGTGCTGTGGAAAGATCCTCCAACTGTACTGTGTAAAAGGCAAGGTGTAGAACGCAGTACTTGGATTACTGTAAACACACACACACACACACACACACATCACTAAAAAATGTAAACACGTACATTTGCAAATGCAAAGAGACTCTCTGCCAACATGAATAAAAAGCAGTAAAAACCCGTTTTCCCCAGAGAGGGGAACTGGGTGGCTAGGAGGCGGGAGAGGGAGGGAAGGGAGCTGATTTTCACTCTGGACCTCTTGAGTTATATCATTTTCAAAGATATATACTTTTTTCTTGAGTATTTGCTTTGCATCCTAAAAAACAAAGTTTCCCAAACATTAGACGAAAGATATTCAGGTAAAAAAAATATACTGTTTCTGCCGTATTTTGTGTTTACCAAAGTAACAGTAGACATTACTTAACATCAATAAAGTAGGTGTTCCTCAAACATTGAAACAACACAGGAAAGTTTAAAGGAAACACAGAACACTCCTCCTAGCTTACTTTCAAAGGGAAAGTATATTTAATAATAAAATGCATTTGAAAATAAAAGAAATGTATCAGAAAAATGGTCATTATTTTTACTTCTCTTTTTTTTCTGCATTTTCTATAATGATATCTATTATTTTATTTTGGAAAAAGTCTGTGATTAACCAAGTTCTTAAACATAAAGGCACTGGCTTTAGGCGGCTGGTAAAGCATGTGCTGGCCTGACCTTGACCTCTGAGCAGCCCCTGACCATTCCCTTCGGCCCTGTTCACTGTAGCCTCCTTGGCCCAAACCCTGGGCCCTGTCTCTCCAGCTGCCCTCGGATGGCCTGCCCTGCCTGCCAAGGCGTTCACTCTGTCCCCATCGGAAGCCTCCTTAGCCCTCACGACTCCTTGGTGGAACCAGTGCTTGGCAGAGGGCAGGGGCTTCCGGATTCCTCTCTAGGAGCGGCGTGGGGGCTGTTTCGAAAGGTATTTGTCCAACAAACGCAGTATTTCCACCTTGATGGTATGTTATAGACAAAGTTTTCAAAATAAATTTTTATTCTTCTTTTACATTAGGTTGAGCAAGAATTATCCATTCTTAAAAAGTGGGTGTGCATGTGTTGGGAGAAAACCGATGGAGAGAAATGGGCCTGCCCTGGGGCCATCTTCCCTGGCCCCCTTGGTGTGGCCACAGCGGGGAGAGCTTGCTGTCTGCCTGCTGTGCAGAAGACAGAGGTAAGCCTAGATGCCTCCAGCTTCCTTGTGCCCCGGCGTGTCGTTGAAAAACCTTCCTGGGCTGTCCCCCATGGTCTGGGACCAACATTTGGAAGTTTTCTCCCGGGATGTGTTTTCTGAGCCTCACCCCTACTTGGCTTCTCTGCTCTGCTGTCCTTTGCATACTTTTGAGGTAATGCTAGGTCAGACCAAAGAGGGCCAGTCAGAAACTTCCCGGGTTCTCTAGTGGCTACTCTGGTAAGGTCCTTTTACCCCGGATAATTCCTCTGTTGCTTAAAATACTTCCATTTGAGAACCATCCTTTTGCAGTATTAATTCTAAATTCCTATTTAAGAACAAACAAAAGTTCATGTCTCCCCTGAATTACAAAAATATGCAATTGTGTCAAATAGGGAAAAGTAGACTCTTCCCCACCAAAAGTCACAAAATATTCACACACCGAGTGAGTACCTAAAGAGGATACTATAGGTATTATAGCATAGAAATACTATAATATTTTTTTGAGGTCTTTAAAAGTAAATCTCTGAGGAGCGCCTGGGTGGCTCAGTCGGCTAAGTGTCTGACTCTTGCTTTTAGCTCAAGTCACGATCTCACGGTTCGTGAGTTCCAGCCCTACATCAGGCTCCCTACTGACAGTGTGGAGCCTGCTTGGGATTCTCTTTCTCTCTGCCCCTCCCCTGTTTGCTCTCTCTCTCTCAAAATAAATAAATAAACTTCAAAATAAATAAATAAATCTCTGAGTCATCATCATTATTATTATTATCATCGCTTTATATAATTGTGATCATTCCATATATGAATTTTGATCCTTTTTAATAAAAACCATTTCAACAGAAGCATTTTTGTTGTTGTTGCTGGAAATCCTGGCGCTGCTGTGCTATTAATGATTTTATCTTGGGCATTTTCTTTAATCTCTCTGTGCCCCAGTTTCCTTACCTGCAAAATGGGGATAATACCAGTATTTACCTTCCAGGGTTCCTGCAAGGATTCAGTGAGACAATGCAGGGAAAATGCTTCGCCGACAGTGAAATGCAATTAAATGTTAGCCATTCATCCATTGCTAAGCATAGGCATGGTTGATTTCATTTTTCGGCTGTCATGAATAATACTACGATGAACACCTCTCTGTGTGGAGCCTTGTCCATATTGAGGATTAATTCCCTAGGAGCGATTCTTGGAAATGGAATTGCTGGACCAAAGGGTTAAGACCTTTCTAAAGTTCCTGATACAGATCGTTACTGCCACTCCTACCAGGGACGAAAACATCCTGCCTTGATTTACCATTTATTTACTTATTTGTTTGTTTACTTATGCATGTATTTCCAGCTTTCCTGAAATACAGTTGACATATAACATTGTGTAAGCTTAAGGTGTACAATGTCATGATTTGATAACGTATAGATTACAGAATATTTTCCAAAGTAAGGTTAGTTAGCACATCCTTTACCTCACACGATTACCGTTTTGTCGTTGTGAAGAATCCTGGTTTTAGGTATGAATCTGTCCTCTGCAGGACGGGGCACGGGGCTCCCTTCCCCTACCCCAGCACCCCCAACTTTAGTGGGTGTGATTTTAGAAGCCTTCTCTCTCTGGGGCACCTGGGTGGCTCAGTCAGTTGAGTGTCAGACTTGGGCTTAGGTCATGATCTCATGCTTCATGAGTTCAAGACCCACGTGGGGCTTCCTGCTGTCATCATAGAGCTGGTTTCAGATCCTCTGCCCCACCCCTCTCTACTCCTCCCCCTGTTTGCGCTCTCTCAAAAATAAAACATTAAAAAACAAACAAACAAGAAGCCTTCTCTCTCTGAACAAGCCCCAAGCCTGCCTCCAAGTCTGATAAGACATCTCGGCATCATGCAGGGACCTGGTAGAGTAACTCTCAGTTGTACTCTTTGTGAGACAGGGGCAAGGATCTTGCCCAAGGCGTGGTGAGGAATAATCAATGGCTAATGGCTGGAGTGGACTTTTGTCCTCCTGGTCATAAAAGACCTTTGGTTTGCTTGGCCACTTTTGAGTTTCTCAGGAAAAGTGATAACACTAGGCCAAAGTTCGTGCCAATTGGTCAGACTGCCTCCCTCCAGTACCCATGAAGCTAGGGAGAGAAAGGGAGGATCATGGTCCCACATGAGCTGGGCCAGGTTCACTGGGGCTGGGGTCATTGGGGTAAAAGATACTTCCCCTTTGATCCTCCCACACATCACACCACAGGAAATATTCCTGTGCTTTGTCAGTCTACCACTGACCCCTGACATGTCTGAAGGAAGAAGGTTGGATACACAGTAGACAGAGGAGTTAGAATGAAGTGAGGCTCAGCCCTGATTTGAGGGACTGATCAAAGCCAGGCTTGTCCCTCCTTCCATCACCACCCAGCCACTCACCAATACTCCCCAGAATTTGATTTGACTAAATCAAAATCCCCTGTACCTATGTAGGGGCAGCTGGAAAGCCAGACTACAGGGAGGACAGAACTATCAGGTGGGACGTTTGAGCCTGGTGAACGATATAACTTTCCCTTACACGGCCCACAGAATCTTCAGGAAACCTATAGTGCCTGCCAGTGCTTTGGGGATTGGATGTGTTTTTGAAGGGTGAAATGAAATACAGAGACTGGCCTCAATCGGAGAATACCCATGGGTATCCAATCACATGTAGAAGAAAATTTAATGACATGGAAAACTGTTCACAACATGTTGTTAAAGAAAATAATTGGGTGCAGGAGGAAATGTGCAATTGCAATACCATTTTGGTCAAAACAGAAAAGCATTTGTTCTGTTGAAATGTGAGATTAAAGGATATATCTACATAAACATAGACATAGGCATAGACATAGACATAGAGATATAGATGATATAGATATAGATATAGATATAGATGATATAGATATAGATACAGATAGATATAGATACATACGCCTGGGTGGCTCAGTCAGTTAAGCATCTGACTCTTGATCTCAGCTCAGGTAATGATCTTGGGGTTCATGAGGTCAGCCTCACATTGGGCTCTATGCTGACCGTGCAGAGCCTACTTGGGATTCTCTCTCTCCCTCTCTCTGTGCTCCTCCCCCACTCATGCTCTCTCTGTTTCCTTGTCTCTTTCTTAAAATAAGTAAACTTCAAAACAAGAAATATATGTTTAATTATTCGTGCTTTATATTTTCTTTAATGAACACGTATCGCTTATGAAGTTGGAAATAATCTGAAATGTTTAACAAACAAGATGAGCTTCTTACTGTGCTGGATTAGTTGGCAAAGAAATGAAGTAACATCGTCAAGGTCAAGCCAAGACTGAGGGGCCCATTGATTCATGGCCAGTTTAGCGACCTTTCCATTTGACTGGAAGGAAACACCTCCCCAGTAGTGTATTGAGCGCTCCGGACACACGGCATCGGAAAGATCTGATAGACTGGACCATTCTGTCTCCCACTCACTTCCTTTTACTGGATTCCAGGGAATGAGCATTGTCTGGAGAGTGTCAGTGGCTATAAGTGCATTCTTTCTCCCATTTCTAAGTACACTCACCAGCTTTTCTTCTGCACTTCCGGTCAGTAACATGACCCTCGAGCTCTTCTGGGCAGAGAATCATGTCAGCAGGATGGGCTGGGAAGCCTCCTGCAGATTGAGCCAGTTTTAATCTGTGACTCATATCCACACATAATAATTTTCTACAAAGGTGTCTGTTGAGTGAGAGGGACACACGGAGAGACAGAGACAGAGGGGCAGCCAGGCAACGTGCCTAGACTTACACCTCTGGACGTGAAAGGACCCTTCCAGATCACCTGCCTCATCGCCGCATGATCTGGGAAAGGGAGGCCTGGGTTGCACAGGCCAGCAGTACAGCCAGGCCACAGCCAGCTGGGTTTGCTTCCTGATCATCTCTCCATGCCATCCTGCTCCCCGGCCCAGCCCACAGGGATACCCTAACTCCTCCCTGGCTGATCTTCCTTCCACCTACAGCTGTGTCACTGGGGGTCCTATGAACCATGTTGAGGGGCTTGGACATTAATCTGGGTCCATGAAACAGCATGGGAGAATGTTTAGTCGGGAGAGTAGTGGGGTCAGATCTGGATCTCAGGAGGCCGCTGAAACCCTCCGACTGCTGTGTCCAGACTGGGCCCACGGAATGGGTCCACAGAAGTTAGAGCGGGCTCGGGGAGACGAGTCAGGAGGCTGCTGTGATTGTCTGGGTGGGAGGCAGGGTCAGCCTGGGCCAAGGCTGAGGCAATGGAGACGAAGAAGGGTGGGTGGTCTCCCTGACTTCTTGAAGCCCTCGTTGATCTCCTTCCGCATTTGCAGTCAGTATCAGCCAATTTAATCCTCAGTTATGGGCTTACATTTGTTAGGGCTCTTCTAGCTGTGATTGCACGGAATCCTGACTCGAACCAGCTCAGGCTCAGCACGGTTGAGCCGTGTAGGGCACATGGGAGGTGTTCAGTAAATGATGAATGAATGAGCGAATGAATGAATGCCTCTTGACTCCTGGACCATTGTTCTTTCTACTACGCGTTAGGCAATACTGACCTTAAGCCTAAATTTTATAACCCTAAGTACTCCAAGGCCATCTATCTGGGCTTGCACCCAACTCAGGAATCCCGTCTACTACATGCCTGACAGATATCCATTTGGCCTATCTTTGGAATCCTCCAGGGTCAGGACACTCACTACCTCAAAAAGCAATCCATGTTAACAAACAACGAAAGAGATATGTAGTTTAAAAATCAGCTATATTGAAGTGTAATTTATATAAAATAAAGTGCACCAACTTAAGTATAACATTCAATCAGTTTGGCAAACAGACACAGTTATGTAACCACCACAATGCAGTCTAGAAAATTTCTATCATGCCAAAAAGTTTGCTTGTCTTAATAACACTTTCTTTTCTCTAGCTTACTTTAATAGGGGCGCCTGGGGTGGCTCAGTCGGTTGAGTGTCCGGCTTCGGCTCGGGTCACGATCTCAGTTTGTGGGTTCGAGCCCCGCATTGGGCTCTGGGCTGACAGCTCAGAGGCTGGAGCCTGCTTCAAGTTCTGTGTCTCCCTCTCTCTCTGCTCCTCCCGGCTCATGCTCTCTCTCTCTCTCTCTCTCTCTCCTTCAAAAATAAATAAAAACATTGAAAAAAATTGTAAACAAAAGAATAGTAGACAATACCTGTAACATACAAAAAATGAGTCAATTGACTATTCGTGTTATCAGTAGGGCTTGTGATCAACGGAATATTATTAGTGGTTAAATTTCAGGGGAGTCAAAAGTGATATGTGGATTTTCAACTACACAAAGAATTGGTGCCCCTTACCCCGGCCTTGTTCAAGCATCAACTGTATACACTCTCCAGTCATTTGAATCTGGCATATGTCACTTAGAATAATGCACTTAAGATTCATCTATGCTGTTGCCTGCATCAGTCGTTTTTTTCCTTTTTATTGCTGAATACTAGTCCATTGAATGAACATTACCACGATTTGTTTATTTATTCATCACTTGCTTATTCATTCAATTTGTTTATTCAACCCACCATTGGGTTGTTTCCAGCTTTTGGTTATTGTTAACAAAGCTTCTATGATAATTCACATGTGCATCCTTATGTGGACGTATTTTTAAAAACATTCTCTTGTATAAATACCTAGAATGTGATTTCTGGCTCATATGGGAGGTATATGTTTAACTTTTTAAAAAACTGCCCAACTATTTTCCAAAGTAGTATCTCGCATTTGTTTTTTTATTAAAAAAAATTTTTTTTAATGTTTATTTATTTTTGAGAGAGACAGAGACAGAATGCGAGTGGGTTAGGGGCAGAGAGAGAGAGGGAGACACAGAATCCGAAGCAGGCTCCAGGCTCCGAGCCATCAGCACAGAGCCCGATGTGGGGCTCGAACTCACAGAGCTGTGAGATCACGACCTGAGCCCAAGTCAGACGCTCAACCGACTGAGCCACCCAGGCGCCCCGTAGTATCTTCCATTTGTATCGTCTTGCCCTCCTATCAATATTGTAGGAGAGGGGCACCTGGGTGGCTCAGTGGGTTAAGCGTCCGACTTCGGCTCAAGTCATGATCTCACGGTTCATGAGTTCTCTGTGACCCCCTTCCTCCCCCGCTCACACTCTGTCTCTCTCAAAAATAAGTAAACATTAAAAAATTTTTGTAAAAACATCGTACAAGAGTTCCAGTTGCTCCACAATGTTGCAAGCACTTGGTACGGTCGGTTTTTAAAATTTTCATCACCGCAGGAATGTATAGTGGTCGCACTGCATTTGTTCCCATTTGTGTTGCCCTGATGACTCACGACACTGTGCATCTTTCCAGGTACTTTGTATGCTATACACATGAAATAGATGAGGTAGGGAACTTGGGAGAACTTCGTCTTGGCTCTGAACTCTTTCTTCACGGACATACAGGCTTGTTGTCACTCACCCATCACACAGTTGTTGAGCGTCTATTGTGGACCACACGCTGTGCTGGGTCGAGAGGTGGTTATGAACCAGACAGGCATGGTCCCTGTCTCATGGGTCTTACGGAGTCAGGGCAACACATTCATTTCCTTCCCTCGTGGCAATCTATATCAAAAATATGTATCTACTGTCAAAGAATTGCTGAGTGATTAGGAAACATCAAAACAGATTTATGCTAATTGTATATATTATATAATTTTAGGTTGATGTCTCATTAAGGTGTCTCTCACTTAAGATATGTGTACTTATTAAACATTTGGTTCTTTCACGTGGGCTCCCTTGGAGAGTGTCGCATGATCATCCAGGGAGATTAGGATTGCAACCATCTTCGAAACTGAAAGTCAGAGAGCTAGAAAACTGGCCCAAAGTCACTCAAAAGCAGAACCAGTCTTTGACCTCAAATCTTGGAACTTTAAGTCTAGATACTGCTTGGAATAGTAACTGAGTGCCACTGGCATATTTTCAGTACAATTTTAGGACTAACACACTAGCTATAATCCGTTTAAATTAAGGTCCAAGGGATTATGGTCTGGGTTATTTTCCAAAGTTTCCTAAATATCTATCCAAATCCCTCATTCAGCCTGTGAGACCAAAAAGGTCCAGAGGAATGGCCACAGGGCGAGTCAGAATCCAAGTCCCGGCCTCCCGACTCCAAGCCGTTGTTTTGTGAAAGTGTTGCCCCTCGGTCCTCCCTCCTTTGCTTGGCCAGTCTCCGTTTATTTAGTCTACAAACATTCAAAGCAGTCTGTGCTGCTGTGGGCAAAGGAATGAGGGAAGGTGAGAAGAGAGACCCAAGAGACCTGGATTCAAGCCTCAGCTTTGCCACTTCCAGACCAGATGACTCCGGCAAGGAACTCAACTTCTGAGTCTCAGTTTCCTCATCTGCGCAATGGGAATGATAACGGCACTGACGCTGACGTTAGAGAGCTTCAGAGAGGCCTCAAACTCCAAATGCATGGAAAGCCCTCCCCTTGAGCTCCGGATTTTACTATTTGTTAAATAAACGAAGGAATACAAGCGCTTCGCTCCCTGCTGAGCTTATAACAGCACTGGATGAATCACTCAATGGCCAGCTTTTCCATTTAATAATTGCACTGAAATTATGTTTTATGAAGATTGAATTAAAGGAAATTTTAGTAGAGAACATTTTCACTGAAATGAGAACTCAAATACACTGTTTCATTTCTCCGTGTTTTCTTCAAACTTTTATCCCCATTGGGAAGTTGCATTAAAGTGATTTATTGTTAAGAAGCTGACAACAATGAAAAGAAAATCCTAAAGGTACATTTTTATATAAAACCCATGACTCAAAACATTAATGGTTTTCATTTCTCTACATTGCCTTCCAACTTTTATTCAGAAAATTTTTACCTCATTAGAATGAGAATGGCTGTCTTTGGGTCACTCTTTTTGGAAAACATTTTATTATTTAATTTTTGCTTCAAATTGTTTAATAAATAAAGTTGTTCATGAGCTTTATGCCTGTGATTTCTAATGGTTCCATATGATTCTATCCAACAGAATTCATGCACTAACCTACAGAATCTCAACCCTGCAGGAAATTATATCAGATTATCATAGCTTATTATATTCCACAAAATCACTAAACGTTTGGATGTCACCACAACCCTATAAGGTTAAGTACTAAAATTACCCCACTTTAGGGGCTTTTGGGTGGCTCAGTCGGTTAAAGCGTCCAACTTCCGCTCAGGTCATGATCTCACAGTTCGTGGGTTCAAGCCCCACGTCAGGCTCTGTGCTGACAGCTCAGGGCCTGGAGCCTGCTTCGGATTCTGTGTCTCTCTCTCTCTCTCTCTGCCCCTCCCCCACTCACACTGTCTCTCTCAAAAACAAATAAACGTTAAAAAAAATTTTTTTTAAACTTAAAATGATCCCACTTTACCGATGAGGAAACTGAGGCTCGTGTAATTTTAATGACGGGCCAAAATTCATACAAATAGTGTCTCAGCGATCTATTGCCGTGTGGCAAACTGCCCCCAAATGCAGCGGCTAAGGCAATGACACCAGCTTATTTGCTCATGATTGTGCAACACGATCAGTTGGTGAGTTGGCTCATCTCTGCTCCACACAGATACTGACTGAGGCAGCTTCCTTGTAGCTGGAGGATCCCGGGGTGGGGGTGGGGGGGGCGGTTATTGAGACTCCTGGTGTCTCCGCAGAGGAGGCTGAAATGGCTGGGGGCTGGCTGGTTTCTCTCTTTGTGGTCGCTCATCCTCCAGGGCCTCTGTGTCCACACGGTGTGTCTGGCGGGCTGGCTGGACTTCTTTCTGGGCGTGTGGCTTCCTAGAGACCGAAAGCAGAGACCCCAAGGCGCCTTAAGACCCAGGCTGGGAACTGGCACGACACCCTCTCTGCTGCATTCTTTTGGTCAAAGCAACTCCTAGGGTTAGTCTAGAATCAAGGGGAGGAGAGTAGACCCTACCCCCTGCTTGGGGGAGCACCAGGCATGAGGATGGCGGGACTGTTGGCTGCCATCTTGGTAGCTATGGAACAGAACTCCAAGCATAGGCCTGCCCGACTCCGACCTCCAACTCAGCTTCCCCGTCTCCATTCTACCTCAACAAATCTTTTTGTCTCACTAGCTCTTTCTCTTAGTTTCATTCATTTTTAAGTGGAATTTCCAGGAACGGGGAGACCTGGTCAAAGGGCAGGCACGTTGCCGTGCTCTATGCTGAGACAAGTCGGCATCGGCAGAGCAGAGTTATCTCCTGAGCTTCTCCTTAGGCATGCTGCTCAAGCCCCTCCCCCCCCTTCACAAAGGAGATGTAGGTTTAATTTAATTCAGCTAATTTATTCGATTTTATTCATTTAATTTATTCTGTTGCCGCACTTACTTTGATGGAGGAAATCTGGGTTCCTGCTATGGAGAACCTCTTTGGGACTTCTGGGCAACAATAAAGTTAGCAGAGACTTATGAGGATCAGCTGATCCTGAGCTAGGCAGGATAGTGTTCCCTGTGGGGCAGGGCACTCGGGGAAAGTAATTTGCTGACCTTGACTTTTTATAGAACTTGGGATGCGACAGCAAGAACATGGCTTATGCTTGCCAGAGTTGAGCCCCCGTTCTGAAGTGTGACCGTGTGTCTTTGTTTGCTGTTCCAGTTAACGGTTTGCTGTTCCAGTTACACGTGTTGTCCCATATTCTGTCCAGGTTAGCTTTTGTCCAGGGCCCAAACCTCCCAATTTGGACGATAAATTTTACGCGTACCCTACCTGTCACAGAAACTGGGGTAAGTCATTTCTCTTCCCCGAGCCTCAGCTTCCTCATCTGGACAACAGGCCCAGCTACCAATTTCAGAGATGTGGATCACTTTTCATTTAATAGCATTCTTCTGTGTGGCAGGAGCTGTCCCAGGCTCCGGGGGGAAACTGTGGGTAACCAGACACTCTTCCTGCTCTCCTGTCTTGCTTGGGCTTCACGTAGACAAGCCAGCTAATTTCAGAGGTTGAATTTAGATCAGATAGCCAGGGAGGGCTTCTCCGAGAAGGTGATATTTGGGCCAAGGCATGAAGAATGGGAGCAGAGCATAAAGGGAGGTGAGGGCACAGCATTCCAGGTTAAGGGAACAGCAAAGGCAAAGGCCCTGAGTCAGGAGATAACTCACTACAAGGGATAAAATGGAGCTCATGAGCAAGGTCATGTTCTAGAAACTGTGAAGAGTCCCAACAGTAATTATTTTACACTAGAGGGCTTTAAAATACTCTCAACATCCCTATGATCCTTAAGCGATCCTTAAAATGATTCCAAAAAATGTTGGACAGGCAGGGCCGAAAAGTATTAGTCCTGCTTTGCAGAACAAAATATTCCTATGAATTGTCTTTGCCTATCTTTCCAAAATGGTCCCACTATACGTCTATGCTTAAATTTAATTTCATGTATCACCATTATCTTTTATTGCTTTTGAGGATGGGAATCTTCTGGGAACCAGAGACATCTTTATAAATCTCTTCCCATTATGATATTTAATTCTGTGGTTAAGTCCTCGTGTGTGTTGCTGTCACATCTATATTCATAAGAGATACTGGTCTGTAGTTTTCTTTTCTCATGATGCCTTGGTCTGGTCTTAGTGTTCGAGTAATGCTGCCCTCATAGAATGAGGCGAGAAGTGTTCCTTCCTCTTCTGATTTTTGGAAGGGTTTGTGAAGAATTGTACGGATTCTTCTCTAAATGTTTGGTAGAATTCACCAGTGAAACCATCTGGACCTGGGCTTTTCTTTGTGCGTAGTTGTTTTTTTTTTTTTTTTTTTTTTTTTGTTTTTTTTTTTAACATTTATTTATTTTTGAGACAGAGAGAAACAGAGCATGAACGGGGGAGGGTCAGAGAGAGGGAGACACAGAATCTGAAACAGGCTCCAGGCTCTGAGCTGTCAGCCCAGAGCCCGACGCCGGGCTCGAACTCACGGTCCGCGAGATCGTGACCTGAGCTGAAGTCGGACGCTCAACTGACTGAGCCACCCAGGCGCCCCCAGACATTCTATTTCTTATTAAACTAGTGTTGTGTCTTTTAAAAATGTTTATTTATTTATTTTGAAAGAGAGAGAGAGAGAGAGAGAGAGAGAGAGAGAGAGACCCTTCAGGGGAGGGGCAGAGAGAGAGGGAGACACAGAATCCTAAGCAGGCTCCAGGCTCCGAGCTGTCAGCACAGGGCCCAACGTGGGACCCGAACTCACAAACCGCGAGATCATGACCTGAGCCGAAGTTGGAGGCTCAACCTACGGAGCCACCCAGGCGCCCCTCATTTCTTATTTTAATAATTTTAATCATCTCTCTTTTTTTTCTAGGTCAATTTAGCTAAAGGTATGTCAGTTTTGTTGATCTTTTCAAGAACCAACTATTCGTCGTTGAGTTTTTCTATTGTTCTTTGATTTTGTTAATTTTGACTCTAAACCTTATTGTTTCCTTTCTTCTGCTTGCTTTAAGGCTTCATTGATCTTTTTCCAGTGTCTTAAAGTGGAGAGTTAGATTATTGATTTGAGGTCTTCTTTCCTAATACAGGCATTTAGTGCTTTGAATTTCCTTCTCTCCTGTGTGCTGTTGTTTAGCGTCAGGAGTCTGGGGTTTCCGTCTCAACTTCTCCACTGCCCCTGGAGAGGCCAGAGTAAAATAACCAGGTGTAGAGTCAGGGAGCTTCCCGGGTCCTGAAACTGACACTTGCCGGGTGACCTTGGTTAAGTCACTGCCCCTCTTGGGTATTAGTTGTTGTTTCTTATCTATAAAATGAGGAGGCAGGGGGCACCTGGGTGGCTCGGTCAGCTGAGCGTCTGACTCTTGGTTTTGGTTCAGCTCATGATCTCACAGCTTGTGAGATCGAGCCCCACATTGGGCTCTGTGCTGAGAGCATGGAGCCTCCCTGGGATTCTCTCTCTCCCCCTCTCTCTCTGCCCCTCACCTGCGCATGCTCTCTCTCTTTCTCTCTTTCAAAATAAATATTTAAAAATAAAATAAAATAGGCTGCACCATAGCATGTCCAGGGCTCTCTTCTAGTCTAAATGGCTTAGAGAGCAGGCTCACATCTGACACTTCTTTATATGTGTCTTTATATATCTTTTTGGAGTGGGCATGTGTCGTTTCTACTCAGCATTCTCTTCCCTCCCCTCCGACAAGGCACTTGGTTGTCCTTTGGGGAGACACCACTCTCCCACAATATATCTAGACCTTTTTGTGTGTGCCATGGACCCCTCTGGCAGTCTATAGAAGTCCATGGACCCTTCTGCAGATGGATGTTTTTAAATGCATACTATAGACTGCATATGATTTAAAAGAAGTCAATTATATTGATATCGTTCTCAAATAATTAGAAACACGAAATTTTGCTATAGTCTTATACATACACTTCTTTTTTTTAATCACATTTATTTATTTTTGACAGACAGAGACAGAGCACAAGCGGGGGAGGAGCAGAGAGAGAATGAGACACAGAATCCGAAGCAGGCTCCAGGCTCCGAGCCATCAGCACAGAGCCTGACGCGGTGCTCGAACTCACAAACCGTGAGATCATGCTCTGAGCCGAAGTTGGAACCTTAACCGACTAAGCCACCCCGGCGCCCCCATACACTTCTTTATTAGTACATTAAATAATAAGATCTAGTTGGTCCGCTGCCTACCATATTTCAAATAGTGAGGAACATAAATGATACTTTGAGATACCGACAACTGTGATGTAATACGAAACACCCGTGATTTCTATTGGTGACAAAGTTGTAGGTACTTTCAATGCTACTGTGATGCGTTTGCTACATTTGTAACAGAAGGAAATGCTAAATTTCAGGTAGAAGTCCGTGAAAAGAGAGCTATAATTTTTTCCTATGTAAATCAACCGTCCCTTGTTAAGAAACCTTTGTTTAGAAACTGCTTGACTCCGGGGATTCCGAAGTAAGCGTGCAACCCAGTAGCGGCCAATCAGAGCAGAGACTGGCTTAGCTATAGGCATTTAAGCCAAAGTGGTAGCATCAGAGTGCACCCTGGGCCTTTGCTGGAAGCCTGGGACGGTTCTTTCTGGTGGGTTTGCTAAAGAGGATTGGGTGTAGGCCTGGATCATACATACCTTGCCTTCACTGGGGAAAACCGACCTCAGGATGAAGCCAGTACCGAGGAAGGCAGAGCTGAGGAGTGATCATTCACAACTTCCTGGCAACATTCCTCCTTTTAATGTGTTAATTATGGAAGCCAATACATTATCTGTTGAAGCCAGTTTGAGTGGGGTTTTCTGTTCATTGAAATCAAAGCGGTCATAACTAATACAGTCCCATAAAGCTGGCACAAAGTAGGCGGCTCATGAAGGAATGATGAATGAATTTCAAACAATGTGGCAACGTGATTAATATTGTTTGCTAGACTCATCTGTACAGAACTGGCTTGATTGTGTATTAGAGGATGAAGGTATACTTAAAGCAAGCATTCCATGGGCTTTTTGTTGGCTGAAGGAATAAAAGGACTCATGCATTGTCATTACTTTCTATTTTTAGCCTCGTATATTCCTCAGTGATACAACCAAGACCGCATAACACAAGTCTAGAGTCATTTGGGGCCACAGTTACAAGCGAAATCTGTGGCCCGCTCACCCTGGGGAATAGCATGCAGTGATATAAAGGAAGAAGGTAGATCTATATGTGCTGATATGGAAGCACCTCTAAGACTCTTCAAGAAGGAAATTACAGGGGCGCCTGGGTGGCACAGTCGGTTAAGCGTCCGACTTCAGCCAGGTCACGATCTCGCGGTCCGGGAGTTCAAGCCCCGCGTCGGGCTCTGGGCTGATGGCTCAGAGCCTGGAGCCTGTTTCCGATTCTGTGTCTCCCTCTCTCTCTGCCCCTCCCCCGTTCATGCTCTGTCTCTCTCTGTCCCAAAAATAAATAAACGTTGGAAAAAAAAATTAAAAAAAAAAAGAAGGAAATTACAAAACAGTAATGACAGTAAGGTTCCATTGTCATTAAAAACGAAATCTCCCAAGCAAAACTTTGAGTTTCTCTGTGAACATAATGAGTGTATAAATCAAACAGAAAAGTCTGGAAGGTCACTCACGAAACACTAACAGTGGGCACCTCTGGGGAGGGAGGGGTATCGGGTGGCCGTGGTCACAGGAATGTCCTTTCTCTCTATTCTTTCCATTTTTTTATACAAGGATAAAATAATTATGGATCGTTTGTGTAATCTAAAATAATTTATGATGAAAAAATAAGAACTCTGGCAGAAAGCGGACTATTCCCTTTTAGCCTGCTCCCCACCCCCCACCGAGGTGTCGTCAGTATTCTCAGGGAAACTGAACATAGCAGGGATGTGCCCATGATGCTCTGCTGCTCCCCTGATGCTGTGCCCATGATGCTTTGCTGCGCCCACGATGCTGTGCCTGCGATGCCATGCTATACTCTCTGTACCTTGCCATGCCTATGAGGCCATGCCCTTTCCCTGGGACTCTCGTTCTGGCTGCTCCAGGAGCCAAGGAGATTCCACCCCATATAAAATGCTCCTGGGGTGGCCTACTGACCTGGATTCTCTTCTCAGTATCCTGACTCCAGCTGCCTCTTCTGCCAAACTCCACACGGCCCAGATGATTTCTCCTGCAGATGGGAGAGGGAATCAGAGCATCTCACGGTCAGGGCAGAGGCTCCCAGGGAGACCCCTATCCCACGAACGTTTGGGGTGGCCAATCCAGTCTATGCCTGTTGTGCAGACTGGGAATTTGAGTCTTAGAATGGGGAAGAGGTTTGTCCAAATGTGAGTTTAGTGCCAGAGTGAGACTCTGACCTGCCTCCCAGTTCAGAGCTCATTTTCAGGAGGGTGCCAAAAGTTCCCGCTGTCACAGCTCTCCTTTACGTAGAGATCTTGTCTCCAAGATGTCCCTGTCACAATGCGCATCTGTTACTTAAATCACACATTCAGCACTCAGCAACCTAGTTTCCCAGAGGAGCTGGGTTTTAGCATAGAAAGCAGATAGCAAGTTACATTTTATTTTATTTATTGTAAAAAACAAAATTGTAGGGGCGCCTGGGTGGCTCAGTCGGTTGAGCGTCCGACTTCGATCGTCGATGATCTCTCTGTCTGTGAGTTCGAGCCCCGCGTCGGGCTCTGTGCTGACAGCTTAGAGCCTGGAACCTGTTTCGGATTCTGTGTCTCCCTCTCTCACGGTCATGAGTTCGAGCCCCGCATCAGGCTCTGTGCTGACAGCTCAGAGCTTGGAGCCTGCTTCGGATTCTGTGTCTCCCTCTCTCTCTGCCCCTCCCCCGCTCATGCTCTGTCTCTGCCTCTCTCTCTCTCTCTCTCTCAATAATAAATAAACCCTAAAAAAACAAAAAAAACAGAATTGTAATGACACAAGTGAACATATTAAAATAATGTATTTCTGCCATCCTAATCCTGTTTCGTGTGCGCAGATGTCTTACGTTGCTCTAACATACATACTTTGCACGCGCGTTTATGCACACAGCTATAATCATTTCATAAGGATTTTTATAATTTTGTTTCACTTAATATTGTACATTTTCCCCATTTTCTTTTAAAAAAATTTTTTTTAACGTTTATTTATTTTTGAGACAGAGAGAGACAGAGCATGAACAGGGGAGGGTCAGAGAGAGGGAGACACAGAATCTGAAACAGGCTCCAGGCTCTGAGCTGTCAGCATAGAGCCCGATGCGGGGCTCGAACTCACGGACCGCGAGATCATGACCTGAGCCGAAGTCAGCCGCTTAACCGACTGAGCCACCCAGGCGCCCCCATTTTCCCCATTTTCCACATCGCTTTCTCCTGCCTTCTGCAGAGTATTTCATCATGTAAATAAACCATATTTACATAAGTACATCTTCATTGTTCTTCTAAAATATTCCAAACATACAGGAAAGCACAGGAACGATACGCGACACAGGTTCAACAAATACTGATACTTCACAAAGGTTTTTGAGACCTTTTCCAAGAAAATAAACCATTACAGGTACAGCTGGAGCTGTCTTCTGTACAATGGACTCTAATCTCCCAGGACAAGCGACATAACTTGCAAGGCTCAGTGCAAAGTGAAAATGCAGAGACGGGTGTTCAAAAATCATTATGAATTTCAAGACAGTGACAGCAGAGCGTTCAAGGAAGCATGGGGCGTTTCTAAGTGTGCGGCCCAGGGTGACTGTGCAGGACGCACACCCACGAAGCTGGCCCTCAGGCCCCCTCTCCTGTCACATTCCTGAAAGTGATCTGTGTCTTTGCTGTCCCATGTTTACGCTTTTCCTTCATACACATGCATTGCCCAACATTATGGAGTACTAGTTTACATATTTTAAAATATTACGTAAGTGGCATAACAACGTGTATCCTTAGACTGCTTGCTTGTCTCGCCTATTGTTTTTGTGATTAATCCATGCAGAT
Source organism: Acinonyx jubatus (assembly GCF_027475565.1). Taxonomy (NCBI): domain Eukaryota; kingdom Metazoa; phylum Chordata; class Mammalia; order Carnivora; family Felidae; genus Acinonyx; species Acinonyx jubatus. The sequence continues at coordinate 194,257,493 of NC_069380.1, read as the reverse complement.
TCATGAAGATGTTATTGATTTTCACTATCGTCTAATATTCCATTATGAGATCTCACCACAGTTCATTTTTTTTAGAACCCTTCTCTTTTTACCATAATTACTAACGCTGCAGTGAACAGCCTTGGACACAGTTCTCTGTGCACATGTGAGCTTCTGTCTGCTCTCTGTGAGGAGGTGTGGAATCGAACTGCTCTGTCTTACTACATGGTGGGGTTGTTTCCGATTTTTTCCCGGGCATCAATGTGCTCCCCTTACGTGTCTCCGCTTGGAGATGCCCCACAGACATCCAACCCCCCTTGGGAGACTTCCCCCTAGTTGTGTTTCCTCTAAGACCCATCACTCACTGAATCCAGAAACTGGATGTCCTGTAATCCTCCCCCCACCCCGGCCCCCATTTCCTACCTATGACCAAAGCCTACTGATTCCCAGTCCAAACTATGGCTTCCACTCATCCACTCCTTCATATCCTTCTTGCTACCTTCATTGTCTTGGCTTAGGATCCTACCTCTCCCCTGGGAACTTCTCCCAGCCCCTCCAGCCTCCAGCCTCCCAACTTGTTGCAGAACCTATGACTCTAGTGAACTGCATTTTGACTAGTCTCTCTCGCATGCATGTGGTGGAGATCAAAGCTGTGAGTTATACAAGAGCAAAGACCATATCATGGGTCCCCTTTGGGGGCCTGTGGCACAGTGCCTGACACCCGGCAGGTTCTGAAAATATTTGTTGAATCAAAGTGTATGTAAACATCATGCTGTAGTTTCCCCATCTTTTGAATCAGACCCCTAGGATAAATTCCCAGAGGGAACGTTATGGATGACTTAGGATAATGACTTCGTAAGTAAACTTGATCCACAGAAAATTCTAGGTCAGGTAGGGTAGATAGGATGATCCTCGCCAAGGAGTCATTTTCCCAAGGTCCCAAAGCCAGAAAGTGACAGAGTGTCAAGAAGAGGTCTTCAAGTCTTGCCATCGGCTTGTCTTATTTGATAGGGATACTAAATTTAGATGGTGCCCTTTAATGTCAGGTGACTGTCTCTTTAAATGTTGCTGTTCTGGTATACATGTAACAACCTGGTAGAATTCACATCTCTGTAAGAGCAAAACAGAACAAAATAACCGTCACACCTATGAGCCTTTGTTTCAGTATCTATCAAATGGGCAGACGATCTCTTTGCTCTGTGGACAGATAAGGAAGAAGCACCTTTCTATCCCCTACCCCGATCCATCCTTCCCATGCTTAGTGCACAGTTATTTATGAAACCGAGGAGGGTGAATGAAAAACAGCTCTCTGCAAAAGTGACTTAATGCCCCTCACCTGCTGATCTGGAAGCCCTTTAATCATTAGCATATGAAAGAGAAATCTGCTAAGTGTATTCCCAAAAGGTACTGGTGATTTCATAGGCTAACCCTCCAGGAAGAAAAGGGCATTGACTAACACTAGAAATGCCTTGCTTATGATGGATTATCAAGCGCCCAAGATCCCCACCCCCCAACTCTGAGACCCTAGAATGACACCATCTAGTGTATCTTTCCAAAGGCTCAAGCCCTGCACACGCAGCCCCGCACACGCCTGGCTTGCGGTCCTGGCTCTGCCCCTGGAGGGCTGTGTGGCTTTGGCCACATTCTCCTAACCTGTACGATGAAGGGGTAGATAACGCCTTCTCCCCTGCACCCCTGCAGCTCTCAGGTTCTGTGTTCAGCGAAAGGTGGAGATGGCTGTCAGAATTGACAACACAAAGCAGGTGTTTTTTAGTTCCTCTTGGCTCGAATTTCTGCCTCCTGGACAGAAACTGGGAAATACGTGTGTTTCTGACTCCCTGGCATGGGTCACAGAATCCGAGTTGTGGGTGGCCGGCAGGAAACCCAAGTGATTCTAAAGACCCAGGTCCTAGCGCTCTCCCTCCCTCAAAGAAAATTCACCATGCCCTGATCCGTGAATAGAATACAGCCAGGTCGTCAGCCACCGTGTTCTCTGATTTATCCATGGCACCTAGCGCAGTGGCTGGCACGTAGTAGGTGCTCATTAAATATTGGCTGAACGATGGGTAGTTTCTTGTAGGAAGCGTCATCTAGGGGAGCCTCTTAAATGCAGATTCCTGGGCCCACTGCAGAGCTACCCGATTGTAATCTCTGGTAGCAGAGCCCAGGTGACCGTCGTGCCCTCCAGAGTTTGAGAGCCACAGTTATAAGCGTCTGAATAAAGTATGCTCCTAGGATCAGAAGGGAGAAAATGCTGTTGTTTTTAATGTTGAGCATTTGTCAGTGGTGACTATAATCAAGTGAAAAAGTTCATATTGCTGTCGCCATTTCCGTGGAACCTGGAGGAGTCTGGGCTTTGCCGGGTGTATGTGCAAAGCAAACTTTCACTAATCTCAGGAGAGGCGAGGCCAATAAAAAGGCAGAGCAGATAGGAGCGAGCCACATGAAGTCCAAGTTTGGCATTATTATTGCCCTTCACTTGGAAGTCATAAAACAAGAAATGTGCCACCGTTCGGGCTTCTTGGGAGTGGTTAGCTGGTGTGAGGTTTTTCTTAATTCCTTTCAAGGGTCTGTGGCTTGGACCAGACACAGACCTGGGTTCGAATCTTGGCTGCGTCTCTAACTGCTTGGTCTTGGGCTAATCACTTTAACCCCTCTTAAGCTTTAGTTTCCTCAGTCATTACGTGGATATAATAATGCTGACTACTCAGGGTTGTTGAAAACAACCTGAGATGATACACATTCAGGTATCTGGCCCGTGTGTGGTATGGAAAAGCGAAGTTTTAGCCAGTAACCTATAAACAGCTATCATATTGGAGCTGCAGCGTTCAGGAAAGGGTCGTTTAGTTTAGCTCCTTTGTTTTATCCTTGTGCAGGGGCCATGCTAATCTTCTCTGTGTCGTTCCAATTTTAGTATACGTCCTGCCTTGTTTTAAAGGCAGGGAAACAGCCTGACGGAGGGCAAGCAAATTGCACAAGATCACCTAGCACCTTAGGTTTCTTGAGGGCTTCTGTTCTCAACGAAGATCTTTGAGTCTTTCCATGGACCAGAGAGGGTGAGGAGGCTGAGCTCTGTAGGTGGCTTGTGATGGAGGCATTTTGAAATGTGCTTTTGAAAAGAAAGCTACATATCTCAGGTGGGGAGTCTTGTCACCTGAGTTGTTTGCCAGCCAGAAGCCTGTTCTGAGGACATAGTGATTGGTGAGAAAGTCCTTGAAGCTGCTCAGTTTGTGGCTCTTCTGTCGACACCAGAGTTTAAGGACACCAGAGTTTCGAGCACTGTTGAGGCCTTCCCTGGGAGGCCCTGTCTGGTACTGTGGTTGTGCAAGGCCAAAGCCTGGAGATGGCTGGCCTTGGGGACTCCCCAAGTCTGGCCTCTCGGCTGCAAGGGGCTCAACGCCAGTCACAGGCCATGCTGGATCTGGTAGGGACATCTCTGGAAACTTGTCCTGCAGGGTTCTGACTGGGGTCTGTGGGCAGCGGCAGCAAAGTCCTTGGTGCTAATGACGATGACCTTGGTGACGGTGATGACGATGAGGGAGGACGAGCCCAGCTATCTGCCAGGTGCAGGGCCCAGCAATTTCTTTTACGTGCACTGATTTGTGCAACCCTCACAAGAACCCTATGGGGAGGAAACTGTGGCTCAGAGAGGTTGAGTAAATGACCAAGGGCACACAGCTAGCGAGCACCAGGATTCAAATCCGGTTCTACAGGAGTCCAAGGCAGCCAGCAGCCTGTGAGTGCTGGAAGAAAGGAAAGTAACACCGGCCCGTTCCTTCAAGGGACGTGTATTTTCTCCCCATTTTTACAGATGAGGAAACAGAGGACCAGAGTTTAGTGTTTTTCCCCGTGAGGTCAGGCACTGTGCCAAGCACTTTACATATTTTACCTCTTCACTCATCATAACATCCCTATGAAGTAAGTAATTCTATGATTTCCACTGGTGTAGATGAGGAACCCAAGGCCTGACACTAGATGATTGGCAGGGGTTCAGAACCAGACAGTCTGACTGCGGTGGGGGGGGGGGGGGTTGCCCATGCTCTTGATCTCCTGAGTTGCCCAATACTGAGACAAGATGTAGCAGGACTGGACCAGGACCCGGGACTCCTGAATCCCAGGCTAGTGCTCCAAGGCTAGATGGAGGCTCTCTGTTGGGACTCTTTATTCCTTAAAAGCGCGCTGGCCTAAAGCCCAAAGAGTGAAATCACGCCCTGTGGTTCTGGGAACCTGACTGGAGAAGAAGGAAGCTCTTGCTCTGGTGTTCAAGTCTGAGCAGGTGTACTGAGAACTCTCCCTGTTTCCTCCTCTGGCTGGGAGGGAGCCCACGCAGGGTGGGCAGGGTGGGCAGGGTGGGGCAGCCCTCCTGAGTGCCAGTGGGGGAGGAGAGCAGGAGGCAGGCGTGCCCAATGAAACAGGCCTAAATCTTCCCTCCTTAGGCCTTTATCCAGGTGGTGCCCTCATGTGCTGCCTGGCAAACAGCAGGGCATGATGATGAGAGTCCAAGGTTACAGTCAGGAGGCCTGAGTTCTGGTTCTGGCACCATCGGCTCTGGGCAGTTTCCTTATCTATTCAACGGGTGGTGGGGGTGTGGGGGGAATCAAAATCCTCTGGGTTTTATAGTTAACACATTATTTATTAAGCACCTACTATGTGCCAGGCACTGGAGATATAGCAAATGGGAAAGCAGATTTAGTCCCTGCCTTCATGGGTCTTAGGGTCTAGTAAGGAGAGACGTGAAGACCAAATCTTCACTGAAACAAATGTAAGATGGCAGCTATGGCCAGTGTTTTATTTTTATTTTTTTAAGTTTATTTATTTATTTTGAGAGAGAGAGAGAGAGAGAGAGAAAGGCACGGTGTGTGTGTGTGTGGGGGGGGGGGGGAATCCCAAGCAGGCTCCATGCTGTCAGGACAGAGCTCCATGTGGGGCTGGAACTCAAGAACTGTGGGATCATGACCTGAGCTGAATCAAGAATTGGATGCTTAACCAACTGAGTCACCCAGATGCCCCTAAAGGAAAGGCCTGTAGAGCTAAGGGGGCCCATGGCGGTGGGGTGCCCGGTGCCTGCGCAGCAAGGGGTTGACAGTCTGAAGGGCAGTGGGGACCCACTGAAGTGGGGACCCACCCTCTGAAGATGTGGTTACTAGGTAGATGGCTGCTGGTCAGTGGAAAGCACTGTGTGTGGATGCGGGTATTGAGAGGGTTCATCAAAGGAACTGGGAGGCCAGGGGGGCGGGGGAAGCGGGCATGTGAACCATGCATGGTAAGAGAAGTCATGGAAGTTTATTCAGGGGTAGGGGAGTGAAGGGAGACCGGAGGGAGATGGTCAAACTTAACAGAATACGAGTTAATGCATTTTTCAAGGAAAAGAAAAAAAAAAAGGGCCACCTCCTTTGAGGAGCCTTCCCTGATTTCTCCACCTTTGACCTATGGTTTTCCTCCCTCTCTGGTCTTGCAGCTCAAGCAGAAAACCTCAAACCTCTGGGGCAGTCGGACCTGAGCTTATGTACTGTGTCTTCCTGCTATTGAAATGCACAGTGACTTCAAACCAAGTCCTCTGCCTTCTCGGGCCTCAGTTTCCCCAGCTGTGCAGAAGCAGGTTGTCTCAAAGGACCCGCCCAGCGCTAACGCAACGTGATTCGCTCTGGCAGGAGCGGGGGGCTGCCCGCATTGCTGCGCAGGCACCGGGCCGCTGGCTGGGGCATCGTCACCCGGCTGCGGGCGCTTTCCTCCGGGCCGGGGGCTGCGAGCGAGGACCCCGGCGCCAGACGTGGCGCAGGGAAGTGGGGGCGCGACCCCCGGCTCGCGCGGGCACCGCGCGGCCCCGCCCCCGCAGCCAGCGGCCCTGCGGCAGCCGGGCCCTGAGCTCCGCCCTCCGCCTCCCGCCGGCCTCGCTCCCTCCTCCCGCCTCCCTCGCTTGCTCGCTCGCTCCCTCCCCCCGGCCGGCTCGGCGCTGACTCCGCCGCACGCTGCAGCCGCGGCTGGAAGATGGCGGGGAACGACTGCGGCGCGCTGCTGGACGAAGAGCTCTCCTCCTTCTTCCTCAACTATCTCGCCGACACGCAGGTACGGCCAGCAGGGGCCGCGGGCCGGGGGCCAGGGGTGCTGAGCTGCGGGGGCTGCCGTCGCAGCGGCGGAGGCCGGGAGGCGACGGTGGGTGCATCGGGGGGATCGGGGGTTCCCGGCTGCGGAACCCCCCTTTCCTTGCACCCTGAGAGGATCTCTGTTTCGGAGGTAGGGAGCTGGGGGCTCCCCCCGCGCAAGCCGGAGCGTGGGGGGAGCTACGGCCGCTGGGGAGGGTCTGGCCTCGGGTGCTTGGAGTCTGCCCCCCCCCCCCGCCGGCAGAAGTGGGGGTTACCGCGTTTCCTTGGGGAGGTGGAGCCGCGCCAAGGTGTGGGGGACCCTCAGGCTGGCCCTGGGTGCTGGAGGCGCGCCCTCAGACTGCCGGCACTTGCTGCCGTACTTTCACGTGGACTTGTGGCCCCGGCTCAGGCGCCTGCCCCGGTCCCCCGAGTGCCCTGGTCCTCCGGTCTCGGGTGCCCGGAGTGCTGCTGCTGGCCCCCCGCGGCTCCCCATCGGCGCCTGCAGCGCAGAGTTTCCTGCCGGTTGCCGGCTAAGGGCTTAGGGGGTCTGCGGGGCACGTGGACATGCGGCCGGAGATAGCACCTTCCTGGTTTCGCTACCGGCCGATCCCCCGGGGGGAAAAGCACGGCAGGATGGGGGTGGAAAGGCTGTCTGGGGGCGCCTGGGTCCCCCCTGCGGCGCGCGGCCCCGGTGCGCGCCCGGCGATGCTGGGGGAAGGGAAGGCGAGGCGGCGTCCCGGGCTCCGGCTGCGCCTGGGAGCCCCACCGGCGACACGCGCGTGACAGGAGAGGGTGCTCTGGTGTGCCGGGGCGGGGGGAGGCGAGAGAGCTGGTGACTTGGAGACGGGGAGCGGGAGGGGGGGGGGCTGCTGCTGGGACGAGCCGCCACCGAAAATGCCTTCACTAGGCGTACGCGCCCCCCCACCCCTTCCTTGGTTTTCCCCACCCCATGCCTGTTGCAAGCATAAAGTTTGGCCCCATAGTTATGGCTTTTTCTCCCGGCGCCCGGCTGCGGGTAGCGGGGAGGCTGGGGATGCGGCGGAGGCGAGAATGAGACCCCGGATGCGGGCGCACGGCTGGGCGCGGAGAGGGGGCCGCCGGGCGGAACCGGGCGCGGCTCGCGAGGGCTGGTTTGGTACCTGGAGTCGGAGCGCCGGTGCCGGCTCGTTTTGCATAACACTGGAAGGGAGGGGGAAGGCGGAGGGGGGGCGGGCGGTGGGAGGAGAGAGAGGGAAACTTTGCTTCTTGTTATAATCTGCCTGTCTTTGGGCGGCAGCAGCTGTCATGGGACCGGGTGGGCGGGGAGAGGCTTGCAAGCTGACTCCTAGCCGTGAGACTCGACTTGGAGGGGACGCGCAGCAGCCGAGACGTTCAGCTCCGGGCGGCGACTCCCGGCTGGCGGCTGGGACGGCGCGGCGTGGCGGGGTGTCGCGGAGAGGAAGCCCGCCGCGCGCGGTAGAAGGCCGACCCTCGCCCGCTGCAGACATCCATGCGTCAGGGAGCCGCGGGGCCTCGTGGTCGGTGGCGGGCGTGCTGGGGTGGTTTCGGGGCTGGGGCCGAGGGGGCGGTGGCGTGTGATCGCGCATTCTTAGGGCCGGGGGTGGGGTGGGTAGTGTGTGTGATGAGCGGTCTGCGCGCGCGGGTGTGTGTGTTTGTGTGCACACGCCGCGCGCGCCGGGCGCGTACCTTTACCTCTGACGAAACTGCAGTGGAGCTCCCGCGGCGGTCACCGGGCGCCGTCGCCCGCCCCGCGCCCACGTCTACTCGGAAGGCAGATCCCGGCCCCAGCACCACCGCCGCCCCGTTACCGCCGCCCCCCTCCCCAGCCCCAGCCGACAGCCTGGGCCTAGGAGGACTGGGTGCGGGCGGGACAGAGCTGCCCCCGGGAAAGTTCTGTCCTCATCCCTTGCACTTGTCTGGGGATGCCTCCAAACCTCGCGACTGAGACTCGGGTGAAGGAAGCCTGAAATAGCCGGAGACTCGTTCGGGGACCCAGAGCAAAAACCGTCCGTTCTGGACCCTGGTTTTAACTCCATCTTCAGTGTTCTTTGGCTCACCAGTAATTTGCCCTTTAGTCTCGCAGTGGGCCTACCCTGCAGGGATATTTCACCCAAGGAAACTAGAAAATTGGGTAATCGGCTATCAGCAGAAGCAGTGCAGTGAAAGTTAATCTGGGACGTTTGCTTTTTTTATTTAACCACGTGACAGGCAGAGGCTCCTCTGGTGATCTTTGCCGGCCCAACTTGGGAAATGTAATTGATAGGGGAGCCTTGCAGCCACCCCTAGAAGGTTCATAGAGCCCAGCCGGAAGAGGACCTGGGCGGGCCATCGCGTGCCTCCTCATTTTACAGTTGGGGTTAGAGGCTGCGAGGGGTGAGCGGCTTGTACAGGACCACGCAGCCAGCGGGTGACAGAGCCACCCAGGGCTCCTGACTCCAGGTCCTGTGTGTTACCTCGAAATAGCACTGGACTTGGAGTCAGAAGGCCTGAGTGGAGTCGCCTTCCCCACTCTCTGGCTGGGTGACCCCAGAGCGAGCCATTTGAACTCTCTGAGCCTCCTTTCCTCCATCTGTCAAATGGGGCTGGTGTTGCAGGCAAGAGAAGAGGAGGTCGAGGTGGTGGGGGTGAGCTCTGCTTGCATGTGAGATGTCTGGTTGTTCCTGCAACTCCCTCTCCTCTTCCAGACCCTCCCTGTCCCTCCCTCCATTCCCGACCCCCCCCCCCCAAGGGGTGGGGAAAGCGAATAAAAAGCTAATTTATTGTCTTTATCCAAAAGACTTGTCTTTGGTGGCTAATCCAGAGTTAGAGAGAGGGAGGACTTGTGTTTAGGAGACTTAACTTTTACCCATTCGGGCCAAAGTTCAGAAATTCTGCAGACCGAGGATTGTGAAAGTTTCTTGGAAAGGTTTGGGGCACGTATCCCAGAGGACTTTGGGTTGGCTTCACCTTTGCCCAGCCTGTTCCCCTTGCCTCCAGTGCCCTCACCCACTGTTCCTGCATGGCCCTCTCGAGCAGGCCTTCCTTTCCTGGCTTGCTCTGGTTTGTGTCTCTTTTGGTTTTCTTAGTCTGTGTGATACAACCAAGCATTTTGTGTGTGAGTCCTGTGGCCCAGTAAGATTCTGGAACTAGAGTTGTGCCTTTCATCTCTTTGTGGCCCCGTGGCACCTGCCACCGTGCTGAATTCCTTTGCTTGGCTCTTGGCTAGGCACGTGAACTACAGGGGAAGCTCCTAGGCGGTCCCTGAGACAGCTGGGCAGTCAGTATGGGTAGAAAGGAATGCAGAAAGCTACAGCTATAGGCCATGACTTAGGCTCTAAAGGCCACACAGTAAGCCCACACTAAATATGGGTTGTTTGAAGTCACTTGGGACATCAATCATAGATAGATGCCCAAAATGTCAGAGCTTTACAAATCATGTGGTCTAATCTCTTACCACTTAAAAATATTCAATTATAGAATTGTTAGAAAATACTGGCAGGCATGAAGAGGAAATTGAAAATAGGTAATCTTACCCAGAGACCCCTGTTAATTTTTATATATATTTCCAGACCTTTCTTTCCTATTGATTCCTATCGATTGTATCTTTTGCACAAAAATGGAGTCACTCCTATCGATTATATCTTTGCACAAAAATGGAGTCACTCATTATATCCTAATTGTAACTTGGAATCATGCTGTTGTAATATGCTTTTTTTTTCCTCCTCCAAACAATATACTGTGATTGTCTTTCCACATCAATAAATATTCTACTTAATATCATACTATCTGAATGGTTATATAGTATTTCATTGAGGGTTGAACCAAAATGTATTTAATGAGTCCTTTATTGTTAGCCATTTAAGTTGTTTACAATTTTTGTTGTTCTTGTAAGCCATGCTGAAATGAATATCTTTGCATATGTCTTCTTTCCTTCATTTAAATTCCTAGAAGTGAAATTACTCTGTCAAAGGAACTATGCAGGCGTTTGGGAAACACATTTCTGGATTGCCTTCTAGAAGGATTGTGGTAATTTACACACTTACCAGCATTGTGTGGGAATGCCTGGTTTCCTGTAGCCAGAAAACTCTTGGTATTTTAATTGGTTTTCATTTTTGCCAGTCTGTTCATCAATAAATTCTTTTAACCTTTTGTTTTAACGTGCATTTCTTTGTTCACTTGTAATGCTTCCCCCCCTGCCCCCCCCCCCCCATATGATGATGGGCCATTTTTGGTTCTGTTCTGTGAAATGTCATGTTTATGATTTGGCCCATTTCTCAATTGGTGTCCTATCCCCTCAGTGTTCTAAAATTGGACCTGAGTACTGAGAAGGGGCCCCGTCACATGGAGATTTGGGAAAATGGCTTGAACTCCTTAGTGTTCACCTGTTGGGTATGCAGTGTTGCAGCTTCCATAGCCCCCCAGCTTCCATGGCCCCCCATGCCAGGGCTAACTGCTTTTCCAAGTCAACGCTGCAGGCATCTAGAGGGGCAGGTTGGAGTGCAGCCTTGGCTGGGTGCCTTTGCGCACCCCTCACCTGTGTGGGAACAGGGGGAGTAACTTCCTCACCTGAGCCCAGAAGGGGACATGTGTGCTGGCTTTGTTTACCTGAGGGCAGGGCTCCACTTTCACTGGGGCTCCGTGGCTGCTACTAATGATCAGGATGCCTGTGAAAGCCAGGAAAGGCAATGGCCCAGCAACTGGGCCCTGGGGGGCTCATATTTCCCCTTCACCTTGGGACTCTCCTCTCCCCAGCTGCTGCAGGCCAGCCAGAAGCTTCACCATTGCCAGGGTATGAGTCACCCTTTTCCCTCTCTCTCTCTCTCTCTGGAATAATAGAAGGAATACTGGCTTGAGTCAGAAGCAGCCTTGCAAATGGGGACTTGGGCTTAGAAGTGAGGTCATAACATGAGCACTGCAGTGCTAACAGCTAACTCCTCCTTCATCATCCTCAGCGACATCTGTCGGAGCATCCTTTAGATGCCGTGCACTCTGCCAAGCATTGTTTTTGCATTGTTGCGTTTTGTCCTCAGGGAGAGTCTACAAAGGGTAGGTGCCATTATATTACCATTTTACAGATGAGGATTTTAGTTTCAGAGAACTGGCTGGCTTGCTGAAGATAATCTACCTACGCTGTCTTGGAGTGAGTAGAAGAGCCAGGATCAGAGGCGAGGTTCCCAGACCACGTGACTCCAAGCTCCCGAGGCAGGGAGAGGCAGGGACGACTCCTGTGCAGTGTGTTTCTAGCACCTCGAGCGAATGAAGGCACATTGCAGAGAGAGAGAGAGAGAGAAGACAACTCATCAGGCCCTCTGCTTCTCTAGGCCTCAGTTTCTCAATCTCTGAAGTGGGGATTGTAGTCCCTAACTCCCAGGGTTGAGAGTCAAATAATATAATGTATATAAAATGAGTCGCAGCCTGCAGCTCAGAACACTTGGAATTCTTTTTGAAGCACTTTGGAAGGGCAGGATTAAGTGTAAGCAAACTCCCCTTCATGCAGTCTTTTTTTATGCAAAAGAGGGAAACATAATTCTTATGTGAGGGTGAAGGAGACCCAGATAAAGTCATTTGGAAGAGAATGAGCAGGCCCATTGGCTATTTCTTCTCCAAGGTACTCCAGTGCCTCACATGGGTCCTGTGGACTCTCAGTTGATGTAGAATCAATTGGATTGGATTGGATTGCCCTTTCTGTTCCTCTCCCCCTCTTCCGGTCTGGGTCTTGTCTTTTCATGACTATGGGATTCCTGCAGTTACTAGAATGCACGTCTGATGCCATTCCCTCGCTCACGCATTCCCCCCCCCCCCCCCCACCCCGTGGCTTCCCAGGACTTTTACACTAAAGCCCCAAGTTTAAATGTTCAAGGGCCTCCAAGGACTTGAACTTGGAGAGCCAGGCCCCTGACATTATCCTGCTTCGCCTACTTTCCCTTTCGGTATGGGTGTCCCCTCCCCCTCCCCCAGGGTATGTCATGAATCTTCTTCCTGGAAGTGTAGTCTATCTCCTCTGCCACTATTTCTCCCATTTCCATACTCATCCTTCCAGATCCAGCTCCGATGCCATTGTCGTGGTGCCACCTTCTCCCCGCTCTCCAGGCACAGCTGCTCATCCCTGGTGTGGCCACTGCACTCACTCATCCTCCGTGGGTTGGCCTTGGCCGGTTGCTGGCTGTGAGACCCCTGGTGGGTCCCATGACCTCCCTGCACTCCTGTTTCCTCCTGTATAAAGATAACAATAAAGAGTACTTGCCTTATAAAGTTGTGGCAAGAAGTCAATGAAAATCAAATGCAAATGGATTGAAAGCGCCTAACGCGATGCGTGCCGTATAATAAGCTCCAAATAATGGGTATGTTTTTTTTCCTAATGTAGGTCGCGTTAAGTTTACTCATTTAGGAAATCACTCCACCCCACCGTTTAAATGTATTCCTAGCCCACCTGCACTTTGGGCTCCTCCCACCCCCACACCTGTCCTCCAGGGGAAGCCTCTTAAGTCTACCACTCATGGACGGTGCTACCTACTGTCTCTCTGGTGTCTGCGTGTTTTTGTCCCTACCGCTAGGTTGACAGCTCTGGGAGGGCAAGAAATAGTATTTTTATCCTGAGCTAGCTTTCTGGTTACCTGTTACGTAGTTGATTTTTTTTTTTTTTTTTTTTTTTGAGCAGAAGAATGTTTTATGTGATTAGGTGTCAGGTTCTCTGAAGAGAAGTTTGTGTTTTAAACATTTTACTCTGGAAAATGTCCAACACATACAGAAGGGGCCGGCCACGGAATGGTGTGGTGAATCCCCATGTTCCCATCAGCCTGATGCTGCCATTTTGGACCCATGGCCATTCTTGTTCATCCATGCACACACCACATCCTGTCGCCCGTGACTGTTTCAGTGTGTATTTGTGAAAAGAGACTTTTGAGTACTATCACATGGTTTCTCCCAGTAACGGTGACGTTGGCTCTGTTGTCCCCATTTTGTAAGTGCACAGGGATTGGGTTAGTCACTTAGGGGCTTGCAGCTCGTGAGGGTCTAGCCTGGGATTTGAACATTGACCCCTGAGCCCCATCCTGTCCTGCCATGCTTGGGAGGGTCATTGGAGAGCATCCACTCTTTCCCTGACTTTTCCAGAAGAGGAATATGGAGCGAGGCACAGAAGAAGCCACTTAGCTGGAAGAGGTCCAGGTCCCTGACTCTCAGACCTATTCTTTTCCAGTATCAGGACTTGGGGAGGGGGTGTCTTGGCTCTTGGGGACAGACAGGTGGATAGTCCTCAGAGAGACACTGTTGCCCAGGTGGCTGGGCTTTGTGGTGGCTGTGGGATCCTGGGGTGCATTCCACTGCCACCCCTGGACGGGCTGCATTTGTTTCCTACTCTTACAGCTCCTAAACCCCAAAGGCCCCCCCATGCCCCTAGCAGTTAACCCTGCGTTTCTTCATTAGGTGCTTTCATAAGGATTACCCAGTGAGTGAGTCAGGGGGTGGCGATGGGGGGTCAGAAGCCTGGGTTCACAGGACTGAGGGAGGGTCCGATCTGAAGCATACAGCTGGGCTGGGCACAGGGTCTATAGGCCCCTGATGGCAGCTAGACTCCTGGGCTCCCCACCCTGCCCTTTCTTTCTTTTCTAATATTTCCCCCCACCCTGACTACTCTTTAGGGCAGAGACAGATTTGCTGCCCAGGAGTAGGGTAGGAGACCAGAGAGACTTTTACAAATGGGAGGGTAAAGTCATTGATTAATTATCCCCAAAGGCCGTAATTACAGCTCCCTCTTTTAGGTAAGAAAACAAACATTTGCCCCGATTATTTGTTTAAGTGGCTGAGAGACCTTGAGCCCTAGGGTTGGGCTCTGATTCTGGGAGCCCTGTGACCTTGGCACAGGCTTCTTTGTGCCTCAGGTGTTTCACCTGGGAAGTGGGACGGATAGTAGCACATAGTTTGGAGGGTTTTAGGACTAGTTGACATGATGCCTGTAAAATGCTTAGGAATAGTCAGTGAGTAGGAGCCATTGTTAGTAATAAAACAGACAAATCCAGCGTAGACCCCGCCTTTTGCCGTCCCACTGAGCTCTGGGGCCTTGATCCCATTGAGGCCGCCCTGAGGTTTCTCTTCCAGAGTGTTATGTTTTCCTTCCCCCTCTGCTTCCGAGGGAGCTGAAGAGGAATCCCACCCAACCTTAGCAAGGACCGCAATATTGACTTTTAGAAAACTGAATCCAGTTAGATGCTACTTGAAGAGAGAAGAGCCAGGTAGTGGTTAAGAGCTCTCGGCTTTGGAGTTTCGCTGCCAAGGGTTTAAAATCAGGGGCCTACCACTTACTAGCTGTGTGACGAGACACTTGAGCAAGTGTCTTAACCTTTCTGACGCCAGTTGTAGAAGCAAGCTCCTGGGTATGGCATTCAAGGCCTCACGTACACTATTGGGGAGAATCGTGGTGTTTTCTTTGGATAGCTACAGCGGGGAACGGATAACGCTCGCAGCATTGCCTGACATAGAGTAAGCACTCAGCAAACAGTTGCCACTAGGATGATGACAATGACAAGGATGTATAAGCACACCAGTGGAAAACAGCTTTCGGGGAGCTGGAGTGCCTTACAGACCATCTTACTCAGGCCCTTACCTCGAAGTGAGGAAACAGGCTGGGAGCTGACCAGGGACTGGCTTCGGGTCACCTAGCAGAGGCAGGACAGGACCCCTGGCTCCTGTCTACTTGGGCAGGGCTGGCTCTGGATAGCAGACGCTCGGCTGTCTGGGACCCACTGTCTGGGAACTCAGCCGGGCGAGCCCTGCTTGGCTGAGAGGGATGTTCCCCAGCAGCCCTGCAGCCGTGTTTTCTCCCTTGCTTGCCTGGCAGAACACAGCCATTTAGCAGAGGGAGAGCGAGGAGACGTTAGAAACCAAGCCCTGAGCAGTTGCGGCAGCCGGCCCACGAGTGGCTCCCTGAGGTTGCCATGGCAAACAGCCTTGGCAACGTGGCTGTTGGAGCCTTTATTTCTGGTCTCAGCCTCCTCGCGGGAAGCGTGGTACCCAGGACGCTGGGGAGGAGGGCCCTGTCTTGGCTCCTTGACACCATGGATGACCCGGCCTCCGCGCTGCTCGTGATCCCGGAGGCTACAGCAGCCACTGTTTAAAACATCTGCGGGTCCACCCTGCACAGCCTGCAGAAGTGAGCTCCTGGTGATGGCATTCAAGGCCTCAAATGCCTGCCTACCCTTCTAGCAATTTATTCCTCAACTAGTGTGAGACTATGCCATACTGGATCTGGTGCTGCAGAAACAGAACAGTATAATAATCTTAACATGGGCCTGGTGTCAGGGGTTCGCAGTCTGGCCTCAGGTTCCTTGGTCAGGTCCTAGGCCAAGTTAGTCATGTAAATTATTCACAGTCACATTAATCTCTGAGGAACCCCATGAAGGAGTGCCCATCGGTCTCCCCATTTTACAGTTGAGTAGGCTGAGGCTGACTCCACAGAGTTTGTGGTGTTGGTGCCATTCCTTCCTGTGCCAGGCAGCCGCTCGGACTCCTAGCATGAGGCATCTGTCTCCTCTCCCCACCTCTGGCTGCATCCTTCAAGGCCCAGCATGAGTTCCACTGCATCAAATTCTCCCTCTTGCAAGTGGGCCCTTTCTGCTCTGTGATCCCCCCGTCTATTATAGACCTCTCATGTGCCCTGCCCCACTGTGTACTCTACCACCCTGCTGAGCTTATCCCTGCCCTCCAGTCATCCCAAAGCAAAACAGGGAAGCTGGCTAAAGGGGAGAGCTCTGACCATCCAGGACTTTGCACTTGGCATGCAGGGAGGAGTCAGCAAAGGTTTTCTGTTGTTGTTGTTTTTCTTTTTAGTAGGCTCCATGCCCAGCATGGGGCTTGAACACATGACCCTGAGATCAAGAGTCACATGCTCTACTGACTGAGCCAGCCAGGTGCTCCAGCAAAGGTTTTCATTAATATTGTTATTAATAACAGTAATCGTAGAAACAGCTAACCCTTAATGACCACTTGATTCATGCCAGGTTCTAGGCTGGGACTTTCGGGTGCATTATCTTGTTTAATCCTCAACCATCTGGTGAGTCTGATGCTATGACAGACCAGAAAGCAGAGGTTGCAAGTTCAGTGGCTTGCCCCGCATCCTTCAGGCAGATAGTGGCGAGGCTGGGACTTGAACCTGGGTCTGCCTGGCTTCAGAGCACTTGGTCTTAACCACCGCAGTGTGGGTAATCTGGCTGAGCACAGAGAAAGGACTCCAGTGTGGGTGATGGGCTACAGGAAGGAGGCATCTGCACTTGGCTTCAGCAAAGGCGGGGGGGGGGGGGGGTGCTAAGTGGAAGTGAGTGGGATGTGAGAGAGAAGGCCCAGAGTGCAGGGGCCTCAGTGGCATCCCTATAGCTGAGACAGGGGTGCGGAAGAGGAGTTGCTTTGGGGGAGGATTAGACATCCATTTATTCAGGGCCCACTGTGTGCAAGGTTTGTCCCCACCCCTGGCTTTCCCTAGAGCCTTGTTAAATGCAAAACTCTGGTCCCAGCTTGTGATAACCTTTGTTTATGTGTGTATTCTTCACTGTTCTCTCCTCTACCCACTCAGGACCGGAGATCCCTAAGGAAAGGGACCTCATCAAGCTGGTTCACCATCAGATCCCCCAGTGCCTTACCAGATGCAGGTACAATATAGGCCCTCAATAGATGTTTGTTGACTGACTGTCTGAACAAATGCTATTTGAGCTTTCAGGAAATTCACCAACCATTTGCTTGGCCCCAGAGGCCCCTTCTCTGCTTGGAACTATGTTGGGGTGTGTGGGCGAGGGGACTGGGGGAGTTGTACCCGTCTTCACAAGGGGCCTGCTGCCCTTGTCTCCAAGATAGGACTTGCACACAAAGGAATCAAAGACAAATATTTTTTGGAGCCTCCAGAACCCCGCTATCAGAACGCATCTGCAGTGGACATGTCTTTGTAGAACGTTAAACCACTGCTGGAATCCAGTCTGTTACAGGGCATTGCTCTGGCCCCACTGTGGAGGGGCTCAGGGCTTCAGGAGTCTCTGTGGTTGCAGGGAGGTGTCTGGTCTAATATTTCCACACCTTCCAAAGAGATCGAAACCAGCACCTTCCTTTGGGCCCTCTGGCCATTGCCCGTCTGCTTATTCCAGAGGGAATCGGGCAGACTGGCCTCCACTCTGGAGGAAGAAAGGGGGAAATTCAGGCAGGAAAAGGAGAGAGGGAGCCCTCAGGGTCCAGTGACCACACTCTGTAGCCTGAGACAATTAACTCCATGTGGTGTCAATCTTGCCTTGCACAGAATCCACTCAAGACCCTGTTCTGCACAGTATCGCCACTCCCCCCCCTTCCTGCTCAGGACCAACTCACTCTTAGTTTACACACCATTCTTACAAGCCTGGAAGTCCTGTCCACACCTCATGACTTCAGTAGCAGTAAGCCAGTTCAGTTAGTGTGTGTCCGTGCAGGCATGGGACAGGTTGAGGGTGGGGACAGGGTTCTATCAGAGGTAGAAACACGTGGACATGTTTCTGGGCAGGCAACTGGGAGCCTTTTGGTAAGGGGGCAAGGAGGCCTCTCGTTCCGGAATACACCTTACAGAAGTTACAAAGTTAATGGGCCATAGAGACAGAAATTTTCCCAAGGAGAGGTATATTCTGTCCAGTGTTCTCTGTTCGAGGAAGCAAGGAAGAGTGAAATGCAATTTGGCATTAACCACCTAAAACAGGAAGTCGATCAGAAGCAGGAAAAGTTCCAAAGTTACCTACAAACTTGCCTTCTGTGAACACACGTTATTCCCCAATAATGCCAAGTGAGGAAGGAGTCGGTCCTGCCATAGAAGTTTCTCTGAAAGTTAATGCAGTTAACTTTAACAGTTGAACTGTGAATGTGAGGTGTTGGTTTTTGTATTTTTAGGGCTGCACAGGAGTATGTATGTATAGATGCAGTGGGAGTCTGTATGACTGGCCTCAAGAAATTGTGTAGCCCTGGGGCACCTGGCTGGCTCAGGCTCTAGAGCATGCGACTCTTGATCTCGGGGTTGTGAGGTCGAGCCCCACGTTGGGCGTAGAGATTACTTAAAAATAAAACCTAAAAAAAAAAAAAAAAATGTGTAGCCTCATGATTAATGAGAGCAAACTGTCTGGTTCAGATCTTAGCTGTGTGATCCAAGGAGTTAGACAGCCGCTCTGTGCTCTAGTTACCCAGCTCCCAGATGGGAATACTAATAGGTCCTACCTTCCAGGGTTGGTAGAACTAATCAGTGGTTCTCAACCATGAGTGCATATCAGAATCAACTGTGTAATTAAAACAATAATAATTACCCGTCTGGGACTGTCCCAGACTCAGTGAATGAGAATCTTTGAGAGCCGGCCCTTTAGCTTCTGTGTTTTTAGAAGGCTCCCTCTCATGGCACCCTGCTTTGGTCTTGAACAATCAGATACTGTTCGTAGAGTATCTGGCATTAACTCGGTCATTCCCTCCCCTCTCTGTCCTTTCTGCCTTAGTCCAGAACACAGGGTAGCACGTAGGATACAAAAGACCCAGAAGCAGATAGAAGCCCCTTCTGTATGAAGCAGGGTAGCTTCCTTATGTGGCATTTCCACTCGATCTTCACATCAATTCTGTGTTGTAGGCAGGGGCGGGGGGTACTAATCCCATTTTACAGATGGGGAAATGGAACCGAGAGAGTGCAACAGATCAGTTGTCAGCTATTGCCTTCATCTCTCTATCTGTCTTCCTTGATCCTCAGCCGCCTCCTCACTTACGGGGCCACTCGGGGGGGGGGGGTTGGGGGAAATCATGATTACTTCAAGAGGTGGGTGGATTGGAAGAGGGGAAAAGGAAGGAGCTTGAGGGAATGCAAGCCATTTACAGATCCTCAGATCAGGGATCGTTGGATTTATCGGGACCCTTACAGATCAAAGGGTGTTTGTTGGTCATGGTCCCAAGCCATATGGTGGTTTAGGGGAAGCAAGGGATTAGAACCCTGTTCTCCGGATGCCCAGCTCACTGTCCTCCCAGCTGTATGTGCCGCTTCTATGGAGTAGACGGGGTGTGGCTCAAGTGATCACGAAAATAGTCTTCAAGTTAGTGTAGTGAGGCCTTTGCAGGTGCTGTTCCCTCTTTCAGAAATGCTCTTCCCAGGCATCATGGTTTGCTGTTCCCTTTACTCCTCCAGATCTGCTGAGACATGTCCTCATGAAAGCTTTCCCTGACCTTCCTGCCCTGACCCCTTTCTATCCCAGCACCATATTCTCTTTTCTTTAAGACACATACCATTCCCAAATACGCTCATGTTTCTGAATTTGTACCTCGTTGGTTGCCTGTTGCCCCTGTGGGAATGAAAGGCTCCACAAGGCCTGTATATTGCCTGAGTGGTTTCCACTGTATCCCTAGCACCTAGCCCAGGGCCCAGCACGTGATTGGCCTTCACTGAATCTTCCTTCCTTCCTTCCTTCCTTCCTTCCTTCCTTCCTTCCTTCCTTTTCTTCTTTAACATTTATTCAATTTTGAGAGACAGAGACAGAGTGTGAGCAGGGGAGGTGCAAAGAAACAGGGAGACACAGAATCCGAAGCAGGCTCCAGGCTCTGAGCTGTCAGCACAGAGCCCGACACAGGGCTCGAACTCAACTGTGAGATCGTGACCTGAGTTGAAGTCAGATGCTTAACTAACCGAGCCACCCAGGCGCCCCTGAATGTTTCTTGAATGAACGAATGAATGAATGAATGAATTTGCTTTGAGCCCTTAATCTGTACTGGCCACTGGGGTGAGCTCGCTTAATTCTCTTGGCAGCCCCCGGAGATAAAGCCCCATTCTTCAGGTGAGGGACTCGAGGCTCAGAGGGTGAGTGGTGGACCAGGAGGATATGGCTTCTTTACTGACCAGCCCCCCATCTGGGGCCCAGCAGGCAGGTGTGACCAGGGACCTGTCCCCCAGGAATCATACCCCAGTGTCCTGGGGACCTCACGCCACCTTCTCCCCAGGGTTGGGCAACAGCCCTTCCTTGTTGCGTGGGTATGGCCTGTGTCGTGCTCAGCAGCGCCCTGGGCCTTCAACTTCTCCAGCACTTGCTCTTTGTCCTAGTGGCCGAGGATGTGGCCGCCTGCTTTGTACTTTGCAGCCCAGCCACCAGCAGGAATGTGGCGGTCTCCCACCTCTGGGGGTGGGGGTGGGGTGGTCTGTAAGGTGGACACTGTAGCAGGTGGGCCTAGAGGACAGTGGTGATATTTTGCCCAAGATTCCTCTCCCTCGAGCCACAGTTGGCCCAGATTAGTGGATCAAGCCCTGGGGAGAGCAGGATGGGCTCAAGGATGAAGTGAAAAGCATGAGGGGGAGGAGGGAGATTTAAATTCCACTCCAGAATGAGGAGAAAGGTCTCCTTTGCTCAGGTGACCTCGCGGTAAGTTTTCACTGATCCAGTTGTGGGACAGCGAGGGAAGGGGAGCTGTCAGCTGGCTCCAGTGGTAGACGTTAGCCTGGGGTCTGGATTTCGAGGGCCAGCACAAGGCAGGCTTGGATAGAGGTTAGTTAAGACTAGAGCTTTCGGCCAGAGTCTGAGTCTAGGATCTTTAGCAGCTGAGTGACTTAGAGCGTGTTACTTAGTCTGCCTGGGTCTCAGTTTCCTTACCTGAAATGGGATAATAATCAGTATTTCAGTGGGCGGTTGAAACGAGAAGATAATAATGTTTGAAGAGAGTGCTGTGCCTGGGTGTTGTTATTAGCAATAGTTACAATCAGTGACTGCTTGCTTTGATGACACATTGGTGGAGGAGACTGGAAGACCCCATGAATTACAGACTGTAGGTTAGCATTTGGTGCCTCTTCCTTTTTCTGTCCACGCAGCAGTCACTCCCTGGGTGTGGGAAGCGAGGATTGCAGATTTGCACAAGCCCTGCTCCTTGGCCCGGGAAGAACCCATCTGCAGATGGCCATGGAAAGTGGCCGGTGCAGAGGGAGTGTCCAGACAGCCTGTGTAGCAGACGGCGTGTGGAGAGGTGAGCTGGAGCTGGCTGACATGGTGGGGAAGGGCATTGCAGGGAGAGACCAGCCTGTCACAAGGCCTGTTCATTCTGTGGCTGGTGAACGAGCCGTGAGTGACTCAGGGGAGACGGGAGCTCCCGCCCCAGGATGGAGGGTTTGTGCTGCTCCCAGGATTCCCGTGAGGGTGAAGGACGTAGAGGATGATCTGAGTATCTGGAAGAGATACAAAGAGGAGCGCTGAGATTTCCAGCCTGGAAAGCTAGCTGGAGGCTGCTCAGGGGATTGGGGAGGTCTTAGGGAGGGTGACTAGGTTTTCCCCGGGCCTCACAGGCAGGGTGGGTGAGTGTCATCACCCTGTGGTCTGTGTAGGCCCTAGACATGGAGACACAAGGCTGGGGCACAGCTTCTCACCTGCATTCCTGACTGAAGGCCTTTGCCCAATAAAGCAGCAGGCCCCGTCCACCCACCAGGTCCTTGCCGGACAGGGGAAGGGTTGGTAGCTTTACAGAGTAAATGCAGTGACGATAATGATAGGTGTTGCCGTGGTCTAACTGTTGTTATTTCTCTTGCCACCACTGTTATTCCTTTTAGCACATTTCTCTGAGATTCTCAGCGCGTTCCACATCCATAATTCATGTCCTCAGGAGGATTTTCATTTCCATTTTACAGATGAAGAACCCGAGGCCAGGCGTGTTGAAATGTCTTGCCCAATAAGGTCACTGTTGCGGGAACTTGGTAGGAATGTGAGACTTATGCCCCCCCCCCACCCCCCACCCCTTGCCCCCAAGTGGAAAGTGGACCTGGAGAGGGGCACAAGACCCACCTGGTCAAGATGGGGTAGCCTTGGAAAGGGCCTCTCAGTCATTCCTGTCACTGCCTTGTCTTAGACTGAGTTCCCAGGATCATTTCGAATTCTCCTTGGAGCAGTGATCCCCAGTCTTCTTGAAGTTGCGACATCCTTCCATTGTGTGATTTTGCAAGAATTGCAACTCCCCCCGAAAAGTGTAATTTCCATTGATCCCTCTGAGTTAGAGTTAGGGAAGAGAGTTGTTTAGAGAAGTTTGTAGCTGCGCTGAGGACTGAGTCCCATGGTGGTGGCAGCATTATCCTTGGGAGCCTGGGACGAAGATCTGGGTTCCGGTCCTGCCTGTCCCTTGTCCCTCTTTGCTGTGTGATCTTGGACAAGTCTGGCCTTCTCTCTGGGCTCTGGCTTTCCCCAACTCTCTCATCTCTGCCATTGGTGACTCATTATTATTCCACTGTGGGGGCTGTCTGCTTGGGGCGGAACCGCCAGGTGCTGGAGGGAAAGGGAGGTAAGTTACTGGAGCCGGAGGGAGCCAGATAACTCTCACATCTCAGTTGGGCGACATCACTTCCCTCCATCCAGTGAGCAAAGCCCGTCGCAGGTTCTTACTTTCCAGGTTGTGTCCCCTTTCCCGGTGACAGGTGCTGACTTCTCTTTGAACTCCAAGTTGGAAGAAATTTGTCGTGGGATCATGTGCCTGCAGTGAGTGGGTTTGGAAGGAGGAGAAGGCAGAGGAGGAACTCTAGGCAAGAGAATCCCCGATTTCCAACCTCCCCGGTGAATCACGGAACATTGGGATAAGTCACTCATGGGGGTGGAAAGATTGGGCGCAATTTAGGAACTTCGGGCCAGGTTTTTTTTTTTTTTTTTTTTAAAGGAGCAAATTATTCAAAATCCTCTGCGGATTATACCTAAAATTGATTTCTTCCTTTTTTTTCTACAGTGCTGTGTTATCCACCTTGAATCATTCTGTAATCTTTAAGACTGTCTTTCAGCCCTCGCTGTTTCAGCGAAGAAATACTTCAGTAGGGGAGGGAAGGTGTCAGTGAGCTCTGAGATACTGTGGGAGTCTGCAGACTCGGCCGTGGGTGCTCTCTGAGGCTCAGATGGCCATCCTCGGGCCCTGGTGCCTTTCACGCAGAGCTCCTGCCGGGTGCAACCACGAGGTCTGCAATTATTTAAGGAAAGCTCACATCAAGTGGAAAAAGAGTGACCACACTTACCATACCATGTGGCCAATAGGCAATTCAACACCGGAGCTACCCAACCCCCTCGGGCCCTCGCCAGCTGCTGGATTTTGCAGCCGCAAGGATTAGGCAACTACGCCTGACAGGCAGGTCCATGTGTACGTGGTGGGTGCCCGCGCAGGCAGCCTGGCCCCGCTTCAGCCTGGGAGATGGATCTGCCTGCATCCAGGGGAAGTCTGTTCTGAGCCTCACGGAGCGAGTTAATTTCAAAGCAGTTTTTTCGGGTAATAGAGGAAGCTAAAAATGATGAGATTTTTAAAACAACAGTTTTACATTACTATAACTCAGATGTTTGTTTAACTGCTCTATAATTTGCCATTAACCCCAGAATGTTTTCGAGAGATGACTTACTGCCTTGAATTCTTTCTTTCATTTTAGATTTTAGTTGTTGGTTCCACATATGCAATATATATACTTAGGTATTTAAAATGAACATGAATTAAATTTTTTTTTTTTACTAGAAAGTGTTTTTAAATAGTAGTTTAAAAATTTCCAATGTTTGGAACCAATAAGTCAAAAAAAGTGAGGTTACCCCCCCACACACACACCCACCCATCCTATATACTCTCTTACCCTTAAGAATCAACCATTCTTGGGGCATCTGAGTGGCTCAGTCGATTGAGCGTCCGACTCTTGATTTCGGCTCTGGTCACGATCTCACACTTTCTGGGTTCAGGCCCCACATAGGGCTCCATGCTGACAGCACAGAAACTGCTTGGGATTCTCTCTCTCTTCTCCTCCCTTGCTCTCACTCTCTGTCTTTCAAAATAAATAAACATTAAAAAAAAAAAAAGAAACAACCATTCTTTAACAGTTTGGGATGTTTCAGTGCCTTTCAACGAAGTAGCAGATTATCCATTTTGTTTTTTTATATAAATATATTTTCTTGTTATGAATAAGTGGCAGATATTAATTTATTGAAATTTGAGAGAATACAAATTTCTCTGTGGCCAAACAAAACACAGAAAATAATCCAGCACCCAGAAATAACCAGTCAAAAACAGTGCTTTTTTTTTTTTTTTTTTTTCTTTAAAATAACACTGTAGGTCCCACCTCCAGCCAAAAGTTGCCCTGCTTGGGTACACTTTCCCTGCCTCCCCGCTGGCATTTGTGAGCTGATTTCTGCCTGTGACCTTGACAGGGAGAGAACCTCAGCTCCAGTCCTGGTGTAACCGTCACCCACCATGTGACCTCTTTCAGCCTTTCATAAATGGGAACAGTCCCTGCTCTGCTGTGAAAACGCACATATCGTGGGTTTCAAAGCTAATTGCAAGTTGTAGGGTCATAAACAGACACAAGGCCCCCACAGCAGCTGCTATTGTTTTCACTCAGGCAGTACCATGTTTGGACAATATCTGACCACCTCCAAGTATTTCACATGACCGTGGGCCATTGTACTTCAGGGTTTGACCACTCCTGAGGTTTGGCTCTTAGTCCACACAATGTATGTCATATCTATCTAAGTGTGCGTTTCTTTTTGTATTTTTATATTTTTTTAATTTTTAATTTTATTATTAAAAAAAAGGTTTTTTTCATGTTTATTTTTGAGAGCGAGAGAGCGACAGAGCACGAGCCGGGGAGGGGCAGAGAGAGAGGGAGACACAGAATCTGAAGCAGGCTCCGGGCTCCGAGCTGTTAGCACAGAGCCCGACGCGGGGCTCGAACTCACAAGTCGGAGCCGAAGTCGGACGCTCAACTACTGAGCCACCCAGGCGCCCCCCCACCACCAACTTCCAACATGTTCTTCCAGAGATAAACCAGGCAGTGGACATCTTGTGTCATTTTGCACGTGTGTGGCAGAGGTGTAGGAAAAATACCTCCCGGGGCAGTTGTCCAGTGAAAGGGTGTGTGCGTTTACAGTGTTGATGGCGACTGCCACAGTCCCTTTGATGACATTTGATCAGTTTTACATTTCCACAGAAATGCACGAGAACTGCTTGCTTCCTCAACACCTTCACCAACACGGCGTGGTATTAAATTTTTTTGATCTCTGTTACTCTGGTGTTTCTTTGGAGTTTTAATTTGCAGACTTTCCTTCCTGGTTAAGGGTCGCTTGTGTTTCGTCTCCAAAGAACTGCCTATTGTGTTGTTAATTCTTTTCTTACTGATTTTTTCGGGGTATGCTTGTTTTTCCTTACTTTCCCTTCCAATACCCTGGTGTCTTCTGGGCCCCCAACCTTCCTCCAGCAGGCAGCCCAGTTGGAGGAAAAAGCCTACTGGACTAGGTAGGGCTGGGATCCAGATCCTAGTCCTGTTACCTACCCGCTGTGTGACCTTGGCTGAGTCACCTAAACTCTCTGAGTCACTGTTTCCCACTCTGTAAGTCAGGATGTTCGTTCCACAGGTGGGTTATTGGATGGGTGAGATCATCAATGTAAAAGTGTTTTATAAACTGTGGAAAGCTGTAAAAACATAATACTGCATTAATATTTACTAAGGTTCAAGGGAGCGGTAGAGTTGGGATTCCTAGAGCTCCAGAGGCTCGTCACCTGGTTAAACATGTGGGGAAACTGAGGCCCAGAGAGAATGAACCTGCCAGAGTCCTAAGTCAGAGGCAGGCCTGACTAGGAGTGGGGTCCTGAGTTGTCTCGCTGTAGCAGGAGCCATGGGCAATGTGTCGTTTCTTCGAGAGCATTCTGATTTTTATACTAAATTATCCCAGCTTCCGTGACAGCCTCTCCCTTCCATGGGAGTGCAGTGTGGCTGAACCCCAGGAGGCTGAGAAATCTCTAGATCGGACCCCACTTCTGCCAGCTGTTAGCGCAGTCTCTGCACCAGGTGATGTTACCCTTTTGGGCCGTAGTTACCTTCTCTGTGGAGGGCAGAGGGCTGCTGGAAGGGATTACTGCGACCACAGTGGTAGCGCCCTGCCCGTCTGGCACATGATGGGACTTGGTAAATGGTGTCATTATCGTTGTTTGGCTTTGCAGGAGGCGTGGCGGCCGGGTAAGCAGGGAGCCGGGCTCTGGCGCCTGACACCCTGGGGTCAAGGCCTTGTTCTGCCCTGCCTTGTTGGTAGGACATCTTACTTCACATCTCTGAGGTCATCATGGGAGTCCTAGCCACAAAGCTTTGTGATTTGGAGAATCGGTGGACTTTGAATACCAAGTACTTACACGTAGGAGGCATTTGTAAAAAACAAGTTATGAAAAAAAACACAACTTACTCAAGTGCCTGTATGTGCCAGTGCTGGCCCAGATGTTGGGGGTATAGCAGAAAAGAAGCAGGGTCCCTGGCCTGGGGGAGTTTATGTCCTAGATTCTTGCTTATGCTCATTGTTGTTCTTGGTCATAGTAACAGCTGCACAGTCTGGTCACTGTCACTAGACTCTGCCTGGCCTCTATATAGAAGCTCTAGGACACACACTCCAAGGGGACCTGGGGTTTTCCCTGCCCCTATAGACTCTGCACATGACTTACTTCCTGTGAGATGCTCCTTTTCCATAACCTTAGGGAACTTGACTCAGTCTGCCACCCTCGTTCCCCCACACAAGGACTGAGCGGCTGTAGCCTTGTGGTCCAGTGGCTTGTTTGATATTCCACCAAGACTGGACCTGGCTTCCTGACCCCTCAGCCTGGGTCTCGTTGCTTCATTCGTTGTTCGGCCGTGGGATGTTTCCCTCTCATCCAACCTATGTTTAAGTTCATTTCTTGTGTGCTTGGGCCTGGGGACACAGCTACGAGCCCAGTCCTGCCCACAGGGAGCTGGGCACAGGGCAGCAGAAAACAAGGTGACTTCAGCTGAGGATAAGCCCTGAGAAGAGAATCCGTAAGACAAGGACATGTGATGGGGGGTCCGTGAGCTCCATGAGAAAGGGTGGTCTGGAAGCCCCTGTGGGATGACAGAGAAATCAGAAAGAAAGCAGGTTTCTGGAAAAAAGGTGTTCTAGGCAGTTAGGGGCAGCAAGGGCAAAGGTCTTGTGTGGCAGGGTTTGTTGCTCACAGAACACTCGTCTGACTGTGTGGACAGGATCCAAGGCGGGGGGGCGGGGGGCATCTATGTCAAGAGATCTGGCATATATGAGCATCTTTTCAGAGCAGACGATGAGCTCGTTTTAAATCAGAGCTGGCCTCGCCTGAGGGGATCGCTGTGTCCGGCTGGGGGAGGTGAGTGAGTAAATGCATTTTAGGCTGTCGCTGGAGCTTCCGCACTAGTTTGGAATGAGTAGGGTCTACAAGGCCTTCGGAAGTGGCAGAATGGAGGCATTCCTGGATTCAGAGCAGCTCTGGCAGTGCCCTCCTAACAGATGAGGGCTCCCTCGCCGGCTCGCCACCTAATGGTGTCAGCGCCCACAGCCACCATCGGCAAAGTCAATTTCCACTCCTGGATCTGCGATTTAACGCCCGGCTGCGCAGGGAGTTGCAGAGAACTGAGGTCAGGGAGCTAATTGGGTTGCTTCATAAGAGGGAGGTTCTTAGAATTGGAATATCTGGGCCCAGGGCAGGGTCACGATGCAGAGAAACCAGCAAGGCTTTTTCTGGGGGCTGGGCTGGCTGGAGCCACTGGTAACAGAGCTGAAGTGACAGGGAATAATGTGGAGGCCCTGGACTCCCAGGGACACCACTGCTCTGGGAGGGAGTCCTGGTGCCCCGGGGGTTTATGTTCTAAAAAAAGGCCAGGTGGGCAGCTTGGGGTATTTTCTGTCCTGGATTAATCTCTTCGTAGCAATAGCCTGGGTGGTAGGGACCTCTTCTTCTTGCCCCCTTATACCAGGACCCTCATCCCTCCATCCCGCGCGTGTACTGTCTGTGGTCATCGGCAGCTACTGTTGGCCTTGTGAGGGTAGAGCTTGTGGTAAGGCTGAAGGTCACTCGGCCAACTCCTGTATCTCTGTAGGGTGGACTCTGTCTGGCCAGATAATTCGCCCCTTATTCTAGGTCAGAATTCACTTACTCATCCGTTCATTCATCCATTCGTTCATTCACCTATTCAGTCATATATTTATTCATTTGTTCATTATGGAGCCATAGTCCCTGTCAGGTTCTGCGTTGGGTGCTAGGAGCACAGGCTCAACAGGACAGACTGTCCCCGTTGTCTTAGAGCTTAGAGTCTGCGGGGATGAGAAGGAAACAGACCTGTGCATTGCATACATCATCACCGTTATGATTCTACTTGTCACTGAAGCTGCATGTCAGTTACCGTTGTGAAATACACCTCAAAACACAAGAAGCGGGACCTGCTTGAGGGATCTGATCCATGTGGGATCTCCTGTGTGGTCATGTGCCAGGCCCGGTGCTGCCTTTTGGGAGCAGGGGTCCTATCTGGGAGCTCACTGCCATGGGATTCAAAGCTGACCTCAGGCCTGTTCTGCCCATGTATGTTCTTGCACCTTTTCTTTCCAGGTTCAATGGCATTTTGTGTTTCTACTGTGAATTTATATCCTGCTTTAAAAAAAAATTCAACAGATATTTAAGAACTATACAGTTTTTGCATTTTACTTCCAATTTTTACTTTAAAGCAGATGTAATTAATTAAAGAACGGGCCATTAATTTTACACATTCACAATTCCTTTGGTTCACGTAGGGGGTAACTGCTTTGTTTTTTATTTTTGTTCTAAGTTTTTAAAATTTTTTTTAAAAGTGTATTTATTTTGAGAGAGAGTGTGCACAAGTGGGGGAGGAGCGGAGAGAGAGAATCCGAAGCAGGCTCCGCACTGTAAGCATAGAGCCCAATGTGGGGCTCGAACCCACAAACTGTGAGACCATGACCTGAGCCAAAGTCGGATGCTTAACTGACTGAGCCACCCAGACGCCTCTCCTGTTTTGTTTTTTAAGTGTAACACAAAAGTTTGTGTAAGATTTTTTATTATGAACGAATTACATCTTTATTGAAGAAAATTTGAAGATTGAAAATTGAAGAAATGGACACACGCTTCAAAAGGAAATAGAAACCACACCTAATTTCACTCTCTAGAAGCGACCACCATGAACATGCCTTTTTTTCTTTCTTCCCCTGTACGTTTTTCCTTTAAAAAAAAAAATCAGATCTTATTGTCCGTGACTTTTTCATGGCGTTATATTGGCTAATATATTTTTATTAAGGACTTATTAATCTTTATTAAGGTTTATAGAAGGCGTTTTCTATGGCCTTAAGTTTTTTAACTGACTGTTTTGGTGACGGCAGGTAATGTTTCTCATGGAGGTAATGTGGCTTGAGATTCTGTTTTGTGGTTTCTTCTGTCTTAGCCGGTTCGGTCTTACTCGCAACCTCAGGAAACTCACTGAGTCCGTTTGCCTCTTTCTTTCTTTGTAAAAGGGAGAAACAACTGTCTCTCCCTGCTGGAGTGCGGGTCCTGGTGCCTGGAGTATGCCACAGCCACCACTGGGGAAGCAGGTGAGGAGGGAGGAGGGCCTGGTGGCCAGGACAGTGAAAGTCACCGGCCTTAGGCGGCTGCTGAGCAGAGTTGAACGTGAGCAGCATGGAAAGGGAAGTCCAGCGTAAGGATGGAACTCCTGTACCTCCTCCCCTTGTCCTCACAAACTGGAGGAAGTGCATTTGGTTAGGAATAACCCGCATCCTCCACCAGGCATGCTTCCAGCAGCAGTGTGGGACGGCCGCTAGGCTGCTCCTTGGGAATTGGTGAAGGGCCTGGCCTCCGAGAGCCTCCCCCAAACCCGGGGCCACCCACCCCTGCCCTGCATACTGAGGCTCAGAGACACTGAGCCATCTCAGTCAGACAGTACGTTAGTGGCAGAGCTGGGACTTGAACCCAGGGCTTTTCCTACCACGTCGTCCATTTGAGACTCCTTCGCCCAGGGGGATGACACCCCTCCGACCTGCAAGGAGCTGTGGTGGGGACAAAGAAGGGGTGCGGACCTTGCTGAACTGATGCATATGCGTCATGCAGGAGACACTGCGGTGGTCAAGGACCCAGTAGGGATGTCCACTGGTCGATTCCTTCAGCATATGGCATGCTAGGCCCTGTGCTCAGCTCCATGCCCAGAGCTGTGAGCAAGCAGACCACACTGACCAGCAAAGAGTAAACTGTCGGCAGGTGGAGGCTAATGAGCCCGGTGAGGGAAAGACCACTGTATAGATGGCAGAAGGTTCTGGGCTGCAGTCCCTGAGAAAATTGCTGGAGGTGGAGCTTGAGCTTGGGGTACCCCAACAGCAGTGCCCTAGCAGCAAGGGTAGGACTTTGGCATTGAATGGTAACCAGTGGTAGCCGGGTCTGAGGATTCTGCCGATTAACATGCTGTGTGACCTTAGGCAAATTGCTTGGCTTTTCTGAGCCTCCTACCCTGTTTTCAAAAAGGTGCAAGAATGAAATGATAAGTGGACCCAATGTGTCTGCAGCAGCCTGTGGTCATCGTCACCGGCTTTGTTGCCATTGTCCCTCACGGCAGTGGCAGCAGCTGTGCGGAATCTGGGACACGCTTGGGACCCACACTGCTTGTACACTGTGTTGTGAAATGTAAGTGGAGCCCCGATACTATGCAGACGTGATAGATAGTGCCCTGCTAATGATCTCATGTACCTGCCACACAAATAAGAGAGGGACCGAGGCCTGCTCTGCCCGACTGCCCCTTGAGATGAGGAGGAATGGAGTCATTTCTGGAATTTGCCCTGAGGTCTAACAGGATTCCATTTGACCTGGTCCCACAGTGCACACTGAGCATTCCAGGAGAGCCTGACCATCCTTGAAGTAAAGGTGAAAGGAAAGGCTCATGCCCTGAACTGGGGGGTGGGTAGGGAGAAGCAGGAAAGCTTCTGGAGTTGGGCATACTTCCTGCTGCTCTAGTTATTAAAGCAGCACGGGGCGTCTGTGTGAATTAGTTCAGGGACTGAAGCTGGCTGTGCATCCAGCCCCTCCTCACACTCCACGGCACCGTTCTGGCCTTGTGGGCCGGGGTGGGACTGCCTGGGGCCCAATCCTGCTTCCGTGGCTCATGAACTTGACAGGCTGCGGGTCCCCACTGTCCTGTCTCCTCATCTACCACCCTCATCAGGGCACTGTGAGGGCCAGAGACACTCTGTGCTTCGAGAACAGAGCACAGCGCCTGCCCCGATGAGTGCTTGTTTTTGCTCTCACAACTTGGATTTCCGCCTCCTCTACCCTGCGGTTCCCTCCTTAGCTCAGCCTGCCCCTCCCCCCCATCCTGTTGTCTGTCTAGACCCTCGTCCTCCTGTGAAGTTCCTATGAGGACTTATGTGTGGGGGCGGGTGCAAAAAGCAGGGCAGTGACAAGCAGGGGGCAGTGGGATGACTTAGGTCAGGAGACCCCAGTGGTGGCCTGTGCATGCCTCCCTTCTGATCCTGGCCGGACTCACCCATGGAGGCCTCTCTCTAGCCGTCTCCCCTGCCTTCCCAGGCCCCAGTCTTCGCTTTTGTCCTGAGGAAGAATCCAAGGCTCTCAGGAATGGAAGAGATTTTTTTTTTTTTAATGTTTATTTATTTTTGAGAGAGAGAGAGTGCATGCAAAGGGCATGGAGAGAGGGAGACAGAGGATCTGAAGCAGGCTCTGGGATGACAGCAGCGAGCCCATTGTGGGGATTGAACTCACGAACTATGAGATCATGTCCTGAGCTGAAGTTGGATGCTTAACCGGCTGGGCCGCCCAGGCGACCCAAGGAATGGAAGAGATTTTAAATTTAAAATTTTTTTTTTTCAACGTTTATTTATTTTTGGGACAGAGAGAGACAGAGCATGAACGGGGGAGGGGCAGAGAGAGAGGGAGACACAGAATCGGAAACAGGTTCCAGGCTCTGAGCCATCAGCCCAGAGCCTGACGCGGGGCTCGAACTCACGGACCGCGAGATGGTGACCTGGCTGAAGTCGGACGCTTAACCGACTGCGCCACCCAGGCGCCCCTGGAAGAGATTTTAGAGGACGTCTTATCCAACATCCTCCCAGGCAGGGTTTGGACGTTTTAGCGGCTGCTTGCAAACATGGAAGGACGGGGTGTTCAGTGTCTCTGGAGGCCCCTATTTTGTTCGGGAGACAGTGTTGGTGACATGTGGGTGCTGAGCCGAATCTGTTTCTTTTGTCCTCTGGCTCCCTGTGGACTCTCCCCCAAGCGTCCTGTGTCCCTCCCGATCCTCCCTCTGGTCCTCCCTCTCCCTTTCCCTGGCCTTGCAGCCTCCCTCCCTCTGGCCCTTGGCCCTGGTCCTGCCATTCCTGTTCTGGGTTCCCGGGGGAGCCACCATGGGGTTGAGAGCTCGCTGTGGCCCCGGGTCCTGGGGTGACTCTTGAAGTTTACCTTCTTTCTCCTATTAAAAATAACTCCCTTTGGCTCTTAAGTTGAGTAGAAGGCATCGAACCCTTGATGTGATTCTCTTTCTTTTCTTGTTGCAGGAGATGTTGGTCATGAAGGTTGGGGTTCAGGGAGAGATGAGGGGGCTTTAAGTCTCTCACTGAGGCCAGTTGCGCCCTGGGTCCCAAATGCGAGGATTCCGAGGAGGTGAGTGAGAGCTGGAAGGCTTTCAGAGACCATCTACTCCTGGGGCTTTGACCAGTTTTTGGCCAGAGCCCCCTTCATTCTTTACATAAGAAAGTCAAAACACGAAAAGGTTTCCATGTGGTTCTGTGGACACTGAATGCCGCATACGGGCCTGAAATAAGAATTTATTTGCGTCCTTCCACCCTCATTGTACAGACAGGGACCCTGAAGTGCAGAGAAGCACCCCCATACTTCCACTTATTGGTAGGCAGGAGGAGGGGGCTGGGGTAGCAGGTGGCACCGGGACCAGGAGAGTGGGGACCGTGAGTGGAGTGCTGGGGGGCTCGGCCAGGGGCAGGGCTGTGAGGCTTGTGCACGTACAGAAGCAGGGTTGGGGGGAGACGAGTGAGGGGGGAGGACCCTGAGGCATGGGGGTAGGGGAGACTGGGTCAAACATGGAGGCTGTGGTGGGCTGGTGGATGCTGGCTAAAGGTAGGGAACCTGTGACTTCATGGTGGGATCAAGACTGGCCCCAGTACAAGGATGACGTGATCCTTGGCCGGTGAAGGTGCCAGACCCAGGGAGACCAGGCGTTGGGTTGGAAAGACCTCAGATGCTACTGTTCAGAATTTTCCAGGGGAGGAACCCAGGCCAGCAAGAGCGGGAGGCTGGGATAAGGTCAGTGCCTGTGAATGAGTGAACTCAGGAGTCTCCCAAGTGTGGTCTGCTTGGTGAATTGGCTGGGGGGGGGGGGGGGGGGGCATGAATCAAGTTATTTCATTTAAAAAAACAATTTTTTTCATGTTTATTTTTGAGAGAGAGGGGGGTGGGGAGGGACAGAGAGAGTGGGACAGAGGATCCAAAGCAGGCTTCCCGCTGACAGCAGAGAGCCCGACGTGGGGCTTGAACCACGAACCGTGGGATCATGACCTGAGCCGAAATCGGATGCTTAACCGACTGAGCCACCCAGGCACTCTGAAGTTACTTCATTTTAATAGCTAAGTACTTAAGTGCACATTTGAGAAAATACAGCTAGTATGTATACCTAAGGATAACTCTTAAGGAGAAAATGAACAGATTGAAAGACAGATTCTGGGTAAGAAATAGTAGAGAGGCACAAAGATAAGGTGAAACTAAGGCGGCCAGCATGGGAACATGACGCTCTAGGCCCCACTGCACTAATGACTGACAGATTTGACCCAGGCTGAGCCCTGAGCCCTGAGGATGGGCTCCCCTCGGGACAGAGGCTAGAATGTAAGCACTCATGCCCCCTCCTCCCATTCTGGGTGGGGTGCTTCCCAAGAATGGTGCAGAGAAGGAGGGACCAGGGAGGTTGGAGCTGTTTAGGGGCTTTTCCCCAGGACCTGAGCTTGGGCCCCTTCCAGCCTGATGGGGCACAATGGGCTCCAACCAAAGACATGGGGTTGGGGTCATCTAGGTTGCTCCTAGCTCTGTGACTGGGAAGAACCCCCCTGCTGATCTATGAGATATGGTGGCTGGAGGAGCTGCTTGGGCGGCCTGTCCAACGATGGGCCAGTTAGGTCTACACTGTCTGGGCACGGAGGGCGCAGGCTGTCCGCATGGCGGCCGAGGCACCTCAGGCCGCCGCCGTAGAAATAGCATGAGAAGGTGGAGCTGCTCGGCCCTACGAGGTCCGGTTGGTTCAGATTTTTTTTTCTTATTAAAAAATTATTATTATTGGGGCGCCTGGGTGGCTCGGTCGGTTAAGCGTCCGACTTCGGCTCGGGTCATGATCTCACGGCCCGTGAGTTCGAGCCCCGTGTCGGGCTCTGTGCTGACAGCTCAGAGCCTGGAGCCTGTTTCAGATTCTGTGTCTCCCTCTCTGCTCCTCCCTTGTTCAAGCTCTGTGTCTCTCTGTCTCAAAAATAAATAAACGTTAAAAAAAATTATTATTTTTTATCATCATATTTTGGTTTTGGCTTGAAAGGGGTTGGCTGAAAGAAGGAGACCAGCTGGAAAATCACAATCCATATGGTTACAGGGTAACCAAGAAGCATGGGCTAAGGTATCTTCAGCAGGTTAACTACAGAATAGCAGACCTGGCAGACTTAATGATCCACTGATCTATATACTTCAAGGTACCACTCATTAAGCTCTTTCTTAATAGGCCAGGCAATTTGATTTCAATTTCCTTCAGACTTGGCTCTAACGCCCCCGCAGAGACCTTCCCGGGCCATCCCTACGCACCCTTGATTCAGCTGCATCACCCTGCTTATTTTCTTCACTGCTTCAGGATGATGTCTGACTCACTTCTGTGTATACTGCTTTATTATCTCCCCTCCCACCAGAATGGCAACTTGATGGGGTGCTGGGGGAGAGAGACATGAGAAGAAGCAGGTGGAAAGTGCTTAACACTGGAATCAGAGTTATTGATAGCCAAAATGCAGGCAAGGGAGTTTCCCTCTAGGGATCTGATAGAAGGAAACCAAGTCAAATCTTGATTCAGGAGGTAGGGAAGGGGTGTCTGGGTGGCTCAGTCGGTTGAGCATCTGACCCTTGATTTCAGCTCAGGTCATGATCTCGTGATGGTCTCTTGGTCTTGAGATCAAGGCCCGAGTTGGGCTCTGCTTGGAGCCTGCTTAAAATTCTCCCTCTCCCTTTGCCCCTTCCGCCTCTCTCTCTCAAAAACAAACAGAAACAAAAAGAGGTAGCGAAGTATTAAGGGCATGCCCCAAGGTAATTCAGAAATTTCTTTTTAAGGCAAACTAATCCTATGGGCCAAAAGGAGGGAAGAGCCCTCTTCTTCACCTCTATTTATTAAATAACAGAAGACCTCCTTTGGACTAGGGAAGACACACTCGAGGCGTCAAATCAGCCTGGCCTGTGTCACTTCCCTTCTGGAAGGCACTGAGATAGTCCACTGGCATCTTGTCTCGTAAATGGTAAAATGAAGACCAGAGCTGCCTGCCCGGGGCCATGTGGGACTGGAGCCACCCAGAGCTGAGGGCAAACCCTCAGGGCAGAAAGGGGAGAGGTGCTCATTCTTACCTGAAATCCTTCCTTTAAGACATAATAGGCTGTGTGGCCTTGGGCAGGTCACTGAGACTCTCTGAGCCTTTAGTTCCTGATTTCCAAAAGTGGCCATAATATGTCAGCTTCTGCAGGATTGTTTTTTAGGATTAAATGAGATTAAGCACCTGGCAGGACCTGCCAATAAATTGCTGAATTTATTTAAGGCTCTTATTTTAATGAAGATACTTTTTAATGAATGCATGAAGAAATTTCATGATTACTAGCCTGTGCGACATGAGCAGAACTTTACCTCTGAATCTTTAGGCAAAGTTTGGACTTTATAATAGACCTTGCCATTCAGAGTTCTGCCACCTAGTGGCCGCTTACCCAAATTGCAGGTTCAGGGTTTTTTTTAGTTTAATAAAGTATTTATTACAATTATTATTATTATTATTATTATTACTACCATATTTTGGTTTTGGCTTGAAAGGGCTTGGCTGAAAGAAGGAGACCAGCTGGAAAATCTAAATCCATATGGTTACAGGGTAATCAAGAAGGATGGACTGAGGTGTCTTTACCAGGTTAACTACAGAATAACAGACCTGGCAGAGACGTAATGATCCACTGATCTATATGCTTAAAGGTAGCACTCATTAAGCTCTGTCTTAATAGGCCAGGCAATTTATTTTTATTTTTATTTTTTGTAGCTTTTTTTTTTTTTAACATTTATTTATTTTTGAGAGACAGAGACAAGGTGTGAGCAGAGGAGGGGCAGAGAGAGAGGGAGACACAGAATCTGAAGCAGGCTCTAGGCTCTACGCTGTCAGCACAGAGCCCTATGCAGGGCTCGATCCCACAAACCGTGAGACCATGTCCTGAGCTGAAGTCGGATACTTAATTAACTGAGCCACCCAGGCGCCCCAGTAGGCCAGGCAACTTAATTAGCACTTTGCATACTTTGCATAGCAAAGGACTACTATCCTTCGCAGTCTATTCTACATAGCAAGATCAATATTAGTAGTACCATATTTCATAGGGGGAAACTGAGGCTCACAAGTAACTGAGTCACTTGCTTGATGACAGTGCATAGCCAGCCCATGTATCAAAGCTGGAATTTGAACCAGGCAGTCTGATTCCGAAACCTGTGTGTGATCTTAGCCTTCTTACCATCTCTCAACCAAGGCCAGGCCAAATATCTGCTCTGTTCCTGGACCCTAGAGAGGTTAGTGGGTTACGTTTTTGGTTTCTGCCTGCAGCTGACCTAAAGAAATAGTATGTCACCCCAGAACCCGGGTTTACACGCTATAGTCCTGATTACAGAGCACCCATCATTTCACTGGATCCCACTGAAGGCAAGTGTAAGATGATGGAATTATCTGTTCCTCCCCTTGCTCCCTCCCCCCAAATCAGGTGGCTGGCCTCTTTGGGAAGGTGGATGTTCTCTGAGTGGCTCTGAGAGAGAAGCAGGTTTTCTGCTTGCACTTTGAGAACATGAGTGTGAACCTACCCACCATCAGCAGGGAGGTGGCTGGAGCGTAAGGAGAAAACAAAACCACTGTGTTTCTTTCCAAGTCCATTTGGCTGATGGTGCAGGCCTGGCATGACTGGTGTGGAGATGAGGACCGGTCCCCACATTGAGCGGGCAGAGGGCTGTCCTAGCAACTCCCTGGCCCCCGGCGAGGATATCCTCCTGGGCCAGGGGAGGAAGTCTGCCCCACACTAGGAAACAACAGGCTTCTTTCTGTACAGTTGGACGCCTCTGCCCATTTCCCACGCTGGCTTGGCTGGCAGGGAAGGGTGTGGGCTGGGGTGTAAAGTTCATGGAAGCGGGGCTGGGACCTGAGGGGGTGTTTGTGCAGAGAGCTTCAAAAGCCCGCAGATGCAATCCTGTACCTCCAGCCTTTTCCCCTGCTTCAGGAGATGTGTCTGGGTGAGGCCAGCTGGAAAGATTCCCTGATAATAAAATAATTGTTCAGAAATGATAGTTT
This sequence comes from Acinonyx jubatus, assembly GCF_027475565.1. Taxonomy (NCBI): domain Eukaryota; kingdom Metazoa; phylum Chordata; class Mammalia; order Carnivora; family Felidae; genus Acinonyx; species Acinonyx jubatus. The sequence goes on along the minus strand of NC_069380.1, from coordinate 194,220,103 downwards.
ATTCAGGGCTCCCAAGGGAAGCCCTGCTTTTCCTTCTTCCTGCTTTTCTCTCTGAGCCCATGGGACACCAGAAAACTGAGGATGTGTGGAGAGATGGTATGGGGTGTAAGACTTTATTGAAGGGGAGAGTCAGGTTTTACAACTTCAGAGGGAATCTAGAGCCTTGTTTTCAATGTAAAAAGTCTAGAAATCTAGAACCCTCTCAAATCATCAATTTATGGAGATCCTTTGGTTTCACATTCCTCCCGAAGTAAGGAAGCTTCTCTCAGCATCCCCAGAAAATGCTGTACCCACTTATCGGTGCACCTCCTGAGACAGAACATTTCATTCCCACCGCGGGGTATCCCATTGCGTTTGGACATCTGACAGCTTAGCTGTTCCTTTTGTTGAGCTGAGCTTCTCCCTGGAACTTTCTAGCATTTGTCCATATTCTTCTATGTAACATCTTGCATTTCCCCCTTACAAATGATAATCAAGGTGGCTAAATGATAAAGAGCAGGAGAGGTGGGTTCTCCCTGGGACAGGGAGCGCATCGAGGGTGGAGGAATTTGCTTTTCCCCTCCTTGGGTCTTTGCCCACAGTGGAGGGACCGCTGGCCACTTCCTTCTTCTGGGTTTTAGTTTCTTTACTTACACATTGATTGGGGGCTGTATTAGCTTTTCTATTGCTGCTATAACCATTTCACACTAACGTAATGGCTTAAAGCAATACAAATTTATTATCTTTTAGTTCTGGAGGTCAGAAGTCCAGAACAGGTCTCACTGGGCTAAAATCTAGCTGTTGGCTGGCCCATATTCCTTCCTGGAGGCTCTAGGACAGAATCCATGTCCTTTCCTTTTCGAGCTGCTAAAGGCTGCCCACACTCCTTGGCTTGTGGTCGCATTGCTCTAACCTCTACTTATATCATTGCTCCTTCTTCTGTGGCTCTGACCCTCCTGCCTCCCTCTTATAAAGACCCTGTGATTACATTGGGCCCACCGGATAATCCAGGATAATCTCCCATCTCAAGATCCTTAGCTTAATCCTATCTGTAAAAAACGCTTTTGCCTTGTAAGGTGACACATTCATGGATTTGGGGGATCAGGATGTAGGCATCTTTGGGGGACGTCGCTTGCTGTAGGGATGAACTCCATGATCTCTGGAGCCCCCTCAGCCATGTGTTAGCTCAGCACTGCCCCTCAGATGCACCCCCCTCCTTCCCTCCGGGTTGCAGGACCCCCTTTCTCTTGCAGAGTCTGGATTCCTAACAGGCAGAAATGCTGAGGTCCTGGAGGTGCCTACTCTGGCTGTCAGATTCTGTTCAATTTTCTTATGACTCAAGTGAAAACGCACCGAATTTTTACCCTTCCAGGAGCCATATTTCTGTTGTCCGATAGCACCCCTCAAAGTGCAGAGAAATATGACCTTATCTCTGCCCTCAAAAAAAGTTGATCATCCAGTTAGGAGGAGACATAGGCAGTCAGTAGCTCTGTGCCCTTAGCAAGTAACTTACCATTTCTGAGTCTCAGTTTCTCCATCTGTTAACTGGGAATAGTAGCACCTTCTTTTTCCTCCAAGGGTGGCGTTAAGCTAAAAATCAGGAAATATTTTGGAAATACAAGGGTTTATTGGGACGGCATGAGATACCTTGAGCAATACCAGAGCAGTCATAAGGACTTACGTGATTAAACGTGACCCAAAATTATTATAGGGTAAGGCCGGCTATGGCTTAAGTTGGTGGGGGCCACTCTGGAAGAGTTGAGGACCTTGGGCTTTGGAAAATCATCACCACTGCCAAATTGCATGTTCTAGAACCTCGAAGAAATGGAATGGCTGGTTTATTGAGGCTAAGACAAGAGTACAAATGGAAGTTCCCAGCCTGCATAGTGTGGGGTCTCATGCACACGCACGCAGGTGCCCCCAGCTGAGTGTCCAAGCTCCTTCTGCCTTTTTCCCTGCAGCCGACAGCTGCTCAGTCACCCCTTGAGCCTAGGAGTAGAGTACGTGTACCCTGTGTGTGCTGTGCTGTTGTCCTGTGGATGATGGACCTGAGTGGGGGCGGCAGGGGGAGGTCTGCACAGGGTCTGGGAGCAGGGTCAGCGCCATTTAGGCATTTGGGGTCTGGGGGAGGGCCAAAGCAATGCCCTCTAAGATGCAAAACCCAGAGCGAGGGCCCTGATTGCCCAGGTCTAAAGAGCTATTCAGGGGGCAGGGTTGTGGGCAAAGGCACGGAGGCAGGATCTAGCTGAGTGTGGTCTCAGACCTGTGAGGTCAGATTTTGGGGGTGGGGAAGGCATGGAGTAATGGGTACCACATACCGTGTTGCACTGTGTGCTACAGAAATTTTAGTAGAAGTGTTTTCTTTTCCTCTGCCAATTTTATGTAGAAAGATATAACAAACAGTATTTCTTTTTCCTTGTTCTATTTGCCTATCTGGCAGCACCAATTATTATTATTATTATTATTATTATTATTATTATTATTATTATTTTTAATGTTTATTTTTCAGAGAGCGAGAGAGAGCAAGAGAGAGAGAACACGAGTGGGGAAGGGGCAGAGAGAGAGGGAGACACAGAATCCGAAGCAGGCTCCAGGCCCTCAGCTGTCAGCACAGAGCCCGACACGGGGCCCGAACCCGCGAACCCTGAGATCATGACCTGAGCCAAAGTCAGACGTTCAACCAACTGAGCCACCCAGGCACCCCTGGCGGCACCAATTAAAAAGCCTTACCCAGGGGGCGCCTGGGTGGCTCAGTCGGTTAAGCTTCCGACTTTGGCTCAGGTCATGATCTCGCGGTTCGTGAGTTCAGGCCCCGCGTCGGGCTCTGTGCTGACAGCTCAGGGCCTGGAGCCTGTTTCGGATTCTGTGTCTCCCTCTCTTTCTCTGACCCTCCCCCATTCATATTCTATCTCTCTCTGTCTCAAAAATAAATAAACGTTAAAAAAAAAAAAAAAAGCCTTACCCTACCTTACTTCTCATGGGTTTGCTGGTAAATGGGTAACAACCGGCTTCGGGGTCGTCTGAGGAGCCCGGAATTTTAGGATTTGCCAGGTTGTGTGATGTAAATTTCCCTACTGTGGCCAATTTCACGCCACCACTGTGATGCCACTGAATATCTCTCCAAGCTGGCTCCGGCTTTCATCTGCTTTACATTTCATTTTAATCCTCAAACGATCTTGTGATTTAGGTGCATCATCCCAGATTTGCAGACAGCAAACAGACTCAGAGAGGTGAAGGTTTCCAACCCAAGCCTGCCAGATTCCTAACCTGAGGGTGCTATACTGAGCCTTTCTCCCTCTTGTGGACTTAATTCCGTCCCGCCCCCCCCCCGCCCCAAAACCCTGCCCATTATTGTATTGATGCCCTAAACCCCAGTGTGACTGTACCCGGGGACAGGACCCTTAATGAGGTAAGGTTAAGTAAGGTTAAGTGAGACCCCGGAGAAGAGGCCACGTGAAGACACGGCAAGAAGACAACTGTCTATGAGCTGAGAATCCTCACCAGAACCAACCCTGTTGGCACTTTGGTCTTTGGTCTTGGACTTCTAGCTCCCAGAACTGTGAGAAAATACATTTCTGCTGTTTAAACCTCCCAGTCTTTTGTTCAGGCAGCCCTGGCAAATGAATCCATTCTTTTTTCTTTTTTTGCATTTTTAAAAATGTTTATTTGTTTTTTTGAGAGAGAGAGAGAGAGAGAGAGAGAGCGAGTTGGGGAGGGGCAGAGAGAGAGGGAGACAGAGAATCCGAAGCAGGCTCCAGGCTCTGAGCTGTCAGCACAGGACCCCACGTGGGGCCCGAACTCACGGGCTGTGAGATCATGACCTGAGCGGAAGTTGGAGGCTTAACCACCTGAGCCACCCAGGCGCCCTGCAAACGAATCTATTCTAATGGTGTGGCCCTAAAACCCTAGGGCCATAGGCATTGTCCTGCCAGCTTTTTTGCAGGAGATTTGCCCTTGCAACAGGTCCTGGGGAACGTCTGTGCAGCAGGACCTTAGAGGTCACCCCTAAGGTCTCTTTCCCGGTGACCGGTGCTGTCGCTGCCAGACCTCACGTCGCCTCTCCCCTCACCACACCAAGGTCAGTGAGGGCTAGATGGAGCCCCAAAGGCATAGAGGGGTTGCAGGGGCATTTCTTTCCCCCAACTGCTGGTGTCAGCTGTACTGTAGGGATTCTCAGGGGGTTGGCATTCAATGTCAGAGCCCTTGGGAGCTTTGAAAAACTCTCACCCTTCTGGTCTACTAGCAACTCCCTGTGAGTTCAGCCAGGGTGACTGATCTGGAGAATGTGACTGAGAATTGGGGTGGGGGTGGGGAGGAGGGGAGACGGTAGGTCCCAGAAGGGCCAAGAGGAGAGTTGGGCGGGCAGCCGGACTCCCACGTGGCTTCTGATCTGTGGCTGTGGGGTGTGGTCAGGGTGCACATCATACAGCGAGAGGAACCAGCAGAGTCCAGAAGCAGGTTGGGCGTACCACAGCCCCACGCCGTATTGGGGGTGGAGAGCCCTTCGAGGGTCCGCTCTGACCTACCACGTGACCTTTAGATAAGCAGACCCAGGAGCAACGTTTGGTGTTGGGCCAGAGCAGCTTTGGTGGTGAAGGCCTTTGCTGTGAGCATGCTGGGCTGGTGGTGATGACGTTCTAGGAGGGAGTTTGGCAGGGACATTGTTGGACCCGTGGATGGTAGGTTAGGGTGTGGTGGGTCTGTGTCAGGCTGGCGGTTGGGGTTTGTGCTAATGACGTCGCGACGTTTGGTAACACGGACGTGGCTGTGGGGGCTGCGTGGTGTTGCTGTGACCTTTGTTGTGTTTTCTAGAACTGAGCGGTGGAGGTGGTGCACGGGGAGGGGGGGGGAATTGGTGGCACAGTGCTTGTGACCCTGCGAAAGGCGTTGTGGCAGCATTCACGATGCCCGTGTCCCGTGTTGACAGTCCCACCACGGAGGCATCTGGCCTTCAAGGTAAGGGTGCTGGCTGTGGTGCTGTTGGAGAATGGTGTTTTCTCCCGGGCTGTGGTGCTTGCTGTTTTTGGTTACCAGTGCCGGCTGGGCTGGTGCTTTCGGTCTGTGACTTCTTGGTGTTTGGGGCGGCCACACGGGCTTTGACAGGGTTGGGGGACAGAGGTTGCTAAGGTGAGGGCTTCGGCAGTCAGGTGAGACCTACCTGCCTTTGATTAATCAAAACAGCCCCAGAGGAAGCACAGCCTTGCCCCCCAAGCCTGATGCCCCCAGTGCCCCCCTGTCAGTGTCTCTGGCCGGTGTTTTGGGGGGTGTGGCTCATGACTGAACCTGGCAGTTGGTTTTTCTCAGCCGATGCCTCCCGCCCCCACAGAGGGAAGCCGGCTGTGGCTCCTTGTCTGGCTCATGGGTCAGGATAGGGTGAGACAGCTTCTACTGTCCCTGCCAGGCTGCTCTCCTCCAGCCTGACCCCTCCTGGTCCCCTCCCTTTGAAAGGAAGCCCCCACCCCTCACCCCAGCCTTGTGAGGTTCCGCTCTCTTGAATGCCTGTTGAACTCCTACTCACTCTTCAAAGCCTAACTCCTCTTCCAGGAAACCTCCCTGATTGACTTTCTCTCCCCAACCCTGAGTGATCTCTGCCCATTTGGGCTTCTGCCGGGCGTTGCTTACTCCCAACTTTGCATGTTGCCTCCCCACTGGATTTGCTCCTTGCTTAAGTAAGCATTTATTGGGTACCCAGCATTTGCCAGCCTTGGGCAAGTGAACACAATAGCATCCCATCTTTGTGGAAAGGGATGAGGTTGGGGGAAGACAGACAATAATCAAGGATCCAAATCAGTGCGCGGCTGCACACTGAGAGAGTGCTACGAAGCCACCAGATGTGGTGGGCGGGGGGATGGGGGGGGCACTCAAAAGCCAGGAGGGCCCCTGAGGTGGCCCAGGCAGGGTGGCTTTTAGCCTCGCTGGAGACCGAAGGTGGAAGCAGGTAGAGCAGCGGGGATCGGCCTTTCAGGGAGGAGGTGAGTGTGAACTTCTGCAGGAGGAGACCTGATTGCCTGGGCTTGATGGTGACTCTCTGGGACTGGGTGACTGTGGTCAGGGCCCAGGGTGCCAGGCCCTCCTGCGCCTTCCTGGTGTTTCTCCAGGATGTCGGTGCTCTGTCCCCAGGATCCCACCCCACCCTGCATGGGGCCCCACTGCAGCCTGCGTGGCCAGTCCCTCAGAAAGGAGGTATCTGCTGGTGTGCCTCAGGGTCCCAGCCGGAGCCCTGCCTGTTTTGGCCATTTTGTAATTAAATTTTTTTTTTAACATTTATTTATTTTTGAGACAGAGAGAGACAGAGCATGAATGGGGGAGGGGCAGAGAGAGAGGGAGACACAGAATCGGAGGCAGGCTCCAGGCTCTGAGCCATCAGCCCAGAGCCCGACATGAGGCTCGAACTCAAGGACCGCGAGATCGTGACCTGAGCTGAAGTCGGACGCTCAACTGACTGAGCCACCCAGGCGCCCCTGTTTTGGCCATTTTAGCACCAGTTAGGAGAGCAAATGAGGCCTTTGTCCTGAGTTCAGCTCTGCCCTGATGCCCTTTGTGGAGAGGCCAGGATGACAGCGGCATCTGAGCCCCATTAGGAAGTCGAGGGCTTGGTACCTCGTAGCAGCCGTGAGGCAGGGAGCTTGGCGAAGCCCCCTGCCCCACTCTGTTGAGAGGGCACAGGAGGGTTGCCGCTAACTAACTGTGTGCAATGAGCCCCAATTCCCCCACCCACAAAATGGGGCTCAAAATATAACATAGTTTTATATCCTTAAGAAGTGTAACTGGGGTGATACAGGTAAGGCACTCAGCAGTGGGTGTGGCACGGAGTAAGGGCTCAATAAAGATTCGCTGCTGCTATCGTCCTGCTGGGGTCTGGTCCCATGACGAACTACTTGACCACAGGGATCACAGCTGAGTATTAAATTGGGGCTTGGGACGATCTCTCAGACTCCCAGCTTTCACATTGGTTCATTGGGCATGCAGGCTGCATTGCATATAACCCAGGCCTTTCAGGGAGTCAGGTGTTCAGGGATACGCATGACTGAGTGGCTGCCCCAGGTGTGACCTGCCTGCTGGGCAGGGTCTGAGCCTCACCTGATCTCCCCTCTGCCTCTGCTCTGCACTGAGCCCGATACTGTCCTTTGCAGCTAGGCCCCATTGGCTTGCTCAGAAAATGGCCACAGTCCTCCAGGACCCGCTCAAGGGATGAGGTGGCAGGTTTGAGAGCTGAGGACCTTGTGCCCAGGGGTTGGGTTCTATCCATAGAACCCCCAGAGTCCTCTGGGGAACTGGCTCACAGGATGGATGAATACCAGGCCCCATCCCAGGTTTTTGCTTGGTCCGGGACTGGGATTGGTCTATGGGTTCTGGAGTCCTCATGCGTGGGTAGCTCTGACATAGCTAGCCCACAGACTGGCGTTTGGAGGCCATGAATCCACATTGAACAGAGAGGAAACTGAGGCCCAGCGTGGGAAGTGGAGACTTGGCCGAGGCCCCAGAGTGGGTGATTGGCAGAGCTGAAACCTCAGTCTAAAACTCTGGACTCTACATCCAGTGCTCCTCACTGCCCAGCATGGCCTTTTGTGGTGGTCCCTCCACCTCAGCTCATGTGAGACTCGGGACCACAGCCCAACTGAACAACATGTCCCCCAGCCAGAGAGCTTGTGGCTTGTGCTGGCCGCCATGGGGTAGGCACCAGCAATGGGGCTGGTTACACAACTTCACCTGGACTGGCCTCCCTTTCCTCATTTGGTGGGCGTGTTCATGCACAGTGATGGGTGTGTGAGGGGTGTGTAGGGGTGTGTAGGGGCAGCTCCCTGCCATGGAGGCCTCTGGACAGCCTCACGTGGGTGAACTCTCACCCCTCCTTGGGGTTTTATTGCAGTAGCCATAACTGTGGGGGCAGGGGCAGGGACATAGCAGCAAACCTGTCATCTGCCAACTCTCTGTAACCTTAGACGGTTTCCTTGGCCTTCAGTTCCTTCTCTTTGAAGGAGCTCATCATTCTTGCCCTGCCCACTGCCTGGGTTGCTTGGAGGGTACAGTAGAGTGAGGCATGGACAGGCTTCCTGGAAGGGAGAAAATCATGTCTGAGATGTCACACAAGCGGAAACTCCCCTTACAGCGCCCATGGCAGACAGAACTAATCAATCACCATACTCTGTCCTCTGAATCTGGACAGATTCCTTTGCCAAAACAGGGCTTCGGGCAGACTTCCCAATCCATTGGAGCTGGCACTCGAGACCAACATTTTCTGAGCGATCTAGAAAGGGATGCTGAGTCTGCAGCTGGGCATGTCTTGTATTGAAGGCTTCAGCTAATGACACCTACTTCTCTTCGTGTCCTAGGATGGGAGCCAGGAAGTACTCAGGGCTCTGGGTCTCTGGCTTTCAGCTCCGCGTCTGTCTTTTGACTCTCTTCTCCCCTTTCCCCTTTCCCCCTGCCCTGTGCCTCTCTCCACAGTTGGCAGGGAAGGGAGTTGTGGTGCTAGGTGCTGGATGGTCCATAAGGAAAGTAAATCAAGTGAGATAGAGATCAGTTAATCGATAGAATCCTCCCTTCTTCCCCTCCCTGACCTCCCCTTAACTGGCTTCCAACACAACCAAGCTGTCTGAGGCCAACATTGCCCCCTAGTGGTGAGCACTGAGAGCATGCTGACTGTACCACGCACTCTCCATCGTTCCTTTTCTTCCCTGCCCAGGCATGACCGCATCGCTTTACCTCCATCTTGGTTACGAGCTTTCTTTTCCACTTCTACACTTCTCTGACAGGTGTCATAGAAAAGACAACAGAGCATAGGGATAAATGTCATGAAGGGGCACTAGGCTGGGAGCAAGAGGAGTTGACTATAGCTTCCTTCCCATTGCTACCTTACTGTGCGACCAAATTCCTGCCTCTCTGTGGGCCTTAGTTGCCCCGTCTGCACTGTAAAATTGGCCTATGTTCAGTGTGTCCCGAAAGGGGTGCCAAAATCCTTTTAGTCTGGACAGCTTTTCGCCGCATGTAGGACTGCCCGTGCAGTCGGGACAGTTAGCATCTCAGGCACCCAAATCATTGTACCAACTTGGAGCTCGCAAATGCCCCTTAGCAGTGGTACCGCCCACGGTTGGCATCCCGAGACCAGGGAGTCTTGAGATCATGCACGAGGTGGATGCTTCTGCCTAGGGTGCGGTGAGTTCACCAGGTGGCCCTGGTGGGACCAGGGGAATGGTCCACCCAGAGGGACCGTGGCCTTAGCCTTTGGACCTGCGTTTGTATCTATGCTCAGCCACTTGTGAGCCCTAAGCCTTCGGACAAGTTTGAACAAGACTGTGTGGTTCTCAGACGAGGATAGAAATAGGCCGGTAACCCTTTCCCTCTAGCAGCAGATGGGGTGAGGTGCTCTGCGTGTACTCGAGGGCACGCACCCTCGTACTCCTGACTGGCTCTTGGCCCCGACTCCTAACCCCACCCCCTGCCCCCCGCCCTTCCACCACAGGAACAACCGTTTCCGGCACGTTGCGCTTTTTTGTTTGCAAGAGGGAGGCTGTTAATCCCATTTGCGGGTGTGGGGCCTGCGGCTCAGAAAGGTGGTGTGACTGGTCTTAATTAAGCAGCAGGGTCAGGGATAGGACTCCGTCTGTGTCCATTTCTGTCATTGTCGCTGTGTGTGCTGGGTCTCAGCTACCGTTTGTCGAGCGTTATGCTGTGTGCCAGGGCTTTGGAGAAATGTTCCCAGTCATCTCAAACACACACGCACACATACACACTCTGCCCACTTTACAGATGTGGAAACTCGTCTTCTGAGAGAAGTCCCCAAATGCGTGCCAAGGCTGCCCAGGTTGGCACAGCCAGGATCCGAGGCCGCTCCTTCTGTCTCCAGAGCTTGCCCCCCCCCCCCCCACCGCCCCACATCTCTTTCCACTTACCTCCCAAAGCCCCCCACCCCCTGGGCCATGGCCAGGCCACGCTCAGTGGTAAGGCCTGGCCTGAGTTGTGCTGACAGCCAGGAGTGGGAGGGGGCACACTGGGCTCTGTGCCCAGGAATGTGTTGGGAAATTCCACTGCCATCCCACGCTACCCTCCCACGCTGGGAGGGAAGAGTTAAGTGGCTGCCTCGTCCCTCATGGATCACCGAGGCCTCTTCACTCCTTTTACAGCCTGGGTCTCCTCAGGAAACTGCCTGTGCCCCCCCCCCCCCACCCCCGCCCCTCCATCCCAACTTTTTGCCTTCTTTGGTCCTCTCTCCCCATGAGGCTGTACCGCCCCACCCCCTCCCAAGCTCTAGCTTCCCAAGCAGGGAACACTTGGAAGTAGGGATTGAAAGCTCTCTTCTGACAACACACGCAGAGCGGCCGGCTGCTCACGCGTACGGACCAGCATCAGCTGGTTCTCGGCACATACCTTGTGCTCTTGGGGAGGGCATACGGGAGGCATCCCCCGGACCGAGGGCGGTGAGGGGGCCTGTGTCCCTGGCAAAGAGATTTCATCTCTCTCTTACCCCCAGCCTACAACTGGGCAGGAGGTGAGGAGGTTTGTGAGGCTTCTCGACTCCACCTGGACCTCCAGTGGCCAGGGAGAACCCCGACAGCAGCGGAAGGAGGCTCCGAGCAGGGCTGCAGGCTCTCTGGGTCAAGGGGATGTTCAAGGCTATCTGTCTCCTGGAGACCACCCACCATCTGGTGCTTGCATCCCCCCCCCCCCCCCCCCCCGCCACCCCACCACGCAGGCTGTGTTTGCACACGCCCAGTCTCAGAGCCCTCACTACCTCCAAGGCCGCCTGGAACCATCTTTGGGCGGCTCTGGCTGTCCCAGGGCTTCCTTAGGATAAATGAGCTACAGGCTTAGCTTCGTGGGACCTCACAGAGTGAAGCTCACCCCTCCCCTGCAAGTCCCAGCTCTTCCCACCCCCTTCCGCCCAGGCTTCCCCGCCAACACAGGAGGCCAGACATCCTGGATCTGTAACTGTCTGGCTGTGGCTGGCTAATCTCAGACAAAATCTGGCGCTTATGGCCTCAGTTTCCTTATTTGAAAAAAAGGAAGTGGGACTGTGTGATCTCAGAACCTCCCCTCCACCATTTTCTAGGAGTCCATGGGAAGCGATTATCCAGAAGGTTCTAGAAGCATCACACAGGGGAGAGATGACCTGTGTCTGATGTCTTGTGTTTGACAGTGAGTTTCCTGGCAGACCAGTCTTAGGGAGCAGGTGCCCTAGACTAGGTCCCAACAAGACCTAGTTTTTGAATGTCACAGATTGAAGGGCCCTCCTCAGCCCCTCCTCAGAAGGGTCTTCCCTAGATTTCTGTTGACTACTAGATAGTTTCAGGCTCCTCCTCACCACACAGAAGCCCCATTATGATCTGATCACAGCCAGGCTCTGAATCGGAGCGCAGCTGTGGGAGAGTCCTGAGTTTTTAGTCCCACCTCCGCTGCACCTTGGCCACCCACCATGGGCAGATCAGTAAGCCTCTCTGACCTCGAGTCTCCCCATCTTTTAGACAAATGCAAATTCTGGTGCATCGTAAGCGCTCAGAAACAGGCACTCCTGCATCTGGGGGAGGGGCTGCCTCTTCTGCCCTCAAGGTCAAATTTTGGTACGCCCTCCCCCCCAGAGTGTGGCTGGACCGCCTCGGGCACCACACGACACTCCTGCCTTCAGGTTTTTATCGACCATCTGCTGTATACCAGAAACGGAGGGTACAGTGATGGAAAGACGGACAGGCTGCTGCATTCACGAGCTCTCTAGAGGCACAGAAATGAGGAAGCAAATCAGGAGACAGAATGGGGGCAAGTGAGCGGCCGCTGAGGGGTGCAGAAGAGGAAATAATGGGAGACGGGGCCATCAGGAAAGGCTTGTGCCAGCATCGACTTTTGAGACGTCTGGCAAGAAAGAACATTGGAAAGAGCCTGGACGGGCCCCGATTGGAGGCTGGTGGGGTGAGGGCACAGACCTGCAGGGGAGGGCGACATGAGTGGAGTATGCCAGGTGGTGAGGTCAGGGCAGGCACTGTCTCCCCCCCACCCCCACCCCCGCCCCCGTGTTGCTGTGCCCTGGTGCTTTGTTGCTCTGTGATGTTTGATAGAGTGTTGACAGAGTCCCTCCACGTTGGAGTTCTCCTGTTTCCGTTGGCATTTACTAACACCCTCTGGCTGGCAGCAAGGGAGTGACCGTTTCCCTGTCCCCAGGCTGAGAGGAGATGTGGGTGAAGGGCCTTGTGTCCTGGGTGGGGTGGAGGGGGAGGGACCGGCAATGAGTGCCTGGGCCTCCAGGTGGAAAGGCCGCGTCTGCTGCAGAGTTTGGGGGTGAGCAGGAGTGGGGGAGCAGAGCCATTGTCAGCCCACAACACCCAGGAGGGCGAAGCCCCAAGCACGGCTTCTGATACGGTGATGAACCCTGAGTGGACGGCAGCCGGAGCCAAGTGTGGCCCAAGGCCTGGCCCCAGGCCTGCAGGGTTCAGATTCTCATCCTGACCTGTCAACAGTCCTCAGTATGACCCAGGTTGGCTCGCTTGACCTTGAATTGGGTGCAGGATTTCAAGTCAAACCTTACCTAATGTTCGGTGGGCAGAGTCCAGCGCTGGGAGGACGGGATCTGGGTTCCAGTCTGGCTCTCTACCATCTTGCCACTAAAGCTGAAGAGGACCCTTCTCCCTACTCTGCACCATGAGAAGCTTAAACTACGAGTTTCTAAGCCCCTTCTTGCTCTGACAGCTTGTAATTCTGATTTATCCTAGTTTTACAGGACATTGGCAGGAGGGTTTTGGGGGGAGGGGAGAGTGAAGTATGAAGCATGATGAATCTCAAAAACTGATGGATAATTCTGAACATTCAGATATCTTTTTTAATTTTTCTTTTAATGTTTATTTTTTGAGGAAGGGAGAGAGAGAGAGAGAGACAGAGCATGAGCGGGGGAGAGGCAGAGAGAGAGGGAGACACAGAATCTGAAGCAGGCTCCAGGCTCTGAGCTGTCGGCACAGAGCCTGATGTGGGGCTTGAACTCACGGACCATGAGATCACGACCTGAGCTGAAGTCGGACGCTTAACCGACTGAGCCACCCAGGCGCCCCAGAACATTCAGATGTCTTAATAGAAGTCGGAGGTGTAGAACTAGGGAGAAGATGGTTCTGTCACCACAACAGGCAAACAAATATGCTCTCAGGGAAGGAGGAACAAAAAGCCAGATGCCTTTAAACCATGTATTCTTCCAAATGGTAGGGGCTGTAGCAGCGTGCAACCCAGAGGAAACCAGATTCCAGGGAGGGCGTGAGATTTGCCTGCAAATACTTGACCTTGGAGAGGATGGCGCTGGCGAGCCGAGGTTGCAAGGGGAGGTTCCCACTCAGGCTCTGGAGGAACTTCCCATATGTCCAGAACTGCCCCCAGATGGAATGAGCTGGCCTGCCTTGGATGATAGGGTGTTTCCTGTCCTGGGAGATAGGAGAGGGCAGGTGGGACGGTCACCTGGCAGGCCGGCTGGTCTTTGTCCTCTGGAGGACCGGACTGGATGATCCCTGCCAGTTCTGTGTGGATGCCATTCCGTGAGGCGAGTTCAGGTCCGAGCCTGCCAACTCCTGTCGCGGGCCGCCGGGATAGTCACTCAGCCTGTGTGTGCCTCAGTTGACTCATGTGACAGGAGAGAGAATACCTGTGTGTCTCTCGGGCTTGTCGTCGAGATCAGTCGAGGCCACGGCTGCGGAGTCCTTTGTGTGGGGCAACCCCAGATTTGAGCAAGAGATGATTATCGTTCTCTCTGCATTGTCTGCTTGGCACCCATGTCGGCTGATATTTGGGTGGCGGGCTGGGGGGAAGGAACCCCTCTTCCCACAGCTCAAACTGACGGGTCTATATAGTTGAGTTTCTGCCTTTAGGAATCTAGTCTTTGGGGGCAACAGAGGGAAGAGTAAACCCTGAAGCAGGGCTACTACTACAACCTGGTGTGAATGTTGGCATGGGCACTGGCCGAGACAGACATTACCCATCAAGCACCGTATTCGTCCTGCTGACTTTGGATATGGCTTAAAATCCTCAAACACATGATGACAGCTACTATTAACTGTTAGGATTTGGCCTATGAGAGAAACTCTATTTGCTACCCCTAAATAAAGGGAAATTATTAATGCCATTTGTGGTCAGTGCAAGCAAGCGACTCAGTAAATGCATGACGGGGAGTGGCTGTGCTGGCAGGGAGTAGGGCTTGGGACAGCTGGGAGCTAAATTAAATTAGGCTGGGATGGCTTCTTGGTGGAGGTGGTGGTGGGCTAAGTCCAGGAGCGGGGAGAGTAAGAGAAGAAGAGAGAAGCAGCAAGGGCATTCTGGGCCATTGGTATGGCGTAAGCAGGAACTCCGGGTGGCGGTGGGTTGGGAGTAGGGCTCGCGATAGCTTGGACCTGTGGTGAGTGAGCACTGGGCTGGGTGTCAGGTCACTGATCTGCCACCCTTTCACTCTGTGGCCTCGGGTAAGGCCCCTTCCCTTTGTGTGAGGAAAGGAGCGAGCATTCGTCTGAGATCCTGCAAGCTCTTAAGAAGCTCTGAAAAAACCGTTTCTGCAAAGACCAGCATCTCTGACACACACATGCACACACGCACCCCTCTCCCCAAGCAGTGGGTTCCTAATGAATGCCTTGTTGGTGGCAGCATATTAAAGTGTGATCCAAATGACTCAGAAATCTGGGGGCTGGAAACAGTAAGTACACCGGGGTAGTTACCGGGGATAGAAGCAGGATGTGGGCTGAGTGGGGCTTGGACTTGACAGATCCCTGGATTTCCAGAGGATGGAGTATTTTCCCTGAGGTCAGCAGCAGGTTGAGGTCCAGAGCAGCCGAGCTGGGTATCCGGGCCTCGGCATCATTTCAAGGCGCCCTTTCATTCTTGGCCAAGAGAGAGGGGAGGCTGGGCAGGGGCAGAGGGGCTGACAGGTTCTCATCTATTTATAGCTGGGATTTGGGGTCACGCGGTTCTGGGTGCTGGGGTGGCCTGATGCTTGGCTTTGCCAGCCAGTCACAGGGCAGCTGGCCCCAGGGTCCTGCACATTAGCAGGTGCCCTAATGTGAACCCACAAGGCTGGCCTGGGCTCTGGCCAGATGCTCAGCATTCCCTCCTGACTCCCAGCAGGCCTCTGGGGGGCTGCCAAGTGCCGGCTGGGATAGAGGTAGAGAGTGAGGCAGAGCAAAAGGGAAGAAAGGGCTTGTGTGAAGGCAGCTGGGAGGGCTGTCCTGGCCAATGGTTCTGAGCTTTGCAGGGTTGACAGAAAGGGTGCTGAGGGCAAAGGTCCCAGAATGGGTACTAGAACTCCTGGGTGCTGGCGTCAGTGTCACACTGGAACGAGAGAAAGAGAGCAGGAGGGAGAGTGAGCGAGCGTGAGCGAGCACCTTGGCCTGCCCAGGCCTTTCTCATCCTCAGGACACATCTTTTCCCCTCCTGCAACACTCAGCGCCTCGGAGACCAATTAGTTAATTTCCATTGAGACGCACAGCCACGAGCAAGCAGGATTAGGGGACTTGTCCTGACCGATCAGCACATCTGCTCCCCTTTTGCCCTGTTGGAAACTCAGTTAAGGCTGTGCAGGGCTTTTCATACAGAGGGTGGCATGTCAGGGTAAAGAGGGCCAGTGACCTTGACAATGACTGCGTGGGGCCTGGGAGGCAAAGCATGGGCTGGAGTCATGACCTCGGAGAACTCATCCAATTTTGGGGGGTCGTAGGCTCCTCATCTGTGAAATGGGGAGAACTCACCAGGATGCTAGAAGGGCCTGATAAGAGAGCCTGTGGATCCGTTCTGTAGCTTTCCATAAACAGGAGTATGGTAACAGCCGTATTCCTACCCACCGCCCGCACGCACCTGTGTATACGTGCACTCAGGTGCCGGCCTAGCCTGGACGAGGAAGGTGCGAGAGACCCCCCGACTTGCCTGCCTGACGCTGGCTGCACTGCTCCCCTGTTCTCAAGTACCCCAAACTCAGCATGTCCCAAGTGAAGCTCCTTTCACGTTTCACTCCCTGCCTCCAGCCCTGAACCAGGGAGCCCTCCTTAACTTTTCCTCCTTCCTCACTCCCCACAGCCCGTCTATCGCCCAGTCTGTTCACCAGAACAGAGATCACAATAGGTCCAACATTTTCTCCTCTGCATTTTACTTCCTTCTGCCCAGAGGCCACTATGTCGCATTGGCCTGTGGGACAGCCACTCATTGGACCTCCTGCTGCCATTTTGTCCCTATCTTCACGTGGCAGCCAGAACACAAATCTGACTTGTCACTGTCCTGCAGAAATCCCCCTCAGTGGAGCCCCATGATCTCAGGGCAAAGGCCACCCTTAACACAGTGGTTAGAAGTCCATTAGAGGCCCTGAATACTTCCTTCTCATTCTTCCTGGTCTCCCCGAACCCTCACTCCAGCCGACTGTCTTTGTGTTCTAAATCTCCTGGGCACAGGTCTGGGAGCTCCCCGTCTAACTAGATGGCGGAGACCCTGCCTTTCTATCACTGCTATATCCCCAGATGCATGGTGCAAGTTAGCACTGAAATAACTGTTCGGGGAAAAGGAAAGTGTTTATATACTCTCAGGGCAACAGGGAGTTCTCCATACTGATATCCAGGTTCGGGAGGTCTGGAGAGAAACCTCACCCAGGGCAGCAGGAAGCCTGGGTCCCACATAAGCCTCTTCCTCTGAGGCCTCCATCTCGTGTCTGTACAACCAAGGGTCGGACCAGATCTCCTCATTCTCATCTAAGGGCCCTTTTACTTCTACTGGTAGGACAGGAAAAAGGCAAGAGGCTAGTGTCATGGGCATTGCAGCCGGACAGACCCAGGTTCAAATCTTGGCTTTTATCCCTGGTTGGCCAGTGATCTTGGGCCTCTCTGAACCTTGGTTTCTTCATCTGTGAAGGGGATGGAGATCATCATTTCTGTTGTCTCAAATGGCAGTGCCCAATACTCAGCAAGCACACAGTAAGTGGGGGGCCCTTCCTTTTTTAAAAAGTTTACAATCTGACAATGGAACGTGGCAGTTCAAATGACTCTTTAAGAAAAATTCATTTCCCCCCCCCATCTTTTAGTGCTGAGTACTTGTAGAGAGGTTGCTGTGCGTATGGTCTGGCCTTTCACTCTGCCTCTCCTGAGATCCCAGTCTACCTTCTCCATACACAGGGCAAAAAGACTTTTTGGTTTCTTTACGAACGGTCCAGGCATGTCTGGAGGTTAGTGTTGTGACTCTTGGGAGCTGGTGCCACCCCAACCCAGGTTGGCACTAAAAGAGGCCAGAGAATAGGATCATTCCCTAACCTTTTGCCCACAGCTACGAGATTATCTGCCCAAGGGTCTGGGCCAACCTTGGCTCAGTGAAGGCAAACTGAAGGCTGAGCATGACACCCATTCTTTCTTTTTTTTTTTTTTTATGTTTATTTTATTTATTTGGGGGTGGGGAGAGCAAGGGCAAACAGGAGAGGGGCAGAGAGAGAGGGAGAGAGAAAATCCCAAGCAGGCTCCATGCTGTCAGCTCCAATGAGGGACTCGATCGCACGAACCATAGATCATGACCTGAGCCAAGATAAAAAATCACACGCTTAACTGACTGAGCCACCCAGGTGCCCCTGACACCCATGTTTAAAAAAATATTTATTTTTGAGAGAGTGAGATAGAACATTAGCAGGGGAGGGGCAGAGAGAGAGGGGGACAGAGGCTCTGAAACGGGCCCTGTGCGGACGGCAGTGAGCCCCTGCAGGGCTTGAACTCACCAACCACGAGATCATGACCTGAGCTGAAGTCGGATGCTCAACCGACTGAGCCACCCAGGCCCCCCCCACCAACACCCATTCTTAATGGGAAGATGCCCCAGGGGCAGAGGCCAAGACCCAGAGGCAGGTATCCGTGCAGACGCCTTCCCAGACACCCCGTCACAGGGTGGCCTTGTGCCCAATCCCGGCTGCATGCCTGCTGTAGACTACAGAAACTGGACCTGGAGGCAGTCGGGGAGGAATGTCTTCCGTAGTAGAAAAGGTGAAGGAAGATTCAGAGGGTTGGAATGGAGACCGTCAAACAGCAGAGAATGTCGGCAAAATGAATGAAGGGATGAATGAGCAAACCAATGAATAAAATATTCTCCTGCCAGGAAGAGCCAAGTCTTCTCCCAGACCTCAGAAGCACAGCATTAGCCCCCTTGGCTCAAGCCTTGTCAGTTTTATTAGGTGCCTAGAATAGAGAAAAAAATCACTAGGGAAAACCATAGCGTTAAGCTCAGTGGTTCTCGAACTTTTTTTTTTTAATGTTTATTTTTGAGAGAGAGAGGGGGGGGGAGGGGCAGAGAGGGAGACAGAGGATCCGAAGCAGGCTCTCTGTGCTGACAGCAGCGAGCCCGACGTGGGGCTTGAACTCACTAACCGTGAGATCATGAACTGAGCCGAAGTTGGGTGCTCAACCAACTGAGCCACGCAGGTGCCTGTCAAGCTTTTTTTTTTATCCTACCCAACCTGCATGTTAGAGAACCCAGGCTTTCTCCCCTCTACATATCCAGGGTACTCAGGATTGTTTGATTATAAGCAATGGAGACCTGACTCAAAGTCTCCCCCTAATAAAGGAATTTATTTTGTCCCATAAATGAAAATGTGGGGTTCAGGTTCAGTTGGCTCTAGGTGCTCTCTCAACTCTACTTTGTGGGGGTACCAGTTTCATACAGGTTCTTCCCAGTCAATGGGGAAAATGGCCACCAGGCTTCTCATGGATCAGCATAGTAACCACAATCGGAGAAGAGCATTTCTTTTCCAATAACATCAGCTAACATTGTGGGGCTGACTCTTGTTGTCTGGATTGGGGGCACAGGTTCAGCTCTGAGCCAGTTATGATGGCTGGGAAACGAGGGCCTCTGATTGCCCAGCAGTGGGTCATGGGCCCACTTGTGGAACAAGAGCGTGTATGTGGGTTCAGCATCACTGACCTATGAGGCCTCAAATGGGAAAGGTATTGTTTTCCAGAGAGATGGCAGAGGGATAAAAACTCCTTGTGCCCATTGAACCGCTCCTCTTTACATTAAAAACCAATTGTCCTCCACATTGGGATTTTAAAATGTGATAATAACTAATTACCACACCTTTCACCGGCGTCCTTTGCCACACAGGGGAGACCTGCTGATGTGGAATGCTTCCCTACTAGCTGACATGACTGCCAGTCAAAGGTGAGGCTCTGGGGTCGAGTCTCAGCAGGACATCTGTGTTGAGCAGTTTCTTGGATGTGGGGAAAGATGGATGCTGCTGTGACCACATTCTACCCACCGGGACACTACAGTCTCTGAGAGGGATCTGCAGGGAGGTTGACATGTGTAGTGATGCAATAGCTGTGGGCACCCCTGTCTCCCAGTCATAACTGGGTTTGGAAAGAACCCAAGTTTGGATAGAAGATTCCATGCGATGGAAGGGTTGGGTTTGATTATCCCCCATCTGTGATCGATTGGTAATGACTGCCAAGAGTGTGGTGGTGGAGAGTCCGAAGCTGTGCTCCGGATCAGCAGGAAGGAGGCCTGTGATTGATTAGCAGTGTCTGCCACGGGCAAAGGCATTGAAGTGGTGAAGTTTGTCATGGGAGCCATTCCCGGGAGATTTTTTTTTTAGCTCTCTCATTTCAGACATGAAGCAACAGAACAAATGAGAGCCACGTCGGGGCTCAAAGGAGAAACAGATGCAAATGGGGGCCTGCCTGGGAAGTGACTTGAGAGTTAATTCAGAGACCTAGCCTTTGACTGTGTGTCAGCCGTTTTCCCTGCCTTTGCCTTTTCTCATCTGCAAATGGGACAAGTGGTCCAGTCCTGTGAACCAAGCAGGACTGTTAGGAGGATCAGTTGAGGTGATAAATGGGAAGTCATTTCATCATACGATTATAACGGCAAGCATTAAGTGCCACTTTATGTTCCAAGCACTGTTCTAAGTGCTTTACTTTAGCCGCATTCAGTCCTCAAAACAAGCCATGAGGTAGTTACTGTTATTCTCATTTTAAAGAGGACAGCACTTAGGTTCAGACATTAAGTCACAGGTCCACACAGCAGGGCAGCCTGGGGCTGTGGCCTGCACTGAATCCCTTCATTATGGTGCTTCTCACGGTAAACTGTAAAGTGTGCTGCACCTGAAAGGGATTACCTGAAGCCGCACCTCTAATTCCTTTCTTGCTCAGGAAATGTCCCAATCCACTCCCTCATTAACACCCATGGAGGTGAAACTGGTCTGCTCTGGTCTGTGTGTCAACCTTTCAGGCGTCGATGACACTTTTCCAAGACCTCATTGGCAGTAAGGAAGGGAAAGCAGTGTAAACCTAAGGGTGAGCCCTTCATCCCCAAACTGCCTGGATTTACCTCCTGGCTCTACTGTTTCCCAGCTGGGTGACCTTGGGCAAGTTAGCTAACCTCTCTGAGCCTTGGTTTTCTCATCTGTAAGTGGAGATGATAATCATACCTGCTGTGTGGGATTATTGCGGGGACTAACGAGGATCATGTAAGAGAGGTAGCATATTAAATATGCAGTGTGGGTCATGGGGATGGGGGTGGGAGTGTGGGTGCTGAGGTTAAAGGAGCCTGAAATGGTAGGGAGGGGCGCTGCTCTTCTCAGGACCAAGGACTTCCTGTAGCCTCATTTATGATGATGCCCGGGACAGCTATGAGCAGATAAAAGGAAGCTAGCACCCTCTACCCTAAGCCCCCAGACCTGGGGCTCGCTAACCCTCTGGAGTGTGCCTCTGCTCTCACCGGCTCTCCCGCCGCAGACAGATGCTGCTCCCCTGGTCCTTGCTGCCGCAGCCCCAAACCAGCCAAATCCAGAGTGAGCTAGTCTGCAGCGTGCACTTCCTGGGGGCCTTTGAGGCTTAAACAATCTAATAAAAGGAGCACAATCAGAAGAGATTCTGATACTAGGGTGAGGCATCTGAGAGTATACAAGTGCCCTTGTTTTGGGACTTGATGAAATAAGCAAAGGGATAAATGACAATGCTCCTTGATGGTTTGCTTTCCTGTCATTTACTCTGGGTACTTTGCCATTGGGAATGGGCTTCAGTAAGCCCACCTGTGAAATGGGACCCGGCAACCTATGGGGAAATGAGTGAAAGGTATAGATTCCTGGTCTGGGGCAGTATTCTGGACAGTGGACATTAGTGGTTGCATCATCGCTTGGGGGCTTGTTTAAAATGTACATTCCTGGGTCTCCAGGATGGAGAATCCAAAAATGGATTCAGGGCCTTTGGGGTGGGGCCCAAGAAGTTGCATTTTTACAGGCTTCCCCAGGAGATTCTGCAGCAGCGGCTAAGTGAACGAAACCTTGGAAATATAGTGTCTCTTCTTAAGGATATTCTTTGATTCTCTTAGATTTCTCTTAGGCTCTCCTCTGAGAGAGCCTCCGCCTGTCGGGCAGCCAAAAGACCCTGCAATATGCCCAGGGCTCCTGCTTAAGAGTTTCTAGAGATGAGTCTGTGCTTGTGCTCGAGCTCCTCATCTCTGGAGGTGTGCAAGGAGCTCCTGAGCGTGCCTGCTCCGGGTTGGGGCTGGTGAGCCAGCCAAGCTCAGAGCCTCCTTTGGTGACTCTGTGATTTCAATGCCTGGAAAGGTTTGTCTTACCTAGCAGAAGTCAGTTTCTGCAGAAGGGGGTGGGCGGGGGGTGTGATTCGACAATATCAGAGCTGGAAGGCAGTCCTTTGCTGGAAGGCTCCTCTTCTCCCTTCTGCGGGCAGGATCTTACCCACTGGCTCAGTGAGTGGACACGAGCTGAGCTGCTCTGATTGGACTGGCGGCCGGCAGCCCCCTCCCCCTTTTCACAGCCTTCCACAGATTACTGTACCCTGCGCCTAGGTCTCGGTGCTTGTGGTTTTTCTGTTTAGATATAAAAGGATATATCGATAATGGGTTGAAGGAGCACTTGCGGGCCCCCAGGGGGGACCCTCGGGCACACCCTGTATCCCCTGGCCTTGGGTTCGAAGGCTCCCCATGGGGACGTGATGCTAAGGCTGTAGAGGAGTGTAAGTAGGGCAGAGGGCATTCTCAGGAGAGACTTGGAAAAGCAGCATCCTGAAGACGTGGTGCAGAGAACAAAGTCGCCTAGCTGGGAAGGCTGGGAGCAGGGTGGAGTGGGGGAACGCTGTGTACAAAGGTGCGGAGGTGGGACCATTCAGGGTGCTTGGCACAGGGGGTGGGGAGGGGCAGGGCAGGAGGCTGTAAAATGGCAATGAGCAGATAGGCCCCGCGTGGAGAGTCCTTTTGCGAGCCAGATCCTTCAGGGAAGAGACGGGGAGAAGTCTTCCTCTTTGGGGCCTCTTCTTTAAGATGTGGGGTCCCCCACTCCTCACAGCAGCTCCCCAGAGGTGGGAGGGGTCAAAGAAAGGCCAAGACACCCTCCCGAAAGGCATTCACTCCACTTTGGGGATGGGACTCGGATTCCCAAGTGTCATTTCAGGAATGCGACTGTATGGAGAGCCTGGCCCCTGGGAGCCGGGCTCTGCTCCTGGCTGGCTGCGTTGCTCTTGCTTCTCCATTACAGCCTTTCTGAGCCTGAGTGTTCCCATCTGCAGAGTGGGATGGTATGAATTTCTACCTTGAGGATTGTCGCGAAGCCTGAAGGACATGGTGATGAGGGACATCAGCAAAAGAGGACACAGGCTGGGCACATAGTCCTATTGATTCACCAAAGCCGTGTGCGCTCCTGGGTGCACGAGTCCCCTTTGCAGTGCACCCTGCCAGCCTCTGCGAATCACAGCCTGGAGGAAAATCACCCCGCCTTCATTAGAACATTCTTCCTTGTGTGGGAAAAAAAAATGGGACTTCCACCCGTTGGTGTCTTGCATCTGCCCTTGGGGCTCCACGGAAGAAGTCTGTGCGTCTTCTCCTGGAACACCTTCAGAGCTGTGCGATGACATTGACCACAGCCTTGGGACCAGACATCCGCAGCTACTTTATCCAGTCAGGGCCATCGCGGAGTCGGGTCACTGGGTTTGGTGGTGGGTGGGCCCGTCACGGTTGTTGGTTGCTGGTCTGGTGGGTGCCCTGCAAACAGCCTGTGGGGATTGCGGCTACTGCCTGCCCTTTCCCCTTAGCCTTCCGGAGAACTGGGCGGAGGCAGGGAGGAAGCTCTTCTTGGGCAGGAGGAGCCCCTGACTCATAGAAGATGTTTTCCTGTCAGAAGGGAGAAGTGGGCATATCACAACTTCCAGGGGAAATGCAGAAGGAAGTTGGTTCATCAGAGCATCCTCTGTCTTCCCAAAATCCCAGTGTGCTGTTAAAAGCAGTGTGAGCGGACCCCTGTGTAAGAGAATGCCCTTGCACTGCCTAATTTGGCACCCGTGCCTCACATGTTTGTGGGGAGGCCAGGTCACACCCTGGTTTCCTCCTGACCTCAGACGTATCTCGTCTAGCAGCCTCTGCCTTCTGGAATCTCTCACTCAGAGCCAGTGGTAGCCAAAACCATCATGACAGAGGCCAGGCACCGTTGTTCCCAGACTCCTTCTGGTTTTAGAGATAGCCTTCAGCTTGGAGACCCCCGGTTGACCAGTTCGCTGCAGACGAGACGTGGTACCTAAGCAGAGAGGAGTGGCACTCGGTGAGGACAGCAGGCCCACGTTAGGAAGATGGCGAGGCCGACACCCTACTGCCCAGAGGAGATGGCTGTGGAGGGCAGAGGCACGCAGCTCTGGAGACACCGCACCCCAAGGGGGGGACTGCCGTGTATCAGAGTAAATGGCCCCTTTGAGGGGGCAGTGGTGGAGATGATGGATCCAGGGGTCAGCCAACTAAGGCCCCGAAGGCCAAGCCAATCAGCTCTGTTCTTGTCAATAAAGTTTTATTGGCACCCAGCCACGTCTATTGGTTTATGCGTCATCTGTGGCTGTTTTTACATTCCAACCGCCGAGCTGAGCAGTTGACTTTATGGCTCCAAAGTCTGAAATATTTACTATCTGGCCTTTACAGAAAATGCTTGCCAGCATCTGATGGTTCGAGCTATGAAGGAAGGGGTTAAAATTCAGCCTCTGTCAGAGCAGGACCAGGAAGTATGAAGTTTCTTGGAAAAGGACTTGCATGCAGACTGGCTTCATGGTGGTGGTGTGCCTATATTGGTGCTTCAATGAAGGGAAAAGAGTCATTTTGCTCAGGAGCATATCGTGGCGGCTCTCTGTCTCAGATCCAGGCCAGAGCACTTGAATGGCACGTGCGTGTGCATGCGTACACACAGGCACAATTCTCTAAGCAGCAACACGGCAAAGAGATGTGTTTGCCTCTAAAGGGCAGTTGCTTGTTTTGTCTCCTCTGGGGCCATTGCCTTAGCGTTTGGAGAAGCCGGGCCAAGATTCCTGCGTTGCCCTATATAAGGAGGCTGTCGACCCAGCCGGGCCCACCCCATGGCAACAGGGCTAAAATGGAAACAGGGAGTTCTGTTTAAGGCCAGCCGCTGCCCAGCAGCTGCCTCCCGCCCGCTGCGGACTGAGCATTGTCTGCAAGCACCTGCCCTTCCTGCTGTAACCAGATTGGAATGCAGGCTCTGGGGGCTGCCGTCCTGAAGCGGGTCCTTTGTGGGGTCGGTGCCCCTGGACGCGTGCCACCGGTGCATCCTGCCTTGTGTCCAGGGCCATGAGGGGTTCACCAGAGGCAGCTGGACGCCGTGCCGGCTGAGGGTCAGACTTTCCCTCTCTGAGCCTCAGTTTCCTCCCACCGAAAATAGGAGGTTCAGGGCCAGTTCTGTCCAAGGATTCTTTTCATTCTGTTGTTCTGTAACTCTGGCCCCTGTGCCTCCCGTGGAGAGGCTCTGAAACAAAAAGGGCTTTGTTCTTATTCTAGTGCAGAGGTGAGATGTTGTGGCTTCGGGGGTCAGGTTTCTGGGTTCCCATCCCAGCTCGAGGACTTAACTTAGCTGGGTGCCTCCAGGGGAAGTCAGCAGACCTCTCTGGGCCTCAACTTTTCTCATCTGTAAAATGGGGATAAAAAGGGAACCTCCCCCGCGATGTACCTGTAGTTAGTGTTTGGTTAAAGCATAGGAGGGGATGGGACTAAATGGCTGTCAAGGCCTTTTCCTACCTGGGGTTCTGTGTGGTTCTAATTCCAGATTTCCAGCCTCTCAGGCACGTGTCCCACTCTCCCACTGTTGACTGGGGAATTTCCAAGCAGAGGACACTTCACAGCCCTGGAAACCTGACCGAGAGATTAGAGGCCCGGAAAAGGGAGTTGAGGAGAAAGGAGCTGTGGGGAGTTTCCAGGGTGTTCCAGGCATATGTGCGTGTGGGAGCCATGTCCCTGCCAGCCAGCTCCTCTGGGCGGAGCGGCCCCAGGCCCGGCATGGCTTCTGAGCAGGACGAGGTTACGGCATTGTGAGGCCTGGGATAGCATCCCTTCAGCCCCACCCCTCTGCATTTTTCTGCAGAATCATCGTTCTCTTGTCTTCTGTTTGGAGATATTTGGAGGGGATGGGGGAGAGGGAGGGAGTAATTTTTTTTGGAGCAGTAGAATACAATGATTAAGAACCTGGCTTTGGAGTCCGTGGCCCTCAGCCAGCTAGGGAACCTCACTGGGCCTCCTCAGCTTCCTCCTGTAAAATAGAAATAATAGCAGCTGTGAGGATTAAATGGCAGAAAGTGTATGAGCTCAGCCCATTTTCTATGCAAAATAAGCTAACTCAGTAAAATCTAAAGAGTGCCTACTATGCACCAAGATCTAGTGGGAAACAAGCCGGGCTAGTTTCCAGCAGTCAGGAGCTTCCATTCTAGTGAGGGTGGACAGATAACAAACACACGGCCAGAACGGACAAGATCTTTTCAGACAGTGAGGTGGATCATGAGGAAGATAAGACAGAGCCACGTAATGGACAGGGTGCCGGAGTGGGGAAGGGTAGCCACTTTAGAGTGAATGGTCAGCGAAGGCCTCTTTGAAGAGGTGACATTTGGTCAAAGTGTCAAGAAGGAGCCAGCCATGCAAAAATGGCTTGTGCAAAGGCCCTGGGGCAGTGACGAACTTTTGAGTTCTAATATATAAAAGAATGTCAAGATGTGGGGGGCATGGCGACTGAGTCAGAAGGTGGCCAGAGAGGATGCTGGCAAGGTAGGTGAGGACCTTATCAGCCATGGATGTTTGGATTTCATCCTAAGTACAAGAGGAGAGTCTTTGGAGAGTTTTGAGTAGGGAGGGAGTGGGGCAGCATGATCCGATGTACATTTTTTTTTTAAATTTTTTTTTTCAACGTTTATTTATTTTGGGGACAGAGAGAGACAGAGCATGAACAGGGGAGGGGCAGAGAGAGAGGGAGACACAGAATTGGAGACAGGCTCCAGGCTCTGAGCCATCAGCCCAGAGCCTGACGCGGGGCTCGAACTCACGGACCGCGAGATGGTGACCTGGCTGAAGTCGGACGCTTAACCGACTGCGCCACCCAGGCGCCCCCGATGTACATTTTTTAAAGATGACTTTTGGCTACGGTGGGAGAGACCAACATGGAGTGGGATGGGCAAGTATGGAACTGGGAGACGTGCTAGGCAGCCTTGTAGGAATCCAGGCAAGGGACGATGGCAGCATGGGCTAGTAGGGTGAGAGCGGAGATGGAGAGAGAGTGGACAGGACCAGCTGATGGACTGAGAGGGAGGGAAAGAGAGGTGTTCCGAGTGTCGCTTGTGAGCCGCTGGGTGAGGGTTTTGCCTATCACTGACAGGAGGAGGACTCGACATAAGGTTGAGGTGCCAATAAACCAACCCAGTGAGCTGTCAAGGGGACAAGATTTGAAAGGGCTCCTTTGCCGGAGTAGCCGAGGACACAGCTAATGCAGGGAAGGAAGGACATGGCATGTTTTGAGCTGAGACAGCCCAAGTGCACGTGTAACTGGGGCTTAACCCTCTTCCAGCCCTAAGCTTGTGGATTTAGCTTTAAGGACCTCCCTTAACTCACTCAACAGCCCTGCGTGACCCACATCCCGCCCGGGGCCCCTCATGGGCTCAGGGCTGTTCCAGCCACTCCCCGAGGACTCCTCACGGCACGCAGGTGGGCCCTGTTCTGTGTGGGGACAGAACCTGGGACGGCTTGTACCAGCCAGGCACCGTGTGAAATGTTTTATAACTGAGCTTCTTAACCATCACGTTCTCCAGCCCCAGGGGTTAGAATTTAGGGGCTCTGTGAACTTGGATAGAGAACAAAAATGATCTCTAAGCTCTAAGTGAATGTTTTGCTAACCTCTGAGTGAAATTTAGAATTTCCATTCATTATGAACATAGATGACAAACCGTGAAAATATTAGTGGTGGCTGTGACTTTGTCACCAATGGAATCACAGCTGTTTCCATATCACATTACAGTTATTTCAGTTATCTGGGAATATTTATGTTTATCGCTCCTTTGAAATTATGGGTAATTATTATACTTGTGCCGAGATCTTATTTTTTAACATTGCAGTGAGGAAGCAGGTGATGTTACTGTAACACAAATTTATTCTTCCTAATATCTTATAAGTGTATTTTGATATCATTGGTTTCCTTTATAATGCTGTTTTATTTTATGCGCTTTGAAACATTTTACTTAATTTTATTTGTAAACATTTTGTAAACATTCTCAGAAGCTTGTAAGCTTCACCAATGGGACCCAGTCACTCAAAAGAGATTGATTTCTGCTTTAAAAGCATGATCTTCTTGTTTTCGTTTTATAGATAAAGAAGCTAAGTCTCAGGGAGGGTGAGTATCTAGGCCGGGGTCACACAGCTGGTTGAGTGAGTGAGCTCAAATTAATGCAGATCTTTCTGATTCCAAAGTCAGTGTTGTTAGCAGTTTCCATTGCTACTTCCAAAGTGGCCCCGTCAGTTGAACCTATGACTGATTTAAACAGAATCTGCGGCACAAAAACCATTCATATTTTATCTGGAAAGATTAATACGGCTTTTGCGTTACAGTCCCAGTGTACCCTTGTTTTTTATAATAGAAGAAAGTTTTTCTTACCAAGTGAAATGATTTAATTTGCCATTGTGCCAGATATTGGGGAGTGGGGAGAGGGCCTGTGCATTTGTATTTCTCTGCCGACCACTGCGTCCCCCGTAGGTATGTGATCAGAGACAGAGAAGCATGGCCCCAGCTCAGTAGATTCTCATGCTGCCCTGTGAGCAGACAGCTCACTAAACAAATGAGAAAACTGAGGCCTTGGGGCAATGGGTGGCTTCCTGTAGTCACAGAGCTCCAGCCAGTGGAGTTCTAGTTCAGGCTCTTCCCCGTGCTGCAGCCTTGGTCCAGTTCCAGTATCACTAACTTTGCTGCATGATCTCCAACATATTACTTACCATCCCTAGGACTTAGTTTCCTCATCTGTAAAATGGGGTGGTCAGTGTGTCTACCTCTCTTTACTTGGTGGTTGGACAGTACCGATGACATGGGTATCAAGTGTGACCTTTTCAGAGGTCCTCAAGCAGGGGCTGGGTACTGAGGAAGGCAGGGACCCCCTTGCTGCCTGTGAGGTGAGATGGGACCATCCCTGAGCTCCCATCAAGGCCAGGGGCCAAGTCCGATATCCGGGTCCAGTCTTAGTTACAGCCCAGAGCTTCCTCAGTGAGCAGTCAGGACTGGTTGACAGGGGACAGACTCCTTGCCTCCCGTCTTTGTCTCTCTGTCCCTTCCTCAGAGCCCTGACACCAGACGTGGTGGCTTTATTTCACGCTTCTCTATATTTAATAAGCAGGACCATGACGAGATTTGGTGACCTCAGGGCCCAAATGGACCGTCTGCTGGCATAAGCAGTGCTTGAGTCATTTCCCAGGGATGAGCACTGGGCAGGATTCCAGGAGCTGAATTTACCCTCTGATTCTCTGCTTTCCTCCTTCCCTGCCTGCCTCCAAGCTCCATTTTAGAGTTTCCAACTTCCTTGGCTTCAGGAGGCCATGGACCAAGATAGATAGAAAATGAAACAGTTACTCATTCATCGAGGCTCTCCATGCCCCTACCTTAGCAGAGGCTTGGCCTCAGTGTGGGGAGACCCTGACCCAGGCCCTGGGGCTCCTGCCTGCCTGGGAGCTCTCATATCTGTATGCATTGGAGGACACAGGCTCAGTGGCCTATGTGCCTGAGAGATAGAGGCAGCAGATGGTGGAGATTGAGAGGAGGGACAAGCGGGGACAGTCAGGGCAGGCTCCACAGCCAGGGTGGCATATGAATTGGACTTTGGAGGAGGGATTGAGGCGTGTATGTGACCGAATAGAAATAAAATCCTCGAAGAGTAAGGAAGGACCTAAATAGAAAGTAAAAATTCTGTGACCTCCCCCATCCCCAACCAACTCCTTGTTCCTGTTTCCAAACTCTTAAATATTTTCTTCTGTCCTCCTAGCGAGGATCTCTGAATATGTGACCTGTGCATCTACTTTCCACCCATGCTGCATCTTTTATTAAAAGCACAGACAGGATCATAGAATGTCAACTTCCCCCTTTCACTTAGCAACCCACCGTGGCTACCTTCGTGGCAGTGCCCGTGGGGGCAGGGGGCTTCGACTGGTGGTACGGTCCTTGCAGGTGGCTGATGAGAAAACTCCCAGTGTGTACGACGAGCTTTGGTGGGGGCATGAGGTGGGCAGTATAGCCAAGTGGCTAGGAGCTGAGCCTGACTTTTGGATTCAGCAGATCTGGGGTTGAATCCCAGTTCTAGCACTTTCTAGCTGTGTGACCCCGGGCAGGTTTCTTCACCTCTCTGAGTTTCAATTTCTCTGTCTTTCAAATGGAGCTAGTAATACTTCCTTTTTTGGGAGTGTTGGGGACTTTCGGTGAAAGCACTTACCGGTCCCAGAGGCACCTGGTAAACAAGAACAGCCACCCGTTTGTGGCTGTTGCCGTGTTGTATCATATGGGGCAGGGGCAGCCAAGCCTTGCCAGGTAGGGCCAGGTGCATGTTGGGTGTTTTCTGAAGCGGCGTTTGGAGAGAGGAGGGCCAGCAGATCGATCTGAAGCTTAAAATAGCCTGGAAGTGCAAGAACAACAATAAATAAATGGGTTCCGGATGCTTTTAAATCTTGGCATTTCCTGATCTCAGCTCAGCTGGTCCAGACAGCTTCATCAGCGTTTACTGCCGAGGCTGGCGGTGCACGCCTCCCCTGGCCACGTCCCAAAGCTGCTTTCAAGAAAATCAGATCTAGAAACGTTTGGATCTCTGGCGCTGGGCCAGCGGGTCATGGATGTAGGTTGAGGATCAGGCAGCACTGGGGCTTGTTCCATGTGTGTGGAAAGTGAAGGCTTGGGGCATGAGGGGGTGGGTGAGGTGGTTGCTCGAGAATGGGGTTATTCATTCGCGACCCCGGTGTTTATTAAGCACTTACTATGTGCCTGGGGCCGGGGATATAGCAGTGAGTGTTAATAAAATGCCCATTCAAAAAAGTGTTTAGTTAGTAACTGTGATGAGCCCTGGAAGGCTCAGGGCCTCTAGAAGGCTGCGAGAGGGTGCGGTGGGGCTCCTCACGTGCTCCTCGGGGCTCAAGGAGAGCTTCCCCTGGGAAGTAGGCTAGCGGGGAGAGATACGCAGGCAGAGCAGGGCTAAGCGTGGGGATGATGTTCCAGGCAGAGAGAACAGCCCGTGCATAGACCCTGTTCAGGGAGAGACCCTGGCAAGCGCCAGAGGTGAAAAGGAGGCCAATGGGGCCAAAAGTGGAGGTAGGGGTGGGTTAATATGGTGACACAATACGGGGCAGGTAGGTGGGACCCAGATCACATGGGACCTTCCAGGCCTCAGGAAGGATTTTGGTCGCCATCTGGGAGCAAGCAGGAGCAGGCTGGGCATTAAACAGGGCCCGGTGGGGTCAGATCTGCATCTTGACGGGATGGCTGTGGCGGCTCATGTCCAGAAGCTCGGAGGGGGACTGGAGGGGAAGCAGGAGCCTGTGTGAGTTGATGGCGGTGTGCACCAGGGTCAGTGAAGGGTTAACTCAGTGATGGGGGTGGGGGTGGTGAGGAAGCACCAGCAGTTCCTTCTGGACTCTTCGGTGTAGTCTCACTAATCGCTGTTGTCTTTTGAGCACTTACTCTGTACCAGACGCTACGCAAAGCCCTTCTCCTTACGTCCTCTTAAGAACCCTAAGGTGGTCGGTAGGGCTATTATTATCCTCTGTTTGACTGAGGCCCAGAGGGGTTAAATCGCTCGGCTAAGATCACATAGCTCAGCCCCCCACTGTCAAGCACAGTCCCTGGAACTGTGTCCTCCAGTCAAGTCTGACCCTTCTCAGGGCTCAGCCGGAGCCCCTGGCTTCTGTCTGGTTGCTCCAGTGACCCTTGGGGTGGTGTCATGTCTGCCCTGGCCACAGAACCGGTTCAGAGCCAGCCTGGAAAGGCATTGTCACGTGTTGGCCCGAGGGGACACGGTGTGTGGCTCTTGCTCCTCTCCTCTCTCCCTCCCCGCCTGGTGGCTTCTGGCAGTCCTTGATAGCCCCAGTGCAGGACGTGAGCTGAAACGGCTGCTGGCTGCATCTCTGGGTTTCACATGTCGCCTGCCTCCTGGGGATTCGGACGGTCTCTGCTGCTTGTTTTTAGTTTGCTTCTTATTTCCTCTTCTCTCCTCCTCTCCCTCTGCTCCCACCCTGTCCCCATCTGTTGCTGCCCCATGGGGGTCTTTTCTTCGCTTCCCAGATGTGCAGGCAGGACTTGGAATGGAAAGAGAGGCCTTCCAGGAAGGGAAGAAGCTAGCAGTTTGGGCAGCTGTTACCTGCCGGGCACCGGGCAAGGCTGCTGGCATGCGTGACGTTACGTAACCCTCGCAGCCGTCCTGTGAGGACGTCCTGTGAGCACGTCATTATCTGTACGCCACAGATGGGGATGCTGGGGCTCGAAGGATTTAGGTGTTGAACCCGAGATCACATGCTCCAACCCGACTCCTCATTTAAACATTTTTGCTTCCCAAGCTTTAATGTGCTTATGAATCATCTGGGGATCTTGTTGAAGTGCAGATTCTGAATCAGGAGGTCTGGGGATTCAGCACGAGAGTCTGCAGAATTTAATAAGCTCCAGATGAAGCTGATGCTACTGGCCTGTGGACCACACTTGGAAGAGTGCAGCCAGGAGCTTGCAGATCTTCCCCACGCCCTCCCGTGACGCCGGTGCAGACGTGCACCGCCACGAGCTCCGTCTCCGTGCTCACCGCTCTGTATGCGCCCTCTTTCCCCCTTGTTAGTTGCTGACGGGGCATCTGAGGCTTTCCCGCCATGCCCAGGACGTCATGGGCCGACCCTGCACGTCCGAGAGCCCCACTTGACTGGCCGTGGTCTCCAGTGCTGGCCAGTGTTGGCATATGGGGAAACTGAGGCTCCAAGAAATGGAGGGACTCATTCAAGAGTCCGTGCCAATAGCGCGGAGAAGTCAGGGTTGGGACTTCGGTCAGCGTTCTCCATTATTGCTTTGACCAGGAGTCCGCGGTCTTGGGGTTTCTAGTCCCGCTCCTCTCTTTAATTCTCTGTATGACTCTAGGCAAGTTATTTCCCCTCTCTGAACTTTAACTTCCTCGACGGGAAAATGGCGTAACCTTTGTCTTATGAGGATCAAATGGACGAACGTCTAGGTTACAGCATAAAGGATTCCTATGAGCCCGAAGACCTCCGATTCTAATGGGGCGAGGGAAACCTCGCAGGTTCAGATGGCACTTATATGCAGGCACGGCGGGAACTCCGCTCCCTGAGAAATCTCACCGTTCTGTATCTGAGAACTCCCCACTTCCTGCCTCGTTCCCATCACGTGGCTTCGGTGATAACCAAGCACTGTCAGATGGTTTCCCTTTCACAGTGTAGGCGTCCGTTACTCCACTGTTAGTGCTTACTAACGACGCCCTGCCCTGCCCGAGAAGCCTGGGGCAGTACCACCTCGTGGGACACATGAGAAGGGGGATTTGTTGGACACGGATCCATGTGATGTTCGCAGGGAACACACTTCTATGGAAGGCAGGTCCACCCGTGGCTGGAAGGAGCCCAGGCCTCAGGCGGGAGTGAGAGGGGGTCTGCTAAGCCGGCCTTCTTGGCCTCCCTTCTCCTGGCCCTCACTGACCCCATGACCAGGGAGGGCCTGCTGGGGCCAGAGAGAATCTGTTTCCCACCAGCTTTATCTGGGAGCCCGTGGGTCTGGGTTTCTCATCATCTGACCCACTGGAAAAGGAAAGGCAGGAGTTTCCTTAAGGGAATAAACGGATATGGAAGGAAATCACCCCCTCCCCAACCCCAGGAAAGGCTGGTGGGGGGAGGGGCAGTGAGCGTGAGGGAGACTTTGCAGGGATCACAGTAATGTGAAGCAGAGATGCCAAAACTGTCCTGGGAAGTGGGGGCTGTACCCGCATCCCCGGCTACCCCACCTATCCCACAGAGGTTTGGTGAGTACCGACTCTGTGCCAGCCACGGTTCTAGGAAAGCCCAGCCACTTGCCCTTGTGCGGTGTGCATTCTGGAGGGGGGACAGACAGTCCCTGGCTTTGTGATGCGGATAGCAGGTGGGGGTATGTATGGTTCACTGTGACCAGGTGAGTTCCGTGTTGGGAAGGGCCTGTCTCACTGAGACTGAATGCTGGCAGAGTGGCCAGGGACCCAGGGAGGTGTCCCAGGTGGAGAGCCCAAGCCGAGAGGGTGGGGGAGAAGGCAGTCCGGGCCTCATAGCCAGGTGAGGATGTTGGGGGTTTGTCAGGGACAGGGAGGAGTCAGGGAAGGCTTTCAAGTAGGAGAGTGAGTGACTAACCCTAGTCTCAGCTCTGCCTCCTGCTCCCTGGTGATGGTGGCAGTGCCCGTGCCCTCCCGGAGGGGGCCTTGGCTCCCTCCTCTGTTGGTCTACACCAGCAGCTTGTGACCTGGGCCTCCTGAACGCATAAAGAATCTCAAAGGTGCTAGCAGGGCTCTGAGAACATTTTCCCCTCCCCATTATTTTAAAGTCTAGTAGATAAACTTGCACAGAGCGAGGGAAAGAGCCCCCCAACCGCCCGTAGGGCTATTGACGGCAGTAGTCACCTGAGGAGGGGGGCGAGGGTGGGGCAGCCAAGAACTTGGGAGCTGGGTCTGGATTCACATCCTGCTTAGCAAAGTCATGTCACCTCCCTGAGCGTTACCTTTCCATCTGCAGGGTGGGGGGTACCCTCGCTCACGTGCCACTCAGGCGCTCTGAGCGGGGGATACCGCCTCCCCGGGGAGTGGCTTTTTAGTCTGAGGATTCAAACGACCCTCCTCAAGGCCTTCGATTACCCATGAAACAGCGTGTGTGAAGATTAAGGTATGGGGAAATGGAGGATTCATGTGCAAAATATAATGTCACCCTATTTCTGATATGTAAGAAAGAAACACAAGTTTGGCTTTCCGTGTATTTGTGTTTGGCCCAGCTCATAATGTCGAATTCGCTTAGGTTCCACAGGAGTATGATGGGTGGCCACTGCGTGGTTTTTCGTTAATAAAAATGGAGAAACCAGTGAATGAACCCGCTCATAATCTCTCCCACTGCAGAGCCCAGGGCCCTGGTGGGCTGTGGGAGAGATGATGCAGGGGGTTCCCCAGGGAGCCCAGCGTGGGAACCACAGGACCAGATGGGCTGTGAGGCCCCTCCCGGCTCCCAGGCCGCGCAGCAGTCCCAGCAGGGGCAGTTGTGGGTTGAGCGTTGCTGAGTCGTGTCTCTCTCTCAGCGGGTCGGTGTGTGTGTCGGCCGAGGGGCTGGGGCTGGTGTGCCGGTGGCCGAGCCCTGGCCTGGGTTCCTGGGGACCGGACTTCGGCTTCTCCCCGCTAGGCTGGGGTGGGGGGGGTGATCCTCAGCTACCCAGCACCCCTCCACCCACCCAGTGGCCCTGTCTCTGCTCAGAACCGCCAGGAGCCAGCCCCCTGGGCACTGCCCTTCCTGGGGGGAGCGCTGCCCCATCGGGTCCCTGGCATGAGGGCAAGGTCGCAGTCAGCGCTGGGCAGCGCCGGGCTGGAGATGTGAGCTGGCACCTTGCTGGCCTGTGGAGCGTGACATTTCCTCAAATGCCACAAAGGGGCTGCCTGACCTTCACTCCCCTGCCAGGACCCCTTTGCTGCCTCCTTCTGGGTTATTTATAACGGTGCTAACAGGCAAAAGGGCTTCTCAGCCGAGCCCTGGCCCAGCTCCCTGTCTCTCCTGGCAGCTGGGGGAAGAGACACATAAATAGAACCAAAGAACACGGACACTATAGGACCCCAGAGAATACCTCCAGACGGAGTGTGCTGGCTACCTTTTTTTTTTTTTTTTTTTTTTTTTAGGTCTCTGGGACTTTTTTATGTTTGTTTTTATTTTATTGTGGTAAAATATACATAACCTAAAATTAAACATTTTTGAAGTGTACAATTCGGTGGCATTCGGCACATTCACGATGTCACACAAACGTCACTGCTATCCACTTCCAGAACTTTCTTTGTCATATGACCAAAGCCAGGTGCTTTTTCATCCATCTCCCAGCTGGCACCTGCTAGCCAACACTGCCCCCCCCGCCCCCATCTCCTGAGGAAATTCAGATTTTGAGGAAACCTCACAAAATGTGCCGAGGAAGGAAAGCGTCAGCCAGTTTAGGATTGCCACGACTTGATGAGAATGTCAGCGGTCACCCCTTTCAGCCACATCGGGTGGGCACATTTGCCAGGGTGAGCTGCAACCCTCTGCCTTTCTTCCCATTCAGGAATGGGGTCAAGACGGGAGGGGATGGCTTGGTCGCAGGGAGAACCATGAACCTGCTCTCATCTCTCTTTTTTTTTTAATTTATTTTTTTTAATGTTTATTTATTTTTGAGAGAGAGAGAGTGGGAGAGAGCAGGGGAGGGGCAGAGAGAGAGGGAGACACAGAATCTGAAGCAGGCTCCAGGCTTTAAGCTGTCAGCACAGAGCCGGACGCGGGGCTTGAACCCACAAACTTTGAGATCATGACCTGAGCCGAAGTCGGACGCTTAACTGACTGAGCCACTCAGGCGCCCCTCATTTCTGTCTCTTCTTAAGCAAAATCTATTCATTTAGCAAACTTCCCTCCTTCATTCTAAATAGGGCAAGTGTTTTGCTGAACTGAGTGCTGCCTCCCACTCAGTCGGACCACTCACTACCTTTGATAAAAATTTAATAACAGTTCCTCATCATGCAGACAGCACCTCAGAGTTTTCCCAAGCATTTTTCCGTCTAAAATAGCACACTGGGCTGGTCTGGGATAATTCCACAGCAACCAGAGGGTTACGGGTCCCTTTGTAGAGATGTGCAAACAGAGGCCCAGAGTGACGTGATCTTGGACGTGACTGATCTCATTTGAGCCATCTGCACATAGAGTAACTCAGCGTCTCATCCAGGCTGGCATTAGGGG
Source organism: Acinonyx jubatus (assembly GCF_027475565.1). Classification (NCBI taxonomy): domain Eukaryota; kingdom Metazoa; phylum Chordata; class Mammalia; order Carnivora; family Felidae; genus Acinonyx; species Acinonyx jubatus. Next base: position 194,183,926 of record NC_069380.1, on the reverse strand, counting down.
GGAGGCAAAGGAGACACATGGTTCAGGTACAAAATTAAAGGGGATGCCAAAAAAGTCAGTAATCAAGACAATTCATAGGGTTTTGTGGGTTTTTTTCCCCCTTGTCTTTCTTTCTCTCTTTTTTTCTTTTAAAGTAGGCTTCAGGTTCAGCATGGAGCCCAGTGTGGGACCTGAAGTCGTGACCCTGAGATCAAGGTCAAGACCTGAGCTGAGGTTAAGAGTTGGACGCCTAACCAACTGAGCCACCCATGGCACCCCTGCTAATCATATTTTCAGGCAGTGTTTAAAAATAATAAAACTGGACACCTAAATATCCATGCAGAACAAAATACCAAATCTTTAAATAAAGGCAGGAACAGTAAGAGTTGCCATACAGAACCATATAGATGCCTGAAGCAAAAGGAAAAACCAGTACCACTGGCCTCTCTTTATTTAGAATTTTGATATTTTGCTCATCATGGGGTTTTTGCATTAATTTTGATTTTTTTCAGAGTGTTGCACTAGAGACGATCTGTTTTGATTACTGAGTTTTTTGGTGCCCAAGGCAGGGGGTGGGGGCTGGGTGCCTCCCTCACCTCATCCTCACCCTGGCTCTGATTCCACCTTCCAATTTCTGTGTGCTACTGTGACAGAGGACCTACCTCCCGGGTCCCCAGGCCTCGGGTCACCGTATGCCAGAGCCTTTCAACCACCGCCGAGGGTGGCATTTGCTCTCCACGGTCTATTTTTGTGCTTGCCCTTCAGCGACTGATAAAATGTTGCTCTGGGTACAGCTGATGTGTTGAAATGGTGAGTGTTCGTGTCAGGTGGCTTGTGTGATCGGATATCTTCATTCTTGACCTCGCAAAGGGGCCTGGAACCAGGCAAGAAAAGGAGTTCTTGGCGGGTTTGCCCCCACCGTGTTGGATAAAACTGGAAATCATTATCCGGTAACTGAGGCTCCCAGGCATTTTGGCCTCGTCTCGGCGGCTGTACGGAAAAACATGTTCATGCTGCTTTCTTCGTACTGTCATGCACAGTTTACAAGGCACGTCCACCTTTAGCTCGTTTTGTTTATTGAGCACCTACTATGTGCCGAGTATTGCGCTCGGCACCAGGGAGACAGTTGGGAGAGGCGCCAACGTGTAGGTGGATACGGGAAAAACGGGGTCGGGCTCTGGAGGGGCTGGTGGCCGGCGGCTGCACAACAGGGTGAATGAATCTTCTTCATGCCTCTGAACTGTCTGCTTCAATGTGGCCAAAATGGCAGATTTTATGTTACGTATATTTTACCACAAGTTTTAAAAATACCGGGGGTGGTGGGGGGAATGGAAATATCAAGGAATAGAGTGCTAATTGAGGGCATTGCCGCAGAGTGGTGTTACCGTAAGAGGGAGACGGGGCTGTCTGTAGGATACAGTGCTCAGGAGGGCCCATCTGGGAGGGACATTTAATCTGCTGCGGGGATCGTAAGAAGCAACCAGCCATTCGAAGATGCAAGAGAGAGGAGGCGGTCCGGGCGAAGGGAGTGCCAGCACAGAGAGGCCCCAGGCTGGAAACTCAAGCCACACAACAGTTCCACAGGGGAGGCTGGTCTCAGGAGATGCCAAGAGGCTGGGTGACGCCCTGCGACTAGTAAGTGACGAGCCGGGGCCAGCTCTGCCTCAACAAATCAACAGATACCTGCACATGCTTTGCAGTTTGCCAAGCACTTTTCCTGCTACTCTCCTTTGAATTCAAGAGCCCTTGAATTCAAGTGTGTGAAATTGACTGCAATTGCAGGCAGACGCAACGTGCGGATCGCACTGTCCCCAAAACACCTTCGCTCGCTCCCTCACTCGCTCAAGTGGCAGGATATAGTCCAGCCTTTTACTGTTTTAAAATAAATCACGCAACGTCCACCACTCTCCTGGGCCTGGGGCAGCCTGGGCCTTGTGAAAGGCAGGCCTGTCGTGCCAGTAGGGGCGCGATGGGGCTGGGACACAGCTGATGGCACCTTCTACAGCCTTGCTGCCAAGGGAGGGGCATCTGGGCCGTGCACAGCCACCTGCCAGGGCATTCAGGAGCCACTCCGCCCCAGGTAGCTTCACCTGGGCATAGCTCCAAGAGACTTTGCAGATCTCTGTTTGATAAGGGGCCGCTTGAAGGCAACGGGGAGGGGGAAGGAGATGACTGAGTAAGATAACACCCACCCCAGGAGACTTACTGCCTCAGTTTCCTTATCTGCTAAAGACGTCTTTCTACAGAATCTTCCAGCACCCAAGCCCCTGGTTTCTGTGCTGTTTGTAGTCCATCGTAGGTATTTATTTCCAGTGCTGGGCAGGCTGCAATCCATGTACAATAGGCATCTTATCTGATGAGAGTGGGAACAGTAGCGGGGTGGGGTGGGGTCTGGAGAGGGGAATTCTTAGGAAAAAGTCAGTCAGTAAGAGCACAAAATCATAAAACGTAATAATGAAGCCACATGACATGTACATTATTTCCAGTCTTCTGCTATAGAGCTGAACCCACTTAGGGTTCTCCCAGCTCATCTCCTGTATAGGCCACACCCACTGTACCAGGGCTCCTGTTTCCAGACTGGGGATTCATTCAGTTGGATCAAGAATTTCTAGTAACAAACAGGTTTGAGAAGAAGCAGAGCTGACCCCAAGTACACAGGCAACCCAGCCAGCAGGAGTTGAAGTGTGGATGCCCGAGGGGGTCCTCCCTTCAGCTCTGGGGCACCGTGGGCATCAGTGAACACTGATGTTACGGGAGGAGATTGACAGTGTTAATGAACCTGGCCGGCTGGTGAGAAGAGCTCCATCCAGTCACTGGTAGCTGGTCACCCTTCCTGGTTAGCTGGGTGTGGCTTGGCCTCATAGCCCAGTTTGGAATTCTAGAACCCATTTTGCTCTCTGGGCTGGAGAACTCACTCTCACCAGACCTGATGACCTCCCATTGGGTCGCCTTTACATTAAACCTTAAGTGGAGAGCTGTATGGCCAGAACTTGGGCGCCAGTGAAAAGGGCTGAACATCCCTGAGTTGTGCTTGGCAGGTCTGGGGCCAGACGCTTCCACGTGGAAAAGGCCTTGAGTGTTTTTGTCAGAGAGCCTTTCAATGGCCTGGTTTATCTACTCTCAGGGTGTTTGTTCCTTTAGGCTGGGCCCAGAACCCTTCCATTTTCAACTTACTCTTAGTGGAGCTTAGCTTTGTGTCTGTGGCTCCCGTGTCTTATTTCAGAGGATGCTGTAAGGATTTCTGTGTGGACTAAGATCAATTACTCGTCTTACTGTTCTCCTAGAAGTCTCCTTAGGAGTTTTGTACTAATTTGGAAGACAGTGGGAAGATTAGATTTTTTTTTTTTTTAATGTAAGAGAGATGAATTAGTCATAACTTTTTCATTGATAGGTGACAGAAACTCCAGCTGGCATGTAATCTGAAAAGGAACTTACTCATATAACTGCAGAGTACAGAGAATAGACTGGCTTCAGGCACAGCTGGATCCAAGTGTTTAAATTATTTTATCAGGACTCTCTGTCTCTCTCTGCTTCTTGGTCTGCATTCCTTACCCCGGCTTCCTTTTCAGGCAGGCTCTCTTCCCAGGTGGTGGCAAAGATGGCTGCCAGTCGCTCCAGAATTAAATTTAATCAGCTAAGCCCCTCTGTCTAAACGAGCCGGCGAATTCTTGGGTGTTCACTCTGATCCACCTCTGAACCAATTGAAGCAGTTGTTGTGGTCACTGGATGAAGCATTTTAATTAGCTAGACCGTGCTTACCTGGACTGTCTGGGTGGCAGGGAGGGGCGGCTTCCCCAAGAAAAAATCAGGAGGCCGCCACCATTAAGAAGGGGGGGTGGGTGGGAGGCCAGCCACATCAGAGGTGGGAGGGGAAGAAAACGTGTGCAATGAAATGGCTTTGCAGGAACTTTATGAATACCAACCTTACGTCCTTCGTAGAAGGTGAGGATGGGCCCAGAGTTCTAGATCTAGACCAGGCCAGTTCTGATTCATGAGTAGTGGCCACTAAGGCTCCATTCTGAGTAGGCGTGGGGCTCAGCAGGAAATATAGTTGTGTTCAGTTAGTGGTGTCCACCATGGTGAGGAAGGCAGGAAAGGTGACCTCACTGCTGGGTACCTGCCACCGTAGCAGCTCTCGTGGCTGGGCTGGGCATTCCCGATTGCAATTTAAAAGAGAAAACTTGCCTCAGACCGTCAAAGACAGCTTATTATCAGTGGAGGAGGCTCTGAGCTGGTAGTAGGGTGCCAGCCTAAGTACCATGTCGTACTTAGAGCATCCAAGATGGTGGTCAACAGGTCTGTCAGGCCTGGGTAGGGGCTCTGCTCCCCACCATCCCAGGCAGGCCTTGGAGACAGCCAGTGTAGTCTGGCTGTCAGAGCGAGGGTGTTCCTCCAGCAGAAACCATGAGTGATGATAACACTGGGATCCAGGAGCTGGTGGAGGTGGAAGGAACACAGGGTTGGAAGAGCCAGTTGGTTTAACCAGTAGGTTTAAGGACTGAGGGGATGGGTAAGAAGACAAGTTCAAGCATTGATCCTCTGAGAGCCCCTATTTTTCCATCAGTTAAGTGGAGATGCTGACCACTGACCACTCCTGCATTTGGGAAGGTGTCCATGAGAGCGTAGCTGTGAATGTCACTTGAAAGTCAACTGTAGGTGCTGTATCTCTGACTACCATTCATGGGGTGTCTGATGCATGCTAGGCTCCCAACCTATGTTACTTTATCTTTGTAAGAACCCTGTGAGGTAGGATGCTTTTTACTATCCCCATTTCTTCAAGAGAAACTGAAGTGGCCAAAGTTATGTCCTGACCTCAAAGAATTAGCATTAATAGCAAAGCCAGGGCCCCGACCTTTGTCTAAGCCTCTTTCCATTTCAAGACAGTATTTCTCGCTCCGCCATTGGGTCCCCTTCGGTAAATTCATTAATTCATTTATTTATTAGTTAAATGCCGAGTTTTACCTAGATAGTTCCTGAAAGCCTATGTGGGTTTCAGAGACTAGATTAGTACAGAATTGCATCAAATGCTTGATTGAGCAAGAGGGGTCATAAAGTCTGTCTGTTTGATGTTCTCTTTAATAGGAGGGGCAGTGGGAACTGAGAGGGGAGGTGACATAGCGAAGTGCACACATGGTAAAGGACACATAGTGAATGTGGACAGACCCAGAACCCGAGCTCTGTCACTGCTGCCTCCCTCTTTCCCCCTTCCTGCTTCCTTCTGCTCAGTAACTCCGAGAATGTGCTCTGGGCCAGGGACGAAGCTCGACGATTTGCTGATTGTAGTCAGGAAAGTGGAGTCACCAATTTTTCCTGAAGATGCATTCTTTCTTAAGCAGGGAATCGATTTCCAACAAGATACACAGGCTTCCAATGAAGCCACTTATGTGAATCTGTACAAAACACCATTAATCCACTGCTAGGGCCATTTATCTCCCTGGCTTAGGGCAGCCACAGCCTTTTCAGATGAGGGGTGTGATGCTGCTGAGGGAATGGGTACAGAGGGCTCAGCGACCGGAGGGGCATCCCCCGGCAGGGGTGTGAACGGACCAATAGTGGAGACCAGAGGGGGCCATATGCACGAGACGTCCTTTGTGTGGCCCCACACCTGTTCCTGTGCAGCCGTGAACCTGCCACATGACTTGGATCTTTCTCAGATCTTGTCTGAAGCTCCACCTTCCTATCTGTAAATGGGAATAAATGGTCTTGAATGTTCCTTCTCACTTTCAGAAGTAAAAAAACACAGGCTTTGCAGGGAACAAAGAGACTTGGCTTGGAATCTCAGCTTCGCCTTTCTGGGACCCTGGGTACTGTGGGTGGAGCTGTGTCTTCCAAAAGATGATGTTTGAATCCTAACCCTCTAGTACCTCAAGAATGTGACCTGATTTGGAGATAGGGTCTTTACAGAGGTCATCTAGTTCAAGTGAGGTCATTAGCATGGACCCTAATCCAACATGGCTGGTGTCCTTATCAAAAGGGGAAATGTGGACACAGAGACAGGCACCCACAGAGGGAGGGAGCCGGTGGGAAGACATACAGGGAGAAGGTCGTTCACAAGCCAACAAGAGTGGCCTCAGAAGGGGCCGTCCCTGCCGACACCTTGAGCTCAGCCTTCCAGCCTCCAGAGCTGGAAGAGAAAACATTTCTGTTGGTTAAGCCACCCAGCCAACGACACCTGGGTGGCTCAGTCAGTGAAGCGTCCCACTCTTGGTTTCTGCTTGGGTCATGGTTTGTGAGATTGGACTCTGTGCTGACGGCACTGAACCTGCTTGGGATTCTCTCTTTCTCCCCCCCACCCCCCTGTCTCTGCCCCTCCCCTGCTTGCTCTGGCTCTCTCAAAAAGGAATAAATAAACTTAAAAAAAAAAATGAAGCCACCCAGCCTGTGGCGCTTGGTTACAGCAGCCCTGGGCAACTAATGAGAGTGACTCCCTCTCTGAGTTTCCTGATTAGTAACGGGACAATGACATCTGCCCTGGAGGGTTATTTTAGGAATCTGATGAGAGGATGTGCATAAGGTACTTAGTGCAGCCCTCGGCGTTTGGTAAGCGCTCAGTAATAGCAGTGGCTGTAGTCAGTCCTGTGCTGTGACCTCCCAGCTCTGCTAGGGGGGCCCGCAGAAGATGGCTGGTAAGGAACAAGGAGGCCTCAAGTCAGACCTTTCCAAGAGAACTGGGTCACCCAAGGCACCCCTTCCAAAAGCCTCTCCAAATACGGAGAGGGCCAGAGAAATCACTATTAACGCAGTGCTTAATGGTTTTTAGCTAGAGAGTGGCCTTGGCCCTAATTGCCAAGGCCGCGAAGCTGAGGTTTCTTTATTTTTGTGTCCTGGGTATACTTAGGGTATGCCGAGCTGCTGTGGCTAATCGATAAGTGCAGCAGTCACTGCCATTTTATGGGTGTTTTGTAAAGGAGGTGGCATGGTTTTGATGGGAAGGACACTCCCTGGATGACCCTGAGCAAATCTACTATCCTCTTTGGGCCTCAGTTTCCATATCTGCAAAGTGAAGGAGGTAGGCCAGCCGGCCAGGAGTCCTTACGCTGCGTTCGTGAAGGCCTAGAAGTATGAATTTCTTGCACGCACACACGTTGCTCAGACATATTTAATGGGTAACCTAAAAGCTGTCCATAGCTTTCGTCTGGTTCGTGAAGGGGCCTCTGACTCCCAGATTGTCCACAGTGACTGTCCTGGACAGCCTCTCAGGGCGGCTGGTTCCTCGCCAGTCTGGGTTTCTAGGCCTCAAGAAGCAAGTCCTACAGATGTGGCTTCTCTGAGTTACAGGGATGAGAGGGATCCGGGACATAGAGAGAACTCCCCAAGGGAGCTCATCACTGAGGGCTTTGCCGGCCAATGAGACCCCAGGGGCAGTGAGACATTAGCCGTTCAGCACGTTCAGCACTCACGTGTCTCTGCTTTGGCCCTCCCTCCCACTCCACAGGCCCTCCGTGTGCCCGCCCTGCCTGCCTGAGTAGTACCTCCCAGCCCCTCCACCTGCCCCTGTCCTGGATGCCACATCCGCCTGCTTCCCTGCTGGCCCCACCCCCATCACGCTTGGAGTAAAACCCAAATCCCTTCCAATCCCCACCTGATCCGGCCTCCACCTGCCTCTCTGAAGGCATCTTCCCCCATCCCCCCCGTCACTCCCCGAGCTGCCGCCTCACCAACCTTTGGTCGGTGCCTCGTGCTCTAGGCCTGGCCCGCACTTGGGTCTTTGCCTTGCTGCCCCTCCGCCTGGAACGTTCTTCCCCACGTCTTCCACTGCCTGACTTCTCCAAGTCTCAACTCGGATGTCGGCTCTCCCAGGAAGCCTTTCCTGACCCCCCACTAACAGAGACTTCTCCTCCCTCTCTTATCCTCCGTCAGTGCACCTGGCCTGTTTCCTTCGTGGCACTAACCCAGCCTATAATCAAACATGCATGTGTTTTCTTCCCCGCGAAGATGTCAACTTGTGAAGGAATCAACTGAGGCCTCCATGTCCCGGCGCCTGGCTCATAGTAGCGTTTAATAAATGTGGGAACGCACTCACTAGCGTGGCTAAAATTAAAATGACTGTGACAACACCCAGTGCCGGGGAGGGTGTGGAATAGTCGGCGCTCTCAGCACAGCTGATAAGCATGTACTGTGGCACGGCAATTTGGGAGAACAATTTTGTCGTTTTATCAAGTCACATCCATTTATGACCCAGCAATTTCACTCCGAAATGTTTACCCAGGGGAACTAAAAACGTACGTCCGCGCAAAGGCTTGTGCACACATATTGCAGACGTGTTCGCGGTAGCCAGGGACTGGAAACAAACGGATCATCTATCTAGAACAGGCAAGGCTGCCGCATCCGCACAGTCTGACGGGACACAGAGGAGAAGGAAGCTGCCAGAGGAGGCTGAGAGTCCGCCTGAGTGTTCCCTGTGGCCAGGGCAGCTGAGCGTGATGACCAGAAGTAGTAGGGTGTTGGGCGGGGCCTGGAATGATCCTGGGGCGGGGGGGGGGGGGGGGGGGGATGTCCCTGGAGACAGAGGCTCGCAGGGCACCGTGGTCCCTAGTCTGAGCAGGGGACCAGCCACTTGAGAGAACCTGGCCCTGGTGCTGCCTGTGGATACAGGCTTCTTGCAAAACGCCAATTAAGACATTTGACCCAAATTCGGATAAAAGCCTTTTTCCTGTGTCAAGTTGAGCTAATAATATACATTTGTTCATAATTTATGAGGCTTAGTAAGTGGGAACAATTAAGGAAAAGGCCTGTGCAAAACCTATTTCTTTTAAGTGTCACATAGGCGTTTTTTTGTTCTCTAAGGCAGCTCCACCCTCTCTGCCCACCATGAGACACTGTTGTCATTGTTATTATTATTATTTCTTTTTCTTTTTTTAAATTACAAAGATTTTTTAAATGTTTATCGTTTTTGAGAGAAAGAGCGAGAGTGGGGAGGGGCAGAGAGAGAGGGAGACACAGAATCCGAAGCAGGTTGCAGGCTCCGAGCTGTCAGCACAGAGCCCGATGCGGGGTTCGAACCCACGAGCCACAAGATCATGACCTGAGCAGAAGTCGGACACTTAACTGACTAAGCCAGTCAGCGCCCCTGTTCGTTCGTTCGTTCGTTCGTTCGTTCCTTCCTTCCTTCCTTCCTTCCTTCCTTCCTATTTATTTTTTTTTAATGTTTATTTATTTTTGAGAGAGAGACAGACAGAGACAGAGACAGAGCTCGAGAGGGGAAGGGCCAGAGAGAGAGGGAGACACAGAATCTGAAGCAGGCTCCAGGCTCTGAGCTGTCAGCACAGAGCCCGATGCAGGGCGCCAACTCATGAACCGCGAGATCAAGACTTGAGCCGAAGTTGAACGCTTAACCGGCTGAGCCACCCAGGCGCCCCATATTATTATTCTTACTTGCTATTATTACTGTTAGCTACCATTTATTGAGCCCCTCCTGAGCCAGGCCAGAATATCACCTTACTTCACCTTAACTGTATGAGGCAGGAGGTGTCCCATTCTATAGGTAAGACAGTTGAGTTTCAGAGGGAAAAAGAGAACTTGCCCCAGGTTTCACAGCTGGTGAGTGGGGATTATGACTCGGGTCTGCCGGACCCCAAGGCCTGTGCTGTGCTCTTTCTGTCCACCTCCCAGCTTGGGCCGTCTCTCTGTCCTTCTACTGGTAGTTGTTAAATGTGGGAGCCAGGTGAGAAAGCCCTCACCTTCTGATTCAGTGAGTCTGGGGTTAGGCCTGAGAATCTGCATTATTTCCAACATGGTCCCAGGTGGTGTCGACACTGCCGGTCCTGGGACCACACGTTGAGAAACGCTGGTTCAGTCAGTGCTGTCGCCACAGTCCTCCCTGCCTCCCTTCTACCCCACCCACCACTGTCAGGTGGCTTTTAGCCTTGGAGACCTTTTCCGGTATATTTGCATATGCACTATTTTACGGAAAGAATTGCGTCGTTCGATTTTTCTCTTTATGGGCTAATATTCGACCCGCTATATGATTTAGTTTTCATGATTTAGTTTCAGTTTTAGATTTTTAGTTTCTGTGATTTAGTTTTCATTTCTATTTAACGTGTCTTGGAGAGCGTGTAGGTCTGCCTCGTTCTTTTCAACAGTTCCATGCTACAGGTGGTGATAGTTTTGTTTCCCTGCTGTGCACGGATGAGCAGTCTCCCACATCTTAGACATGACACACATCCACCTGTAAAATCCCTGAGACTGTGGCTGAGTATTTCTCCAGAATATTGTAATCACTCAATAATGCCAGCCATTATTACTGCTGTTTTTTGTTTCATTATTAATATTGCATCCCAGAAACCCCTTTCAGCTGGGGACAGTAATGCAAATGAGTCTCTGTTTGCAGCTTCTAATGAAGTTTTGCACACAACGGTTTTGGTAAGAGGAGGGAGGTGCTATGGGAAAGAGGCGTTGAGGGATGTGTAGGAGTGCAAAGGAGGAGGGGAGAGAGCAGCGGGCAGGATTTGTATTGCCAGGGCCTGGCTTGGTTCCTGGTACTTTCAACAGCTGCAAGAGTGTCGGGGCCTACCTTCACATTTGTTGGTCTCATAGCAAAATCAGGCCTTGGCCAAGGGCTGCCCGAGGCCCAGGCTGGCAGCACCATGGGCAAGAGGGTCTGTGCTTGGACCCAGCTCTGACTCGCTTCCTTCCTTCCTGTCTCCTCAGGGTGGGGGGTCCGGGGAGGAGCAACTCTGCGCTGACTTTCCCGAGCTTGACCTCTCCCAGCTGGACGCCAGCGACTTTGACTCAGCCACCTGCTTCGGGGAGCTGCAGTGGTGCCCGGAGAGCTCCGAGACTGAACCCAGCCAGTACAGCCCCGACGACTCAGAGCTTTTCCAGGTACGTTCTCCGAGCCTCGCGGTGACTCCCTCTACTCCTGAAGGCCTGGCTCTGCCCTGCACCACCTTCTTTTGCACTTGGTTGTGCAAAGAAGTCTCATCTCCCACCAAAGCTCTTGGGACCCTGCCTCTCGTCCTGGATCTGCCCTTGATCTTGGGCAGTTCTCATCCCCTTGCTGAGCCTGTTATCACCTCTGGACGGTGAGGGCTGGGAAGAGCCGCTCTTGCTGTGCCGCCCAGTCAGAAATGAGCCGCTCTGTGGGCCTGGGTGGTTTCAAGACCTCCCTTTCCTATAGTATCTCACTGAATTCTCATCCCTACCCTGTGAGGCAGGTGTGATTCTGAACCCATTTTATAGATGAGGAAACTGAGGCTTGGGGAAGTTAAGTCACATGCCTAGGGCGATTTACCTAGTCAGAAGCTAAGCTACATGCAAACCCAGTCTGCCTGCCTCCCGAGCCAGGGCTTGATAACCACGGCGATGCCATAATGGAGGTGACTCACATGTATTGAACAACTGCTCTGAGGCAGGACTGTCCCTGTTGTGTGTTAACTCATTTAATTCTCCTAACAACTCTTAGACCAGGTACAGTTATCTTCATTTTCCAATTGGAGCCTAGAGACTTCTTTAAAAAAAAGAGGCGGGGCGCCTGGGTGGCTCAGTCTGTTGAGCATCCATCCAACTTCAGTTCCGGTCATGATCTCGCAGTTCATGGTTCAAGCCCCGCGTTGGGCTCTGTGCTGACAGCTCAGAGCCTAGAGCCTGCTTCAAGTTCTGTGTGTGTGTGTCTCCCTCTCTGTGTCCCTTCCCCATTCATGCTCTATCTCTCTCTCTCTGTCTCTCAAAAATAAATTTTAAAAGTTTAAAAAAAAAAAAAGAGGCAGTGCTGAGAATTGCTGTGCATTTCAATGCCTCTCACCTTGTGTGCTCTGTGTCCAGTCTTGGGGGCACATGATGGGTGACATTTCCTTTAAGAAGCCCTCTCATATGGAATAATAATGATGTCTGGGATTTGCATCAAAATAAAACGAGTTCTATTTGTTCGCATGCATTTGCGTGTGTAGGTGTGTGGCCTGGAGGGTAATATGTGAAATAAGATTGACCGTGTTGTTGGGGCGCCTGGGTGGCTCAGTCGGTTAATTATCGACTCTTAGTTTTGGCTCAGGGCATGATCTCGCAGTTCAAGAGTTTGAGCCCCGCATTGGGCTCTGCGCTGACAGTGTGGAGCCTGCTTGGGATTCTCTGTCTCCCTCTTTCTCAGTGCCTCCCCTGTTCGTGCTCTCTCTCTCTCTCTCTCAAAATACATACGTACATACATAATTAATAACGTTGACCACGTTGAAGTGGAGTGATGGGGACATCCAGATTTATTATTCTTTCCTTGAAATATGCTCCCCTATAAAGACTTGGGGGAGAGGCTCTAGCTCCCCATGCCTGTCTGGCGATGTAATAATAATAACAACAATAATGTGCTGGGTGTCAAATGCCATGCTGACGTGTCACGAGCACCATCTCATAGACTCCTGACGTGTTGTAGCTTTCTTTCTAGAAATGGAAACTCCTGTGCATCAGGCACTGTGCTATGTACAGTGTAGAGAGAAAACTGATCCCAGATCAGTTAACACAGAAATTGTGGTCATTGTGACATGGGCATGAAAGGAATGAGCCAGGTGTGAGAAAAGGATCTGAAGACTGGCTGGTCAGGAAAAGCCTCTCTGTGTGCATGAAATGGTCTTGGATGCAAGTGAGCCTGATGTGGCCCCAGGGCTCCCAGCCCAGCAAGGAAGCCAGAAAACCCTCACAGACATATAGGGCTCTGGCCAAATTCTGCCCACCCAGCCCCTCTCCCTGTCATGGTCTGCACACCCCGCCCGCTCTCCCAGTCCCAGGCCAGTTGCACCCACTGCCCACCGGTGCGTCCCTATGGGTGTGATTCTGTGATCAGCACCTGACCCCCCTGCCACACACACGTCATAAATCCCATGACCGTGGGGGCCACGATGGCACCGTGCATTTCTAGCACGCTGCACAGAGCCTGGCACTTTCTCAGGGCTTAATAAATGCCGATCAGATGAGTAATTCCTTCAATGCCAGCTCTCATGTCGCCCCCTCGGTGAGTTACTTCCTCTCCTGGGCTCCCATCTTGTGTGCGCCTGTGCGGGCACATGTATGCTAGTGTCTCTATGTGTCCTTTAGACTCTGAGCTCCTTGAGGACAAACAGCATCTGATTAGTCTCTGGGGCCCTCGTGCATTGTAAGGACTCGATCACGTGTGTTGAATGAAGGAACCGATTGTGATACTTTCTTCCCTGCCAAGGGCCGGGCGTGGCCCATTCCAAAAACCTCAAGCTGGCATCGTGGGTTCTCCATCGGCCACAAGCTCAGTTTTCTCATTTGACCAGTGGGAATCCTAGAGCCCTGCTCCTGTGTCAGAGTTGTGTTTCCCCAGTCAAATGGCACCATTTCTATGGAAATAGACTAGGAATGTGGGGGACAAGCCACTTTAACAGTGTTAACGGCAGGGGGTGGGATGGGGGGGCAGAGATGGTGTCTTCCATTTTTCTGTGTTCCCAGAGTCCTAGGGCCAGGGCCATAACCATCACTAATTAATTTTGGAGGAAGCAAGCATTTGGTTGCTTTATCAGTTTGCTGCGTGGTCTTGGGCCCTGAGGCTGGGCCTTGGTTTCCCCATGCAAGGAATAAAGAAGGGATGTGGATTCCATCAGTAATTCTTCATCTGCTGGAGAGAGGGTCACCAGGTCCTTTTAGGCTCTGGTGAAATATATGGGCCTACTGCTGGACAAAAAGGCGGAGAAACTGATACCCTGGGTTTTCTGCACCCTAGTCGAGCCCCCTGGACGGGGGGGTGGGGGATTTTTGAGTGTTCTGTGGCCCTTGTGACAGAAATCCTGTTCTGTGTCATTCCTTCCAGGCCCTCCTGGGCCTTCAAAGTGAAGCACTTTCCCCTCAGATTTCTTGAAGACTCCTTTTCCTCTAGCTTGAGAGCTGCTCAGGAAGGCTGGGGTGGGGCTGAGTCTATTAATATCCTTTCCTCCGCTGATTAACTCTCCATTAATTTGCACTCTACTTCCAAGCGGAGTGGGGAGAGCCTGGCCAATGGGCCCGGGAAGAGGAGAGGGTGGCACGGCCCCCGGTGATGTATTACCCTTAGCACTGATGGATGCTGCGGGCAGAACGGCCTTTCCCCGAGCTGGAGCGGCCCAGGAAGGGCTGAGGAGAGGGAGGAGGCCTTTTGTCACTCATTTTGATTTGAAGCCTGTTGGGTGCTTCTTGAGGTCTTTGCCATGTTGTATTCATTTTTGTGTGGTGCCTGGCACGTAGTGAGTCCTTGACCACCCCCACCCCCCCACCCCCCCGCCCCTGCTCTGACTTGCTGTGTGACCTTGACAAGTCTGTTTCCTGGATTTTCATTCCCCGCCTGCCCCCTCAAAATGAATGGCGAATAGGTTTCCTCATGAGGAAATGGGGAATGGTAGTCATTGCCTAGAGGGCTGTGTTAAGAAAGATTTTGGTGTGGAAGGAATGAAGGCCACAATTGGTTAGTGATATGGGGGGAGGCAGGGCATGTGGGCCGCATGTTTAACATTTCTGGTCATCACTACAGGAGCCCTGAGGGATCCAGCTCTGATATTTGTGATAGTTCATAGTATCTCTGGACATTTGGCCGTTGTCCCTGTGAGAAAGGGAACTCTCGCTCCATCCAGTGCCGATGACATCATTTCTGAATAACTTCCTTCTTAGAGTCTCTCCTTTGAGACGAAGATCTGAGTCTCGCCCTGTGGCCAGAAGTCATTGTTTGGTGCATTCATTCTTCTCCTCCGTAGATCTGCCTGGAAGCCACCTGCCCCAGGCGCTGAGCTAGGCCTGGGAGCACCCTAGGGAGCATTTCTAGCACTGCTTCCCAGCACGGCCTTCCTAAGCAGACAGTTAGGGTGGGAGTGGGGGCAGGAATCATGTCTTCCCATTTTGCAGGAAAAACCACAAGGCTTAGAAGAGAGAAGCTGTTTGGCCACAATCACCCTATGGTGGCAGAGCCCCAGGTGGTCAGCCCCAAGAGTGGTCATTGGGTCCCCGGTTGCAAGGTCTGAACTCCCTGCTGGGCTAGACAGATCACTCTGGGAATACGGGGGGCTCTGGCCTGAGGGTGGTGGCAGCGGGTGGGGGGTGTGGGGAGCAGTCGAGTGAGCCCCATCACATTCTCGAGCCAGAGTCCACAGGCCTGGATCTGCCCTTGTGTGTCATTTCCCCCACCCCCACACACACTCCCCAGGGCCTGGGTCAGGCCCAGTGAAAACCTCCTTTTGACCTTTCTTTTATTTTAGCTCTGTTCCAAAAATTACAAATGCGTTTGTTCTCTCCTCCCTGTGTCCCCCCTTCGAGTTACTCAGCTGCTGCTCCAGTTGCAAGGGCTGGAACAGATTTAGTGCAGCCAAAGGGCCGTCACGAGATGCATGTTTCAGATGCACTTCCTGAAGAAAGGATAAACAGCCTGACCTGGGATGGGAACGAGTGCTGGCAGGGACATCATGTGACAGAATGTGCCTCCTGCCAGGACAGGCCCAGCAACCAGGGTTTACTAAACGAGCGAGGTGCCTCGCTCACCTAGAAGCAGTGTGATGGCCACACGCCAGGGCCTCTGGGCACGGGGGCTGCTGGGTTGGTGTCTGCGGGTGGTCTGGGAGCATCCATGCTGACCCGTGTCATTACAGATCTTAGCCATCAGAAAAGCAAGAGTCTTGGCTCATGTATGTCATGGTGGAAGTCCTGCCTCTGTCCCGGATCTGCTATTTGACCCTGGACACCTTGTTCAACCTCCACGATCCTCAGTTTCCCCAATTGCAAAATGGAGATTAGAGTAGCGCTCCCCTGGTAGAGGTTATTATAAGGTTTACCTGAGGCAATGTTCACAAAGCCTTTCTGTTCCTCGCTCTTGCCTAAGCACCCACAGCTGGTAAGTGTGGGATCTGGGATTCAACCCCAGCTCCAGAGCCCAAGCTCCTGATCACTCTTGAACGGTGAGCAAGGCCTGGAAACCCTCTGGGCAATCGTAGTGGTTTTCTCATTGCGGTGGTTGTCATTGTCATGGCCAACCCTGAAGCTTCCAGCGTATACGCTGCCTGCCTGGGCCCCAGAGTCAGAGGGGCTGGGACGCTGTGGTGGATGCTGTTCTCAGAGGCAGACAGACCAGCTTCAGGGGCTGGGGGCTGCGTCCCAGGAGTTGGATGCGGGAGGCCGTGGTGTAGAGCTGCTGTCCTTGGTAAAGGGGCCAGGTGTCTCAGGTGGACAGCCCTGTGCCCAAGGTTGCACACTGATGAGCAGCAGAGTTAGGAGCGGGGCTCCCAGGGCAAGGCTCCTTCCAGCATCACCTGCTGCCTGCTCGCAAACTTCTGTGATTCCTGGAGTCGATAACATATTTCTTTGGCATCTGCTATCCCGGCAACGCTGAGCCATCTGATGACTGGGGAAGGATGGGAGGGGATTGGCAGGGGGGTGACGGTGCTGCGTGTGCGGAGCCCAAGGCATTGGCTCACTGTGTCCCTCTCTGCTCCGCCCGTGCTCCTCACTTCAGATAATCGACAGCGAGAATGAAGCTCTCCTGGCAGCACTCACCAAGACCCTGGACGACATCCCCGAAGACGACGTGGGTCTGGCCGCCTTCCCGGCCCTGGACGGTGGAGACGCACCATCCTGTACTTCAGCTTCGCCTGCCCCCTCATCTGCACCCCCCAGTCCCAGCCCCTCCCTGGAGAGGCCCCAGGCCCCAGCGCCTGAGGTGGACGAGCTCTCACTGGTGAGAACCTGCTTCTAACTGAAGTGATGGCCGTGGCCTGGGATATGGCGTGTGGTTGCAGGGGTGGTGGGTGCAGGGGAACCAGCTCCCGATCCGGCAGGGGTGTCCGTGCATCTCGGACAACAGGGGTGCCCAGCGGGCAGCCTAGACGGGGCCTCACCTTTCCCACCTGTACGGCTGGCCTAACCATGGAGGCTCCACTTGCACCCCGTAGGTCCTTTGGCATTTTATGGATTGGCCTCCGTGATTAGTCAGCTCTTGAAATTACGTGTGAAAACGTTTTCCTTAAGGTTATACCTGCATACACAGTAAAAATTCAAGCAGGAGATGTGGAGAGTTAAAAGCAAAACCTCCTTACCCATCTCACAACTGCATTCTCCTTTCCTGGAGGTAACCATGGTTACCTATCCGTTTGGTGACTTTCCTCTTCCACCTTTTTTTTTTTTTTTTTTTTTTTTTACTACAAAAGGGAGCCTACGTTATATGCTGCTCTGCACCTTTTCTCAGGGAACTGGGTGTCTTGAAAACTCAGATGAGCACAGGTGGCTCTGCTCCATACTTTTTGTTAGCTACCTAATGTTCTTTTGTGAGGATGTGCCACTGCTTACTTTACTCGTCCCCAAGTTGGTGGAAACTGACATAGTTCCAGCTCTTACTGTTAATACTGCTTCCGTCAGTGCCCCGGACAGGCCTTTGCCACGTCCAAGTGGATGAATTTCTAGAAATGGAATCTCTGGGTCTACAGCTACCTGAGTTTTCAGTTTAGATAGATATTTCCAGATGGCCCTCCATACAGTTTGGACCGGTTGACGCCCCCCCTCCCCCCCCGCCAGCAAAAGTTAAATGCCGTCTGTGTGAGTATACGGGGAATGTGGGAATGTGCACATGAAATTGCAGTTTTCCGGGGAGAAGGTCTCAGCTTTTATCACCTTCTCGAAGGAGTCCAGACCTCACAAGTTACTGAAAGCAGGTGTCCCTAACTCAGGCTGAGATTTCATGGGGTGTGTGAAGCCCAGCTATGCTCACCTATCTTGGGCTCCTCACCTTGGCGCTGAGGTTCCTGGGCCTGACAAGGCTCAGGTGGAAAATCAGAGCCTGTTGAGCTGGGGAGGGTCTTAGGTCGTCGACAGTTTGAGTAGAAAGGCCCGTAGTGACCGTCAAGTACAACTATGGGGAAACTGAGGCCCAGAGCAGGGAGGGGACTCTCCCATGGTCACACAGCAAGTTGGTATTCAGACCCCCGGTCCAGGACCCCTTTCCTCCTTTCCCACTGTCTTCAAGTTCCCCCAAAGCAGTGTGAAACATTTAGTAAGCACCTGCTGTATGCTGGGCACAAGACTATGTTCAGTCCCACATTGTGGCTTCTGCTGATAGGGGTCCTGCTTCCTGTCAGACTGAAATCAGACTGGGTTTGAATCCCAGCTGCACCGGTTAGTTAATGCTTTCCTGTCCTTTAGACACCTAATCTCTCTGACTCAGCTTCCTGGTCCATAGGTGGGGTCAAATAATAGTGCTTATCTCAAAGGCTGATAGGAGGAGTACTGCAGATAAAGCATGTAAAGCACTTAGAACAGTGCCTGGTACTTAGAAGTTGCTCAATAAATACTATCTAAGTAATAGTTCTGGCTTGACCCATTAGTACTAACGAGAGGAAGTCTCAGTGCAGAGGGCTTTGGAGAGGGATCAAACCCAGGGAGGCAGAGAGCGGCCTCTGCTGGCCACAGGTAGTTTCCCCTCCCACACCTCAGACTGCCTTCATTCCACACAGGTTTACTGAGCACCTCTGTTTCAGGCACTGTGCTAGGCACACAGGAAACAGACTCACCATCTAGACTCCCAGCATACCGACAGAGTTCAGAAAGGCCCTGAGAAGTTATCTAGATGCCCAGTTCTTAACCTGGAGCCATGGATCCCAAGGAGTCCACCAATGGACTGACTGGGACCCATGAACCTCTACATGTCCCTGCAGTTTTCTGAGGTCAGCAGCTTCGGTTGTATTCTTAGAGGGGCTCCTGAGTCAAAAAAGGTTGATAACCAGTCATTTAGTGTAGTTTTCTCCCATTATGCCAATGGAGAAACCAAGGCCTAGGGAGGGAAAGGACTCACTCACTGAGGTCTCATAGTGAGCGGGGCTGAGCTGGGCCAGAACCAGGCCCCTTCCCACCAGCCCAAGAATCTTTTCCTGTCCATGTCAGAGAATCACAGACCTGCGTGGTTTGGGGTCTAGGTAGAGTGGTGGGAACCCTCCAGCTCCTGGTGGAGTGTGGAATGGCCTTTTCTCTGGTGCCTGAACCTTTGGCACTCCTTGCTGGGGTGACCTGGCCGGGGTGGGGGCTGCGGGCGGCCATATCCCTCAAGGAGACACTTGCTGCCATAGTGAAAACCCATCATGCTTCCCGACTTGTTCTCAGTCTCGCTGCGATAGGATCCCTGGTGGAACTTGCAGGTGTGCTGAGCTCCCTGCTCTCCGGATACACTGTGCACCTGCCCTCTGGGTGCAGAAGTGTAAGAGTCTCAGCAATTTTTACAGAAAAATTAGAGAAGCCAGACCAGCTTAAGTCCAGCATGCTTCCATTTGTGAAAAAACCAAGCAGGTGTGTTGGGAGGTGGCACGTACGTATATTCTTGTGTGATTGAATTCCGCCTCGTGATGGGGTCACAAGAAGGTGGTTAATAGTAATTGCCTCTGGGAAGGAAGAAGGAGAACCTCGGGCAGGAGGTCTTCCTGTTTCCAGTTGTCTACCCCATAGAATTCGTGGTATATATATTTTTTTCACCATTCACAAGTATAATTTTTTAATTTAAGAAATTAATTTTTACCAAAGCAGTATGGGGAAGCAAAAAGAACAAAAAGGGAAATCAGCTGGAATCCCGAACCAAAGAATCACTGTGGCGCCTGACTTTCCAGATTGTGCGCGTGCATGCGTGTGAGTGCTACAGGTGTACGTGGAGCGCCCCAATGAAGTATACACGTCATATTTTAACAGTAGAATGGGAAGACATTATTACCCAAGATCTGTTTGGATTTCTCAAAGTCACAGATCTTCCTCTTGGGTTAGTAACTCTGAGAAGGATTTACGTCTTGTTGGGATACTTGTGTGGGTCTTTGTTGTTAGACAGTCTGCTTTCTGTGCTTAGTACATTGGGAACATATTCTCGGTCATTAAATACCCTCTTCCCGTGGTCCTGTGATGACCCAGGCTCAGGGCGTGCTCAGTCCCAAGAAGCTAGCTCTGGGCTCAGGCTTCTCCCCAAGATATGCTTCTCCGTGTCCCCCCGCAGAGCTCACCCCCAGCTCCTCTCCTCTCTGCTTTTCCTGCAGCTGCAGAAACTCCTCCTCGCCACGTCCCACCCGTCCTCAAGCTCCGATACCCAGAAGGAAGGGACCACCTGGCTCCAGGCAGGCCTTAGGTCCAAGAGTCAGCGGCCTTGTGTTAAGGTATTTCTGCCCCCAAATCTCCCGAGGCCCCCAGGTGGGCTTTGAGGGGTATAACCTTCAGCTCTATATCAGGGGGTGTCAAGTTCAGTCGACTTGGGGTTTTCCTCTTTGTGCCTCACACAGCCCTTGTAGCTGGTGTGCTGGACACTTTCCAGTTTGGGGTTCTAGAAAAAGCCCCGGACTTTCTCATACACCTCAGTGTTTCAGGCGCCGTGTTAGACATTGGGTTAGAGCAGGGACAGGGAAGGTGTGGCCTGCTTTCAGCGGGCTGATTCTAATGGGTGATACACAGAAACATGAGATCCTTGCAGGTTGTGGAGACCACAAGAAGGTGTTTGCCTTTCTTCTGGGGGAAGCCCTTTGAGAGTCGAAAGCTCTGTCGCAAACACCAAGGAGTGAAGCAGATCCCTTTTCCTCCTTGGATTCCATCTTCTAAGACTTTCAAAGAGCGATTTCATAGGTGATCTCCTAGTGTTGCTCAAAGCCTACGCTCTGTCCTTCCCCTCTGGTCCCTGGACACTCCCGCAGGGGGCTCTTGAACACAATCCCATGCCCTCGGGCAGAATCAGGATTTTTTTTTTTTTAACGGCTTTATGGAGGTGTCACTTAAATATCATAAAAGGCACCTATTTTTAAAGTATAATTTGATGATTTTCAGTAAATCTGCAGAGTTGCGCAGCCATGACCACAGTTCAAAGTTGGTGGATTGATTGATTTTTTTGAGAGAGGGAGAGAGAGAATGTGAAGCACAGAGTCTGATGTGGGGCTCGAACTCATAAACCATGAGATCATGACCTGAGCTGAAACCAAGAGTCGGACACTTAACCGACTGAGCCACCCAGGTGCCCCATCCATGACCACAGCTCAGTTTTAGAACATTCCCATTATCCCAGAGAGATCTCCGGCACCCTCATTTACAGTGAATCCCTGTTCCCAGGCCCAGGTGCCATTACCAAAGGGTATAGCTCAGGGGAGCTCAGGGGAGCGGGTGGTCAGAGGAGGGCTTTGTCAGTGAACCCACGAGGGCGAAATCTATGGATGGGAGGCCTGTTAGGAGGCTGGTCGCTCCTTTGTTCCTTATCACCTGAGCATTGCCAGGTGCCACGCGGGGCCTGGCCAGTGGCTGCAGGAGGGGGGCAGAGTGGAGGGGGGCAGTGCGGGCCTCCCTCTTCACTCTGGCCTCTCTCTGTCTCTAGATGGACGGCACCCAAGACAAGAAGGTCCCCACGGTGCAGTCTCAGAGCCGGAGTTGTACGGAACTGCATAGGCACCTCACTTCGGTGCCGTCCTGCCCCCAGACTAAAGCCCGCTCCCCAGACAGGGGCTTGCAGCCGCCACCCGCTCTGAGCCCCCAGCTCCCAGCCAAGGAGGATGAGGAACCCGGTGAGGACTGCCCGAGCCCCCAGCCGGCTCCAGCCTTGCCCCAGGACTCCCCGGCATCGGGCAGGGCGCGTCCCGGCACCCAGGTTTCCCGGGAAGACATGCACGCCGTGGTGCAGCTCATTCGCTACATGCACACCTACTGCCTCCCCCAGAGGAAGCTGCCCCCACAGGCCCCAGAGCCAGCCCCCCAGCCCTGCAGCAGCCCCTCCAAGCAGGTCAAGCCCCAGCCTCGGTCCCAGCACCCTTCCAAAGCCTCCTGGGCTGAGTTCTCCATCCTGAGGGAACTTCTGGCTCAAGATGTCCTCTGTGACGTCAGCAAACCCTACCGCCTGGCCACACCTGTCTATGCCTCCCTCACGCCCCGGCCAAGGCCCAGGCCCCCCAAAGACAGCCAGGCGTCCCCTGGCCACCCATCCCCCGTGGAGGAGGTGAGGATCACAGCTTCTCCCAGGAGCACAGGGCCCAGACCCAGCCTGCGCCCGCTGCGGCTGGAGGTGAAAGGACGCGCCGGCCGGTCGGCCAGGCTGCAGCAGCAGCAGGAGGAAGAGGACGAGGAAGAGGATGAGGACGAGGAGGAGGAAGAAGAAAAAGAGGAGGAAGAGGAGGAGGAGGAATGGGGCCGGAAAAGGCCGGGCAGAGGCCTGCCGTGGACCAAGCTGGGGAGGAAGCCGGAGAGTTCCGTGTGCCCCGTGCGGCGTTCCAGGAGACTGAACCCGGAGCTGGGCCCCTGGCTGACATTCTCCGATGAGTCTCTGGTCCCTGCAGAGCCCCAAGGAGCTCTGTCCTCACTGCACCTGGCTCCCGAGGCCTACGACATGGAGGGGGCGCTGGGCAGCCCCACGGATGAGGACAGTGGTCAAGACCAGCAGCTCCCACGGGGACCCCAGATCCCGGCTCTGGAGAGCCCCTGTGAGAGTGGGTGTGGGGACACGGATGAGGACCCCAGCTGCCCACGGCTCCCTTCCAGAGGTAGTCGGAGTCGGTGGTCTGTAAGAGAGGGGGCAGGGATGGGGTGTGGCATACCCCACTGCGCTGGGAGCCAGGAGCCCTGTGTTGGGCAAGTCCCTTCCCCTCTCCGGCTGTCGACTTCCCTTTCTGTGCAATGGGCTAGTTGGGCGGATCTTCAGACATCACCCACACATCTCTGAGTTTTTCATCACGCATGGGCCAGGCACCACTTAATGAACACGGAGCGAGATGCCTGCCCTCATGGGGCTTTTGTTTCAGTGGGGCAGACAGGCAATCACAAAGTAAATAAAAAAGGAAGATAATTACAAATGGTGCTAAGTGCTCTAAAGAAGACGTCCTGGGTGATGGTGTGACGAAAGGAGTGAGTCTATAAATCTAGCTCCATAATGATGTTGAATTTTATTTTATTTTTTTTAAGTGTATTTATTTATTTTTGAGAGAGAGAGAGAGAGAGAGAGAGAGAGACAGTGAGAGCACAAGCAGGGGAGGAGCAGAGAGAGAAGTGGGGCGGGGGGGAGAGATGCAGAATCCGAAGCAGGCTCCAGGCTTTGTGCTGTCAGTGCAGAGCCCAACGCGGGGCTCGAACCCACAAACCGTGAGATCATGACCTCAGCCGAAGTCGGACGCTCAACCGGCTGAGCCACTCAGGTGCCCCTAATGACGTTGAATTTTAAATGGTAACAATGGTAGATCTGGTAATAACAGGTATCTATTGTGTATTTGTTGTGCCAGGCACTGGTCTAAAACTTGACACAGCTTATCCCCAGTGACTCCTCACAGGGGGCCTGTGTGGCAGGTACTGTCATAATCTCCATTGCACACACAGAAACTGAGGCACAGAGATTGAGCCGTCCATTCAGCCCTCGAGTCCTACATCCATCTGTGGACCAGCCCTGAGCCCCTGGCCTTCCCTGGGGCTCCCCACCCTGCTGTACTATACTGTTTGGCCAGAAGGGGTCGCTCTCGTACCTACCTGCTCTTTCCCAAACCTTGAGTAGTCTGCCAGGTGTTAATGTTGCTGAGACCCTGCGAATGACGGTGACTTTGAGTTGTTCCTGCCCTTCCCTAAAAATGACAGAGGATTTTGGGTCACATGCTTGAAGGGAGCTCTGCCTGGTACCAGTGGAAGCTCGGGGTCTCCTCCAGAGGGAAACATCTGGTAGTGATGATGTGTTGGGGAATCTTATTTTCTTCTTTTTCGTCTTCTTTTCAGACTCTCCCAGGTGCCTCATGCTGGCCTTGTCACAAAGGTAGATTTTTGGAAATCAGTGGTTTATTATTTCATGAGTCTGTGTCCTGTTGGGTGTGTGTATGGCGGTGGGGGTTGGATGGTTCATCAGCCCGTGAGCCTGCCCCTGCCCCCCATTCCCCTGCCCTCATTGCCATGCGGAGCCCTTGGTAGCCGGGCTCCCTTAGAAGGGAGGTCTCTGCAGGCCCAGGAACGTAAGGAATTAAGGGTTCAGGCCATTTCATAAGCTGTCCTCTTCAGAACCTGGGAAGGAATTACTTTCTTCACGGGGGAAAGGTGATAATGCTCCGTGGCTTTGGGCAAGTCTCCTCCTCACTCGGGGTGTCAGGTCTGTAAAATAAGGAGGGTGCTGATGCTTGTCCTGTCTCCACCTTCCAGCAGATTACTCCTGTGTGTCCTCCAAGAGTGATAGGCTGCTTTGAACTCTTCTAAGCCAGGATGGGGGTCTCCCAGAAAACTCCCCAGCACCCACCTCTGTGGGCAGTAGAGCCGGGCTCTGTCATGGTGTCCCCTTGCCCTCCTTGCATGCTGGGAGAAGTGGAGCCTTCTGCTGACTGGCCTCTTCCCTTTCTGTCCTCCCCGCCCCCACCAGTGGCCCTCCTTTTGGCAAGAAGAGCTTTGAGCAGACCTTGACGGTGGAGCTCTGTGGCACGGCAGGTGAGCCAGGGGCTCAGCTGGTAGGGTGCCCTCAGGGGAGCTGGTATGACTTCCAGCAATGAGTCCCCCACCCTGAACAGCCCCTCGGGCAGTTGTGGGGGGGTGCCCCACTGAGCCCTCCCTGCCACCGCCGCTTGGGCTGCACAGGGTCTTGGGATACCTAATGAGGGTGCTATAAGGGGGAGAGTCAGCCGGTCAGCTGCAGCAAGCCGCACATGAGCTAAGGGAGAGACACACGTCTTCCCCCGAAGGAGCCCGCAGTGTTATGTGGGAGACAGGCTCCCACCATGACGGGTGCTGTTGCAGACGTGTTGGTTCAGAGTATGTACGAGAGCGCCGGAGCATGGAGGAAGGGGTGAGGTGGGGCAGGGCAGGAGTGTGGCCTGGGAAGATTTGCAAGGCATCCAGAGCAGGGGGCTTGTGAGCCGGGCTCGCAGGATAGGCAGAGGCTGGAGAGAGGAGGCAGCGAGAAGTAGATCCCTGGCAACAGAATCTACAGGAGCAAAAGGCACCCAGGGTGAAAGCCTTAGGTGCTCCTGAGGAGAGGTGCGCCTGGCATCACCACATCGCGGAAGTGGAGGAGGGGCCGGAAGGAGCAATCACAGAAGGCTGAGAGGGATGCCAGGCTGAGAGTTTGAGCTTGATCCTGCAGGCTTCAGGAGCCCCAGACGGGAAGAGATCTCGGGCATTTAGCAAGTTCCCTCTGCACTGGGGCGGATGGAGGCCAAGGTCAGATGCAGGAGCACTCATGGCACCGTGGGGGTCCAATCCAGGTGGGAGGTTTGACCTGCGGTGCCTGCCTTTAAACTCCCTGGGGAGACATCAAAACAGTAGGGAGAGCTGGTCGAATGATTGGATGGAGAGCAGGAGGAGATATCTCGAATGACCGGGAGGCTTTGGCTACCATTGCCGGGCTACAGAGGGATGGCAAGTGGATTTTGTCACATGCCAGCTCAAGAACTAACCGTGGGCTGCGTGAGTCCCAGGCCACGTTCAGGCTCAGCCACCAGTGTGGTGTTCGATTAGTGATGCCTGCCATTCATTGGGTTGGGAATGTGGTGGTACATACACTGCTTATCTGCCATCCCAAACCAGACCCTCTGTCCCTTGGAGGAGTGACCCGTTTCCACCTCACACGGTTCTCCTCTTGCTTGGCTAGGACTCACCCCGCCCACCACACCTCCGTACAAGCCCACAGAGGAGGACGTCTTCAAGCCAGACATCAAACACAGCCCAGGCAAAGACAGAGCTCCCAGCCTTCCCAGCTTGGAGGGCCTCCAGCTCGAGGCCGCCGCGGGGGCTGCCCACAAGCTGCCAAAGAAGCACCCAGAGCGGAGCGAGCTCCTGTCCCACCTGCGGCATGCCACAACCCAGCCAGCCTCCCAGGCTGGTCAGAAGCGCCCCTTCTCCTGTTCCTTCGGAGACCACGATTACTGCCAGGTGCTGAAGCCAGAAGGCGCCCTGCAGAGGAAGGTGCTGAGGTCCTGGGAGCCGTCTGGGGTCCACCTTGAGGACTGGCCTCAGCAAGGGGCCCTCCAGGCCGAGGTGCAGGCCTCCAACAGGGAGGAAGACAGAAGCCGTGATGCCAGCGCCCCCGCCAAGGACAGTGTGCTACTGCGAGACCACGAGATCCGCGCCAGCCTCACCAAGCACTTTGGGCTCCTGGAGAGCGCCCTGGAGGACGAAGACCTGGCCTCCTGTAAGAGTCCTGAATACGACACTGTCTTTGAGGACAGCAGCAGCAGCAGTGGTGAGAGCAGCTTCCTCCTTGAGGAGGAGGAGGAGGAGGACGATGAAGAAGAGGACTCGGGGGTCAGCCCCCCTTGCTCTGACCACTGCCCCTACCAGAGCCCCCCCAGCAAGGCCGGCCGGCAGCTTTGTTCCCGCAGTCGTTCTAGTTCCTGTTCTTCCTCCTGCTGCTCCCGGTCACCAGCCGTCCGAAGGACCTTCAGGTATGGATGGGTGGCCTCAAGAGGGACAGCGGGCAGCCGACGACCCCAGTTCCCAGGGTGCCAAGGGAGGGAGGAGCCCTGAAACTGGGGCTGAGTCTCTCCGTGTGGCCTGTGTCCTGGTCAGAGGCCCTGGAGGTGGTCTCCCTGGGAGAGTTGTGGGGCAAGTCCTGGAGGCAGGCAAAGCCTGCCGTGTGGCAGTCAAGAGTGACCCAAATCTCTTGGCCCCGGGAGAGGAAGAATACCCACTTCCTGGCTGCTTGTGGCTTTATGTCTAAATGAACTTGTCCCTTATTCATCCATTTCCTGCTTTGGACCCAATTTAATGTCTATGTGACCTTTGCATGTCAAAGGCAGATTAGCAGAACTCTAATCTTCGTTCTAAAAATAAGACCCGGATTTAAAGCAGCAGTAAGGTTATTCCCATCTCTTGGTCCTGCTGAGCTGTGCCAGGACTTCCAGCCAGTCAGTTGATCCCCCGGGAGCCGCTCCACCTTCGCACGGGGATGATGCATCATGAGCCTGTTTGCTCAGACCATCTTGGCTCAGTAAACCGGTCTGAAAGAAGGAGCTGGTCCAAAAGTCAGTGGGGAGCTGGGCAGAAAGAATGGAAGTTTGGCACATTTTGGTGGAGTCAGGTTGCTTCTTTCCCTGATCACAGCAGGACCTGACCTGACCTGACCTGACGTGGGGAGGCCTAAGCGGGGTCAGGGCATGTCCCAAATCCTCTGCCTGCCATGCACCCGAGTGACCACTAGATGGTGCACTTGGGTCTAGAGCCATGCAGCAGCCACCTGGAGTGCTTGTTACCTTGCAGCTGCATGGACCCCACCCGCCCGGTGTCTCAATCTGTACATGGGGGTGGGGGGGGGAGGGGGAATCCGCAGTTCTAACTAGTTCCCAGGTGATGATGTCACCAGAGTGCCATACTCTGAGAACTAGAATTCAGGTAATAGAAAAGTATCTTCTCGTAGAAAAACTCTGCTTTGTATTTATGTATCTACACCAGTAGCTCTTAACTGCCTGAAAATCTGATTAAAGCAAACGCTTCTCTTCCCTTTAAAATGTATGTAGACCTGTAACTGGGCATTCAGTTTGAGGGGGGGTTGTAGACTCCCCTGACACTAATGTTAGAAGCCCTGAACTACCTGTTAATCAAAATGAGTTTCCCTAGCGATTTCTCTAAAAGCCCTTCTCTGTAATAAGCCAGGATGATTGGTCAGACCTCTCTCTGGCTCCATTCTCCTTTTGCCAAGGGTCACGGGGACTTAAGTGACTAGGCGTCCACACTAGGCAGCTTCCTGTGCAACATTGAGTAGCTCAGAAGCTACGAAAGGTTCTCTTCTTTTTGAAACACATCCTCCAAGGCTGGAGCTGGGGCTTCCTGGCCTCCTTTCCCTCCTGACCGGCTCAGGGGCGTTAGGGCAGGGCCTGTATTCATGAACTTGCCTGCAAAGAGCTGCGAGCCTCTCTAGAAACTCCCATGGATTCGCCTTTTCCTCTTCTTGCTTTTGGGCCAAGTTCCGGGCTGGCTTTTTCTGCTCACTGGAGAAAATTAATTGGTTGACTCGGTTTTTGCTCAGCTGGCAGAGCTTGGTGCCTGGCAAGCCTGGTAAAGGAGTCATCAGCCTTCTCCGGGCTCACATTTTAAAAAAAATTTTTTTTTTTAACATCTGTTTATTTTTGAGAGACAGAGAAATAGAGCACATGTGGGGAGGGGCAGAGAGAGAAGGAGACAGAATCCAAAGCAGGCTCCAGGCTCTGAGCTGTCAGCATAGAGCCCAATGCGGGGCTCGAACTCACAAACCATGAGATCATGACCTGAGCTGAAGTTGGACGTTCCACCAGCTGAGCCACCCAGGCGCCACCTCCCCCCCGCAGGGCTCACATTTCTTAAACCTGTGCTTCCGATCCCGGCTCTGAGCTGGTGTCACAACACAAACCCCACAGTACCTTTCGGTCACTCTCAACAGTTCAGGTGGGGGAACTGCCAATGTGTTACCAATGGATGATGACACTGCGATTTGTTGCACTTTAAAGTTTGCAAGTCATACCCCCTTCTATTACCCTGTTTGGCTTCGCAGATGCTCTTGGAGGGCGCATCTGCTTCTTACCCCCATTTCATAGATGAGGAAGCTGAGGCTCAAAGAGGTTCAGTAGAAAACCATAGCAAGTAATTATTGAGCAGGTCTTGCGCCGAGCATTTTCTGATTTGATCCTCACAAATGGCCAAGATGGCAGTACGGTCTCCCTGTTTACAGTTGAAGAACTCAGGCTAAGGGGAGGTGAGTAACTAGCCCAAGGTCGCCCAGCAGGAGGTGGCAGAGCCGGGATGCGAGCGAACACAGGCTGTCTGACCGGAGAGTCTGTGTTCTTATCCTGCGTGCTGTATTTCCCAAGGACGCAGACAGTATGTGCAGAGCCCGGACTCCCCCCTGCCTCCCATGCTGTGCTCCTTCCAGTCCAGCAGCCTGGCTCTCTCGGGGAGGAGGCGGTGTGCAGACAGGCGGCAAGACGAAGGCGTGTGGCACCCAGGGGTCTCCCCGGGCAGCACATGCGGGCTGCTGAGCCTGATAGCCAGACTGGACGTGGGGGCTGTGAGGGCCGGGTTGCCTCGTGCCTGGGCGCCAGCCATTAGACAGCAGTGGGTCCAGGATCAGCAGACCTCCTTCTGGCTCTGGCTTCCCCACATTCCATCCTTAGGCAAACCCATATTGAACCTGAGCCTCGGGGTTTTCATCTGGAAAATGGGGAAACGTAAGACCTCAAAGGTTGTTTTCCCCCCATCAGGTCCCAGACAGTGATGAAGTGAGAGGGCCTTTCCACCCTTAATGGCATAAAAAGGCGAGGTTCAGACGGGTTGGGATTTCGCGACACGGTGGTTCCCAGTGATCTCGTCCCAGAGGCTGGCCAGAGGCGCCGGTCACATTGTACAGAGCCATGCCCAGCCCCGGGCTGCCACTGCTGGGGACGGGGCGTGCTGGGCTCCTTCTGCCCTCATGAGCAAGTTCTAAAGAAGCGTGCCTCGCTTCCGGGGGCAACTCCACCCGCCCACCCTGCCGTGGTCCCTCCTGAGAGTGAGTGCCTGTGGTTTGCTTGTTCACCGACAGGTGTGAGAGCAGAGGACCGTGTTCAGACGGAACGCCAAGTGTCCGGCATGCCAGGAAGCGGCAGGAAAAGGCCATTGTAAGTGATCTGGGGCCCCAGAGCCCGGAGTGAATGGGGAAGAGCAGGGGCATCAGGACGTGCAGGGGCTTCATAGACCCGAAGCTCTTTGAGGCCAGCTGTGGCCTGCAGAAGATAGTCACGTTTCTCTCACTTAAAGAAGCACCAGGGTCACCAAAGGGCATCAGAGGTGGCATCGTGCAAAGTGCGGCCGAGGGACTGGCAGTGAGGCATGTAGTGGGTGGTGATTTTAGGGCTGAACGTCAGAGGCTTAGCAGGGCCGAGAGGGCAGGCTGCGGTTGGGGGCGGGGAGGAGCAGAGCAGGGCCAGCCAGGCCACAAACCAGCCCTGGTACCACCCTCTGTGTGACCTTGGGCAGGTCTCCCAGCTTCCCTGAGCCTCAGTTTACTCATCCATACACAAAGGAGTTGGGCCTTGTCCTTCCTAAGCATCCCCCAGCTTGATCTGGTCTGAGGGACCAGGAGAAGCCTGCTTCTTGCTTCCTACTGACCCCCCTGATCTTCCCCCAGAGTTAGTTTATGGGCCCAGGCTATGCCTGGTGAACCCACTGCAAAGCACCTAGAGAAAATTCATCAGGAATCTGCAGTGGGGAGCCGGAGCCAGCCCCTCCATGTCACTAGAAAGAAGGGAAGAGAAAGTAAGACAGATGCTCAGAAAGACAAACAGGCTTGCACTTGATTGCTTTCCTGCATAACTGGCACTTCCGGGCAGAAGCAGGGAGGACACATGAGGTGTGTGTACCCCAGAG
This sequence comes from Acinonyx jubatus, assembly GCF_027475565.1. Lineage (NCBI taxonomy): Eukaryota > Metazoa > Chordata > Mammalia > Carnivora > Felidae > Acinonyx > Acinonyx jubatus. Next base: position 194,153,731 of record NC_069380.1, on the reverse strand, counting down.
GTACCCAGCTGCCTGCGGGCAGGTACTTACAACCACAGGCTGTGCCTGGAGCATCACCTTGGATTCCACGTGTGACCATTCAGCAGTGGGGCCGTGCCTGGCACGAGCAAGACAGACAAGGTCCTCATTCCCGTGGTTGGGGCAGAAGGGAGAGAAAGGCAACAGACTCGTAAGCAAGGAATAAACACTGTAATCAGAGATTGGGAGAGGCGCGGTGGAATTAATCACATGAGGCTAAACTCTCTGAAACAAACAGTCGTGTTTTGACTAGTGGGGAGGATGTGTTTACATGGCAGTCTAGGAAGGACATCTGCGAGGAGCTAGACCCTGACAGATGAAAGGAGCCACCATGTAGTTTCAGGAGAACCATGGGGCAGAGGCAGGAAAGAACTTCCCAGCGTAAGGAGCTGAAAGGAGGCTGGGGGAGGGGATTCCTACACTGAGCAGAACCCAGTTCCCATGGTTGACAGCAGAGGTCTGCTGTGGCCCCTGGGCCTTGTTTCCTCCCTGCCAGCTGGGAGATGAGAGTGGGGTGGTTCCAGATGGCTTTAACCTGTTCCCGGAGAAAGCCTGTCCAAACCAGAACCTGTCACTTTCACCCACGAGAGCACAGGTTTCCAGGACGCAGCCGGAGTTTCTCCAGCGGGTCAGAGCAGCGATGGCATTCACTGGATCCAATCACAGATTGGAGGGGAGGGGAGGGCACATTCCATCCTGGGCTGCTCCCCACCCCTCCCTCTGCTGGGCTCTTTTAGGGGCCCACAGCATGGCACCCGGCTCACCTGAAGTGACCCCTTAGTCACAGTTGTCTATGCACTGCCCTGGCAAGACTGAGGATAGCGGTGACCCCAAGACCTGTGTCCTGGTCCCACTGCCTTCCTCCCAGCTCACTGTGACCCCCACAACGACCTGGTTTCCCATGCCTGCCCATTCCCATCCTCGGCAGTTTGCCTTTCTTTCTTCTTATTTTTTTTTTTAATGTTTCTTTATTTTTGAGAGAGAGACAGAGTGCAAATGGGGGAGGGGCAGAGAGAGAGAGAGAGAGAGAGAGAGAGAGAGAGAGGGAGGGCTCAGGCTCCACACTGTCAGCACAGAGCCCAGCATGGGGCTCAAACCCAAGACCCTCGAGTTCACGACCTGAGCCAAAGTCGGACGCTTAACCGACTGAGCCATCTAGATGCCCCGACAGCTTGCCTTCCTATCCCCTCCCCACTACCCAGAAAAAATCCCAGACTCCAAACACAAATATGAGTAAGCAGTTATGAGTAAGCAGTTAGATTAATGATGATAAACTCCCCCCTCCTGCCTCTGTCCATTCTCTGCTCATTTCCTCCAAGTGAGCATTTGTTCCCTTTAAAGCCACTTCCCCGTCCGACACTTAGCAGCCCCCTCCTCCAACAAGGCAGGTCTTCCGGAGAGGAGTCGTCATTGTCCTCTCTCTGATTCCGGCCCCAGTTAGTGTTACCCCCTCAGCCGGACATCGTGGGCTGAGACCTAGGACTCCATAGAAGCCCCCCATCAAGCGGGTCCCAGGAAGCCAGGAAATGACTGGGTTTCTGTGTGTTTCCCTCCTTGAGCAGGGTGAAGGCCGTGTGGTATATGTTCGCAATCTCTCCAGTGACATGAGCTCCCGAGAGCTGAAGAGGCGTTTCGAAGTGTTCGGTGAGATTGTGGAGTGCCAGGTGCTGACGAGAAACAACAGGTGAGTCCGGTCAAGCTGTTGCAGGAGAGGGGAGTGGGGAAGGGCAGGGGTCCCCGTTCAAGGCCAGCCACACAAAAGATGCCGGAGAAGATCCGCAGAACAAATCTGATGAGATCCGCAGCCTGGACCTGGAGAGCCAGGTCCCACAGAAGGTCCAGTAACAACTGTGTGGCCCAATAATAAGCAGTAAACTCCCACTGATGGTTTGCTGACTGCCAGGCAAATCCTGTGCCTTCTCTTAAACGTTCTAACCTGCCTATGACATATGCACTCATTCTTTCTATTGCTTTCCCTTCCCGGGCAGCTCAGACAGATTAACTGAGCAGCTAGTTAGTAGCAGAGTCAAATCTGCAGCTCTCATAGCTGCTTTAGGTCTCCACTCTGATATAGGGCAGCAAACAGCCCCCGGGGCTTAAAGGGACACTTACACAGGAACCACACTGCCCTGCAAGGACCCGTGCCACTCATGCCCCTCTGTTCCTCCAGAGCAGCCAGGTCAGACCCTTTATTCTGCTGGGAATCTTTGTTTCTCCTCACTCACCTGGGGAAGCAGTGTTCATCTGTCAGGGAACCCGCATGCAGGAAGCATAGGTTGCATGTAAACACACGACTTAGATGTCAAAACTTTGTCAGTTTTGAAATAACTCTAAAGTATCTCCCATCGTATTTGCCAACTGAGCTTTGAAGGTTTTTAAATTCAAATTTAATAATCGTTTTAAAAACTTCAATGAGAAACTTGTTTCTACATAGGGATCATTACACACGTCACATCCATTAAGGTGGCTCCAGAAAATAATAAGTGTTGGCAAGGATGTGGAGAAATCGGAACCCGGTGCACTGTTGGTGGGAAGGTAAAATGGTGCAGCCACAATGGAAAATGGTACGGAGGTTCTTCAAAAAGTTAAATATAGAATTACCATCCGATCCAGCAATCCCACCCGTGGGTATATACTTAAGAGAACTGAAAACAAGAGATCTCAAAGAGATATTCGCACGCCCCTGTTTATAGGAGCATTATTCACAATAACCAAGAAGGGGGAACCACCCCCATGCCCATTGGCTTATAAATGGGGAAACAACATGTAGTACATGCAAACAAAGGAATATTATTCAGCTTTAGAAAGGAAGGAAATCTTGGGCGCCCGAGTGGCTCCATCAGTTAAGCGTCCAACTTCAGCTCAGGTCATGATCTCACACTCCGTGAGTTTGAGCCCTGTGTCGGGCTCTGTGCTGACAGCCGGAGCCTGGAGCCCCCTTTGGATTCTGTGTCTCCCTCTCTCTCTCTCTCTCTCTCTCTCTCTCCCCCTCCCCCACTCATGCTCTGTCTCTCTCTGTCTCAAAAATAAATATTTTAAACATTTTAAAAAAAAAAAGGCAGTCTGTCGCATGCTGCAAGCACGGATGAACCTTGACAATCATGGATAACCTCATTAGGCTACGTGAAATAAGCAGCCACGAGGGGACAAATGCAATATGGGTTCCACTTCTGTGAGGTGTCGGCAGTAGTCAGATTCCTGGGAACAGCAAGCAGAGAAAGTGGAGATCCGTTCACAGCAGCGTGAATACACTTAACACTACTGAATTGTACACTTAAAAACCATGAAAATGGTACTTTGTGTGTTCTGTGTTTTTACCACAACTTAAAAAGAGAAAGTCGTTACACAAATAGGATAGTTTTAAGTTCTGTGCAGTCTTCAGGACGTCAAACAAGAGAACGTGCAAAAATAAAGCAAGCAGGCTTGGACGTTGAAAGAGGCAGAAGGGGTCCAACTTTGGCCTGGTTCAGAGAGGTGTCAGGAAATGTGAACCAGCTGAGTACTTATTAGGCGCCTAGTGTCGGTAAGCCTGTCGCGAGCCGTAGCAGAAGTCCACATTGTCTCTGCCCTGAGGAGTGCACGCAGCAGAGGGACAGATCGGTCAGGATTCTTTTTCTTGCTGTTTGTGGAACTGAGGAGCTGGGGAAAGGACCGACCTTAGGCCCCCCTTCGCCTCAGCACCCTTCTCAAGCAGGCTTCCCTCGGGTGGCAAAATGGCCGCCTCCACGTCTAAGCTTACGTACCTCCTACCAGGGGCAGCAGGAGTCTCCCTCACAGTTGGGGCCAAGAGCTGGGATGCACTCTTTGAGGCTCTGCTTTGGGCGACAGGCTCATCCTTGAATGCATCACTGTGGCCAGGGAGGGCCACCATCATGTGACATCCCCTGGTGCCCTGAGCCCGGCTGAACACGTGGCTCAGTTGCTGAGCAAGCAGAGAGGTGTTCACCATAAAGGATGATGTGTACAGAATGCCAGCTGTACTAGGGAAGGGGGAGGCTAAGTCAGCAGCAGCCAAGGTGCTGGTAGCTGAGGCTGGCTTTGAAGGAGGCAGGAGGGAAGGGTGGGGGCCTAGGTGCCACAGATCCAAGAGAAGTACATCAGCTTTCATGGTGGGAGGCCTGAGTTTAAATGCCCTGCCTGCCATTGCCTTGGGGCAAATTCTGAACTCCGCAGAGCCTGTTTTCCTCATCCCTGAGCGGGGAGAAAATGCCAGTGGCCAGTGGCAGGGTGATCTGAAGAGTGAGGCGCCCGGCAGACGTTCTGGGAATCACCTGCTCTTACTGTTCTCACACAGTGGAGGTCAGCCTAGCGACTGCCCTCATCTGTATTGGGGCGGGCGGGGGGCAAGCGGCCATGGTTACTGAATCAGTGTGGCTTTCTGCTCTGCCTCTGGTAATGGGTGGTCTGAGGGTATGAATCAAGCTGGCCCAGTAACATGCTCCCCCTGACCTCTCCCCACAGAGGCGAGAAGTATGGCTTCATCACCTACCGGTGTTCTGAGCACGCTGCCCTGTCTCTGAGGAATGGCGCTGCCCTGCGGAAACGCAACGAGCCCTCCTTCCAGCTGAGCTACGGAGGGCTCCAGCACTTTTGCTGGCCCAGACACACTGACTATGGTAAGTACACAAGGCCCCGCCACCTTCCAGTGAGACCCAAGGCATGAGGGGCAGTGACCTCCTTTAATGAAACCCACACCCAAAGCCCCCTCTGGACCCAGTTCCCACACCAAAGCTCTAATGTGCCGATTGGGTAACTTTGCAGCCACTTCGCCTGGAGGCCGCCATCTTGCTTTTCTTCTGGTCTCTGGTCCATCTTGTCCTCTCCCAAGACTGGTACCAGATTCAAGCCTCCTGTGGCCACTTGGAAGGTCTAGTCTTGTGTTCACAGCCAGCTGGTAGAACGATGGTTACTGTCTCTTTGACCTCACAGGGCCAGTGGCTGCACTGCCGCCTTGAGGGGCATTCCATGGTGACCCCAACAGGCAGCAGGCAGCCTTGTCCATTAATGGGCCACAATGAAATAATATTGTCACCGTGCTCTCACATTTGGAGAGGAGTTGGTGAAGAAGGACAAAGAAGTACAATTTAGGAGAGAATTATCTGTAGAGGAGAGTCTGACACGGGGTCCGTAGTACGGGGCTGAGTGTGAGTAAACCGAGGAGGATTCCAGGCCGGGCAGTGCTCCACCTGGCTGCATGGCCACCCATGGGGACCTGCTTCCGTGTCTCTACAATGAGGGCATCCTAGCTCTGGTGGCCACCTTCCGTGACCTCCGCAGTGGTTCACTAGCCAGCAGGAAGCTCTTAGGGAAATAGATTAATGGGATATCAGAGCTAGGAAGGAGCTCTAGGGTGCTCTGGTTCAGGCCACCCCATTCTAGAAACAGGGCAGCCGAGGCCGAGAGACACTGACGACAGGGCAGTGGTGTCACGGTAGAATGGCAAAGTTGATTCTTGCTGTCTGGTGTTATTGGAGGCCTGGGGCCACATGCACCCCATGGGGCTGACCCCAGTGGCAGATTTTCTGATCACCTGGCCTTTCTGAGTGGCTCACTGCCTTCCCCTCTCCTTGACTCCTCCACCCCCTGCCCAGATTCCAATTCAGAAGAGACCCTTCCTGCATCCGTGAAAAACAAGTACGAAGCCATGGATTTTGACAGCTTACTGAAGGAGGCCCAGCAGAGCCTGCATTGATAACAGCCTTAACCTTCGAGGAATACCTCAATACCTCAGACAAGGCCCTTCCAATATGTTTACGTTTTCAAAGAAATTAAGTATATGAGAAGGCGAGAGAGCGAGCGCGTGAGAGAACACACGTGAGAGAGACACTTGAGACTGCTGTCCTTTTAAAAAAAAAAAAAAATCAATGTTTACATTGAACAAAGCTGCTTCTGTCTGTGAGTTTCCATGGTGTTGATGTCCCACTGCCACTTAGTGTCCTCGCTTCCGGCGGGTGGCCCCGGGTGCGCCTCCAAGTGCTGGGTCAGTCACCCATCTCCCCCTTCCTTCCCGACCGACTTCCCTCGTAGACGTGCAGCTGTGTCCACCATAACATTTCTTGTCCGTAGTATGTGATGATGAAATTGTTACTCGTGAATAGAATCAGGATTATAAACACATTTTTAATTGAAGAAAAAAAAGTATATCCTTCAAATAACGTATTTATGGCTCAGATGTACTGTGCCTGGGATTATCGTATTGCTTCCTTGATTTTTTAACTATGCACTGTCGCGAGGTGTTTGCCACTGAGCTGCTCCGCTCCCTCTGCCAGAATGCTCGAGAGGCGCCGGGCGGCCGGGAGGCTGATCCCCAGGGAAGTGCGGCCTGCAGCCGCAATGAGGAGCAGAGGGGAGAGGTTTCTGGGACTTCTCTGCCGTGCTCTGCCCTCGGTGTCTCACTGAGCAAGGGTGGGTCCAGTTAGAGTCAGAACCCTCATCTGGTGCCAGCTCGTGCCCGGAGCTTGCGCCTGGCCTGGCGCACTCGGATCCTGGCGGACCTCGTGAGGAAGGCAGGGGTGAGCTGCACTGTTCTTGTTTTTCCAGGTGAGGCGGGCAGTGCCCCAAGAGGTGAGATGACGGGCCCGAGGTCCCACGGCCAGTGGGAGGGCAGAGCGGTGCCCCAGCCCAGGCCTCCTGATTCCTGGTCCCATGCTCCTGCAGTAGTGGGGTAAAGATATAAAGTCACAGGGACTGGTAGAGGTGAGTTGAGCAACATTGGGCCCCAGACTAGAAGTCTCCGGGCTCACTTTGAGGGTTAAGTCACCAACTGCCTTGCCAGGATTAGGCGGGTTTAGACTTGGACCTGCGTCTGGATCCAGAGGGCTCTGTGGACATGCCATGAGAGCTTCAGTGACACGCCTGGGATGGCACAGGCAGGGTGATCCCAAAGCAGCCGTCCTTGCTGGGACCAGCCACCAACCCATCCCACTCCGACCGGCTTGTCTTTCCCTTTCCTTCACCTGGAAAGTTGCTTTGGTGGATGGGGCAGGGGTAGCAGGAGGGCATGTGAGGACTGAGGGTGGATAAGACCATCTCCAAGGTCCTTTGCCATCCAGACAACATTCTGATTGGGCTTTACCGTAAACTTGATGTTCTTGAGTGATGTCAAGCCATGTCCAGCTTGGATGTTGTGCAGGTGCCTTGGGGAAGCGTGGCCAGGCTGGGTGTGAGCTCATTGCTTCTGCCTCAGACAGAGTGGCTCCAGTTTAATCTCGTTCATATATCAGGGTCCCTTGGGAAGTTTCTGTCTTAAAAAGAAAAGAAAAGGAAAGAGAAAAAGTCCTGCTTGCTTTAACAGTGTTTGAAATTGACTCATTAAACTAAACAAGCTAATTTAATCTTTTGCTACTGCCAGGCTTTAGAACTTTGAGAATTGGTAGTTGATTTTTTTTTTTTTTTAAAGATTATCAAGTACCTTAGTAGGTATACTGGGAAAGTGAGCTTGTCCTGGGAGGTGAGAATACTCCCAGCCCACAGAGAAGACTGGAGGAAACAGGCTTTAGAAAGAATAGGGAATCTGAGCTCCTGGGGATCAAGTCACTTGACTGCTCTGGGCCCCCACATTCTTTTCTCTGAAATGGACTGAGGGGAAGTAGGCAAGTTGATCTCCAAGGTTCCTGCCGGCTCTGAGAGTCTTAGCTTCTGTGAAGGTGGTCTCTAGCTCGGGATGGCAAATACATAAATGGCACATATACCACTACTCCCACCTCCTTGGCCAGTGGCAGACATAACTAATCGACCACAGCACTCATGTTCTTTGAGCTTGGTCATACTAACTATTAGAATCCTCAACACAGTGCTCTGGGCAGCCATTACTAACGGATCAGAGTTTAACCTGGTCTGATCTTCGAAAGGTTCCCATTATACAGAACCAAATGGTGGCTGGGTTTCACGTCGGCCCATCCCTATCGCGTCCTGATGTGTGAGAGAAAATCCCCCTAAGGCCATTCGTTGGCACAGGACTCGCAATAATACTGTGACACATGACCCCCACTTGAGTGGGGGGAGCGAATGGAATAGCAGACATGAAATGTTTGAGGGAGGCGGGGTTTGTGAGGATGAACCAAGAAAGGGACTATCCCCAGCACAGACCTGAACATTGTAAATTCCTTTAATAGCTATTCACTGCCTAGCATACAGTAGGCACATAAATAAATGGTTATGGAATGCAATAGAATAGAATTTAAATCTGTCTGCTGCCCCCACTGCGTCCTGATTTGCACCAAGGAGCATGCTGAGGTTTTATCCTGTGGAAGCCAATAGGAAGGAGCTCTAGATTCAGAGTCTGGAAGAGCTGGGTTGAGGCCTGGCTCCACCAAGAACTTGCTTTGTGACCTTGCTAAGTCACAGAGTCCCTCCCCCACCCTTTTGCACCAGGAAGAGTTGGCCTGGAGGTTGCCTAAGCCGCTCCTACATACAAGACCAGTCTCTCTCTCCTGTCTTCTGGGTCAGCCGAGGCTGCCCTTCCCAGTCAGGTTAACACAGGACCCTTGAGGTTACTTAGATACTGGCCCTTGAGCAGAGTCGAGATCTGCGCACGGTGTTGGGAGGTAACGTGCCTAAAGTCAGGGCTGGCCGCTGGCGGGAGAGGATGTCTGCCGAGAGCATCCCACAGGGTTTCTGCTTGCCATCCCGTCCACAAAAGGCTGCAAGTTCTTCTAAAATTGACCAACCCTGCAGATAACCTCTATCTGGACGACTCATTCGGTGCTGTGTATTATTAACCAAGGAGACTCCAGGGTTCCTCCAGGAAAACTAGGCAACCTTGGTCTCTTGCCCACCACATTAAGGAGTAACCCAGAGGGAGCAGCTGCTATTGGCAACCATCTCATCGTAGCTCTGTCCTCGTATTTGCTCTGGATGATGTTTACATGTGATTGCCATAAAAGCTTACTGTAAACCGTGTCGACAGCTGCCCACGCCGGGCAGGTTGTACTGTCTGTCCCTGTGCTGTGCTGGTGTTTGCAAAAATGTCCGATCCAACCGCTAAGTGGAATTCTTCCATCTCCTTCCTCAGTCGGTACAAGGCTGAATCAGAATCCTCACGCTTGGGGGTTCTGGTGACCGAAGGAAAATGCATCAAAGAGGTAAAGAATATGAGTGGATGGAGTGCAGAGAAGGCCCCTGCCCCCCGTAGCCCCTCACATCTTGCTCCCAAGCCAGGAAACTGGTCTAAGAGCACGAGTTAGGGGTCTGCATCCGCCGTGAGGTCTTGCAGTGCTGCGTGGTGACTGTGCTCAGGGGAGAGGCAGGGCTTCCGGGGCTCTGGGGGCAGGAGGAGGAAGGGAGGAGAGCTCTGAGCTGCAAACACTCAGCGCCCAAGTCCTGACGCAGGAAAAGATGCACTAAGACGTCTCTTGTTGCATAAAGCCTCTGCTTGTTGATGTGTTGAGAGCAGTGTCTTCTAGGCATGTGCAACATGCGTGCCGAGGCCACCGTGCAAGTGGCGGCTGGGGGCGGCAGGGAGGGTGTTGACACACGGTCCTTCTGCATGGACAGGTGAGAACCTCATCCCAAGCCTTGGGCTCAGTTGAAATCACAGCTGAGCCTGAAGCTTGAGAGATGGGCCGTCCCGGCTGTGAAGCGGAATCAGCCCTGGAGGATTGGTTGATCTGACTCACATCAAAACGGCAGTGTTTTTCTTAGCATTGAGATCTAGCAGCTACCCTCAGATCTAAGGGAAGAAATCGCGTGTGCGGTAGCAAATAAAGTGAACCTCATGGTTTTGTTGGCCAAAGAAGAGGGACCCCCTCACCCCTTCCCACCGGGGCGGAAGGAAAGCAGCTAGTGCTTATGTGCAATATGTTTAAGCCGGTCCCCAAGTCAAGTCCCCGGGGTGTTTGCCCACGGGGCAGACAGGGCTCCGGGGCTGTTTGCTGAGTCCGGAAGTACAGGGTAAATGGAGGGAGAGCTCGGGAGCTGGGAAGCCCACGTGGCCCAAAACAGACGCTGGGTGTGGGGAGACCCCTGGGAGCCGGCTGCAGGACGTCCAGGAAATAGGCAGAGGCTGACTTTGCATTGAACCAATAAAAGCACTTTGAGAAAACCACAACCCTTCAGCCTGGCTCCATGTTTCTACGCTGGCAAAGATGGGTCTCCTTTGGCTTGAGTGAGGTACTCTCCCAGGGATTGGGATGGGGTCGGGAGTGGGGCTGGTATGAGGGAGGAGAGAGATGCCTTCCTAAATAGCAGCAGGAAAGGCCAGCCCTTTGCTGGCCCTTTTGTTGGAGGCCCTAGAGATGGGGAACGGTGAGTTTAGATCTTGGTACCTATTTTTATATATGTATAAAAAGTTGAAACAGCCCAGCTGACATCAAATGGGTTTACAGAGCAAGTCATTCAACTATAAGCCATCTCAGTGAGAAACCTGATGTTTCTTACTTGCTGTGTGATCCCGGGCCTCTGTTCCCTCATCTAACGGATGAGGATATTGGATGGAATGAGCACTCAAGTCCCTTTCGAACCCGCTAGGCTCAGGTTACCAGCCGGGAGCCTCAGGAACCCGTCACTCACCCGTGAACCGGATCCCATTCTCTGGCCGCGCCCAGCTGGTGTTCAGGGTGCGAGTTCTCTGCCGGGTAACCAGCCAGCAGCAGACTCGAACCCACATGGTCCTGGCCGAGTTACCTTGTATGAGGAGGCCAGCTCCCCAGGACAGATCTAAGCCATAGTTTCTCGTGGGGATGGTGAGAAGTTCAACCCCGACTTGGCTGGGTGGTGATGTCACATCTCCCATCGGCCTCGTTGTCATCGTCCCCGCGGAACAGCTTTTAATCCGAATGTTGTGACCGCTTGGCTGTTTCTCTCTTGCTCTCAGACAATACTAGCAATACACTTGTTTTTTCAAAAGAGCTTAACTTAGGCACTTTTCACACGTTTCCTTCAAATGATTGTAAAACATACGGGGCGACAGGAGGCATCGATCACACTGCATGTGTTTAGGGCAGCTTCTGCTTTTTGTTTCTCTAGTGATACAGCAGTGGTGGCTGAGGCTTTGAGACCTCGGGGGACGGATTTTCAGATATTCTGTTTCGTCAGAATGCCTTGCACATCTGGAAGCAGCAGGGCGGTCCGACTGCCCCACCCGGGGGCGCGGAAAATACGGTTTTGTAGGTGGTCAGTCCCCGGGCAGAGCAACGCCACGAAAGACGTGTTTATGTAGCTAGAACCCGCTCTGTGCTGCGTGTTTTGTCAAAGGAGCCTGCAAGGGAGCCTCAAAGAGCCTCTTCTTCCCCTTTGCCAGCCTTGCTTTATGGGTGACTTTTGAAGGGATTGGTCGGCTTCCACCTCAGCACTTTGCCTTATCGACGTCTGGTCGCCCTCTAGTGGCCAAAGACTGTACCCACCAGCTTCCCAGATGGAAGGCAAATAAATCCTTTCGGCCCCCTTGCTGTGCAACACCAACTTTGGGAATTCTGTGTAATGGCCTGAGTGAACTGTCTATGTGTTTAGAGCCCAGTGTCACGCCAGTCAGAAGACTGCAGAAGCAACCGCTTAGCAGACTCTGGCACAGACCGAGAAGCACACTAGTTATCCTGTGGGCAAAGGAGACAGGAGTGGACCCTGTGTCCGGGTGCCCAGGAGGGGTTTGCTGTAACTGCAATACTGGCATCCCAGCTGCTGACCTTGTTAAGCGAACCTCTGCTGGGTGGCCCGCCCTGTACTCTCGGGACAAGCAAAGAGGTTACGTGTGAGGAGACTGGGGGGGGGGGGGAGGGGCGGGGCGGGGGAGGGGAGGGGGCTGGCCATGGCCTTGGATACGGTCCACTGAATAGCCAAACAGGTTTTTTTGTTTGTTTGTTTGTTTGTGTTTGTGTTTTGTATTTCAAACTCTTGTCGAGTGTTTTTGTGTTAGGAATAAAAAGTCATAAACTCTCCCCAACTTTGTTTCTTGAGGGGTGTTCTGATTCCAATGGAAACAGGTTGGAAATCTCCAGGGGAGTGTGGTCACGGTGGTCAGCGGGACAGGGAGGTGGACCGCTTGGCTTTCCGGATGGTTTCTGGAGGCCATGACCATCCAGAAGTCTGGCTTGGTGCCGTCCGCTCTGGAAATTCACACCCACCCCTTTGTGCCACGGTATTAGCATTGGCTTTGAGCGTCGGCTTCCTCCACAGGCAGCTGCTAATGTTGAAATCAACTCAAGATCCCTCTCCCCGACCCCAGGTTTCTAAAAGACTGTGTCTGTAGCTAGCCTTAATCGACTGGGCGAGGTGGTCCCCATGGTCCCTTCCAGCATTTCCAAATCTTGGACTCAAATCCTTTTCTCTTGGTGTGACCATGCAGCCTAGAGAATTCTGAGCAATAGGGAGCCAGGGCTTTCCTCGGCTCTGTGACAGGGTTAAACCAGGGAATGGCTAAACTTGTCAGGTTTGGGCATCCCCAGGGGTACTACCGTAGGGGGCATTATTTATTAGGAAGCTCAACAAGGTAACTACAGCCTGGGGTGCGTGAGCGCAAGGCTGTGTGTGTGCGTATAGGTGTGTATTTGTGTGTGTGTGTGTGTGTGTGCGTGTCTGTCTGTCTGCACGTGTGCACGCCTGTGTGTGTGTGTATGTGTGGAATTACATTGATGCATTTCTTGAGAAAGGTGCAAGAATTTCACCTACACAGAGGGACACATCTGCTTTGTTATTTATAATAGAAAGCTAAATTTTAATTTTTTAAAGGACACTGCTAATGATTGAGAATCGAGTTTTTAGTTTTGCTATTTTTTTTAATTGGTAGAGGATTTTTATATATTTTTTCCATTTCGTTGGGTTGTGTCCTTATTTATATAAATACTTTATCTGTAAGAGGCAAGGAAGAAACCTTCTTTGCTTTTAATTATTGTGGTTGTCATGGTCCCTATTTTATTTCCGGTGTGATTTATCTGTCTCACCTTCTAAATGAGAAAATGTTTTCCTGTATTTGTACATTGTCAGATTCTATAGTTTCATAGATAATTTAACCAAATTGCTCTATGTATTATTCTTTCGTGAGTATAAAGTTCTATTTTAACGTCTGTAAATACTTCAGAACTGGCTTCTTTTCTCAGACTCCTACTATGGAGTTATTGTTTACATCACAAAAACTGTAGAATCTCTATGCTCATGTACTGTAAATAGTGAAGTGATCTGCTTATAAATAAACTGAACAAATACACTATGGAGATTAAAAAGAAAACACCACCCACAGCCCCAGTGAGATGTGTCTTTATTTGCGTGCTCGTTGAGGGACACCCTGGCCACTAAATGGGGAAAGGATTCTAGTTCCAGGGTCGCTTTCTCAGAGAGGACCGGGGTCAGGTGTGCCCCCCGAGCCTCCCAAAACTCTCTGGGTTCACGTTTCCTTCCTTCACAGCACATTTCATGGCTCTTACGAACCATTCAGACTCAGTCTCCCACAACAGTCATTCCAGGACCAGTTTTTTGCCAGGACTTTTAGAACGCTCTCCCGCTTTCTGAACAAGGACCTCCTTGTCTGGCTGTATCAACTTTTCCACACAAGCTCACTAATGACACATGCTGAAGGAGATACTTTGACATTATGTTTTCAAGCAAAAACCCTCACCAACGGACGACAACAGTACGGTTTCTGGTTAAAAACAAAGTTTCTGGTCAGAGGATATGAAGAACAGACTCGAATTGTGTGCTTCATTTGGGTGAGTTTGAAATGTTTTCCTTTGCTCACTTCCAGCAAGGGCGGTGAAGAAACGGCGTCTTCTAAGACCCTCTGTCTTGGATGTCCTCTGTTTCATGCTTTCTCGGGGGTCGCTTTTATTTTGCCCTAAAACTGCTTTACCTTTATTTACTCTTTTTTAATAATTTTTTAATGTTTAGTTATTTTTGAGGGAGAGAGAGACAGCACGAGCGAGGGGACGGGCAGAGAGAGGGAGACACAGAATCCGAAGCAGGCTCCAGGCTCCGAGCTGTCAGCACAGAGCCCGACGTGGGGCTCGAACCTACGAGCCGCGAGATCATGACCTGAGCCGTAGTCAGACGCTTCACCGACTGAGCCACCCAGGCGCCCCTTAACTTTATGTTTTAAGTGCAGTTTAAGTGCACGATACCTGTGGATATTAATGTGCCCCCAAAGGGTTGAGACGTTGGTGAAGAAAATCACACGTACCCAAGACCAAGTACAATCAGCCATTCCATTCTACGTTATGTGCAAACTGGTTTCAAGTTGTTTTGTTTCCTACATAAACTCGCTCTCGTTTTGAGGTGATTTGTTTTCTCCATCTGGAAACGGTTTGGATTTCTGCAGTCGGAAAGGAACACATCGCAATTATTTCCCATTCAGATGAATGGGGATGTTCCCCCTTAGCAGCAGGCTTCTGTGACTTGAGTTGGTCTTTAGAGAGGTTTTCCGTGTGCGTGATCGCTCAGAAGCTGTCGCCCCCTTGCTCGATGGTAAAATTCAGGAAAGCAGGGCTGCTTCTCTATTCATGGCAGGGTGCCCAGCCCTGTTGGTCAGGAGTTCCTGAATGGACGCGTGAGTGGATCCTATCCATGGCCTGATGACTGCACACACAGCTAGGGAGGCCCCCGAGCCACAGAGTCGCGGAAATAATGCCCTCAAGGATGCATTCAGTGGTGCCAGAAATAGCCCGGGAGATTTAGAGGCTCGAGACCTACGTTTGAGACGCAGCTCTGCCACGTCTGTGTTGTGCAAACTTCGACAAGCCACCTCTTTGGGCCCCTGGTTTCCCTGAGTGTGAGGCAAGATGAATTGCCTAGGTGAACTCAGGTCCCTCATGTTTTAAAGGAGCTGATGGTCAGAAGCAAGATGGTGCAGGGAAAATGGGTTACAAGCCAGGAGGGTGGTGACAGCTGTCTGGCTTTGGGTCTTAACCTCCATCTCGTACCAGCTGGTCGTCTTTGGGCAGGTTTCTTAACCTCTCTGAGTATTCTCATCCTGTGATAAATGGGGCTAGGTATCGTCTCTACCCTGAGGGTTGGGAGGATGAAATTGGACCGTGAACAGTACCCAGGACATCACAGGAGGCACTTAATTCAACATAAGGTGCAGTCCTTATATGTGGTTCCCTTGGTGCTAACCAGAGCCCTGTGAGAGGTGTGGCGAAGACTGTGACCCTCAGTTGGCAGATGGGGAGGGCTGAGGCTGGGAAGAATGGAGGGAACCTACCCAAGGAATAAAGCCAAGACCGGCAGTAGCGTGTGTATTTCCAGGGTGACACCTCTCTTCTTTGCCCTGCCACTTAACCACTACATGTGGCCTGCCTAGGGACATGTCTCTTTAAAGACCGCTGCTCTGAGAGGGTCAACTTCCGGAAAGCAGAACATCTAGCTTGAGAGTTAAAAGATGAGGATTCAAGACCCACCTGTCTAGTGACATCTAAACTTGAAAAGTGTGAAACTTGTGGGGCACCTGGGTGGCTTAGTCAGCTAAGTGTCACCCACTTGATTTCAGCTCGGGCCATGATCACACGGTTCGTGAGTTCGAGCCCCCCATCGGGCTCTGTGCTGACAGCGTGGAGCCTGCTTGGGATTCTCTTTCTCCCTCTCTCTCAGTCCCTACCCTGCTTGCACTCTCTCTCTCTCTCAAAATAAATAAACTTAAAAAGAAAACCACTTAAACGTGTGAAACTTGTTTGGACAAACCAACTAATAAAGACGTTTGTGCGACAGCAGGGGAGAGGCAGTGAAGGATGGGTGTGGTCAGTTGGGTTCCCCAGAAAGCGGCCTCCGCAGTGGTCTTTGCAGGATGTTTATTAAGGGGTGCCCACGGGACCAACACCTGGGGCAGGGAAGGGAGCGGGGATGGGCAGAGGGAGAGGCCGAGCTGTGACGGAGCGCCGGCGACGGCCGTGGTGACCCCACCGAGAGTCCTAGAACTGGAATGGCCCTGTGGAGTTGTCCTGGGTTGGGCCAACACGGCCAGGCCTTAACACCTGGCATAGGTCTGTCATGGGCATAGGCCATCCGGGGAAGGCCGTGACCTTGGGTCAAGGATCTCCCTGCAGCTGCGGGAATCTCCGAGGGACAGCTGTGGGGACCACACGTCCTTTACTCTTCAGGAAAGGGTCTGCACAGCTCATCACAGCATCAACCACCCCTCGATATGAGGTGTTCATTTGCTGCATGTGATAATGATGGGGTTATATTAGAAAACGCCCGGATGTTTTTAAAGATGTGTAATGGAGGAGCTAAATGATACGTCTGAAATGTGCTGGCAAATACTTCAGGTAAGGGGCCCCTGGCTGGCGCAGTCTGAAGCGCAGAAGACCCTTGATCTCGGGGTTGTGAGTTCGAGTCCCACATGGGGGGTAGAGATTACTTAAATGAGTAAACTTAAAAACAAAATACCATCAAGCTGAAAAGAAAAATGACTAGAGCTAAGGGAAAAAATGCGAAAGAAATGGAAAAGGATGGGTGATTGGTTTTCGCGCAAAAGTACTCAAAACTGAAAAAAAAAATGATGGAAAGAAAAACCACTAGATAGGATGTAAGCTAAATTCTCGTTCCGCTTTCAAGTCCTAGGACTCTTTTACTTCTCAAGAAGGTTTTTGGGTTTCCGCCGGCTTGGGGGAATCTCTTTCCACGAGGGTGGGACCATTCTGGTCAGCTGATGCCGGGCTGGGCTACTGGATGCAGCAGGACTTGGATGCTGGTGCGCCCCCTGCTGGACCGGGGTTGCCCCCGGGCTGATTTCCCGCCGCCGCTGCGGACAAGAAAGAGAATACACCGGGTGAGAGGAGGCGCGCGCTTCCCTTTCGCCCTGGTTTAGACCAAGAGTTGCAAACTCGGGGGCTTTCGGAGGCCAACAGGTAACCAACCACACATGCAGAAGGCGAGCCACGTGTCAGGAGAATCCGAGGAACCAAGGCCATTTCTCTAAGAAAAAGGGAACCACTATGGTGATGATAAATGACCCACCAACACTCGGCACACTGTCTGGGAGACAGCAGTGGGTGGTGTTGAGACAGTGGCAAACCAGAGCGATCCCCTATCCTGTCTAAAGGGGGCATTTGCCACTCAGCTCCAGCTAATCGTCCTGCAGAAAAGCAGACTGGTGTGGCCAAATACTGATATATACATTTTTTTTTTCTTAAAGAAAGGTTGGAGATTTGGATGTTCAAAATCGGAAATATCCCAGTTTTATTTATTTTTTTTTAATTTTTTTTTTCAACGTTTATTTATTTTTGGGACAGAGAGAGACAGAGCATGAACGGGGGAGGGGCAGAGAGAGAGGGAGACACAGAATCGGAAACAGGCTCCAGGCTCTGAGCCATCAGCCCAGAGCCCGACGCGGGGCTCGAACTCCCGGACCGTGAGATCGTGACCTGGCTGAAGTCGGACGCTTAACCGACTGCGCCAACCAGGCGCCCCAGAAATATCCCCGTTTTAAAACGCGGACAGCAAATTCACGCGAACAGAATGCAGGCCAAACAAAAGACATCTGCAGGCTTCGAGTTTGCACAGAGCTGCCGCTAGCCCAAAAGATAATTTGCAAATGAGACAAAGATGCCTCGTCCTCCGGACACTTTACTGCCATTTCTGGAAAATTGTAATAACCGTACAAATCTATGATGACTGTCACGGATAGGACACTGGGGCCGTGCAGACAGCACGGCTTGCAAAACGTAAATGGTAGCCCCACATTTGCAGCCACCAGGTTAGAATCACCCCACGATGCCCCGAGCAGAACTGGAGCCATGACAGTGTCCGCGTTACCAAGGTGGGCAGAGGGGCAGGTGTGCAGAGGAGGGAAGTCAGAGGGGGGGCCAGGACTACATGTCATGTCCCATGACGGAACTGGACCCACACAATCAGTAAAAGAAATGACTGGAGAGAGGGAGAATGTGCTCTCAGTTGGGAAGGGCTGGAGCAAACATCCCACTTGATTCTGGAAGGCAGGGCTGCGGCCGCCAGGTGGAGGCTTCCACAAGGAGAATTGTGGTTCAAGGAAGAGCTTTCTAACACTGATACGGAATGAGGATGTTATGCATAGTAGTGAGCCCTCCATCACCGAGAGTGTGCAAGAAAGGGCTCGTGCTGGTATAGACACTACTCAAACATCAGACAGAAAGTCAGAAATAGGGCCCCTAAAATTCCTTCAAAGGTTTTCTCCCTTGCCCCTGGGTAGGGCTCTATGTCCACAGCCCTGGAATTGTTCTGTCCTACACTGGTTGGGGGGCAGCCGGAAATCCTTGGTAGAAGGTTCAGTCTTGGGAACTAGGCTCTGCCGCTTACTAACTGTATGATTTGGCCATGGTACTTCATGTCAGCAAGCCTCAAGGCCCCAAAATGCAGAATGAGAGCGATCAGAGGAGGTGGGGACGCCTGGACGGGCCCACACGTATGGGGCCCTGCGACCAGGCTGTGAGTGTTTAGTGGGTGGGGACAGGGCTCCTCGTCTCCCCTGTCCACAAACCTTGCGTGCCTGCCTGCTGCTTCTGCTTCTCCTCCTCCAACGCCTTCATCTTGGCATCGTACTCATCCGCGAGCGCCTTCCACTCCTTGCGGTTGTTGGTGATCCCATCCAGCATGGGAGTGATCTCTTCATGGAAACGGGAGAATTCCTGGAAAAGAGAGGGCCTCTGGCATGGGGGGGGGGGGGCATGGCCCAGGGTCCAGCGAGGGGGAGGCATGGCTGAGAATGCCCAGCACGGGAATGAGCTGCCTGGGGCGGTGGGATGCTGACACTGGTGGGGGGAGGGCTGCAGTGCAGGGGCTCATCCATCCCTCTCCTGCTTAAAACCCTCCTGTGGCAGTCCCCATGTCCTTCACCTGGCTTCCGGACTCCTCCAGATCTGCTGCCCTCTCCTCTTCACCATTTTGAACCCTCTGGGTAAGTAGAGTCCCCTGTTAGAAGCTCCAGAAGCCTCTCTTCCACATGTCATTTCATTGTAATGACTCCCTTTGCCCGTCTCCCCCAGGGGCTGTGAACTTGGAGAGGGCAGGGACAGCGGCGCCTTGTTCACTGGGGTGAAAAGACAGTGTCTGGGGTATAAAGACACCAGAAAACATTTGCTGAATGAAATTGGGATTTGCGAAGGGGATTCTGAAAGTCTCTTAGCTCCAAGAATGCAAATAATGCCTTGAGCACAGTACATTGCAGTTTATGGAGTGCTTTATCTCCATTGATCCCCAGATACTCCTGGGAGGTGGGAAAACGGGATGCATCCCTCCGGGATTTTCAGGCGAGGAAATCAAAGTGCAGGTTGATGGAGTAGATTTGCTCAAGGTGAGAACAGCAATTCCAGGGTCCACTGTGGAGTTCCGGCCAGAGTCGGCTGTGCTCAGAGCTGCCGGGTTTGGATCCAGTTCTGCCACAAACTGTGTGACCGCGGGGCGGTGACCTACAGAGCTCTGCCTCAGCCATCCTCGCAGGGCTGTGATAGCACACGGAGGGCACTCGGCCTCGCCTACCCGGTTTAATAATATTCCTGATGATAGTGGGGAGCACGGCGACTCTACCTTGTTGCTCGGAGCACCCCAATTAGCCATGTTATGACAGAGTGGCCCCTGTCTGCTCTGAGAGCATGTGCCCTTCTCCCTAGTGCAGCAGAAAGAGCCCTCAACCAGGGTCAGGCATCCCGGCTCTAGTCCCGGCTCGAGGCCGCCTCCAGCGACGCTGGCCCTGTCATTTCTCATCTCTGACCTCTGCCTCCTCATGTGTAACATGGCCGAAATAAAAATGACTAACGGGCGGTGGGTGGTGGCACAAATAACACAGAGTTGGGAGCAGTGGGTTTCCAGGAGGAGGACTTTACCCGTGAGCATCGGCTCAAAGAAATCCCAGATTGTCTTTTGACAATTGGGCTACTTTGACCTATCACATTTCCACCAACCAGGGAAGTTAGGAGGGCGTGCATCCCATGGCCTCCCCCTTTCCTGTCTGAAACTGGGCTTCGTCATTTGTCCCCATGGTACTGAGCACCTAGAGTGCATGAAGCCCCAGACTCTGGCCTGGGTACATTACCACTCAAGACCCTCGTTGGGCCGTCCTGAGGACCAAATGCCGTTGCAGATGAGAAGCTCTTTGTAAACTATCACCCGCTGGTCACCCACCTGCCAGGGTTTATTATTCCTGATGCTGTTGGGAATCCTGGGTTTATCAAGGACACCTTGCTTAGCCTGAGAAAGCAAAGGACCTACCTTGTAGACAAAGGTGCAGACAAAGTCAATGAAGCCGACCTGAAGCTTGGGGAGCTCATCCGCCTTGTTTCTGTCCATCATGGGCTGTCATGGAGGAGAAAGAGTTAACTGTACCCAGCTCCTCTTGGCATGATGCCAGGACCTACTCTACCTAAGAAGCATTCTCTTTTTTTTTTTTTAATTTTTTAATCTTTATTTATTTTTCAGAAAGAGACAGAGTGTGAACGGGGGTGGAACAGAGAGAGGGAGACACAGAATCTGAAACAGGCTCCAGGCTCTGAGCTCCCAGCACAGAGCCTGACGCGGGGCTCGAACTCACAAACCGCGAGATCATGACCTGAGCTGAAGTCGGCCGCTTAACCAACTGAGCCACCCAGGCGCCCCTACCTATGAAGCATTCTTATTCACAACAAAACAAAGCAAAACAAAACAAAACACCCACCTAAACCTGAACTCATCAAGTTTCCAGATCTGACTAGCAGTTTCCAAGAAATATGGGGATAAAGGAACGTATTAAATAACACCATGAGGGTGCAATCAGCCAAATCCAGAATGTGGGCAACTACACAACAGAAGACCCACGGTCTTCAACAGATAAATACATGCCACGTATATATTTATAAAAAAAAAAAAAAAGAGGAGAAAATTGCTATGTATTGAAAGAGATTTGAGAGACACAACAACCGGAGGGAATGTGGTCCCTTGACTGGATCCTGATTTGAACAAATCAACCTAATTATTTTTTTCACTCGATCAGGGAAAATAAACAGAGGTTGAGGATTGGATGACCTTAAAGAATTATTACTGATTTTGTGAGCGTAATAATGGTAGTGTGTGTGTGTGTGTGTGTGTGTGTGTGTGTGTGTGTGCTTGCATACTGTGTGTGAGTTTCTTATCTCTCAGAGAGGCAAACCGAAGTATTTAGGGAAGAAGTGGTAACATCTGGAATTTACTTTAAGATACTTCAGCTAAAAGATAAGAAAATGCCTGAGCTGGGGGCATAGATAAAACGAGAATGGCTGACTCTCACTAGCAGTTGAACCTGGCTGGTGGGATCTCTAGGGTTCTTTCACTGGTCTCTCCACATGTGAAAACCTGGGAAAGAAAAAAGAGAGATCCAAACCGGTGGCCCCCTGCTACTCAGGTTGGGACGCTCCCTGCCTGCCCGCCCTGAGGCTTGCACAACCCTCACTGCCTGTACTCCCCCTCAGTCCCTGTCCAAGCCTCACGTGGGCGCCCCAGCGTGCCCTCTGCTCTGCCACAGGCTTCTCCCACCCCCATCTCCATCAACGGCTTTGTCCCCAGAATGTCACTCCCTCCTACCCCGCTTCTACTTCCTAGCCCCGCCCTCACTTGGCTAACCTCTCATGGGGGGGGGGGGGCGCCCATCTCAGGTGGGGAGCCCACCGGCTGTCCCTGCCACACCTGCTCTCAACGTGGATGGGTGCTCAGCTTGACCAGGTCCTCCCCTTGTACGCTCTGGACTGTTAGAACAGGGCCTGGGGAGGTGGCCCCCTGGACTGTGGGAAATGAAAGGAAATCTGTTTTGGTGTTCACTTGTCAATCTCTACCTGGCTGAGTGAGCCAGTACATTAAAGCAGGGTTCTCAGACTTCAGGAGGGCTTGTCGGTTAGGAGGGCACACATCTGCTGAGCCCACATCCAGAGTTCCTGCTGCGGTAGGTCTAGGATGGGGGCCGGGAATTGGCATCTCTGACATGTTCCCTAGCAATGAGGTTGTTGGTGGCCTGGGGACCATGCCTTGACGACCAGTGTATTAGGAAAAGTTCATCTCTATGGTAAGATCACACATGTCTGTGTCAGGGGGCCCGTCTGTGTGTCAGGGTGAGATCACACACACCCCACATCAGGCTGACGCCCCATCCCCTACTCACGATGGGGTTCTGCTGCAGCACTGTGCGCTCCAGGTCACCTTGTTCCCAGAATTCGGCAGCAACCAGCAGAGCTACCTGCAACAGACAACCCCCCAAAAAGTCAAGCCGCAGCTCCCATCCTCCTGCCCCTGCTCCCACCCCTCCTGGGGGGCATTTCCAGCTCAGCAAACGCTTCAACCCCACCCCTGCCTCGCCACCCCCTTTGTTGGCATCACTGGAGAGGGCACTAAAGTGGCTTCCATGTCCTGGCAGAGGAGGAGGAGACGAAGCGGGGCCGCCTCTGGAGCTGGAGTCCAAGCTGCACCGGCTGCTGTCGTGATGCTGGGACTCCCCTCCTCTCAGGTCAGGAGGGCTCCATACCTTACTCTGTACCTCCCAGGGCTTGGTGATGGCTGAGAGATCGCAGGCGGTCATCATCATGGCCCTGGACACAAGGACACCATCCATCAGCCCAGAGCTTTTGAAGGCTGCAAGTGCGGGGCACCTGGGTGGCTCAGTCGGCTGGGCGTCCGACTTCGGCTCAGGTCACGATCTCGCGGTCTGTGAGTTCGAGCCCCGCGTCGGGCTCTGTGCCGACAGCTGAGAGCCTGGAACCTGCTTCGGATTCTGTGCTCCCTCTCTACCCCTTCCCCCTCACCCTGAGGCTGTGTCCCTCCCTGTCTCTGAAAATGAATAAACCTTTAAAAAAAAAAATTAAAAAAAAAAAAGGCTGCAAGCTCTGGTTAATTTTAACTGTCTCTCCTCTCTCTGTGCGGGAGAGTGCTCCCAGGGCTCACCAGGAGTGAGGGGCTCACTTCTGCGAGGCATCTGGAGGGCAGGCTTTGAAGTCAGATGGAGGTTAAAATCCTGCCTCTGTCAATTACCAAGAGTTTGGCATGGGGCAATTAAACCAGCCTCTCTAAGCCTCAGTTTCCTTATCTGTAATAATAATGGTACATGAAACGGGGGCAAGGTTAAATGAGATCATGAGATCTCACCCGAGAACATGTGTGTAAACCTTGGCAGAGTGCCTGGACCTGGCATGTGCATGATAGATACTGGCGATTATTATGAATGTATATGGGGTTTTTATGATGTGACACAGTTCTTGGCCTTTTAAAACATCCATTTCATTTAGATCTCAGCACCTCTTCGGAGTTCTTTCTCCCCTGTTTAGGAGAGACCGACGTTTCTCAACCTTTTTCTGGTCATTCTCCACCGTTCACATCAGAGAGCCTTTTCAGACATTTTTTCTGTATTCCCTCCAGCAGGAAATGTTAATACCATGGACACACTGTATATCTGTTTGGAGGGTCACAGATCACTGTAATATCTGAGGTTTTTTTGCTCTTCCACCAAGAACCGCTTTTTGCCCTCGGTGGGGTGATGATCACCCCCATTAAAAACGCCCGGCATGCCAAATGCCACATCAGTCATTTCGAGGAAGCCTTGTCTTAAGAAGTAGAGGGAAGGATTAGAGAAGGAAAGGATTGAAAATTAAACTCTTTGGGATGCCTGGGTGACTCAGTCGGTTAAGCGTCCGACTTCAGCTCAGGTCATGAGCTCACGGTCCGTGAGTTCGAGCCCCGCGTCGGGCTCTGTGCTGACGGCTCAGAGCCTGGAGCCTGCTTCGGATTCTGCGTCTCCCCATCTGACTCTCTCTCAAAAATAAATAAACATTTAGAAAAAGAAGAAGAAAGATAAACTCCTAAAAGAGTTTCACAAGAATAGGAAGAAGGTTAAGACAGGTATCATAATCTAGGTAGGCACAATATAAGACAGACAAGGAGGGACACCGACAAAGCACTGGAGGACGGAGGGAATTTGCGAAAGTGTTCCAGAGAATGGGGGCAGAGTGGCATGAACGTCCGGGATGGGAATCCAGGGCCATGTGGGGTGGATATTACATTCCAAGCTGGGAAGTGTAAGCGGTAGCCGATAAGCAACGGAGAGCTATTGAAAGCTGAGGGCCCAGCCGTGGCCTCTTCAGAGCCGTGCTGTGGGCAGGCAGGTTGGCAATACCTGGAGGGTGGAACAGAAAGGAGAGGGTGGGAAGGAAGGAGGGGGGATCTGCCGCAGTGATTCAGGGAGGTGGGCCTGGTCTGCAGCCGTGCCTGCTGGCTGGGAAAGCCACCTTGGCGGGGTCAGCCTGATCTGGTGAGACTCGGTGGGCAGGGGTGCGGGAGAGGGGAGAAGGCTGGCGCCCTTGCTATTCGGACGATTTTTACAAGTAACCAGCTGTATCTGGCATAGTTTACAGAAGCTGGTCTGGGAAGCCTTCAGAATTACTCAAGGAACAATCTGATGCTTGCCAGAGGAGGGGGGCTGACGGAATGGGTAAAAATGGGTGTAGGGGAGTGGGAGATACAGGCTTCCAGTTATGGAGTAAGCTCTGGGGAGGAAGGGCGGCACAGGGAGTACGGTCAATGGTATTGTAACAGTGCTGTATGGTGACAGATGGCAGGGACTATACTTGCAGGGAGCAGGGCAGAAGCTATAGAGTCGTCAAATCGCTATGTTGTACACCGGACACCAGTGTAACAGCGCATGTCAGCTATACCTCAATAAAGAGCCGTTCATGAAATATTAACAGGTTTAATGACGTCTCATTAAGCAAACCCTCCAAAATTCGTGGAACTCGTTAAGTAATTAAGCTTTCAGAAATGCATACATTCCTTTGAAACCCCTTTATACTTTGGAATAGCTTCAAAATATGCACCCTATGCTTAATATCAAGTGTTGTAGACGTGTTGTCATCAAATAAGCCAAGCAAATGCACGTTAGGCCACGCATACGAGAGTCACTGGCTCCTTGTTACCCGTCAGAGGTTAGGTGTCCCGAGAGCACGGGATGTTTATTGTCCCTGGCTGGAGAGATCATGTGAATATCACTCCCACAGTTGGGGAAACATAACCTAAGTGTTTTACAGACAGAGATTGTGTGCCTGGGAATGGGGGAGCGGGGGCAGGCGGGGGGGGGGGGCGGGGGGCGGGAATGAGGCTACCTGAGCGCCAGAGAAGCAAATCCAAAGCCTCGTGCCCTAAAGACAAGGCACTGTATTCACTTCAGCACCACCTCCTTAGGTGCTGTGGGGCCAAGGTGCCGCGCTAGGTTTTGGGCATCCAGAGAGGCTGGAAGAGAGCTCACAGTCACTCAGAGAAAAGATAGTAAGAAACTGTCATCACAATATGCTAAGTGAGATGGCAGAAAGAAGTACAAGGTGGAAGAGGAAAAAAAAATATCCAAAGGGGAGTGCAACTGGCTCAGCTCAGGGGGCATGCAAGATGGTGGAGAGGGGCCCTGAGGGGTGCATAGGAGTTCTCTAAGAAAGGGAACAGCGAGCAGCAGCGATGTGGTGGAGAGTATGCGAGATCGCCACAGGGCAGAGTGTCCTGCAGGAGGTAGTTCCCTGCTCCCCAGAAGGTAGGAAGCCTCCATCTATCCACCCTGTACTGGTATGCAGGGACCAGGCGGGGGCTGGTTCACAGGGTCCCTGCTCTCAGAGACCTTACAGACAAGTTGGGGAGTCACACATCCGCCACACAAACGAACGTAAACGTGTACACAAACAGGTGCTCTGAAAGAAAGGAATTCTATTCTAGGAGAATACGTCTGAAAAGGCAGGGAGGGCTTCCTCAAGGAAGTGACCGGAGAGCCGATGTCTGTAGGCAGCGTAGCCGCGAATCTGGCAAAGAAGCAGGTGCGGAAACACATTCCAGGTGGAGAGAGCAGCCAGTGCAAAGGCCCTGGTGGAAGGAAGCCGGGCACATTCAAAGAGCTAGAAGGTGGGAGGAAAGAAGCAGCAGGAAAGAGGGTAAGGTGAGGCCCAGGAGACAGCAAGGGCGGGACCGCAGATCCTGGGCCTTGGCGAGGGACCTTCTTCGTGCCTACAGCAACGGGAAAAGCCGCTGAAGAGTTTGAACAGAAGGGTGAAGCAATCAGATTTGCATTTTACAGGGATCGCTGTGGCGTTAGTGTGGAGGGGACGGGAACATGGCAGGGAGCCCAGCCAGGAAAGCCTACAGGACCAGGGCCAGAAACAGAGGTGGCAATAAAAGGAAGTGTCCAGATAAGGCATTTAAGAAGTAAACTGGACAGGGTGTGGGGATAGATGAGACATGCAAAGTCCGGAAGAGGGAGGTGTCAGGATGGGGGAGAGCAAAAGACAGCGAGGCTACCACGCAGAGAAGAGAGCACGAGTAAGTCACGAAGGCTTTGTGTATGGAGACACGTGGGCCTCAGCCTCTGGGTAAGCGAGAGGCCTCAGGAGGAGGGGGGCGTCGAGTTGGCGGGAGAGCGGTCTATAAAAAGCCACGCGGGGCTGGGGAATCAGAGCAACTCGATCTCAGCTCTTCTCGACTTAATGTCTTTGAGCGTCTGCCTGTTCCCGTGTAAAGGGAGATAAATCGTATTAGATGGGACCATGAAATTCTGACTTTGTGGGTCAAACACGATCAAAAGGCAGCGATTTCACACGGTTCAAGGGCGTGTATTCACCCTGGGGGGACTGTGGCCATCACATAAGATGATTCTGTCAAGTGCACACACTGGCCTCATCTTCATTACCATCAGCTTGATCACATTAACCGTTTTGTTTGGGGTCGCGCAGGTGTGTGGGGCGGGCTGATGGAAAGAAGCCGAGCTCCTGCTCACCGGGTCCATCCTCCAGGCAAAAATGTCCCTTCGGCTCCGCTGTGCGGCCCAGTGGCACTTGTCCCTGACCCCGGCTGCCCCTGCCCTGGAAAGCATCCCAGCCCACCCAGCCCAGGTGTTCAGACACTCCCGGAATTGCACCTGGCCTGGAGGGCGTGGCCTGCGGGGGAGCCCCTAAGGAAGCCTGGGAAAGCTGTGGGTGTGCAGGAGAGGGGGAGGTGGCAGGCTCCAGCCCTCGACCCTCTAGTAACGCCCGTGGGACACGAGGTAAGTCGCGCTGTCTCCCAGGTCCTCACTCTCTCATCAGTAAAACACTAGCGGGAGAGCCGGCTTGTAAATGATTTCCGTTTTGCAGACCACGTGGGCTCTATTTCAACTACTCATCTCTGGCATAGTGATGCAAATGCAGCCATAGGTAAGTAAAGGCAGAGTGCCTAGGGCCCAGGATACTTTAGGGGCCCATGAAAATATTTGAATTTTAATTCCTTTTACTTAAAAAAAATTTTTTTTAATGTTTACTTATTTTAAGAGAGAGAGAGAGAGAGACAGACAGGAGCGGGGGAGGGGCAGAGAGAGGGAGACACAGAATCTGAAACAGGCTTCAGGGTCTGAGCTGTCAGGACAGAGCCTGACACGGGGCCCAAACTCATGAACCAGGGGATCATGACCTGAGCCGAAGTAGGACCCCCCAACCGACTGAGCCACTAAGGTGCCCGGAGTTTTCATTTCTCTTAAAGCCAGAAGAAAAAAAAAAAATACAATAATGCCGAATATGTAAGAGTGAATTCAACCTGCATTATGTGTCTTTATACCAACACAGTCTTAAAATATCATTTTTTAAAAACTTATTTAAAATTTTTTAAACGTTTATTTGGGGGAGGGGGCAGAGAAAGGGAGACAGAATCTGAAGCAGGCTCCAGGCTCTGTGCTGTCAGCACAGAGCCCAACCTGGGGCTCGAACTCATGGACCATGAGATCACGACCTGAGTTAAAGTTGGACACTTAACCGAAGGAGCCACCCAGGCGCCCCTTAAAAACTTATTTTAATGGTGGAAAAAGCCACGGAGACAACAGTGCCTAGGACCCACCGAAGTCATTATGTGGCCCTCTGTGGGAAAAGCAAGTGTTATTTATGGTTTCTGAAATTTGAACTCCTTACACTTTTTATCTGTCAGGAAATAGTCTTCTTCTTTTGATTCGTTCCCCCCACATATTTAAACACGTACAAGGCCCTTTAGCTCACGAGGGGAATGAAAACAGGCGGGCAGCTCTCACACCCCAGCACTAGAGAGGACCCCGAAGCCCTCCCAACTCACGGTTTGGTCAGGCTGCGAGGAGTGAAACCGGAAATTCGGGGGAGAGGGAAAGACTTTCATGAAGAACGGGCGGTCGTGCCCTCAGTCTGGAGTCACTTTAACACCTCGGCCCAAAGTAAACCTACCAAAGTAGGGTGGCCTCAGAACTAGCTGTGCAGCTGGAGGAAGTCCGTTGGTTTAGGATGTGTCAGGGGGTTAGGTGTGGACCTCAGACTAGAGGGGGCAGGAGCATAGGAGCCCTCCAAGGTAATCAAGGCACTTGGGGGTGGGGGGAGCATTGAGTTTTTTCCTCACCACAAACAATTCTGACACCAACTTCGTGTCCCACAGTTCAATCCTGACGTGAACTGTCAGACTCCACGCGGTCAAGGGCTCAGTCCCCACAAGACTGCCCTCACTTCAGAAGTCAGTCACAAGTATCACATCCCCAAGTTACCTCGCACGCTTCTGTCCGACGAGGGTACAAAGTCGGGGGCTCCCACAAACACCGCCTTCAGATTCAAAAATTTGCTGGGACAGCTCACAAAACTCAGGGAAACTCATATTTACCAGTTCATGATGAAGGGTACACTTCCGGTATAGCCAATGGAAAAGAGGCCTGGGAGAAGGTACGGGGTGGGGGTGGGGCGCATGCAGAGTTTCCACACCCTCTTCAGACTTGTCACCCTCCCAGCACCTCCATGTGTTGAGCAACCCTGTAGCTCTTTGCGTTCTTTTGTCCAGAGGTTTCTGTGGAGGTTTTTATCGTGTAAGCATTGGCCATCGGTGACTAACTCAATCTCCAGTCCCTCTGTTCTCCCCAGAGACTGGGGGTGGGGCTGAAAGTTCCAAGCTTCTATTCAGGGCTCGGTCTTTCTGGTGATCAGCCCCCATCTTGAAGCTCTCCAGATCCCACCCAGAGTCACCTCATTAGAACAAAAGACGCTCCTATCACTCTTACCACTCGGAGAATTCCAAGGATTTTAGAGCTCTGTGCCGGGGAACTGGGTACAAAGACAAATACATACATCTTATCAAACCACAGTAAGTTCCCAACACCACTGCATGCTGTGAGCAGAACAGCACAGCACTCCATGCCCCAGCTCAGCCCCCATGATAATCCGTAAGCGAGGGTTATGAGGTAGGGTCCTTCACGCTCTTTGAGCAGATGAGGAAACTGAGGCACAGAGAGGCGAAGTTACCTGTTCAAAGTCACACTAAGCAATAAGTGAGAGAGCTGAGACTTGAACCCTGGTGCCGAAGCCCTTCGTGTAACAGCCACACTCTACCCAGGTATGAAGCTCTAATTATATGTCATGTATGGACCCCAAGTTTGCTTCAGAGCTGTGGCTTTCGGTCAGGGACTATTTTTGTCCCTAGGGGTTATTTGGCAATGTTCGGAGATATTTTTGTGTATCGCAGCTAAAGAGGAGGTTGCCACGGGCATCTAGCAGAGAGAGATCAGGGATGCTGTTAAACATCCTACAATGCACAGCTCTTTGCGACACACCGTTGTCTCCAGACGTCAACAGTGTTCATAACTAACCTTAAGGTTGAGAAACCCTGCTTTACAAGTCTTCCAACATTCTACTCGGTGCCTACCTGAAGGATTTTGAAAACTGCTTACTTTCTTACGCGTTTTTAAGTTGATGACTATTTCATCATGAGCTTAAATATTTGCAAAGGGTCTAATTTGCAGCACATTGTAAATATTGGCATTTTAGAATGAAATTGTTACATCATTCTTTAAATACAGAGGAATCTAAAGGGCCTAGTAGTTTCGTATCAACCATCAGCCCATGATCCATTTAAAAATAAACAAACAATGGGGCACCTGGGTGGCTCAGTCAGTTAAGCGTCTGACTTTAGCTCAGGTCGCGATCTCTCAGTTCATGAGTTCGAGCCCCGTGTCAGGCTCTGTGCTGACCGCTCAGAGCCTGGAGCTGCTTCAGATTCTGTGTCTCTCTCTCTCTCTCTCTCTGCCCCCCTCTCTCTCAAAAATAAATAATAAAACATTAAAAAAAATTTTTTTAAATACACGGACAAGCTTTTCTTTAAGAGTCTGGGGTTTTACATCTTTCCTTTTCACCATAAGCTTGTATTTCCCCTTGACTGCACTCACAGATTTTATCCTAATGTTTTATGCATGTGTGTATATGTACATGTGTATATATGCAAGTATATATGTGTCTGCATGTATATGTGTATATATGCATACCAATGAAAGACTCTCAAGCATGTAAATACACGAAGCCTTTCACGGACCACCATCTCACACTTAATCTGCAACCAAATGTGCCCATTAATTGGAATGATATCACTGGAGATATTTTCTTTGGCCATAGGCCTTCAAGTATTAAAACCTTTTTAAAATCTATTGTATTACACAACTAATCAATACAACAAAATATATTACCTGGCTTTAGAAATAATTATTAAATGCTCGAAGTAAATTTTTTTGGGAATTCATCTCTTAATGAGACGGGATGGGGCCATTTTTGGAACATCAGTTAATGAGTGTTTCTTATTGCTAGACTAAGATAGGACTTAGCATGTGTTTTATGCCAATTTTTAAATTTTTATAGACGCAAGTAATTAGAAGCCGTGGGACTGGACGTTTTGTTATAGTGATGTCACCCAATTCTTTCAGATCAGCTGTGAAAAAAAGTGTACTGTGATCATTATTCTGAATGATCTATCAGCTGACAATTCAATTCGGTTCTCCTTCAATTTTGTTTGAGGCAAACCTTAGAATCATGCACTTCCTCAATTTCTGGGAAGCATGCCATTAAGATTTCACTAAGGCTCCTCATTATGACTATTAATTACACCGCTGGCACTTTCTCGGAGGCATTCTGGTTAAGCCAAGATACTCAGAATGGGTGAGGTCAATTAAAACATTATTAATTTAAATGTATCTTCCAGGGGCACCTGGGTGGCTGAGTCAGTTAAACATCTGACTTTGGCTCAGGTCATGATCTCGCGGTTCGTGAGTTCAAGCCCTGCATCGGGCTCTGTGCTGACGGCTCCGAGCCTAGAGCCTGCTTCGGATTCTGTGTCTCCCTCTCTCTCTGCTCTTCCCCCGCTCATGCTCTGTCTCTCTCCCCTTCAAAAATCAATAAACTTAAAAAAAAAAAACAAATAAATATATCTTCCAGTGTTATATTTTTTATAAAGTGCTTTTATCCTGTAACAAGTTTTTTTTTTTTTACTTTTTAAATGTTTTTTAAAAATTTTTAATGTTTATTTATTTTTGAGAGAGACAGACAGAGAGACAGAGCATGAGCAAGGGAGGGCATAGAGAGAGAAACAGAACCCAGAGCAGGCTCCAGGCTCCGAGCTGCCAGCACAGAGCCGGATGCAGGGCTCAAACTCACAAACCGGGAGATCAGTGACCTGAGCTGGAGTCGGACGCTTAACCGACTGAGCCACTCAGGTGCCCCTTTAATGTTTATTTTTGAGAGAGAGACAGAGCACAAATGGGGAAGGACAGAGAGAGTGAGAGACACAGAATCTGAAGCAGGCTCCAGGCTCTGAGCGATCAGCACGGAGCCCAGTGCAGGGCTTGAATCCACAAACCGTGAGATCATATCCTGAGCTGAAGTCGGATGCTTAACTGACTGAGCCACCCAAGTGCCCCCCATCCTATAACAGGTCTTAACTGTTCTCCTCAAAACTTAGAAGCTGCAGATTTGACTCATTGAACTTAAGGAAATGTTTGCCATATAACATAATTGGAAATGCCCGTCAGTTACTGTCCACTAAAGGAAGCAGATCAGACTTGTTTTTGTTAGAAAGAATCTGATTTGCTTTTCCAACCCGAATACGCATGACTTTATTTTGTAAAGAGGGCGAAGAGTAAGAGAACTGACAGTGTTTCACCTCCGGGGCTTTCTTAGGAAGATAATATTAAGAAAGAGAGTGCTGACTCCCTTGAGGCCATCAGAGCCCCTGTAATTCCTGGAAGGCTTTGGGCTGGGAGTGAGGGTAGGAGTGGTTCATGTACCTCAGTTTGAAGACTTCCAATTAAAACTACCTTGGCTTTTGCAATCAGTGAAGTCCTGTCTCTGGCCATTTTTTTTGTTTTGAAGAGAGAGAGGGAGAGGATGAGTTGGGGAGATGGGCTGAGGGGGAGACAGGGAGAGAGAGAGAGAGAGAGAGAGAGAGAGAGAGAGAGAGCGAGCGCGCGAGAGAGAATCTTAAGCAGGATCCACACCCAGCGTGGAGCCCAACAAGGAACTCCATCCCATGACCCTGGGATCATGCCCTGAGCTGAAATCAAGAGTTAACCGACTGAGCCACCCAGGCACCACCCCCTTCTTAACATATTATTATTATAATTTTTAATGTTTATTTATTTTCGAGAGAAAGGGGGGCGGGCAGCGAGAGGGGGACAGAGGATCTGAAGCAGGCTCCGCGTTGACAGCAGAGAGCCCGACTTGGGGCTCGAACTCACAAACCGCGACATCATGACCTGAGCTGAAGTCGGACACTTAACTGACTGAGCCACCCAGGCACCCCACCACCCCCTTTAAAACAAAATTAAATATTGGGTCTTGGAAACCCTCCCTATCATTCTTGGTAACGTCTGTATGACATCCCATTTGTATAAAAGTACTGTCACGTGGTTAACCCGTTCCCCCATCAGTGGTTATTTGTTTCCAGTCTTCTCCATGATTAAAAATAGTGCTGCAGTGAGGAGCTATGTACAAAAGGCACACACGGCTGGCACACGTGTGGGAGACTGTCTGGAGGGTGCAACCCTGCACGTGGACTTGCCGGGCCAGAGGCTGAGCATTTACACATTGACAGGAAGTGCCCTCCACAGAGGCTGCCTATGTTTACGCTCCCACCAGGGAATCGGACTGCCCGGTGCCTCTCGCTCGGTCCAGCGCGGTGGGCTAGCAGACGTTTTCATTCTTTGCCAGTAGGAAGGGTGAAAAATTATAGGTCGCTGTGGTTTTATTTTGCATGTCTCTGATTATGAGTAAGGTCATCACCTTTTCATGTTTATCTCCCTCTGTAATTCCTTTGCTGGGAAATGTCTCAGGAAAACGAGCCTTGTGCCCACTTTTCTAATGGATTAGTCTTTTTCTTGAATCGTATGAACTCTGTTTCCTAAGGAAGTGAATTCTTCTGTCAGCAGTTTCGTCGGATGTATTTCCCCAGCTCACCGCTTGCATTCTGACATCGGCTGTGCATTCTTGCGTGTGTTGTGCAGAAACCCCTCATTTTTATGTAGTTGAATTTATCAATCTATTTATGACTTCTGACTTTCACGTCACGCTTTGGAAAGCTCACTCTGAAATTGTTCCTTTTAATTCTACCATGCTTCCCCCCACCCCCGCTCATTTTTTGGGTTTCTTTTCTCATTATTTTACAATCCTTGATTCAACTGGAACTTATTTTGCTATGGGAGTGCGATAGCGATCCAGGCTTGTGATCACCTGTGGTATAATACAAAATTGCATTGGTCTTTGTTTCTGGTTCCTGGAACAAAGCTTCCCAAACTCTTGGAATTTCCCAAGTGACAGGAGTGTCCTTTATAGAGAGCCCACTGTGGGTTTAGGTTAATGACCATGATTTAGTGTGGGGTCCCTAGATAGGCTCAGGTGGGACTGGACACTAGCAAATCCAAGCAAATGGAGACCTGGAACTTTCAGCCCCACCCATCAACCTCTGTGAAAGGGTGGGGGTAAGGGAACGGTAGATTGACTCTGTAAAACTTGGACAATGCAATTTTCTGAGCCTCCAGGTTGGTGGAGCACCTCAGTTCCATAGAAACAGAAGCTCCTGGGTTAGTGACCTTTCTGGACCTCGCTCCGTGTATCTCTTTGGCTGTTTTCTGTATCCTTTATAATATCCTTTATCATCAACTGATAGATATTAGCAAATGTTTCTCCGAGTCCTGTGAGCTGCTCTAGCAAATTAATAGAACCCAAGGAGGGGGTCATGGGAACCTGCGATTTATAGCCAGGTGGTCAGAGCAGAGGTAGCAACCTTGACCTGCAGTTGGTGTCAGAAGGGGGCAGTCTTTGTGGGACTGGCCCTTAACCTGTGGGCTCTAACGCTACCTCCATACAGACCGTGTCAGAATTGAGTGAAATCGGTAGGACACTCAGTCTGGGTGTCCGTTTCACCAAGAAAGGGAGGAAAAAACCCATCAGACTGCCTTACGGTCCCAACGTCATTTATGAACTTGTCCCTTTCTTCGCTGGTAAAAGATCCACTTCTAACACAGGCATAGTCTTCAGGGTCTGCCCCGTGGACCTGTCTTACTAATGCCTAGGACTGAACTGCCTTTAGTCCTTCTGGTTCCTATCATTACTCTTCTGTTTCAGAATTTTCTGGTCATTCTTGCATACTTATTTCTCAATAAGAATTTTGGAATTGCTCCCTAATGATCCCCAAAATAAAGTAGATGTATTTTCCTTGGAATCGCCCTAAGTGAATAATTAATTAGGGAGAATAGACCACATTTAATATTAAGTGCCCCTAACCAAGAACAGGGTGTTCTTTCCATTTGTTCAATTTTTCTGTGGTGCCACTTTGAAATGTCCAGTCGGGCAGCTCCTGGGAGCAACCATAGCCTGAGGGTGCCCCCTTGATCACTGGGAACAGGTCACACAGATCCCCAAGATCAACGGATCTGCCTGGTTGGACAGCTGCAAGGCTGAGGGAAGGACAACTTGCGATTTGCCCCCCCTCCCTGAGCCTGTCCCAGCAGCCCCCTCTTCTCTGTTTTAGGGTCTTGCAACATTTGTGATTTAATCAAGCCTCATCTCCACAGGGGCATCTGGGGATAAAGCCTGATACTTCCTTGCGAACTGGTCAAGCCTGGTCTTCCCTGACCATCGATACCTAGGACTCATCACACGGGAGCCAGGGGATCATTTGGCTTGGGCCACATCATCACAAGACGCCTCAAATTTACACTTCTCACCCCAACATCATTTGAGGTGACTCACAGAGGCACACGGAGGGAATTGAAAGAAGGTATTCATTAGAAAACGTAAATGTGAGTCCCATTACCAGAACTCATGCCAGCCAGGCACTATAAATCTGACATAAATCATGTACCTGATGTGTGAATAGCAGAGTTATATTGCAGGACATTGCCATATATAAAGGAATGCAAAAAAAATTGTCAGCATATTAAAAAAGATTTTAACGTCTATTTATTACTGAGAGACAGAGAGAGACAGAGCATGAGCAGGGGAGGGGCAGAGAGAGGAGGAGACACAGAACCCAAAG
This sequence comes from Acinonyx jubatus, assembly GCF_027475565.1. Classification (NCBI taxonomy): domain Eukaryota; kingdom Metazoa; phylum Chordata; class Mammalia; order Carnivora; family Felidae; genus Acinonyx; species Acinonyx jubatus. Next base: position 194,118,538 of record NC_069380.1, on the reverse strand, counting down.
CAGGCGCCAGGCTCTGAGCTGTCAGCACAAAGCCCGACGCGGGGCTCGAACTCACAAACCGTGAGATCGCGATCTGAGCTGAAGTCGACACTCAACTGACTGAGCCACCCAGGTGCCCCTAAGCCTGCATATTTTTATTGACACATAGATATCACTCAAATCATCATTGGTATAATGCTTGGTGTTTTATCAAAACATTTAAAGTTATATCACTTACTACCAAAATTCTGACTCTTATGATAGAAATACTTCAAATGTGATGCTTTTTCTATAAAGAAAAATAAAACAATAATATTTTGTTATAAAATACAAAATATTGTTAATAAAATACATTGGTTTGTATTTTAGTGCAAAAATTAAACACGCACCATAATATCTGCAATTCTGTCTTGGCAAAGCTTCAGTTTTTTCCTGGGTTGGAGGCCTCCTAAATGGAAGTGTCCCAGGGCTCTCTTGACCCCAGGCCTTGCTGCCCTGTCAGTGCAGCATCCCACTTTAGGACCCTGGACTTCAGAAAATCAGGGTTTGGGGTGCCTGGTTGGCTCAGTTGGTTAAGGGTCCAACTTCGGCTCGGGTCATGACCTCATGGTTGGTTAGTTAGTTCCAGCCGCACCTAGGGGTCTGCGCTGTTTCAGATCCTCTGTCTCGCTCTCTCTCTGCTCCTCCCCCCATCCCATGTGCACATGTGTGCACTTTTGCTCTCTCTCTCTCTCAAAAATGAACATTTAAAAAAAAAGAAAGAAAGAAAAGAAAACCAGGGTTTAAGCCCCATCTTAACTCACATAACAATTTCCTTCCGGGTCTGTTCCAGCATCATGTACTGTGTCCACTCCTGTTCAGTTTCATATGTCTTAGACTGATCCACGATCTTTTGGAACATTGTCCTCTTCCTGCAAAATAGACCAGTTCGTTGAAGGAGCTCATCTCAGAATAAGGCAACACCCCGGCTTCTAACACTGGCTGTTTCAGACAGAGGCTTAGTAAAGCAACGTAATTAACAACAACAACAACAACAACAACAAAAGGTTTAACGAACCAAGGCGTGAGAATCAACACCTAGGTTCTAACCCAGACCCTGTCACCAATTTGTTGCCTGATCTCACTCAGCAAATCTCTTTCCCTAGATTTCAGTGTCCCGTGGATACAATGGGGGTAATAATACCGAACTCCCGGGGATGTACTCAGAGTTAATGTTCCACAGCACAAGTGTTACGCCCGGCACACAGTACATGTTAAATGAGTTAGAACTACGGTGTTTGTTATTATCACGTTCATTGTTATTGTTATTCTTGTTCTTAAAAAGGAAAGAAATACCAACTTGAAATACAGGGCAAGGTCTGTGGCGATGATTGCAATGTCCATCATGTGGATTGCATGCTCGTGCTGCCTGCGATTGAGGTTTTGAAAGATATTCAGGCTCTAAAGAGAAAATCATAGAAGAGATGTGATGCTGGCGGGCCAGCCACGCAACTACTGATGATGACCCCAGCTGTTTGGAGAGGCAGCCCAGGCCAATGGGAAGAGTACTGCTTGGCCACACGGAGGCTTCTTGTGAAATGGGGGCTCACGGCAGCCAATGCAGAGGGCCCCCACCCATCCTACCTCATCTCTCAGCAACGTTTTGCCAAACTCCAAGTGGTGTCTTTCCAAGATGGAGGACCCATGGAGCTTGGCCAGTGGATTCTGGGATCTGAATGGGAGAGAAGGAGAGAGACACAGACACACACACACACAGAATCAGCACGGAAGGGCCAAGAAGGAGGTTGAGCACATCATCCAGTCCCATCCCCTCCTAATTCTGCAGGCAGAGAGGCTGAAGGCCAGAAATGAGAAAGAGCTGGTCACACAGCGAGACCGCATAAGGTCTCCTAAGTCTCAGGCTTTAGTTTTCTCCACAACTGATTCCGAGCCTCTTTCAGTTATGGTCTGTTGAATAGTGTGTGCCCCCAGAGCACAAACATACAGAATACCCCATGCAGTTTCAGGGATTTATGGATTCCCTGTAATCATCCATGACATTGGCACTGGGCCATACTTCAAGCCCTAGATGTGATACTCGGAGTTTTAGGGGAAGCCATTGAATTCCCACAAGCGGTGTGTTTATGCATGTTTTATTCATTAAATATTTGTTGAGTGCTTACTAAGTGCAAGCACTGAGCACAGTACTTAGCTTCCCGCAAGGTAAAATGTACACACAATCTCTAGCCTCAGATTGGACTGTTCTAGCGTCTATTTATGATTTATAGGCTGTGGGCCCCGGGCCGATCCTCTGTTTCCTCATCCATAATATGAGCATAACACTGGTCCCTGCTCTACCCAGCCTACACGGTGGTCGTGAAGGTCCACCAAGGCCGTGGTTCAAGGACCACGTTTCAGAGGCTGTCTGGAGTGTAAGCTCGATGAGGACAGGGGCTAGGTCTGTTTTGCTGCCATGGTACCTCCTTTGCCTACCTCCTAGGGCCTACCACACTCACACTAGGAGCATTACAAAATACAAAGTGAATGAATGAACCAGCATCACTTCATATTCGTAACATTTGGCTTAAATGAGTTCAGCTGGGGAAGGAGGAGAGGGAGGGAATTTAATATATTACCACTATAACAAATTACTATAAATTTATTGGCTTAAAACAATAAGGATCTATTATCTTACAGCTCTGGAGTTCAGAGTAAGATGCATCCACAGAGCTACTTTCCTTCTGGAGTCTGTAGGGGACAATCTGTTCCCCTTGCCTCCTAGCTTGTAGAGGCCACCTATATTGCTTGGCTGTGGCCCATCCTTCTCCTCTCTGAGGAGAAGCATCCTCTCTCTCTCTGACCTTCTGTCTCCCTCTTACAAGGACTTTTCTAACTACATGGGGCCCACTGGGAGAATCCAGGATAACCCGTATATTTTAAGATCTTTAATCACTCCTGTGAAGTCCCTTTTGAATACAAGGCAGCATAGTCCCAGGATCCAGGCATTGGGGCATGGACATATTCAGGGGTCATTATTCTATCACAGGAGTTTACGCAGGAGGAAGAAGGGCAGGAGGAAGAAGGAAGCTGTGAACTGTGGGACTCCCCCTTAGCCAGTGAGTCAGTCTGTCTGAGAGCCTTTCAGATATGGGTAATGAATCCCAGGAGTGGGAGGTAGAGGGGGCGGGCAGTAAGGGCCAACTCACTTCATCTGGTAGAGGTTGTTGGTGCCTCTGTGGTCAATGTCATGGCAGAAGGCAGCAGTGACCATGGCCAAGGCCTCTAGGTCCGTGAAGTACCGCTTCAGCTTTCCCGTCTGGAAGAGTAATCAGAGGGTGCCACTCACTCCTTTCTTGCAGGGGTGGGGAGCAGAGCAGGTGTGAGGGCCAGGGCCTGGTGCTTAGAAACACAGGTGTAACCTTGACTCTCCCCCTGGCACAACAGCATGACCAGATGTTTGGCTGCGACTGGGGGTTTTTCTGGGATGTGGGACTTGCCATGCTCAAACTGGAACAGTCCCAGGCAAATGAGGATGGCTGGTCACCTTACTCCTGAATGACCTTACATGGTCCCATCATCCCCCGGTTCCTCAGTATCCCAATCTGCACACTGGAGGAGGAGGGCATTGGACTAGATGGTTGTTGAGAAATCACAACTGTCAGGTTTTAGGATCCAGACAGTTTTTGAACATGCCCGGACTGGCAAAGCAAACCATCCAAACCGGTCTATAGTTTAAGCACAGCCCAGGAGAATCCTCCCTCACATACTGCTTGTTTATGCTGGGTGTTAGACTAAAGGGTGGGGAAGAGCTCGCGAGATGTGATGCTGACTCTGTGACTTTAAGATATAAATCAAGTCTCTGTGGTGTCACTGTCACCTTCTGTGGTGGCCTGGCCAGAATCCCTGCCTCCCGGCCCCAGTGCTTACTCTGGCCTGACCGTTCCAGCCATGAGAGAAGAAATGCGGATGAGTGGGCCTGGACAAGGGCAGAGATTTGCATCATAATCTGAATGGGACACACTTTTACATGAAATATCTCTGAACCGTCTGAGCCAAAACGGCTGACACAGATACACATAGGCACGTCCGTCCAAGGACGCTGGGGCAGTGTCTGTAACCATGAAAGATCAAAAACCACCCCTGTGTCTAACAACAGGGGGCTGGGCACAGAAATTATGGTATATCTGAACAATATAGGATACTATGCGGCCATAAAATTCTATCATGGAGAAGCCTCGAAAACATTATGCCGAGTGAAAGAAGTCAGACACAAAAAGGCTAATACTGTACGAGATTACTTACCTGAGGTACTTAGGGTAGTCAAATTCATAGAGACAGAAAGGAGAAAAGAGGTCACCAGGGGCAGGGAGTGGGGAATGGGGAGTGGTGGTTTCATGGGGACAGAGTTTCTGTTTGGGAAGATGAAAAAGTCCTAGAGGTGGATTGTGGTGATGTTTGCACAACACTGGGAACATAGTTAATACCACTGACTGACCTGTACACATAAAAGTTGTTTAAATGGTAAGTCTCCCGTCATGTATATTTTACCGCAATAACACATTAAACATATGAAGAATGGGATTGATATGCTTATATTTTTTCAAATGAAAAAAGCATTTTAAAGGATATTATTATTCAATTGGCTCTAAATAAAATAAACCGTGTGTGCGTGTGAGTGTGTGTGTCGGTGTAAAAATGCATCTCGACGCCTCTAGAAGAAAACGTGGAAGGCGTTGTGCCATGGTTCTCTCTAAATAACTGGACTGGGGTTGGGGTTAGCCTGCAGCTTTCCTTCGCTTTGTATTTTACACGATTCTCTGTGCTCGGAATTCATAGATGCTAAGCATGTACTCTTTTTGCATCAGTTTTAAAAAGCAACAAATCGAGAGCAATGCTGCGGCCGCCGGGTGGAGGTGCAGAGGTCGTCTGGTGTGATGGGAGCCCCAGCTGCCACCATCCTGCTGCCATCCCACCGCCGCCATACCACCAGCAAGGAGAACATGGTCTGCCCCACGTTGAAGCCGTGCCGCCAGTTGTGGTAGGTGATCCTGCGGTAGCCCTTACTCAGCGAGTACATGAATCGCACCAGCGCCTGCGAACACACGCGCAAGAGTGAGGTCTGGAGCCCCGCCTCCTGAGGGAGTCTCCCCAGCAGTGAGGCCTGGGGCCCCGCCTCCTGAGGGAGGTCCCAAGCCGTGAGGTCTGAGGCCCCGCCTCCTGAGGGAGGTCCTTCAGTAGTGAGTTCTGGGGCCCCGCCTCCTGAGGGAGGTCCTCCAGCCCCCACACTGGACAGGAGCGGGCCAGCAATAGCTGCAGTCCTGCCATGAGAGCACTTTGCAAGCTGCTAAATCTTAGGAAAATGGATGTCGTTATGAAACCAGGTAGATGTAAGTCATTCCACTTACTCCACTAGTTAACCTTCATCAGTGTTTCCCAAACTGTGCCCCGGGAGAGCTACTGTCCTGGGAGATGCTGTCAGGAGCTTTACCCGAGAGGAAAACAAAAGGAGTCTCTAAATCAGTGGGTCTCCAACTTGAGTGCCCATCAGAATCACCCAGAAGGCTTGTTAAAACACACAATTTCTGATTCATTAGAACTGGGAGAAGGTGTGTGTAAGAATTTGTGCTACTGGGGCCCCTGGATGGCTCAGTACGGTTAAGCTTCCAACTTCTGCTCAGGTCACGATCTCACGGTTCATGAGTTCAAGCCCTGCGTTAGGCTCTGTGCTGACAGCTCAGCCTGGAGCCTGCTTCGGATTCTGTGTCTCCCTCCCTCTCTCCTCTCTGCTCCTCCCCTGCTTGTGCTCTCTCTCTCTCATTAATAAATAAACATTAAAAAAAAAAAGAGAGAGAGAGAGAGAATTGGCGCTGATACATTCTCAGGCGGTGCCGATGCGGTTTGGGGCAGCACTTTGAGAACCACTGTGTTAATCAAACAAATCCGGGAAATTCTGCAGGGAACACACCCCCAGCCCCACCTTCACTGTCCCTCCCCCAACCACCTAGATTCCCAGCACACTGAGAGGAATCCTGCAGGGGAAGAGTCCTGTTTGAACTGGTTTGACCCGCCTTTCCCACCTTTGTTTGATTATAAGTAGCCGTTGATTCACAGCCTCAGAACTCAGTGCCTTACAACCCACCTCAAGAAGCAATGCCCCCAAAACACCACAGTTCAGAGGAACTGTAGGTCTCTTTTCTGATACGTGACTCATCTGTGCAACATGACTAATGCTTTAAATCCTACAAGCTGAGGGCGCACTGTTTTTGAGGCTTTGCAGATTGAGTTAAAGAAAAAAAAAAGCAAGCAAGAAAAGAAAAGAAAAAAGGAAATCAGAGAGGTTTATTTCGACCTTACCTCCTGAGGAATGTGAAATTTATCTACCACTTTGAGCTCATAGTACATCTGTATCCCACATTTCACTAGCTCCAGCTCTGTCAGGGGCAAGTCGCTGAAGTGGAATTTATTAATTTCATATTTCTCCGCATCTGGCAGCTCTTCTTGCTGGGTAAGGAACAGAGGCAAGTGGTTGGAGCACATGAAGCGTTCCTGGGTCTCTCCCCCACCCAGCCCCGTCCCCATCCTGCGTCTGCCGGGAGGATCAGAGCAGACTGACAAGGGTCCTGCTTTGCAGAGACAGCCCCCCACCACGCGCATGCTCAGGGCGCACCCTGCAAGAGTCACACGCGAGGGCCAGGGATGCCCTGCCCTGCTCACCAGGATCTCAGCGAGTTCCTCTTCCTCACATTCCCATGGCTCCTTCCCGTACACCTCTCTGGTTTTCTGCCAGGGCCCAAAATAGAGAGAGAAAAAAAAAATCAGTTGCTTTATCTGGGGTCTCCATGTCCCTCCGCTTTCCATTTCCATTCCCTTTCCTCCAATTCACACACAAAGCATGCAACTAAACTAAATCATGCATGTAAGTCATTTAGTGCAGTGCTAGGCACATCGTAAGCACTAGAATTAAATAATGTTGTTGCTGATATTCTTGTCATTATTACTGACTTGGAGTCAGAAGGTCTTGTTCATGGTTCTGGCTTTTCTACTGGCTGCCTGACTCAAGGCAAGTTTCTTCCTTCCCTGGGCCTGTTGCGCCACGCACGTGCCAGAGGAGGCGGGGTGGGGGTGGGGGTGGAGGGTGGGGGGGGTGGGGACCTGGACCCAGTTGCTTGTTTCTGATTAACTGGTTCACTGAAGCTATGCTTGCGTAGTGCCCACATACCCATCACTTGGCTGAAATCATGAACTGAGACAAGCGAATTGTGAGTCAATTCATCCACACTAGATGTTTTCTCCTTTGAATGTATCAGATATTGAGATGAAATTATCAAAGGTGTTGTGATACGTTCCCAGCTTAAGAAATCACTTCTGAAAACATTGGCCTGTCTTGTTTCAACTTGCGAGGTCTATAAGCAAGGTCTTGGGAGCTTAGCTGGGCATCCTATCCAATGCCATTTCGCTAACTCAGTTTACTTCTAAGATCGTGGTCTTTTTGAGAACAAAATCCCAGTAATGATGAATCACTAATTCCCACGTATCTTTGAAAGTGCCTCATCCAATTTCCTACCCCAGGCAGGACTCTCCTCTATAGCATCCCTGGTAAATTCACATCCAGCCTCTACTTGGATGCCTCTCTTGACAGGGCGCTCACTACCTAACAAGGCAGTCCATTCATAAGAGTGGTAGAGAATTTGCTCATTATTCGGACAAAGGTTGAGTGAGACCTATTTAATGAGTGAGACCTATTTAATGTCCCCTGGGTGATTAAGGGACAAGTTACTTCCCCCTTGGGGGCCTCAGTTTCTTCATATCTACAGTGGGGATAGAAACCCTTACCCTGCCCACCTTAGTGGGCCATTGTGAGTGTCAAACAATATTATAAGTGTAAAATTGCCTCATACACTGCAACGTGGTTAAACTATGTGAGGACTGCCTAGTAATCTCCAACTCCTTCTGTCATACTTCTTTGCTCACCCAACTCCTCTGCGATCTGACTGGGTTTCTACATGAGTCAACCCCCTAGAGGGAGTCTCTGAGAAACCGACCATCGTCCATTGGGCTGTCAGATAGAGATTCCTCTGAGAGTAGAGGCTGTGGTTGGGCGACTATCTCTTCTACCAAATCAGCCCTCAGCACAGTGAAAAACGGAATTTCTAGAGCTGTGAAGCCAAGATCTGGCCCTACGACTGAGGTGATGCGTGAGGGACAGCTGTCCCCAAGCCACACAGGGCAGCCATTTTGTGTGACTTTCTGATATGCATGGATCCATCCATCCATCCGACGTGAGGGGCCAGGGGCATCCCCGTGGAAGGCAAGCCTACCTGTCTCTGCCTTCATGGAGCTTTAGTATTGCTCTGACCACATCTCCAGGATGCAGTGGCTGCTAGAGCAGAAACAATAGAAGAGCTTTACCCACCAGGATTGTCTGGATCTCTTCGTTGTCACACTTCACGTGGTATTTTACCATGTCCTGGAAAATGTCCTTCCTGTTTTCCAGTTTGTTCATTGACTCATAGGTGTCGGGATTTAAGACGGACCAGCCCAGGAACTGAGCCAAAGACTGCAAGGAAGGAAAAAGAAGAATCAGAGGCAGAACACCCAGGCTTGATCCTGCCTCTGCAGTTGAGGGCAAGGCTTGAAGATTCCATTTCCTCGGCCGTGAGGTGGGTTCAATAAGCTGGGCGCTGCCCTCCTCAAAGAGATGTTGTGAGGATAAGAGAAAACGATGGACGAGAACGCGCTTTCTAATAAAGCACCAACACAGATAAAGCACCTAATACCTTCGCACAAGGGGAACGTGTTGGGCCTGTGTGGGGGCAGGAGGTATTCTCATTTTGAGTGTGATCCTAAAAACGCTGAAAGGTGAAGTGTGTTAATTCAAAGTGGTTTTAAGGGGAGTGTGGATTTCTCTGACGACACGGGCAACGCCGAAGTGAGGGCGAAGAAAGTGGACGTTGAGGCAGAGTCGGGGGAGCGGCTACAAGGGGTGAGGGTCCCCCAGCACGCTTGCAACAAGCCACCTCGGAAACCCCACGGCAAAGGCCTCCTTGCAAACCATACCTCCATGAGGGTCTCGTCCATCTCATCAAAGGGTTTCCCATCTTTGCGATTGTAAAACGTGGCCACCCCAACAATCTCTTCCTTCTTGTTCACAATTGGCATAGAAAGGACATTCTTGATCATCCATCCGGACTCATCCAGAGGCTCTTTCTGCAAGAGAAGCCAGAGTGGGTTACACATTTGTTGCTCGGGAGGACCTTTCATTCAGAAGTCTGGACAGAACTGGGCCTAGAAATGGCGGTCAGAGGGGCGCCCGGTGGCTCGGTCGGTTAAGCGTCAGGCTCTTGGTTTCAGCTCAGGTCACGGTCTCACGGTTGCGTGAGTTCGAGCCCCGCGTCGGGCTCTGTGCTGACGGTGTGGAGCCCGCTTGGGATTCTCCGTCTCCCTCTCTCTCTGCCCCTCCCTCACTAGCGCCGTCTCTGTCTCTCTCAAATAAATAAACTTAAAGAAAAAGAAATAGCAGTCAGAAAAGGACAAGGGAACAATAATTTGGTCTGCTCGTTATCAACAACATGTGCAAAAGAGAGGAAACTAAAGATAATCAAAGGGGTTCAGATGTGTTTAAACAGGCAATGTAGTTCACGTGACTCTGGGCATCACAACTTTCAGACTTTCTGCCGCACAGGCTATTTGGGTATATTTAAAAAGTGCCCGTGCTTTCCAGGTAATACGTACAAAATGAAAACTGCAAAACAACTAGGGACTCTGCGGGTAGGTGGGCAACAAGCCTATCGAATCAGATGGTAGCTGTGTAAACAAAACCTTTGGCTCCTCTCTGTGCTTTGTTTTTCACCTGTCTATTTTGGCAACAGATTAAAGTCGTCTAGAGTGTTTCACCTGCTTCTGATTATTCGCAGATACAGTCTCTTTCTCTCTCTCTCTCAAGCCACCAAGTGCCGGAATGTGCTTAACAACGCCACAATTAAAGGTTTTGTTTGTTTGTTTAGCTCTTGACTCTTGACTCTTGACGTGACTTTCTGTTACTTTTGGCATGTCATCTTATCTCGGTGGGTCTCAACTTTCTCATCTGTAGATGGGGACGGTAGCAAGAATATGTGCCTCGTGGAACATACGAGAAAACGGAGGTGAAATTTCTTGGTCAATCTCAAGGTCCCCTTTGTGAGTCATTTTCCATCTGTCAGAGCCTCATTTTCATCATTTATAACAAGAGGACGACTGGACGAGGTAATTTCTAGACTCTTTTTCTGCCAATTCCTAAAATATCAGACATTTTAGAACGTGCAAGAAACTGACCTAGAAGCTGAAAATAAAACAAGGCGAATAAGGCACAAAGGTTGTCCTCAGGTTGCTTGTAATCTAGAAGGTCAAGGAGCAACTGCACTACACGTGGGGAGTTTGTTATGATACTGGGGGAACCAGAGAAGGGAAGGAAATCAAGGAAGGCTTCCTGTACTTGGAGAGTCTTCTAGTTTGAAAGTTCCAAGATTCTTTTTTATTTTAATGTTTATTTATTTTTGAGAGAGAGAGACAGAGACAGAGACAGAGACAGAGCACAAGGAGGCGAGAGGCAAAGAGAGAGAGACACACAGAACCCGAAGCAGGTTCCAGGCTCTGAGCTGTCAGCACAGAGCCCCACGCAGGGCTCGAACTCATGATCCGCAAAATCATGGCCTGAGCCGAAGTCGGACGCTTAACTGACTGAGCCACCCAGGGGCCTTAGAAAGTTCCAAGATTCTTAAGGTGGTGAGATGATGACGAGGACAATGACCACGACAACAACGACAGTGGTGATGATTTCAGTAACGCTGGAAGTCAGCACCTGGTGAAAAAATGACTCCCAAGGGGTGCAGATTACAGCCCAAAGAGCAAGGGGCTGTTGGTCAGGAAACATGAGTTCTAGGTCTGCCTCCCCCACCCCCCCGGCTCTCTACTTAACCTTTGGGGAAGTTCTTCCTTCTGAAGGCCATGATAAGGAGACAGCTTATTATTGAAAGTGAAATGAGAAAACATTAAAGATTTTTTAAGCAGAGAAGGTACTTGATGCAACCCATGTTTCCAAAACTACTCAAACTACTTTGTAGAGAATGAGTTGGAGGAAGAAGACTAGAATCTAAAATTGAGATCAGATTTGATTTTTTCATGTGGGTACATGCAATTAATTGAGTAGAGACCAAGTTCTGTACGGATATCATCAGGTTAGCAACACGTGACAACAGTTTGGGCTTGTCCCATGGTCATGGTCAAAACCCTAAACCAGGATGTGCAACTTTAGCTTTGGAAGGATAGTCTCACGAAGCTCTTTCAACATGCTCTTCAAGGAGTAAAAAAATAATTCATGAATTTTTCTAAGAGACATTTTTATTTTCTTCTTAGTTAGTTCCTGATTGCTAATGATTTGTTTTTCTTATATCGAGTGTGCTAACCTCAACAAATATTTACAGGAGCTGGAAATATCAAGAAAGATAAGGCCCAACCATTGGCCAAAGGAAGCTGATATTTTGCTGAGGAGAGTTAACCTGAAATCAAGGAAGGGTAATAAAAGATAAAGAAGGGAAATATAGTAGGAGAGAACTCCCCGGCATGGTTTTCCAGGCTGTGCGTCATCTGGCCTTAGTCTACTTCTCTAGAATCTCCTGTTGGCACTTTCTGATCTGCCTCTGACTCAAATCCATCAGTCTACTGTAGGTCCTTCCAACAAGCCCTCTCCCTCCTGCAGTCTTCTCCCCTTTCTTTGCTGCCCAAACATAATTTCTCATTTATTATTCCTTGATTAATTCCAGACTAAGTCAGGTCTCCAGAGAGATCCCTTCCTCTGTCCCTCTGTCCTCTGACCAGCACTCCATGGCCTTTCTCCCCATATAATCATGAGCCTTCTTGAGATAAAGACCATGTCTGTTGGTCCACTACGGCAGCCAGTGTAGCACTGTGTCAATTCCTGGCACAGAGGGTGCCCTTCATAAACATTCGTAGAAAAGACGGGCAAAATCAAATGGAGTGTTAAACAATATTCCATGAAAAGCCCAAGGAGACAGAAATGATATTAGCCAGAAGAAACAGAATAAAACTCCATGGAAGTTTCATAGCGTTTGAGGGTGTATTGAAGGGCAGAGAGGATTTGAGCAGGACACGATAGTTGGGGGGTAGGGGAACAGCATAAACAAAGGTCCTGAGGCCAGAAAGCAAAGGGTGTGAACATTAAAACCAAACGGGATCTTGGAATTTACCAAACTAACTCTCTCCCCACTTCCATGGGCACATGACTTTTTTCCATCCACATTTTCACTTTATCGAGACTGCCTCCCAATAAATAGATGGATTTTAATGTATCCTACTCCTCTTGGGGGGTAAAAACATCATATGACTAAGAGATCAAACAAAAAATGACTTGCCTGGAATTCGAAAAAGTCCTCCGCAGGCGCATTCATGATGTTGCAAATCTGAAAGCCATGAGGAGGAATAACAGAGCTGTGATTAGTCGCGATAGCATACCTAGTGAAGCCCTGCTTTCAGAAATGCTATGTCCTTGCCCAAGGCGTTCACATTCTTTTCATTAGGTAGACATGCCCAAGATGGCTTTGAATGATTAACTGAGGTTATTGGACAGAAAAGCTACCTGGGCGAACATTAGTTCTTGCCATTTGCTTCCTCAGTCATTTCTAAGCTTTGAAAGAAATTAAGGCTACAATTTGTCATTGTTAACAACTGCATAGTATCTCATTTGCTCGTCCCCCTTTTGCTGAATGTTTGGGTGGTATCCCGTTTTTGTTACTATTAATATAAGTAATGCTACTCTAAGCATCTTTCAGCCCGTTACATTTGGGTTTGGTATTGTTTGTTTTGTTAAGGAAGGAGTTTTTTTCTGGGGGCATAAACCCCAAAGTAGAATGAGAAATAAAAGTGTTGTAGCTCTGGTTTTATATTGCCACATTCGTCTCCTAAAAATTGAACTAGTTAACCCTACCATATGGATGGGACGTACCTCACGCCTCCAGAGCCCTGCCCTTGGGGCCACTGTGTACACTTGCATGGTGTGCACACTGCACAAAAGCACACCACTGAAGGTTGCCTGGGAGTTAAACTCCAGCTTGTTCTTGACTTGCAGAGAGACGCCCCTAGTCTTTTTCTTTTCACCCACTGAGAAGGCATGCTTTTTCCAAGTTCTCAAAAAGGCACCCAAAGGATTTGAAGTGACCCTGCCTGTCCCATTGGCCGTGACCATCATGTGGTCTCAGAGGGTGAGCTGTCTGTCTCTGCTCCTGTTCAAGAGCTGCTTACCTACTGCCGCATCCCTCTGGCCTCTCTTTGGACCATTTCCATCAGTTGCTGTTGTTCTCTCCTGACCCCTGACCTCTCTGAGGGCTCCTGCCCTCAGCCATGAGCTTGCCTGAGTCTCTCCCATCCTTGAACGTGAAATCTCTCTTCACCCAAACACGGTCCCAGTAGCAACCCACCCAGGCTTTTTTCTCTTCTTTTCTTTTGTGATTCTCTACCTGCTTATCATCCATCCACCCCTCCGCAGACCCCACGCCAGCTTCCACCTCTGCCTTACCACCAAACCCTCTCTCATCAGGGCCGCCAGTGACCTAATTGCCAAACTCGATAGGGTTTTCAGTTCTTATCTCACGAGATCGCTTTTGCTGCTTGGCCGTCTCTCTCCTTGTTGAATCGCTTTACTTCCTCGGTTTCCATGACACCTACTCCTGCCTGGGTCTCCAGATACCTCCGAACCCTCCTTCTAGCCTTCACATGCTCCTCTTTAGTCTTTAAATGCTGGCACCCGACAGCATCCCACCCCAGGTCCCTCTCACTCTCCCTGGTGACTTCATCCACACACATGGTTTCCAGAACCATCTGGTCCTGATGTCTTTCAAGTCCCCTGTCTCCAACTTTCCTCTCTCTCCACAGCTTCAGAGTCATCTCTTCAGCTGCCCACTGGACATTTGCTGCCTAAAAACGTCTCCGTGTCATCTTGTCTGAAACTGACCTTATCACCTCGCATCCAACCCTCTGGTCAGCACTGCTTATCCGGTCCAGAAGCCTGAGATTAGCCCTGAACCTTCTCTCTCCCTCCTTCTCTGCCCATGATCACGAAGTCCTGCCAACTTTACCCTCCTGATATTAGATCTGAGCCCTGGTCTCCCTCTCTTCATCTTGTCTCTGTCAGACCTGCGTGCATATTGAATGAGAAAATTTATTTACTGCGCGGCTCGTAGGCCCTCACTGGCTGTTGCTGCTAACGAGAGCCCTCCTCGCTGCCTGTGCCTTTCTTGAGATGCCCGTCTTCTCTTGCTTGTAAGGATGTGCTTTTTGCTCTGCCTCTTAATATCTTCAGATCTATCTTCCAGGGAGCTCTCAGAGTTATCTTGTTAAAATGGAAATTGACCGTGTCAATCTCTTGCTTAAAAACTCAGTGCCTATAGGTTGAAGTCCCATCCCATGACCTGGCATCCAAGGCCACTGCTATCTGGCGCTTCTTTCCCTCACGAGGCTCATCTGTTGAAGCCTTCCTATCTCAAACCTAATACTCCAGCCACACTCAACTGCATACACCTTGCTGTGCAAACCTCCAGGCCCGTGTTTGCTCACGTCGCTGCCTCCACCTGGATCCCCTTTCCTGCTCTTATCTGCCTAAGACCTATTTATTTTAAAACTCAACTCAGGCCGACACTCTAGGAAGAAAAGGCTGGTTTAGATGCCCCCTACCCTGTGCTCCTAGACTATACCCGGTATATCTCTATTGTGCCCTTATCACACTGGAGTAGAAGAATCTGTTTAAAATATCTCCCCAGTTGATTACGAGCTTCAGAACAGACACTGTATCTGATGCATCTGTCTTTCCATCCCCAGAGCCAACGGCAGTGCCTGGTACATTGAAAATGTTCAACACGTAAACTTCTCGCTACAGGAGCAGCGTTGTGTAGCGTGTGCCTGGGGAAGGCTAAAGAGGGGTGACCGGGCTCAAATATGGGGTGATGTGCACCAAGGGTCAAGCGAACTGAGTAATGAGACTCAGGCTTTTAGAGACTCACTTCCCGCCGTGTTTCCTACTCTCTCGATCTGAAATCCTTTCACACTTCCAACGATTCAAGACCCTCCCCCTTCAAAGTTGCATTACTTACCAGGCCATTCTGGGCAACATAAGTGGGGAGACCACTTACTAAAGCCCAATGATCAGGAGGTGGGTTCCTGTAAAGGCCAAAGACAACTGGTAACTTTTGATATAGGGACAGTTGGACGAAACCCTTGAACCTGGGTCTTCTCCCCCCTCTACTCTCTTGGGGGGTCCCAGTCCCTGCTTACATTCACTATGCCTCAATGACCCCCAAATCTTATCTAAGCATCTTACTATTCAAATTTAGACATGGAAAAAAGCCTGATGAATACAACATTTTATAAGTGCATGCTGAGTTTGACAACCCAAGAAAAAGGACAAGATTCATTCAGCATATTGTTATTGGCTGCTGAGCAAAAAGAAGCCCATCATTTCCATTAATACTTATACGGAGAGAGGTAGCTTAATACCATTGAGAGAGAGAGAGAGAGAGAGAGAGAGAGTGAGGAAACACATCTATGGTGAACTCCTACCATGTACCAAGCACTAAGCTGGGTGCTTTACATACTGATTTATCCCTCACGATAATATTACTATTTTTGATATTATTATCTTTTTAAAAAATTTTTTTAACATTTATTCATTTTTGAGAGACAGAGTGTAAGCAGGGGTGGGGCAGAGAGAGAGGGAGACACAGGATCTGAAGCAGGTTCCAGGCTCCAAGCTGTCAGCACAGAGCCCAACGTGGGGTCAAACTCAAGAACCGTGAGATCACGACCTGAGGGGAAGTCGGATGCTCAACCGACCGAGCCACCCAGGGGCCCCAGTATTATTATCTTTTATTTATTGTAAGATTATGCTTGTTTGTTGTGAGAAAAAATACAAACGTGGAGAAACACATTAAAATCTTCATGAATCATTCTGAAGTGAACATCCATAAAACCACACCCAGGTCAAGAACAACCTTGTCAGCACCTTGGAAGTCCCTGACCTGTCCCTGCCAATGGCAGCCCTCTCCCTGACTCCAAAGGTAACCATTGTTCTCACATGATTAGTTACACTCTTGCTTTTCTGTAGAGTTTTACTACCTAAGTATGCTTTCTAGTAACCTCTAGTTTAATTCTGCCTGTTTTTCAGTTTCATGTGGCTGGAACCCTACAGGGTCTATTATTTCATTTGGTCTCTTTTTCATGTCGCTGTAATCCATTTGTTTTACCGACTACAGTTTTTTCTTGTAAAACGATAGCACCAAGTATCCATTCAATGACGGATGGCACTTTCCCTCAGCTTAGGGTTAATGTGAACAATGATGTATGAACAGTCTGATGTGTATCTGCTCTCAGTTCTGTATGCTGTGTACCTAGGAGATAGAAATACTGAGTTATAAGATGTGCATGTCTTCAAGTTTACTAGATAAAGCCAAACTTTTCAGAAGTGGTTGTTTCTGGTATATACTCTAGAGGATACAGCAGTTTATTAGACTTTTCCTTTCTTCCATGTCTCTGTTGATACTTAGTATTTCCAAACATTAAAAAAAAATTCTCTTTGCGGGGTGAGGGTGGGGGGCGCCTGGGGGGCTCAGTTGGTTAAGTGCCCAACTCTTGGTTTCAGCTCAGGTCATGATATCATGGTTCGTGAGATAGAGCCCCGCGTTGGGATCTGCTCTGACAGTGTGGAGCCTGCTTGGGATTCTCTCTCTTCCTCTGTCTCTGCCCCTCCCCTGCTCACACACACACATGCTCTCTCTCCCTTTCTCTCAAAATAAATAAATAAAACTTAAAGAAAAATTTTTTTAATTCTCTTTAGAAAGCCAAGAAAGTTCTCTATGGAGATAATTATATCATGTTTCTCTTAAGGTAGCCAACTGTATTGATGGATGTTTTGAATGTTAAAAACCAACCCTGCCTTCCTGGATTAGACCCAATTGGGTCATGATATAGAATCCCTTGTAGTTATTATTTGCTTAAAATTTTAAAAAGTAATTATTTTTTTATCGAAGTGTAGCCGACACACAAGATTCCATTAGTTTCAGGCATACAGCAGAGTGGTTTGACAACTGTATATGTTATACCCCGCTTACCACAAGTGTATCATCTGTTTACAGCACTATTGCAATAGCATTAACTATATTCCCCATGCTGTACCTTTTATCCCTGTGGCTTATTCATTCCTTGGTTGCTAAAATTCGTTTAGGATATTTGCATCTATGTCCACAAGTGAGCTTAATCTGAATATTCCTTTTTTTTTTTTTAAACATTGCTTACATCCCTTGTATTTTTTTTTATTTTTATTTTTTGGTTTTTTTGTTTTTGGTTTTTTTTTTTTTTAATTTATTTATTTTGGGACAGAGAGAGACAGAGCATGAATGGGGGAGGGGCAGAGAGAGAGGGAGACACAGAATCTGAAACAGGCTCCAGGCTCTGAGCTGTCAGCACAGAGCCCGATGCGGGGCTCGAACTCACAGACCGCGAGATCGTGACCTGAGCCGAAGTTGGACGCTCAACCGACTGAGCCACCCAGGCACCCCTGAATATTCCTTTTTTACGTAGCCCTTGCTGGATTTTGTTGTCAAGTTTATATCAGCCACTTCCTTTTCTATTCTTCTGGATGATTTGCATGAGGATTGCATTATTTCTTCTTTAAATATTTTGTAGAACTCACCCCTGAAGGCATCTGAGCCTGGAGTGTCTTTGTGGGAAGGTTTTGATTTATTTTACTGCTCTAAGACTATTACAGCTTTCTATTTCTTCTTGATTTGTATTTAGTAGGTTTTCCTTTTCCAGGGATTTGCCTGTCTCATCTAAATTTAAAGTATTTTTGGCAAATTATCCTCTTGTCTTTTTAATGTTTGTGTTACTGTGGTTATTCTCAGTTTAATTTCTGACACAACTCATTTGATGTTCTATTTTTCTTGTTCAGTCTTGCCAGAAATTTGTCAGTCACATGAATCTGTTCAAGGAACCAACGTTTGGCATTTGTTCATTATTTATCTTTTTATATTTTATTGATTTCTGGGCTTATCTTTATTCTTGGGTTTGTTGTTAATTTCTTGAGATGTTGTGATAGACGGCTTCTGTCTGCCCCTCCAGCCCCCTCTCAAACCTGCTCCTCCTGTGCCACCTCTGGACTACATAGGGCCTTTGGCCTTCTAGCTTCTAGTTGAGTTTGGCCCAGTGGGGAAACCTGACCAAAGACTAGAGGAAGATAGAACAGTGAGGTCAGATTATTTATTTCCCTGGGCCCCCACTGGCAAGGTTGCTTTGGGCTTGCTCTGTTCCTTGACTAAAGGGCAATGCTTCTCTCAAGGTGGTCTGTTCTACAGGACCCCTTCTTCGTCCAAGTTCTAGAAAACTCTTTATGGGGCCAGGAGTGCTTGTAAAAACATCACTACTAGTACATTCTCTTGTGGTTTTCTTCATTGCACCCGCACCCCTGTAATTGCCCCTTTGTAAATAAGCCCTCCTTGGAATTATCCTAATTTGAACGTGACACCTACTATTTGTTGGGACGCTGACCTATACAGGTGGCTACATAGTTCATTACTTTTTCAGCTTTTGTTCTTTTCTAACATGTATATTTAAAGCTGTAAATTTCCCTTTAAGCATGATTTCATTGCATCACATAGGTTTTGGCGTGTAGCGTCTTTGTTATTTTTCAGTTCAGAAGTTATACTAATTTCCACTGATTTATTCTTTTACCATGAGTTATTTGCAAGTGATTCCTTCTTTTCAGAAGGGTATTTCTAGCTTCCCTAGTTGCATATGAAGATTATTCTAATTAGCTTTTTGTTATTGGTTTCTAGAATATTTTTATTGTGACCAGGGGACATTTCATATATTATTTCAATCTTTTGAAATACATGAAGTTTACTTTGTGGCCCATTATATCACCAGTTATTGTAAATGTCGCATGTATGCTTGAAAAGAATAAGTATCCTATAATGTGGGGGATGGGGTGTCATGTTTGTTCTCTCTCTCTCTCTCTCTAGATAGATAGATAGATAGATAGACAGATCCATTAGATTAAGTTTAATTATGTTATTTGAATATTCTATATCTGTTTTAGTCTGATCCTCCTATCAATTAGCAAACATGGATTTGTCTATACATTCTTATATTTCTGTCAGCTTTGCTTTTTTTTTTTTGAGGCCGTGTTATTAAGTGTATACAAATTAAGAATTATAATATCTTCCTGTAATAACCAGATGAATTAACCCTTTTATCATTAAGAAGTGACTACCTATATCTCTACTTACGCTCTGTGTCATAATGTCTAATTTTACCTGATATTAATAGAGTTGTATCAGCTTTTTCTATTAGCATTTGCATGGTATATGTTTTTTCATTCTTTTACTGTCAACCTCTCAGTATTCTTATCTTTTAGGTAGATCTCTTATAAATAGGATATATAGTATTTCTTCATATCTAGAAAGCCAAACGTTCCTTGACAGACCATTTCTTACATGGAAACTGAGAAAGATAGAATGCTGCCACTTAATCTGAAACATAATGCAGCTTGAACTTGTAATTATTACTTTATTAATATCAACAGACCTCTTTTAGAATTCATTAATTTATTTATTTTTAGTGTTTATTTATTTTTGAGAGAAAGAGAGGGAGAGAAAGAACGAGATACTAACTCTTACACATCCCTTTGGAAGTGGCCCCCTTCACTTCTTTTCACATTTCATTGTTGTGATAGACGGCTTCTGTCTGCCCCTCCAGCCCCCTCTCAAACCTGCTCCTCCTGTGCCACCTCTGGACTACATAGGGCCTTTGGCCTTCTAGCTTCTAGTTGAGTAGGGGGAGGGGCAGAGAGCGAGGGGGACAGAGGATCTGAAGTGGGCTCTGGGCTGACAGTAGACAGCCCAATGTGGGGCTCGAACTCATGAACTGTGAGATCATGACCTGAGACAAAGTTGGATGCTTAACCGACTGAGCCACCCAGGCACCCCTCTTTTAGAATTTAGAAACAGATTTTTATATTCCACACCTTTTCTTATCTTTTTGTGCCATTCAAAACAACTTTTTGTTTCAGTGCTGTGTTATAGTATATACTCTCTTTTAGTTACTTTATATGGCAATTAAATTCAATATGGGTACAACCAACAGTGCACATAACTCAGCTGAAGTCCCAGCAATATGAATGGTCATGGCCAAGTTCATGCATAGACAGTCAATAACAACTACATCATGACTGCCATCTGGCTGATAGCAATTATACAGTGTCATTGATTCTGTTTCAGAAATGTCAAAAAGTAGAAAACTATACATCTTAGAACCAATGAAATATGATAGATATCTCTCTCATCCAGGTTGGCAATCTTTGTCATTCAACTGGGACACTTAACTGACTTATATTTAAAGTAATTATTGGTATATTTTGATTTAAATATTATCTTAATGTGCACTTTTTACTTTTTTTTCCACCTGTTCTATGTTCTTTCTAAACCTTACTTTGTCTTCTTTTGGTTTGATTAGCCATTTACTTACTCTTCAGTTTTCCCCTCTCTTAGTTTAGATGGCACATACTTTGGCAGTCAGGATATTTGCAAGTATTCTGGCTCTCACTCCTGGGCACACAAGAGGGTTGCATTCTCTGTCTGCTTCAAGTTAGGTGCAGCCATACGCTAGCTTTGGCCAATGAAATGTGAAAAGAAGTGAAGGGGGCCACTTCCAAAGGGATGTTTAAGAGTTAGTATCTGTTTTGTCCTGTTCTAGCTTCCTTCTGGCAAGTTAGTCAACCTCCCAAGGTTCAAAATGGTGGCTGCTCTATCAGCTGTGGTCCCTGCCCGACTACAATCCATGCATGATACTCCACCAACCAACCTCACACCCACCAACCTCAATTTACATGTAGTGGGATGATAAACAAATTTTTACTGTTTATACAACTAACGTCTTAAGGTTTTGTTATCATAACATAGCCTGGCCTATCTTGATACAAAAATTGTTATCAGAAACAGGGTGCTGCCATAACAAAGAACCTAAAATATGTGACTTAGCTTAGGTACTGGGTGGAAGGTAGCAAAGTGAATGTTTTCAAAAGCTAGAAGGATATGATGCTTGATGAACACTGGTACAACACGGGGGGAAGACTATGACCTGTGGTAACTTATAACACAGATAATGAGTTTAATAAACTTATACCTCTAGAAAAGGAGTCAGAATACAGAGTGGTTAAAGAGTATGCATTTGAGGGGCACCTGGGTGGCTCAGTCAGTTAAGCATCCAACTCTTGGTTTCGGCTCAGGTCATGATCTCATGGTCTCATGAATTCAAGCCGTGTGTGGGACTCCACACTGACAGTTCCCTCACAGTGCGGAACCTGCTTGGGGTTCTCTGACTCCTTCTCTCTCTGCCATTTATGCTATCTCTGCCTCTCTCAAAATAAATAAACTTAAAAAAAAAGAGTATGCATTTGATAAGGTTGAGACAACAACAGCAAAAGAAGGGGACAAGCTTAGGAAACAATCAATTTTTACGCAAGGATGAGCAGGGAAAACCCAGAAACTCAAGAGTTTGAAGCAGTCTCTCATCCCCAACCAGTCAAAGGTAGACCCAAGAACTGGGTTATCTGAGTGACAGGATTATTATAATTCAACCTAGCGACCAGGAGGGACTCCATTGTGACCTTTTGCACCCACTTGTTTAAGGGTTAAGGTGACCTACGGTAAATCCCATGGAGTCTGATTTTGACCGAAGATGTCTGCCATTCAGCGAGAAAGTGAGCCGGTTTCAAGACAGAACTGTGGGTCGTGCCTCTTGGCACACGGAGAGGATTCAAATGGATAACAAGGCAGCTAAGTTTTGATAGTGAACTACTGACCAAAAAAGTACAAGCTTTTACCTTTTTAAGGTTTTTGACTGTTAGAATCTTAAAACGGCCTTTGAGTCCTTACCACTTACAGGGAGGTGGAGGCCTTGCTCTCTGGGAGTTCTTTCCTTCTCATTATCCATTATCCTCCAAGGCCAGGCAAGAGAGGACAATAGAGAATAAACTTTCCTTGGGGACTGAGTTGCTTTCCTTACCAGCTTCTTGCCTTTGCCTCACCCTCCTGTGTGGGCCCCAGATGTGCCTCCACAGAAAACCACTGGAAATCTCTGATCAGATCCCACGGTCGCATTCTGTAGATGGAGAACTGGCACCTTGGACTGGAACTACCGGAAGCTGATTCAAAATCCAGCCTCTTTTCCCAACCTGTGTGGTCTTTCTACTCTTCCACACCGTCTCCTTATTGTTCTACCTGTCTCTAACCAAGTGCATGGCCTTCTTGGGTTTGCTTTAGTGGTGGTCTTGGAATGAGTATCTATAGATATTGATAATGTGCCTACAATTCTATATGTTTTGAAGAAACGTACGGGATTACTTTGATGTCTTCTTTGCCATGCAGGATGTAGTCAATGACCTTGTAAAAGTTGATTTCCTAGGCAAAAGAGATAAAGAAATATATAACTTGGCATCCAGAGACAAAACTTCAGCTTGAGCGTGTCCATGAGACAAGGCTTGTTTTCAACCATATGCCCTGTGGTTTTCTAGAAACACCAGCCTGGCCCTCTAAGGGCGTAGCCCAGCTGCCCCTGAGCTCCCTGTCCTCAGCTGACTCATGATTCAGCATGCTTAACCTTGGAACCAGTTCAGGGTGGCCAGGCAGGGTCTGGGATCTGGGTAAGAGGGATAGGAAGCGGTTCCAAAGGGAGCTGGGGGTTAAGTACAAGGACAAAGAGTGAAAGACAGCTTTCTGGAGTCCAGGGAGAGAGGGAGGTGGGAAGGAGACTCCTGTCTCAACTCAGCCATCCCTGCAGGGCTCAGCTCCACGGTCACGGCCCCCTTTTCTCCTTCACACCCATCATTCAGCTGCTCTCTTTGCTGTGTCAGCTCTTCCAGACCTGTCTTCCCAATCTTGCTTCGTGCCCCCCAACTCACTTTCCACCTCTTCCATCCCTCACACCTCCTTGCACCGTGAGAACTCCCATTCTCTAAAGTAGGTGTGTTCAGTCACATGACTTCCTAACATGTAATGGGATATTGGCACATGGCTCCTTTCCCTTAGCTCTCCAGGGAAAATTCCATCACCTTATTAGATCCTCTCAACACCCACCTGTGATGAGCAGGTTAGAAACCATTTTACAAATGGGAAAACTGAGACCCAGAGAGAGGAAGGGACTTACTTATAGTAGACAGTGAGCCAGGACCAGAAGCTAAGCCTTGACTCCTATGCTCAGGACCCTTCCTGTGATGCCACTTAAACTTAACGTTATGTTAACCTAAAAGAGTGTTTTACTCTCTGCGTCACTCTTACCCAGGGCAGGGCTATTCACAGTATAGCCCCTGGACTGGGACTGTCTGCAAACTATTTGGTACCCTTCCATGCTGAGATAAAAACAGAAATTGAGAGTGTTTAGAAACTTTTATGGCAGTTTGAGTGAAGTTAGGGCTGTTGACACGAATGAAAAGGGGGAGGGGATTTACATTTTATATGTCTTAAAAAATTTTTTTTCTAGTTATACATCATTATCACATTTTGAAAAGTATCGGTCCAAATGGGTTGGAAATTAAAATAACAACAACAGTAACAACAAGTGTTCCTTGCTTGCAGTGCTTTGAGAAGTCCTGCTCTAGAGATTTCAATGGAGACACCTAAGCCCTATCTTGGTCTCCTGACTCAGAACCTCCACAAAGAGAAATTCCTGATCCAGTCAAGGGTGTCTGAATGTCCATTTGGTTGACAGGTGATCTTGACCTTCCTCAGGCTCCAGAGGGAGAGGCTCTGCTCATGCCGATCAGCGGCTCCCAAAAAGGGTCACGTTCTGGTCTTGGGTCTACTGTGTGCGCTCTTGGGGGCTCAGTTTCCCCATCTGGAAAACTAATGGTGTGTGCTTCTTCCATTTGCCCTGATGGAAGCAGAGCTGGGCACCCGGAGATCCTGCATCTGTCTTTGTTCTCTCTCATGGCCTTTCCTGTACCTCTCCCCCATTACTCCCTGGCCACGGCAACCACTGTGGAAGTGGAGAGGGTCTAAAGACATTCAGACCGTTTTAAAACTGACACTAGATAATCGCCAAAGTTCTTCCCAACTGTGCTTCTAAGATTGTTGTTGGGTGGGTAGCCGTATCCCTCGTAGATTACAACGCACGTCTTCTTTGAACCAGCAATTCCACGTGTGGGAATGAATCCTACAGTTACACTTCTAAATGGGGGGCAAAACATCGTTTGCCCCATCCGGGGGCCTCAGCCAGACTGCTTTCCAAAGTCTGGACACAACATAATGTCATCATCAGGACACTGGCTAACCAAATTGAGTGCCTGCATCCAGCAGATACGTCACCTGTCTCCAGAACAGTGTAGCTGTATCTGTGCTGATAGGGGAAGATCCAAGCTGAGAAACGAAGGCACAAAACAGAATCATCCCATTTGTTGAGGATGGTGCTGGTGGTAGAATTCGAGGAGTATCTGGGTGTCCATAGACATTCCTGGAAGGACAGACTGCTCACACTGGCCAGCTTGGGGGAGGCTAGATTTCTGTGGCATATCCTTTTGTAATGTGTGAGCTTTTCATCGGCTCATGTGTTACTTTTTTTTTTTTTTAAGTTTACTTATGTATTTTGAGAGATAGAGTAAGAGCAGGGAGGGGGCAGAGACAGAGGGAGAGAGACAGAATCCCAAGCAGGCTTCATGCTGTCAGTGGAGAGCTGATGCGGGGCTTGAACTCGTGAACCATGAGATCATGACCTGAGCTGAAATCAAGTCGGAGACTGAACCGACTGAGCCGCCCAGGCGCCCCTCATGTATTACTTTTTCAATAAATGCAAACAAATTGTGCTAAGGACATTTTTTAAAGTGAAGTCGTACCCTGGAGGCAGTTCCTGAAAGCAAAGATGGCCGCCTTATCTACTGAGACTTTGGTGTAGCTAAATGTCCCCCTGTGAGGAAAAGGAAGTCAACTTCTATGACCTTCTCAACCTTCCTCAGGTCTTTGTTTTAAGCCATCTGTTCTCGGGTGTGGGCTGCTTCCTGCTCAGAGAGGCAAGCTGTGGGCTCCCTGGGCCGCCCAGGCTGTCCTATCCATGGATCTCCACAAGGCTCCTTCAGAAAGGGTAGAAATGGACTTTTTTTCTAAAGCCCACGGAAGAATCAATTTGCTTTCACAGAAAGCAACAAAAAGATCAGTGTGCTTTAGGTAAATAGAGCTGTTTTCACGCACTGGAGCTCAGCTGAGCTGCCTTCAAGCAACATATTCATGTTAAGAATTCACCAGCCGTTGGAAAGTCAAAACTGAGCCGTCAATGAGCACTTTTGTTACCTACCACCTGAGCAGCGAAGGCTTTAACACAAGGGTCTTTGAGAGAGCCACAAATACAGCCATAGCAAAATTATCCTGCATGGAAATATACCAGTTTTTAAATGAGTGCTATTTTTTTTGTTTTTTCCATGAAGGCTAACTAGCCTGTATATGTTTTTAATAATGAAAACACACACATGTACAACATTTTACTTTTAAAAGGAGATGAAGTGAGGTGTAGCTGCTGTTGGCGATCTTTAGACCCGTGACTTGGGGAGGCTAATTGGTCAAAGTCCAGACAACAGTTGTATTTCTCAGGTGAATGTGGCAGAGAAAGTGTGAGGGCGTTACGAGGTGAGAGGGAATGCTAAAAAGCATGGCTGTAATGAGTTACCAGGAAGAAAAGCACCCTGCGTTTGAATTCGGGCAAATGAAGTGACCCTTCCTGACTTCAATCTCTTCAACCATGAAATGGGGATAATGATACTTCCTTTATAAACTTGTTGAGAAGAGTAAATATCATACTCCAGGTAAAGTACCCTGCAGATAATAAGATTCAACCCAGGTAGCCATGATGATTGGATGCCTAGTGTATGTCAGTGTTTGATTTGCTTTAGCCACCATGGTCCTGCCGGCCATTTGGATCATCCAGGCATTACAGATGAGGAAGGTGAGGCTTACAGAAGTTGCCCAAGACCACGCAACTATCTGGTGGAACAGGGGTCTGAACTCAGGCTTGTTCTTTCCAAGCCCAATCTTTCTAGAAGATTTACTTTGGGCCAGTCTTGTCATGTTGTTTCTGTGCCCCAGTTCAGGCCTATGTGTGTCCTCTCACTAGCTGTGTCCTAGACCTGGAACTGACTATGGAGATGAGTTTAGTGACAGTACCTCATAGATGGGAAAATCGAGGACCCAAAGGATTTTTTGACCGAGTTCGCCCTACAGGTTACCAACCAACCAAAACCATAGTTCTTTGCCTTCTGACCTTTTCCATCACAACCTAATACCTTGTACTCTTACAAGGACTGAGCCCCTGCTACCTGAGATGTAGGAGGGTTTTGGGAAAGGAAAGTCTTAGCCATAAGTGTGCTGGTCACTTCTGTGAAACCAAAACTTCTTGAATTGATCAAGAAGTTGATCAATTGACTGAAGAATTGACTGAAGTTGGTGGTGTCTGAAAGCTAGGGTGATCACTATTCCAGTTCCTCCACTTCTAAATTTCCAGAAGATACAAATCCTGCTCAGGTGACTTGGAGATAAAGCTCAGGGGTGACATGTCAACCGTGCCAACACGAAGAGCTGAGCTTAAAAAGAAAACGGTCCCCGAGTTATTTTCTGACAGCAGCACATGATGTAATGCTTGAAGACTCAGTCTTCCCAAATGAAATCATGCCATTGTGTGGGTGGAAGAGGAGTTTGACACAGAACAACAGCAGGTTGAAAGGTTATTTTGGATGAAGCAGGGCAGATGATGTAGATGTCCAGGGGGCACTCTTTTCTGGTGTGTTCGGGAAGCTCATAGGCAAGGGTGTTAATTTCAAATTCCTGGAGTTTGCATGAAAACTAAATAAAGTGTATCATTCACACACGTGCACACACACATACATACACACGTGGGTGCGTGCGTACACGCACATTTTAATTTGGAGTAGGATTAGTGTTAGCTGGGTGGGATCAGGCCTCCTAACAGAAACTGATACAGCATTTCAGACAGGCTAAAAGATCCTGTGGGACAAGCATGAGACTAAAACTCAATTCAGGGCCTGACTCTGCTGCTTACTTATCCCATGTGGCCTCAGCTAAGGTCATCCTGTCATTCTATAGGTTCTGCAGGCTGTGTGAGTGACAAATCTGGTTGCCCTGCCTCATCTCGTCCTCCCCACATACATCATATCAGCTTCTCTCTGTTTATGCCAAATTATGGAAAGAGCCCAAATGTCCTTCAACAGGTGAATGGATAAAGAAGATGTGGTGTATATATATATATATATATATATATATATATATATATATATGTGTGTGTGTGTGTGTGTGTGTGTATATGTATATGTATATGTATATACGTGTGTATATTTACATACAATGGAATATTACTCGGTGATCAACAAGAATGAAATCTTGCCATTTGCAACCACGTGGATGGAACTAGAGTGTATTATGCTAAGTAACATAAGTCAGAGAAAGACAAATGCCATATGATTTTACTCACATGTGGAATTTAAGAAACAAAACAAATGAACATAGGGGAAAGGAAGCAAAACTAAGACAAAAAGAGAGAGGAAGACAAACCATAAGAGACTCTTAAATACTGAGAACAAGCAGGGTTGCTGGGGGGTGTTGGGTGGAGGGATGGGCCAAATGGGTGATGAGAATTATGGAGGACACTTGTTGGGATGAACACAGGGTGCTATATGTTAAGTGATGAATTACTTAATTCTACTCCTGAAACCATCATTACACTATATGTTAACTAACTTCGATTTAAGTTGTTTTTTTTTAAAAGTCAAAAAAAAAAAAAAAAAAAGAAAGCAATGGTATGAAAGCAGAGCTCACAAACTCAAGTGCCTGGAGAGGCCTGATAGAAACATAAATGAGTGCGGACTGGGGAGCAAGGCTACACGAGGGGAATGGCGAGGACTTTGGCAAACTAGAGAGCTCTGGCCATGTTCCAAGGAGACAGCTGCCCCTCAGCTCCCATCAGACTTACCCTGTGAGGGGGACCTGGCTGGCTCAGTGGCAGACCATGCAACTCTTGATCTCAGGGTTGTGAGTTTGAGCCCCATGTTGGGTATAGAGATTACTTAAAAATAAAATCTCAAAAAATAAAATTTACCCATGTGGGACTGTGGGTCCAGTTTCGGCTAATCTTCCACTTTTTTAAAAGAAGCTGAGAATCTATGTATTTATGGGAAATATCTTGATTTTTTTTTTACTTTTTTTAAATTTTTATTTATTTATTTAAATTTTTTTTAATGTTTATTTAGTTTTTTGAGACAGAGAGAGACAGAGCATGAACGAGGGAGGGTCAGAGAGAGAGGGAGATACAGAATCTGAACAGGCTCCAGGCTCTGAGCTGTTGGCATAGAGCCTGATGTGGGGCTCGAACTCACAGACCGTGAGATCATGACCTGAGCCGAAGTCGGATGCTCAACCGATTGAGCCACCCAGGCGCCCCTATCTTGATTTTTTTTAGATGTTAAACTATCAATTCCCAAAACTTTTTAAGTAAGACGAAAAATTTTAAATGTATGTAGCCAAACAGGTTTATCTATTGGATGGAAATGACCTGCTAGCTACCAATTTGTATAGCCTCAATTAGATATTAAGGTTATTTCCAGCTCAAATTGTCTTCAAGTCTAAACTTTTGCTAGGTGAATATTTAAGCAAGTTGCTCGATCTTTCTGGAGCTCTTTCCTTATCTGTGGAATGAGAATATTAATTCTTCCTTAGCCAATCCCACCAGGTTACTATGGAACTCCAGCAAGATATTAAAAATACCTTGCAAGTTACAAGATGTGGCAATTATGAACAATTATCATAACTTCAAGGGGAAACGACCCAACCCAGAGAAGATAGATATCTAAGTGATAAAGAAATGTCAGCAGGTTCTACAGTGCCTTAAATTTGCATTTCATTAAACGTTAGATCATACTAAACAGTCCAGAGAGAGACTTACCCTTCCATCTGGAGTCCTGGGACCAGAATAGGGTGGAGCCTCACCCATCAGGACTGGCCACACGTCAAAAAATTCCTAGGGATGAGAAAGACAATAATTACACATCTTGAAAATAGGTCAAGGAAAGGAGATTGAGAAAAGAGGACCCACCTCTGTGAGTCATTATCGTTGAAGTTCAGAAGGTGGGAAGAGCTCACTGAAACCTAAGCTTGGAAGGGGTGCAAAATTCATTAGCATTAGGGGATGTCAGTCATGTCTGTGCTTCAAGATATTGATGAACTAGGGTTGTCTAATCATTAAGCAAAAAATAGGAGCTGAGTTGGAACACCCTTATACTCCCCATGTTGTGGGAGTGGGACATGAGAGGGAAACTGGGGTCTCCAGGTGTATGAAATTGACCTTAAAGACATGCTAAGCATGTGACTGAAGGTTTAGCTAAAACAATGCCCTCTGCAGCCTCATTTATAGTAGTGAAAAGTTAGGAAACAACCTAAGTGTCTAATACGAGGGGACTTATTAAATGAATCATGGAACATCTATTAACAATAATGCTACAGATGTATGTGTGTGTGTGTGTATACACATACATATACATATATATACACACATATATATATATACATATACATATACATATATATATATATATTTATGTTGATTAAAAAAGTGTCCTTGCTGCACTGATGAGTGAAATATGTGAGGGGACAAAAAATAGAGATCATATAACCCCAATGTTTAACTAAACATAGAAAATGCCCTCAAAGGATTCACAACAAAACACTAACAACCGGTCTTCTCTGGGTGATTGCAGTGAGACTGTATTTAGCAATTTTTCTGTCATAAAATGTGTTGCTTTTGGAATCAGGAAAAAAAATTTTTTTTCCCAAAAAATAATGGTGCCATAAATACACAAAGAGACCCATATCAGGGATCCGTCAAGAAAGGACCCATAAGACAGCCGGCAAAGATACAGTCAAGGGAGAGAGAAATGACCAGCTAAGGCATTGCATGGGCACACAGCCTCAGAAGAAGAAACTAACTGGGACACCACGCGAGTTCTTCTCTGCCACTTGTCTACTGGTTTTCCTGAGGCACGGGGAGCCACACAGCTTGTGCTGGGCTGAGCCAGGACCTCACAGAAGAGGCCTCCATGCTTCATTGCCCTCTCTGTTCATTCATCTATTGCCATCTAGGGACAGTGATCCATTAGCACTAGGTCATCGTGGGTAGGATGCTAAGCCCTTCTGCTCTTGGCCTCTTTCTTGTTTGAACTTGGTGGTTTATCATGCAGAGGACAAGCAGAAGAGAGTCCACATGAAATTCAAATTCCGTGTCCTCAAGCTTCTGCCCAGTTGGGCTCTTTGTCTAGACTGCACACCAGGAAGACATTCAATTCTGGGTGAAAATACGAATAGGGAGTCTACCTGAGCCCCATAATGTGTTTGCTGCCAGATACATAATGTGTTTGCTGCCAGATGAATAAGACAGAGTTCATGCCCTGGGGAAACTTGCTGTCTCTTGGAGGGGTCAATCAAGTACTCAAGTAACTATAGTAAGGTAGACAGGGTAAGACCCAAAATGAATCCATTGGAATGGAGAAAGAACGCAAATGTTAGAAGAGCCCAAAAGAAAGTCAAGTGCATTGAGCTGACACTGTCTGTGTCAAACACTGAGTGGCTTTGAAGATTGTCCCAGAGAAGCAGCAGCTATCAACGAGGGGGTGGGCGGAAAGTGGGGCATATTTATGCTTGCCTTTCTCCCTCTTCATCTCTCTCTCTCTCTCTTCTCTTTCTTCTTTCTTTTATTTTTCAACAGCTTTATGGACATATGATTCACATGCCATATAATTCACCCAGGTAAAATGTACAATTCAGTGGCTTTATTGACTTCTTCATAATGTCAATAGCTCAGATAAGAGCTTAGCTACCTGGGGGGATGAGGTAGAAGGGGGGTGAGGCAGGTCATTTGAATGATTGTAGGCAGACCAGCCCATTTCTAATTGCTAGATTGTTCCATCTTTTGGGGATGACTAAGTTAGGATATTCGTGCCTGGGGTTAAGCATCCAACTCTTGATTTCAGGTCAGGTTATGATCTCACATTAGTTTTGAGCCCCACATCAGGCTCCAATCTGTCACATGGAGCCTACTGGGGATTCCCTTTCTCTCTCTCTCTTTCTCTCTCTCTCTCTCTCTCTCTCTCTCTCTCTCTCTCTCTGCCCCTCGCCTGCTCTCAGTCTCTCTCCCTCAAATAAATAAATAAACTTAAAAAAAAAAGAATATTCTTGCTTAAGTGTCATTTTCCCTTTTGAGAGGGAGCTCAGAAGAAACAGAAAACAGCCACACACAGCAGGCTATATCTGGGTTCAGATCCTTTAAGGTGTGAACTGGGCACCTTTTGAATTCAACGACTCAGAAATTCTTATTAAGAAAGAACCATTCATTTGTATGAATTCATTCATTTGCTACTTCCTAAAGGTGTATCAAAGGGCTTGTTGCTGGACTTGGCAATAATTGGCAAAATATTTGGTTCAGGAGTATGTGAAAGTTAAATGGATGTTTGTACTAGAATCAGAAGTTCCCTAAAATCAGTAGATAGCTGACGTGCATCAGAATCACATGCAGAACTATTTTAATTTTTTTTAATTTTTTAACATTTATTTATTTTTGAGAGACAGAGACAGAGCACAAGTGGGGAAGGAGCAAAGAGAGAGGGAGACACAGAATCCGAAGCAGGCTCCAGGCTCTTAGCTGTCAGCACAGAGCCCAACACGAGACTCGAACTCACAAACCACGAGATCATGACCTGAGCTGAGGTCAGATGTTTACTGACTGAGCCACCCAGGCGCCTCACATACAAAACTATTTTAAAAGCAAAAATCAGAATAATAAATCCATGAGTATATGGAAATCTGGTATATGATAAAATAGCATATCAGAATGGCTGCATTTTAAAACAGTGGAGAAAGGATAGATTATAACTGGAGAAGGAGTGAGAGATAAAAGTTATCCCTACCTCATATCTACACATTCATAATTTCAAAATGAATGAATGATTAAAATATATTAATCAAAGCACATCAGATTATCTCAGATTATCTTTATAATATTAAGGTTGGGGAAGTCCTTCTTGAACAAAATCTCAAACTCAAGCATCCAATATATATGGACACTTGATCAATGATAGAGGTATGTTAGGGAAAGATGGTATTTTCAATAGGACAGTGGAAAACGAGTGGTCTTTTCAGTAAATGGTGCTGGGTCCATTGGATATCCACATGGAAAAAGTTAATATTGACCCTACCTCACACTGCACATTAAAAAATTTCCAGGTAGATTATAGAGCTGTGTGTGAAAGTTAAAACAATAAAATTTGAGAGCTAACATAGATGAATATCTTTATTGACTTGGGGCCAGCAAAGGTTTCTTAAGAACAAAAATCATAACCATTAAAAAAAATTGATAAATGAAACTACATTATAATTCAGAATTTTCATTAGTTGAAACATACTATAAAGAAAATGAAAGTACAGAGTGGGAAAAGATATTTGCAATGAGTATATTCCACAGAGAACCCGTATCTAGAATGTGTAAAGAACACCTACAGATCCTAAGATTAAAAGAGACAATGGAATTCTTAAAAATGGGAAAGAGACTTGAATAGGCACTTCTATTAAAGATATACACATGGTCAAAAAACAAGAAAAGTCTCTAATCTCATCAGTCATTAGAGTTCATGTTTAAGACCAAATGAGATCATACCACATGCCTACCAGTGTATGATTCTGTTTATGGGAACTCCAAGAGTCGGCAAAACTAACGTGGCATTAAAGGTCCCATAGTGGTCACCCTCAGGGAGGAGGGTATGGAAATTAATGGAAAGGGATAAGCAAGGGGATTCTGAGGGTTTAGTAATGTTCTATCTCTTTATTTTGGTGGTGGTTACATAGGGATGTTCATTGATCTACTACCTGTAATTAGTGCTTGTCTCTGTGTGTATGTTATACTTCAACATAAAGCCTTATTAACAAGATTCCACATGTACTGACATGGAAAGATGTTCAGAAAATATTAAGTAAAAAAAAAGCAAGACCATCAGGAAATGTGGCCTAGTGTTTATTAAACAGTTCCTCAGAAGATTCTGATTCAAGCCTGGGAGCCCCTGGACTAGACTTAAGGTCTTATCCA
The DNA here is from genome assembly GCF_027475565.1 of Acinonyx jubatus. Taxonomy (NCBI): domain Eukaryota; kingdom Metazoa; phylum Chordata; class Mammalia; order Carnivora; family Felidae; genus Acinonyx; species Acinonyx jubatus. Next base: position 194,085,367 of record NC_069380.1, on the reverse strand, counting down.
ACCGCAGATTCTGCAATGTATTTCATCATCAAACCAACTATTTGAGGGGTCTGCAGAGATCAGTGCACCACTCAGCACAAGGCCCTACAAAATGAAACCGACAGGAAACCTGGACCTTGGCTCTTTGGGATAAGAAATCACAAATCTAGATAACTCTGGAACTCTATTCCAAGGCAGAAAGTGATTAGCTGCAGGAAGCGGTGACAGGTAGAGAAAGAAAAATGGGGCAGTTGGTTTGGGAAAAACCTCGCTGAAAAATATTGTAGGAGCCATATTGTGTTCTGCTTTCTTAGACTCTGCATCCTTAGTCTCTGCAGATCTGCCCCCAGAGCATTCCCAGGGACCAGATCCCAGTAACTTCCTTCACTTCAACTGCTCAGGTGGGCCATCCACTTGATAAACCATGGGGAAGGTTTATGCCCACCTTTGTGTGAATTCTCTGAGAACTCCTGAAGTTGGCAACTTTCTTCCTTCTGGCTTTTACCCTACATAGAGCTTCTTTATCACTCACCTTTACCTCCTCATCAAGCCTTCTCACATATGCTTTCTTTTCCAACTGACCAGGGAAGACCAGGTTGTTTTCACTCACCTGTGCCCTAGATTGACTTTTCCACTTTAAAGGTTGGTACTCCACTCTTCACTATAAAAGACCTGTGAGGGGCACCTGGGTGGCTCAGTCGGTTAAGCTTCCGACTTCAGCTCAGGTCACGATCTCGTGGCTCATGGGTTCGAGCCCCACGTTGGTCTCTGTGCTGACAGCTCAGAGCCTGTATCCTGCTTCAGATTCTGTCTCGGTTTCTCTCTGCCCCTCCCCCACTTGCACACTGTCTCTCTCTCTCTCTCTCTCTCTCTCTCTCTCTCTCTCTCTCATATAAATAAACATCAAAAAAATTAAAAAAAAAACACAAAAGACCTGTGAAAACCTGTTCACAACCATCCACATCTTCCCTGCCTCTCCCCTGTGAACTGAATGTGAGACACAAGTCTGGGCCCCACTGTATATTGATCCTGTTCTTGGAAATGTCTGTTCTGAAGCCTCCTCACCTTCTGCTTGGTCATGTCTAAGAGCCCCACAGAATATCTGTCGCAGTTGAGGAAGGCTCGGACTGTGTACAGGGCTTTGTGGAACTGCCGCTCAATATCCGTAAGCTCTTCAAAGACTTTGCTCCCAGACCACAGCAGTATCTTAACAAAACAGGAAAACACTGTCAAACTTTTTGAGTCACAAAGCAGCAGCTCACAATAACCCAGAGACAGAGACAGGACAATTATCCTCCTTTTACAGATGGAGAAACTGAGGTTCCGAGAGATGAAGTAACTGACCAGCTTATAATGGGTCCAACTCTTTCCATTTCTTTTATTTCAGAGATTGTTAATAAGGATGATAATAACAAACATGGATTGAACACAAATGTTCCACATGCATTTTCTCATTTACTATTGACAACGATCTTTTGAGGGTGGAACCAATCAGTATTGCCCCCATTTTTCAAAGGGGGGGACTAAAGCTCAGACAGGGTAAGTGATTTACTCAGGGTCTTAGAGCTAGTAAATGGTTTGACAAGGATTCAAATCTAAGTTGCCTGACTTGAAAACTGTGCATATACAGCTTTACAAACATCGGCCACCTCATCAACACGAGGGATGCTGGGCAGAGACTATGATGGTTCCCAGGCAATTTTATCACCACTGCCTTTCCAGTCTGACCACATCAATGCTTCAGTACAAGGACGCATCCAGGCCATTCCCTTAAGCCACGCACGCCCCTTACCTGGCCACGCCGAGTCTCACAGTTGTGCAGGTAACTCAGGTGGTACACCTTCATGATTAGATTTGCGAAATTGAGGTACTTGAGAAGAATCTGGAAATCAAACAGCGTGAGGCGAACTAGATGAGAAGAGGAAAGCCCTCCTCTGGCCCCCTCTACCATCAGCAAGTATTTGAATATTTCAAAAGCATCAGAGGCCATTTGAGTAGATGGATCATGGAATGCTGACCCATGAAATGTTGCCTTGTAAGAGTGTAAAGCTCATAGAATGTAGAATGTCAGTGTTGATGGATTAATGGAAAATTGCTACTATTTATTGAGTTTGCAGTCCCTGTGATAAGTCATTTTAGGTATATAAGTTATCATATGTGATCATCACAAGTACCCCGAGAGACGGATACTATAAAATTAGGCCCATTTTACAGATAAGAAAGCTGAGATGTAAAGAAATTAAGTAACTTGGCTGAGTCAGCTAAATATTAGCAGAGCCAGGACAATTAACCCTGTACCCCAGGCTCCAGGGCCCGACATCCTAACCATTACCCTTGTCCTGTCTCCCTCAGAGGGCATCAGCCTAATCCCCTTGTCTTACAGATGAGAAAACCAAGGCTGGGCCAAATAGCAAGGTTCAGGGGACTTCACAAGCTGTAAGAATGCACTCGCATGGCCACCCCAGCAATTTCTAAAGCGTTTTTACCTCTTCATCTCTCTTGGTGAAGTGGGGCTCATTCAGTTTATTCACAGCCATGAGTACGGCCACCACGTCCTTCCCATTCATTATGGGGGAAGCCAAGATGTTCTTGGTCTGGTATTCTGTGAGGATGTCCACGAAGTCACAGAAATGCTCATCCTGAAGGAAGGCAGACACAGGCAAGGGTGGGCAGAGGAAGAACAAAGACAGTAAAACAGGCCAGAGCCCCATATGCCCGTGGTAGGGAGTGGGAGGAGGGGGGGCCTCTATGATTTTGTTGACAAGAAAATAAAGACATTTCCATCTATGCCCCTTCAGCAAGGGCAAAGCAATCAGGGGTGATTTCTGCCCTGGAGGCCTTCAAAATCGAGTGGGAGAAAGTCTGAGATACAACTTACCGAGGGCTGTGGGGGAGATGTGAGCAAAGCCCTGCAGGGGCCCGAGGATGAGGGGACTGACTTCACCTGGGGAGGGAGGGTTAGAGAAGGCTCTCTTGAGGTGATGGCGAGTAAGCCCAAAATAGAAACTTGAGTGAGGAAAAGACTTTAGTGAGTCTAACAACCACAATTGCTAACGGGTATCACGTGCTTTATCTGTCTCAACTCGCTTTAATCCTGTGAGGTGAGGCCCGCTAGTGGCCCATTCTACACAAAGGGAAATTGAGACTCAAGAAGGAACCTGCCCTCAGCTTTGCTGTCTTTAGGAGAAGCCTTGGTAAGGTTAGATCCGGGTCCTGGTCATTGAACAAAAAGAATTTGGTACTTCTAGCTTTTTGAGCAATTCAGTTCTAGCACCACACAGTGAGTCCAATGGATATCCACATTCCATAGGTCTTAATGGAAGCCCCATTGTGTGTCGGGCCTTATGCTGAGCGCTGGGGACACAAGTGAGACCAAGGCTCAGGCCGGCTCGCAGACAAATCAATACCAGTAATACATGACACAGGGTTTGGCTCAAAGCTATGGGAGTGCAAAGGAGTACACACCCCCAGACCCCCACCCCTAAAGCAGCCTGGGAGGCCAGCACAGGTCAGTGTGGTCTATGTGGTCAGAAAGAGGAGACAGAGCCTGAACTGTCATCTTAAATCCAAGAGAATCCACCTTTCTGTTTCTTGGTAGCACTGTGAGTTTTTCCAACCATAGGCGTTGCTTGGGACACAAGCCAGCCCAGATATGCAGTTCACGCTGTTCTGAGGAAGGAAGTATATTTCATAGAACGGATTCCCACCCCTTTTCTAGAATTGAGTGTGCAGAAACTTTCCCACGACTGAGAAATTCAGAGTGTGATGCTGTGCATCTGTGGATTTCTCCCGGTTGGAGTGGGATTAGACAAACAGGCAACGGCATTGTTGTCGATGAAGGTGTCTCAAACCAGGTAAAGGGTACAGGAATTAAGAAAAGGCTGTAGGGCTCCACTTGAATTAGCATCAGAGGATTAAGCAAAATCTCTAAAGAGGCATTAGCCATGAAGGGTTTTCCATGTCATTCTCTAAGGACACTGATAAATCCCTAAACACAGGTCTTGGTGGGGCATGCTCAAATTCATTTCAGGAAGTCAGTTCAGCCTTGCAATATTCACTTCTATCAGGGAAAACGATACATGAGTCTTACCTGCATCTGATGCAGATGTTTACTAAATCTACCAGAACTTTCTTTCCCATTGAGAGACCCAGAACTCTCTCCCGAATTATACAGCTGCCAACCGATGGTGTTCGCACAATCATTGCCATCCTTATATATTCAGCATGTGAAGTGTTCTACACAACTGTGTCACAGAACCTCAGATTATCAGAAGCAGAGAGGGCCTTAGAAGACTTTTAGCTCAAGCTGTTCTTGTGTGTGTGTGTGTGTGTGTGTGTGTGTGTGTGTGTAATGTTTATTTTTGACAGAGAGAGAGAGACAGAGACAGAGACAGAGAGACAGAGCACGAGCAGGGGAGGGGTAGAGAAACAGGGAGGCACAGAATCCAAAGCAGGCTCCAGTCTCTGAGCTGTCAGCACAGAGCCTGATGCAGGGCTCGAACTCACGAGTGGTAAGATCATGACCTGAGCCGAAGTCAGGCGCTTGACCCACTGAGCCACCTAGATGTCCCTCAAACTGTTTACTCTAAAGCCCGGGAATCAGATGCCCAGCTTAGGGAAAGCCCAAAGTCATTCACTCATTCAGTTAGCATTCATGGAGTGCTTTATGCCAGGCCCTGTTCTAGACTCTCGGGTTATAGCAGTGAACGAGGGAGGCTTCTCCCTGTGAACGAGGGAGGTGAAGCTGAGAGCTGAAGCTTCAGAGGAACCAGGTGGATGAAATGCATTCCAAGCAGGGAGCACACCCCTCATTCTTGGAAACCCCAATTCCTCTTTTCAAACATTCACAGCGCCAACTCCATGGTGAGATCTACTGTTTATTGATCAATAATGACGTCCTCAGCCAGGAGCCAGACAACTTAACATCTTTTATCTCATTAACTCTCACATCAGCCTTGTCACATAGATCTGTCACCTTCCTTGTTTTTGTTTTGGTTTTTGAGCGTGCGCACGCGCGTGTGTGTGAGAGAGAATCTTAAGCAGGCTTCATGCCCAGCGCAGAGCTCAATGCCACAGGACTCAATCTCATGACCGTGAGACCATGACCTGAGCTGAAATCAAGAGCCGGACACTTAACCAACTGAGCCACCCAGGTGCCCCCAAACCTTCCCTGCTTTGCAGAAAACTCCCTTGCTGGTAAGTGGCACAGCCACTCCATTCATTCATTGATCTATATGTTGATACACTGATCGACTGATTCGCGTACTCATTCATTTACTCATATTTACTGAGAACAGGCTCTGGGAGAGGTGTTGGATATGCCAAGACCAATAAGAAAGATGAGATTGTCCTCATTAGGTCCTCACAGTATAGTGGGAGCATATGTAAAACATGAACCCACAATTCAAACCATAATGAGAAGGATGTCCCCACAGGATGGGTGAATGGAAGGGAGGGACTTGTTCTCTGAGGCTTCAGGGGCCAATCAGTACATTATCAGTAGTTGAAGATACTCTGAGCCTCAGTTTGCCCTTTGGTAAAATTGGAGTGTTGGACCAGGTCCTCCTCGAGCTTCCTTCCGGTGTGGCATGCTGGGTTCCGGGTCTCACACGCAGGGAAGGATGGCAGCTGTGAGAGTCTCTGGAAATGGCAGTGCTCTCAGGTGCACTCTTTAGAAATAGGAATTGTCATGTCTTGGAAAAACTCTCCTTTCCTCTCACACTAGTACCATGCTTACACTACTCTTACACCAGATACGTAGGTGTATCTGACCAGTTCTCTGACACCAGCTGACTGTCCAACAATTCAATTCAATCTTCCTGGAGTCAGTGTCAGACCCCACAGGGCTTTAGTCCCACAGGACTGTCCCTGCTTCAGATGCCAATTACAAGTCCCAGTTTGTCACTTACACTTCTGACTGTCTATAAAGCAGGGTCCCAAGACACCCTCCTCGGGTTTGGGAATTTGCTAGAACGGCTCACAGAACTCAGGGAAATACTTACATGTACAGGTTTATGATATAATAAAGGATATAATAAAAGATACATACATACTGTCAGATGAAGCACCCTTCCTGACAGCAGGAACTTCTGTCCCCTAGAGTTGAGGTGCACCACCCTCCCAGCACATGCATGTGTTCACCAACCCAGAAACTCTCTGAGCCCTGTACTTTGGGGGATTTTTATGGAGGCTTTGTCACATCTGCATGACTGATTATTAGCTCCATTTCCAGACCTTCTCCCCTCATCAGAGAATGGGGAGGTGGAGCTGAAAATTCCAAGCTGCTGATCATAGCTTGATCTTTCTGGTGATTGGCCTCCATCCAGGAGCCCACCAAGAGTCATCTCGTTAGAACAAAAGACCATCTACCAGTCAGGAAATTCCAAGGAATTTAGAAGCTCTGTGTCAGATGCTCCTATCACTCAGGAATTATAAGAGTCTTAAGAGTTCTGTGTCAGGAACCAGGACAAAGACTAAGTAAGTATCTCTTTTTATAAATCACAATATCATAGCCAACTGGGAAGGGTCATCATTTATTAATTCATGCAATAATCTGTAATGAGTACCCACTCTGTCTCAGGCACTGACTAGGTGCTGGGGCCAGTGGTTTATAAGCCAGACAGGAACAGGCAGGCCTTGTGGGCTTTCCTAAGGAGAAAGGGTAAAGAATAAAACACACACAAATATTGAAGGGCTAGTAAGGTTGCCAGATTTAGCAAACAAATACAAGATGCCTAGTTAAATTTGAATTTCAAGTAAATACTTTTTAAAGTATAAGTATGTCCTAAATATTGCATGGTACATACTTACACTAAGATATTATTCTTCGTTTATCTAAAATTCAAATTTTGGGGCGCCTGGGTGGCTCAGTTGGCTAAGCATCCCACTCTTGATTCTGGCTCAGGTCACGATCTCATGGTTTGTGAGTTCGAGCCCCAAGTCGGGCTCTGTGCTGACAGCCAAGAGTTTGCTTGGGATTCTTTCTCTCCCTCTCTCTCTGCCCATCCCCCACTCATGCACGCTCACATGATCTCTCTTTCATTCAAAATAAAAAAATCAACTCAAAAAATAAAAAAAAATTTTAAATTCAAATGTTACTGGGAATCCTATATTTTATCTGGCAATCCTAACAGCAAGTCTTCCTGAGGATATCCCAGGGTATGAGCAGGAATTTGCTAGGACGTGGGAATTTTATTACAACCTGGGAAACTTCTCCATTCATGGTTTCACATTTCAAAACTCCACTGATAGTAGCCATTTCCCAAGTTTTTTGAGGGTGCTGAGTCACCATCCAGGGAGACTGCCCCAGGCTTGCCCCAGGGGAATGCAGGCATTACTCCATAGTAAACTTTGGGCTTGAAGGGGAGGGGGCCCGGAATAGCAGGCCATCCCTTAACACAGAGGCTCAGCCAACTCTTCAACAACAACAAGGATACGTTAGCATCAGAGCATCTGCCTAAATCCTCATTCACTTAACACCAGGATCTACAGAACCTCTTAGCGCCTCTCTTCTGTTTTTCCCACCAACAGAATCTAAACTGAAAGCTCCGGAAGGACCTTCTTGTCCAACTCCCACACAGACCTGGTACAGCATTCCTCCCTTAGAATAGAGCCTTAACAACAACAAAACAATAACAATAACAATAAGGAGCAGGATCGGCCAGTAGGAGCCATAACAATGTGCCAAGAACCTTGCTAGATGAGAAATAATTCTCTCCTTTAATCCTATGACAACACTGTGCAGTCGGTATTCCTGTCCCATTTTATGAATTAGGAAGTGAGCCCAGATAGGCTCAAAAATACGCCGAAGCACGATTCTTAAAAAGTCACAGAGTCATGACTCACATCCAGATCTGACCTCAAAGTTTAACCTCTTTATTCTCTGCTATACGATTTGAAATGACCAGTGGTGAATAGCATCTAGTCCAGTGCCCTCACTTTATAGATAAGGAGGAAGAAGAGAAGAGCTGAGCAGTGAAGAGTGTGGGCACAAGGCCGGAGTGCCTGAATTCAAATACCCGCTCTGCCACTTTCTATCGGAGTGGCTCTGAGCAACTTACTAACCATTCTGGGGTGTTTTTGTTATTGTTGTTGTTGTTGTGTTTTGTTTTGTTTTGTTTTGTTTTGTTTGATATTTGTTTTTAAGTAGGCTTCACACCCAACCCAGAGCCCAACTCACGACCCTGAGATCAAGACCTGAGCTGAGAGCAAGAGTCAGATGCTTAAGTGACTCAGCCACCCAGGTGCCCCATCCTTTCTGGGTTTTGGTTCCACCATCTGTGAAACAGGGATAATCAGTTACGTCTGAAGACCGTGGCAATCCATGTTGGCTACAATGCAAGTCTAGAGAGAGTTAAAGGGAGAACAGTCCCCGGTCCAGCTGAAAGTCCCCTGGAGGCAGAAACACGACCCCCACCCTTGGACGTCCAAGGGGAAACAAGGGAAAGACGAACCCCACGGGAGGTCCAGCCCAGCGTATCTCCAAGAAAACTATCGCCCCGGAGGCCAAAGTCTGTGTTTCTTATCTTGTCAATGAACCCACGTCAAAAAAGATGACCTGGGGCGCCTGGGTGGCTCAGTTGGTTGAACAGCTGACTTTTGATTTGGGCTCAGGTCATGATCTCACAGTTCGTGAAGTCAAGCCCTCCATCGGGCTCTGCGCTGACAGGGTGGAGCCTGCTTGAGGTTCTTACTCTTTCCTTCTCTCTCTGCCCCCCACCCCCGCTTGCTCTATCTCTTTCTCTCAAAATAAATACATAAACATTAAAAACCAGATGACCCATTTGAATTCCTGCATTTGTGGATGGGAGGGCCTGGCTCTGCCCTAACTCCTTGGTGACTTTGGACAAGCCCCTTCTCAAGCTCTCATGGCTCTAGGCTCCTCATCCGTTAAACGAGACAGTCAGATGACATCATCTCTGAGACCCCCTCTGTCCCCTTTTAACCTTATGACGCTTAATCTGAACTAAGACCAGAAGTCAGGTGAGCAAAATCACATAATGTCCAGGCTGCATCTTAGAAATGATTGAACACAGGCTCCTGGTCAGGTCCGTGCTGCAATACGTGAGACCCACTTGGGCCCTGCTCTCACGGGGCAAACATTGTTTTGGGCAAGGCAGGTGTTAAAGGAATTAAGCATAATTACTTGATGGTGAATCTTTATTGCCAAGTATTTGCTGAGCATCTGCTTTGTGCCAGACATTTGCTGGGATAAAGTGGAGATTAAGGCAGGCATGGTCCCTGGCCCCCGGGCTTATTATGAAAAATGGTTTGGGGAAGGAGCCTGTAACAAAGAGATATGGGAGGGCCTCCATGAAGAAGTGACCTTTAGGCTGAGATCTAAAGGATAAGTAGGAGTTGCCCTGGGGCCGAGGGCCATGGGGAGATCTGCATGAAGTGCTCTGTCCCCGGTGATCAAAGAAGTCTACATCAGAGCTGCCAGTAGAATCTCACAGAAGGCTGGACTCACAAATGAGAGCCAAGGGGCACCTGGGCAGCTCAGGGGGGTTAAGCATCCGACTCTTGGTTTCGGCTCAGGTCACGGTCTCTCGGTTTCATGAGTTTGAGCCGCAGGTCAGGCTCTGCCCTGACAGCGCAGAGGCTGCTTGGGATTCTCTCTCTCTCCCTCCCTCTTTCTCTCTCTCTCTCTCTTTGCCCCTCCCCCACTCATGCTGTCTCTGTCTCTCTCAAAATAAATGCATAAACTTAAAAAAAAATTTTTTTTTAAAGAAGGAGCGAGAGCCAAGGGCTTAACCAAGCGGTACCGTTAACATTTCCAGTAACGAGGCAGGCTGCCACCACATGTCCCCTGATGGAATGCGTAAAGATAACCACGACATCCCCTCTATGTTACTCCTGATGGGAACACACGACCTGATTCTAATCAGGAAGACACAGACAGGCCCAAGTGGAGGGACATCTCTGCAAAGTATTTGGCCTGCACGTTTCAAAAACATCCGCGTCACGGAAACCAGAGCTAGTGCTATTTGGGTGTAATTGAGGCAATTGGCAAAAATTGAATACGGACTGTTGATTAGACGATGATATTGCATCAAGCTTACATTTCCTGGATCTCATTACCGTGGTGTGCATATGTGAGAAACGTCCCTGTTCTAGAAATACACACGTCCCTGTTCTGGAAATACACAGAAACGTCCCTGTTCTGGAAATGTCTGGAAATACAGTACACGCTGTCGACTCCCATAGGGGTCCGAGAAAAATGGAGATAAAGCAAATGAGGCAAGGCCGTGGCCAATTGATGCATTTGGATGAAAGGTAGATAGTTGTCTGTACTGTATTTAGACTCTTCTGTTAGGTTTGGATTCCCCCCCCCCCCCAAAATAAAATGTTATAAGCTGATAAATAAAGAGAAGTGCCAAACCATTACCAGCCCAGTCTGGATGGCCAGCAGCTCCCCGCCCCGCTTGTACCCACCGGGACTCCATGGAATAATGCCTCCCCGCCCTCCTTCTTGTGGGGAAGAGGGTACCTCTTCTGTGTTGAGGACGTTGGCGAGCTTTTTAGAGTGTGCGACGTGACCAACCACACCCATATCCAGGGGGAACACGATCTCCGAGTCGGGCACCACGAGGCATTCGTCAAGGACAGCATCCTTGTGAACATTGAAGAGCCGCGTGGCCAGCTCCCCGATGCCGTTTCGGACCCTGTACATGAACAGGCTCATGCGGTCTGCCTGCAGAAGGAAGCACAGCTTCTTCATGACGTTGAAGATGCATTTCTCGGTCTGCAGATTCTCCTGAAAGTCCCGCAGGAGGTCAAAGATGATTTCACTCTCCTCCACGCTGTTCAGCGAGTGGTAGTTGCTGAAGTCCACCGCGGCCTCCTTGGCCCCCAGCATGTCCGAGATGACCTTGGCCCGGTAGCGGAGGTTGTAGTACTGCTTGGCAAAGCTGACATTCGAGTCCAGGAACTTCTCCACCTCCTCTGCTGTCACCTCACCCATGGCTGGAATCCCTCTGGCCGCTTGCGTGGAAGGGCTGAAGCTGGCCTTCCCAGGGCGGTTTGACGGTCCGTGGCGAAACTGAGTCAGGATGCGTTTTGTTCCAACCTGGGCTTCTGTGGGTCTGGCCCGTGGATTTCAGCTGGTATGGCTGCAGAGGTGAGGGAGGGAGGGAGGGAGGGAGGGAGGGAGATTAAATCATTAATATTTCCCGAGAACAAGGATTATGAGGATCAGTGTTCCAGATGCTGCCAGGCCCCAGATGGGAGAAGGTGAGAGTTTCCTTTTCACCTTGGCCTAAGAGCGGAGAAGGGATTTCTAAACAGAGCAGGAGGTGGGCAAAACTAAAAACAACCCCAAAGCAGAGGCTGCCAACAGACAGCACAGGGACACCTGCTCTAGGTGTGTTTTCACCTACACACAGGCAGCACACCTGCTCCTGTAGGTGTGTTTTCTCTGCCCTGTAGGGTGTTTTTCTGCAACGTTCGACACAGAAGTCTGCATTTGCTGTTTAGGAGATTTATTCAGCTTCTCTTGGAGAATCAGAAGAGTCAGCAGCTCTGTGCCCACTTTCCTCCCTGGCAGGGATGGCTAGAGCCGAGAGGGACTGCCCACCCAGCTCCCATCCCCCGACCCCTCACCCCACCCTTCTGTGCCCTCTTTCCCAGGTCCTCCCCAGGATGGCCTCACTGCACATGCTCACTATTCAGCCTGCTTCCCTGTGTACATCATGAGTCTGGCACTTACGGGTCTCCGGATTTAAGAAGCTGCACCTTTCCCAGGCTTAGATTTCAACGATTCTTTAATTTTCTTTATTTTTAATTTTTTTAATGCTTACTTAGTTTTGAGAGAGAGAAAGAGAGACAGAGAGAGAGAGTGGGGGAGGGACAGAGAGAGAGGGAGACACAGAATCCGAAGCAGGATCCAGGCTGAGCTGTCAGCACAGAGCCCGATGAGGGGCTCAAACCCACGAACTGTGAGATCATGACCTGAGCTGAGGGCCAACGCTCAGCCAATTGAGCCACCGAGGTGCCCCTCTCTTGGCACTTTAATGTGGTTTTTCTGGCTATAATCCATATCTTTTTGGACTGTCAGTCAGAAACGTACACAACAGTCTAGATGCTATCAGCTCTTTTTGAACCTTGAAACATCTGACTCTTCACTGAAGTACCCTCCATCCAGGACACCTGGGGAGAAAGAGAACATTCTCCTTCTGAGATGAAACTGTGCTCTCATTTCCATGAACGTGGCTGTGAGAACCTGGTGTCTCTGTGTTGTAAACACTGTGGAATGCAGGCTAATAGACTGTTGCTGGCACTTTGAACTTTGCAAATGAACTTTAATGGAAAGCAGATTACTTCCTTTATTGTAGCGTGATAAATTCTCGGGGTATTGCGTCCATTCCGCACTGTATACACAGGTGGCCCCTTGGTCTGGCGGGCCATGCAGCGACCGGAATTTCTCCAAACGTCCTCACCATAAATAACGTGAGTCCTCTATCTGGAATGCTCTTTCCCAGCTCTCTGCATACCACCTCCTTCTCAACCTCAAGGTGTCAGCTCACGCTAATCATGCCTCGTTGTCTTATCCCAAGTATGTGCCCTCCCCAGGTCCTGCCCATCACATCATCCTATTTATTTCTTCGATTGCATTTATTACTGTTAGAAATTATCTTGTTTGTTTTTTGTTTCTTTGTCTTTTGTTTGTCTTCACATCTCTACTGTGACTTCCGTGAGGGCGGGACCTGCCAGGGCTGATTCCCTAGGCCTTGCGATGCTGCCCCACATTCTTGATGCTCAGTAAAAAAGTGTTTTAATTGTAAGTCTGTGATGGTTAATTTCATATGCCAACTTGATGGGGCTAAAGGATACCCAGAGAGCTGGTAAAACATTACTTCTGGGTGTGTCTATGAGGGTGTTTTTAGAAGAGATTGACATTTGAATTGGTAGACCAGTGCAGCTGGCATCATCGAATCTGCAGAGGGCCTGAAGAGAACAAAAAGGTGGATGAAGGATGAATGTGCCCTCTGTCTGAACTAGGACATCCACCTCCCCCTGCCCTTCGATATGGGCATCCTTGGTCCTCAGATTCAGACCAGGACTTACACTGTTGGTCCCCTGGTTCTCAGCCTTTGGACTCAGACTGAATTATACCAATGGCTTTCCTGGTTCTCCAGTTTGCAAACAGCAGACTGTGGGACCATAACCATATGAGTCAATTCTCTAGAGAACCCTAATACAAAATCAAAACTCTTATATATTCTTGAGTACAACTTAGAAAATACAAGAAGACACAAAGGAAAAAAATTGAAATCAAACGTAATCCCAGATACTATCATTGCCAATATTTTTTGGATATTCTTAAATATGTGGAATACACACACACACACACACACACATATACATTCTAGGAAAATATCAAGATATATATTATTTATAAGATTTCACATATATTTTAAAGATTTATATATAAATCTATAAGTCTATGTATATATAAATACATACATATTGTCAACCTTGGCACTATCAACATATGGGCCAGTAATTCTTTGTTGTGGGGGCTGTCTTATATATTGTAGGATGTTTATTTAGCGGCACCCCTGGGCTCCACTTACTAGGCACCAGTAGAATTCTCCTTCAAGTTGTAACAACCAAAAATGAATCCAGACATTTCTAAATGTCCCCTGGGATCAAAATCATCTCTGTTGAGAGCCCTGGCTCTACAGTTAGATATTTAGGTTGTTTGTATAATTTTCTAGTATTGTAAATAATGCTGTAATGAACATCCTTATATTTTTAAGTAAAAATACCTAGCAGTGAGATCCCAGGCCCAAAGAGCTTATAGCTCTGTAAGGGTTTGGATAAATAATGCTAATTTTGCTCTCCAAGGCTATACCAGGGTATATCAGACTGTTCTTACCCCACATCCTCCCCTCAGTAAGTCAGCAACTTTTCTTAATCCTGGCATTAACAGATCTCCAGAAGGTGGCCCCAATACTGTTCTGCTTTGCTTTTCACAATTTCTCTACAAGGACTCTAAGCTCAACCCTAGTGTTTGTCTTTTTTTTTCTGGGTTTTGCACCTCTGTTCTTTATGTGCCCTCTGCCTGTCCCTTCTACCCAGTCCCAATGCCATTCCCTCCATGGATATTTTGATGTCCCAGCTAGACTCTTTTCCTATTTGGAATCCCCAAACTATTGGTTTCCTTCCATCCTGATGGGAGTTTCTTTATTCTAGGCTGTATTACTTCTGCACATCTGCACTCTCCTCAAACTCAAGCTCTTTGAGGATAGGAGTAAAACTTCATCTATTTTCAAAATCACAAAAGCTCAGCTCATGTGCTTTCCCATAATATACCCACCAGGCTTAGTTCTGGTGGGAATATAAGCCACTGTTCCACAAGAAATCTACTTTTACCTCATTTTTCAATATGCCCAAATGAAGAAACCAAGCCTTTTGAAAGACTTCAGTTCTAATTATTGGGTAGGAACAGATAAGCAGATATTTGCAGCAGGTGACCTCGTAGCATGCTTGCTAAATGGGCCTGATTTCAGAATATCAGCAGAAGGAAATCTGAAGCTTCTTTCACTAGGAAGAGGGGCTACCTGTAGGATTAGGAAAGATTTTTCTGTGTAATCTAGTCTAAAAAAGAACATGTACTACTAGAAAGAAGAAAACAGGACTGTAGACCCAGCAATGCCACTGATTCATTCTGTGACCTTGAGAAAGTCTGTCCTCAACAAGGCTTTGTTGATTTCCTTATCCACAAAGCAATATTTCCCTATCCACAAAACATCTAATACTGTATCTACAACACGCCTGGATCCATGATTCCAGATGGGCTCAGAGTGGAGGAGGGCTGACCAGGAACGGCTGACCTGTTCGTTCCTGATCATAAGCCTTCCTAAAGGACTCTCCAGAAAGACTAGCTGGAACTGTTTATTTAGAATAATCTTTATTCCGAGGTCCACATTTCACAGGTGAAGAAACTGGGAAGTTTTGAAAAGTCAGGTGACGCTAGTCATAAGTGACTTGAATTATTTTGAATTGAGATATATAATTCATATAACATAAAGTTCACGCTTGTAAAGGGTATAAAGTGTAGAGTTCAGTGGTTTTTAGTATGTTTGTTATGGTACACCCCCACTAATCTACTTTCTCATCCCCTGGTGACCACTAATCTATTTGCTCTCTCTAATGATTGACCTCTTCTGGACATTTTATATAGATGGAACTATACAATATGTGGCCCAGACTATTTTCACTTAGCATGATGTTTTCAAGTTTCACCCACGCTGTATCGTGTATCAGAACTCAACTCCTCTTTATGGGGATATATTTTCAACTGTAGTGGGTATATACCCAGCAGTGTAATTGCTGGGGCCATAGGTGATTTTAAGGCTCCGAGTTTGGAGGTAAAAAGAGGGAATAAAGGAAAGAAATAGGACAAAGGAAGGCACCAACTGGGTCAAGGAGAGGCATTTGTGGAAAGGTGTTTGGTGAGGCGGTTTTTTGGAAGGAATAGGAATGGTCAGCATATTAGTGCCATAAATTCCAACGTTGGGTGAAAGTTCTCCATAGGCTCCCCATCGTGCATCCTTCCTGTTAATAGCAATAGTAAAGGAACCAGGGACATTCGATTGGGAGGAAGCTCTGAAAGACTGTTGGGGGTGGAGAACATGCCAGTTTGTTTAGGGGAGACCCAGAGAGTAGCACAGAGGTAGAGGTTATTATAAGAAGGCAGTACCCAGAGCACTTAAGAGGTAGAGTTCAGGACTCAGACCTGGGCCTGTCATTTACTATCTGTGTAAATTATTTAATTTCCCCTGGCCCTCATTTTGCTTTTTTTTAAAATGAAATTTATGGTCAAATTGGTTTCCATACAACACCCAGTGCTCATCCCAACAGGTGCCCTCCTCAATACCCGTCACCCACCCTACCCTCCCTCCCACTCCCCATCAACCCTCAGTTTGTTCTCAGTATTTATGGGTCTCTTATGGTTTGCCAGGACTGTTGGGGAGATTAAGTGAGATAGTATATAGTAGAGTGCAAAGCTATGTACCCAGGGTATATTAAGTTGAACCCTATGAAATTACCCCTATTTGACTATTTTTGTCCTACACAAATGGCAATCTCATACAGCTCAATTTAATAGTAGTTATCCAATCATCATTAGCTATCATAACTTTCAAAGATTAACTGGATTACCTTAAAGATAGTGTGCTCCCTGTCATTGAAGGTATGCAAGCTGAGGACATGGCAAAGAGGTTTCAAACACCAGCATTAGGAAGATGAATCTGGGGCTAGTAAGTCAGTAAGGAGGTGGTTGCAATCTTCCCAGAGCAAAGGAACGGGTCTAGGATGGGGTTAGAGAGAGTGGAGAGAAGGGAGTGGGCATAGAAGCAAGAAGAGTGTGGAAGACTTTCCTTTCTGGCTGACTGGGAAAGAGAGACATGAGAAAGAGTGGTGTAGGCCTGGGTAATTCACGTGTTATCGGGCCCCCCTAGGAAACTTGGCACTGAGTATTCCCCTTCCGCACATTTCACTGGTGTCAAATGTTGACTGGGCCTCCATTTCTCCTGGCTTGTCAAACTCCATGTCCTAGGTGAAGCCACAGAAGGGAAGGCAGTTCCTGGGCTCCATCCTTATAACTGCTGGAACAGCCTGATTGGTCTCCACCCTCATTTATACTTACCTTGGCTCATTCCCATGTTTCACTTGTTCTTACCCTTGACCTACAGTTGTTATCAGTTTCCAAATTGTCCGGCCATGTGTTGACTTAGTAACTTGATTCAACTACTTGGCTTACCTGTTGGTCTGTACCTGAAGCTTGGCTAGTCTGTGATGTTCTCCTTGTTTGAACTCTGAGGGTCTAAGATGGGTTAATGGATGAGCCTGGTAAAAGTTTGTCCTATGTGCATTTTAACTTTCTGTGCATTTTCCTAAAGCTCAGATTCTGAAAGGTATCTGTAACTCAAAAATGGTTAGGAACTCTGGGGACTCCTGAAAAGACCCGTAAAATTAGGTCCTGAATACCTGCCTTGTGACCACAACAGTAGACAAGGCAACAGGCAGGAGAGTGCACCTGGGCTTTGGATCCAACGTGGGTTGAGTTTGAATCCTCTTTCTATCATTCACAAACTTTGACATTTGACAAAATACTTAACTTCTGGTCCCAGTTTTCTCATTTGAAAATTGTGGATAACAATAATACTTATTTTATAGAGCTGTTGTGAGGATTGGAGGTAGTGTATCTATTGAACTTCATTGACGGCCAGTTCTCAATAAATGTAACCTTTAATAATGATAATATGAGCTAAGTATGAGGCAGTGGTATTTGTAGAAAGCAGAAGCAATGCAAATATGTCTATTTCCCTATTATTTTTTTAAACAAAAACTTTTATTATTTTTCTCTTTATAATGTTATACATCTTGGTATTGTAGAAAATTGAGAAAATACAGGCAAATAAAAAGAACGTAAGAGTTACCACCCAGAGAAAACATTTCGATGTACATCTTTCTTTTATAATTATATAAATATAATTTTTATGACAAAGCTGACTATGTAATATGTATTTTTTTTGTGTAATAACATATGTAAATAGCTTTCTGTGCCATTGAATATTCTTCTTTAATGGCTCATAGACTTCCATTGTGCTCTGTACCATAATTTAACATATTTCCAACCGTTGGTTATTTAGGCTATTTCTAATTTTTTGGTACTCCCAGTGACTATTTGCATAGTGAAATCTTTGCATACTTTCTTGGTTATTTTCTTACCTTGTTAAGAAAAAACTTTCCCAGAAAGACAAAACAACCTCACTGTTAATCCTTGAAGATATTGTCTTGGCTATCCAAAAATTCAAGAGTTTAAGTAAAGATATAATGGAAAAGTCAATATTTTAATGCAAAGATCATGTTCTATTTTGAATGATCCTCTCCCATAGCACCTAGCACATATCCCCGGAAGAACAAATCTGGGATTCTGGGGCTTGTGACCACTGTAAAAAGTCAAATAACAGATCATTTTCTGTACCTAAATATTTGTACTAAGAGTGACTTGTGCTCCTTCATCCTGGTTAAGAATCACATTTCTTGTCTTTCTCCAAATCAAATGGTATATGTTCCAAGTCCCCATCCCACAGTGCTGGCAAGATATTAAATCCTGGTAACTATTGTGACTGCTGTCCCACCCCAGGTTCATGTGAAGGTATGTTGTTCTAACTCGATACAGACAGAAAACAACCCTCTGGCCTTTTGTTCACCCTGATACCATAAATGTACCCTTTGTTCAAGTTGGTATGGCCCCTGAAAGGCCAACCATTCTGCTCTTCACAAGGGTTCAGGAGTCCTTGCTATGACGTTAGTCTCCCAGGGCAACCCATATGGGAGGCTTCCCTACCTGCCCAGGGCAGAGAGAGGCCCAGATTCTTGCCACTCAAGCATCCTGCAAAGCCTAGCCCATGTCTCAGCTGTGGGGAGGCTTTCAAATCTCCCTTCCCCCGACCACTTGGTTCTCCATTCTTTCCTCATCTGGGACAGTTTAGCATAATTTTCCTCAGAGGCCCAAAGTGGGAAGGGATCTCTTCCTGAGCCTGAGAATGGTTACTTCGTGTTGTACCACACAGTGGCCCTGAGGGGCAAGTGATCAAAAGACCAAGCCCCTTCTAGGGAGTGGGGATAGAGGGCACAGGGAAAGCATTATAATAGGTCAAAGCACCATTTGTACAATTAGAAGAATGGAAACAACAAAAATGTCCCTCAATGCTTAAATTAACGACAGTGAACGAAACATTGAAATACTGTTCAACTGCTGTGACCAAACACAGCCACGATGATATTTCCCATCCCGCATGTCCTTACAATGTGACTTTGACACTTCTCCCATGGAGACTTGGGGTCTATTGCCCACCACCCCTTGAAATTGGCCAGGCTTTAATGACTTTCATCCAACCAAGTGCAATAAAAGTGAAGCTATGTGGCTTTCGAGGCTAGATTGCAAAAGGCTGTACAGCATTCTCTTTATTCGCTGTAACACTGGCTCTTGAAGCCTTTAGCTGTCATTTAAGCACAGACTGCCCTGAGACCGCTGTGGTGTGAAGAAACCCAGGCTAGCCCACACATAGAGCCCACACGGAGAGGTCCTGAGACTCCATGAAGACATCCAGACGTCCTTCATTTGCTTCATCCCCATGCACTTTCTCCAATCTGGCCGCCATCTGACTATAGGTCCATAAGAGACCATCCAGTTCAGCTCTTACCAACATTCCTGATCCACAGCAATTGTATGATTTAACAAAACGATTATTATTTTAAGCCACAATAAGTGGCTTATTATTTTAAGCCACTAAGTTTTGAGCGATTGGTTACTCAGCAATCGACAGCCAGAAAGCATCTCTTGACATAAGGGAAAGGAAGCAAAAATAATATAAAAACAGGGAGGGGAACAAAACATAAGAGACTCTTAAATATGGAGAACAAACAGAGGGTTACTATTGGAGGGGCTTTGGGGGGGTGGGCTAAATGGGTAAGGGGCATTAAGGAATCTACTCCTGAAATCATTGTTGCACTATATGCTAACTAACTTGGATGTAAATTAAAAAAATAGAAAAGAAAAAAAAAAAAGAAAGGATCTCTTGATGCACTGATACAGAATAGTCTTCAATGTATCATATTAATTTCTAAAAAGTGCAAAATGTGTATATTGTAGGCCCCTTTTGTTTAAAGAGATTTGGTCTTGAAAATGCATAGATCACTGGTTTGCCAACCCTCTGTGTGCATTAGAATCTCCTGGGATCCAAACATTGTTATCTTTTATTATTTTTTTATTTTTATTTTTTAAATATAATTTATTGTCCAATTGGCTAACATACAGTGTATAAAGTGTGCTCTTGGTTTTTGGGATAGATTCCCATGGTTCATCCCTTACATAGAACACCCAGTGCTCATCCCCACAAATGCCCTCCTCCATGCCCATCACCCATTTTCCCTTCTCCCCACCCCCATCCACCCTCAGTTTGTTCTCTGTATTTAAGAGTCTCTTATGGTTTCCCTCCCTCCCTCTCTGTAATTATTTTTCCCCTTCCCTTCCCCCATGGTCTTCTGTTAAGTTTCTTAAGATCCACAAATGGGTGAAAATATATGATATCTGTCTTTCTCTGATTGACTTATTTCACTTAGCATAATACCTTCCAGTTCCATCCACATTGCTGCAAATGGCATGATTTCATTCTTTCTCACTGCCAAGTAGTGTGGAATACTACTTGTTATCTTTTAAAAGTTCTCCAGGAGATTCTGATGTGCAGCCAGAATTGGAAACTGCTGCTATAGAATAACCAGAAGGTAACACAGGAAACTGGTGCCGTGTCTGCCCCCAGAAGGAACAGCGGGGTAAAGAATGGCTAGTGTGGGAGAATTACTTTTCATTGAAAACTCTTTGATTTTTTAAATTTATTTATGTGTACATGTTACCTGTTTCCAAGGACAATCAAATTAAAAAAAAAAAAAAAAGGTACAACACCCATCGCAGTGAAAATAAATCAGAATAGCAAATCGGGAATAGCCTCTCCAATGATGGGAGTCAGTTTGGGGCCCACTAGGGCAAGGCCTCAGAGCAAGTGACCTGTCCCACCTGGGAAGTGTGGCTGGTCAGAAAGCACTGAGGAGGCAAATCCTGAAGTGGCCGCTCACCGGAAATGACTTATTTGCTGGCCCACAACACCCCCCACTTTAGTTACTCTTTGGAAAGCAGTTTGGGATAGAATAATGGCTATTATATGTGACCTTCCAGCTGCTAGCACCTCTGTGAACCCTGAGACCAACAGGAGGGGAAATGCCCAGACTCACATGGGAGGGGTAAAGAGACCTGGGTTCTGGCTGCCTGGGCGGCTGAACTGCTGTTACTGAGGAAAAGCAGATTAGTAGGGATTTGGTGATCTGTTTCACTTCTTAGACTCCTGCTGCAGAGAAGTAGAGCACTGATGAACTATGGTAGGAGTAGCAGACCAAAGTCCAGTTCCATGGAGCCCCTGGGGATGTGTATGTGGGGAGGCAGAGAGGGCCACAACATTAAATAGCAGTCTGAGATGCTGAACTGGAAGGGAGAGAGGCACCAATGACTGTCCTAAAGCTTCCTCTCTAGCATCTTCTCCTTGCACTGGGTCATAGCCATATGTTCTTGGGTTTTGGCATCAGGCAGCTCTCAGTTCGGAAATCCCCCACCGTTCCACCTCAAAATCCACTACTTGTCAGTTGCGTGACCTTGCTGAGTAACCTAATACTGTGATCCTCAGTTTCCTCACCTGTAATGTAGATTAAAATGGATGGAATGTGGGGTGCCTGGGTGGTTTAGCTGGTTGAGTGTTGACTCTTGATTTCAGCTCAGGTCACGATCTCATGTAACATGAGATTAAGCCCTGCACTGGGCTCTGTACTGACAGCTCAGATCTTGCTTGGATTCTCTCTCTCTCTCCTTCTGTGCCCCTCCTCCCCCCCAAAACAAATAAATAAACTTAAAAAAGAAACATATACTGTTTTAGGGGCACCTGGGTGGCTCAGTCGGTTGAGCATCTGACTTCAACTCAGATCATGATCTCACGGTTCATGAGTTTGAGCCCTGCATCCGGCTCTCAGCTGTCAGCCCAGAGTCCGATTCAGATCCTCTGTCCCCTCTCTCTCTCTGCCCCTCCCCGGCTTGCATGCTCTGTCTCTCTCAAAAATAAATAAACATTAAAAAAAAAAAGAAAAAAATGTATACTATTTAAAAACTAAAATGTATGGAATAAGAGAAAGAAAATGATAGCTGTTGTTATATTAAACCAGGTTTTACTGGTGTCTGTTACATGCAAGGATGCAAGGTGTACTCTTACGTTTGACAATACGGTGGATGTAGGGGTTAAGAGTGGGCTTCGCAGTCAGGTGTAACCGGGACAAAATCATATTACTGTCACTTATTAACTGGGACCTTGGGCTAGTCACCTAACATCTCTGAGTCTAGTTTCCTTACCTATAAAGGGAGAATCATAATATAGCACCTCCTTGAAAGCTGCTCTAAGGATTAAATAATGAATGTGAAGAGTTTTGTGCATCCAGAAATATACATCCAGAAATCAGCATCTGCTGCCATCGTATGTTCTGCAGCCTATAGGGAGTGACAAAGTACCTTACACCCACTGTCTTACTTGACCCTCTCCACGACTGGGAAGGAAGGACACATCAGGTGCGTCTGGCAGGAAGGGGGCAGGCATTAACTACCTTTGATGCCCATTGACTTATCTCCAGTCACAAGGGACAGCATCAGGAGTAAACCCAGGTGTTCTGATTCCCCATATGACTTGTGACTTCCGGAAGCTCTGAATCTGATGGTTGACAGGAACTTGAGGATCATCTCTAGGCAAGAAAGGGAGTTCCTTAAAATTAGTGTGAAGAGGTTCATTGGAAAGGGAAGGAAAGGAAGTTAACCGTTTTTGCTTCTTTCACAGGGGCTCTTGACCTTCCACTCCTGTCCAGCGAACCCCCGCAGGCTATAAACAAGAGAGAATGAATAAACATATATGTGACGTCAGATAGCGCCCAGTTACGGGGCACATAATTAAATCAGGATGACACGTTCAGATGTGACTGGAAGGGTAGGGGAGAGAGAGTGGGAATTTAAACTGAGACCTGAGACAAGAAAGAAACCAGGCAGCAGGAACCAGTGGTCGGTCCCGAAAGAATACAAGGTTGGCTGGCAAAGGAGGCCAGGATGGGTGGAGAGCAGAGAGAGGGAGGGATGCCAGGTAAGAAAGGCGTCGGTCCAGAACATTCAGGTCCTCGAAAGCATAGGGAGGATTTTAATTTTATCTGTAAACGTCAAGAAAAGCCACTGAGGATTTTAAGCGAAGTTGGAATTACGTCTCATATTTATTTTTACATTTTTATTCACATCTTAAAAGGCGTCTCTGGCTAATTGGGACCTTCAGTGGAGAGTAGGTTACACTAATGGTAAAGCCCCTAACTTTCCAGCTGACCTTTCCCCATTTAGGATCTTCATTCCACATCTACAAAGGGAGAATGGGAGGGGACAGGGTCCCAAGAGATCAGTGATAAAGACCTTCCAGCTCGAAAAGGCAGAACACTTAACCGCTCTAGACCGAAAGCTTCCGGGTCTCTCCGGACACCTTTTCCTTGCTACGCTTTCAGGGTTCAGGTGCAAAACCGCCGATAATTCCTCACAGCCCCCAGCGGAGAAGGAACCTCCCGAAGAACCAGGGACTCGCGGCCCTACCGGGCAGCCAATCGTGAGGAGGAAAACAGCCAGGGGGCGGCACCCCCGCGGTCCGGGCCGCGTCATTGGCTGGCGGCCGCGTCGCTCGCCGGCGGGGCCACGTGACTGCCACCGTCCGGGCCGTCGTACTGGCTGGGTCTTCCGCACCTCTCCGCCGGTGCTTCCAGGCCGCTCTCCGCGGTCCCGCCCGGTGGGGCCCCGCCTTCCTCGGGGGCCGGGCGATGGGCGGGGAAGGGGACGGGCCGGTTAAAGGGAGGCCGGCCCGGGACCGGGCTACCTCTGCCGGCGCTGCTGTGTCCCCTCAGCCTCGCCACGGCGCAGGACGTGCCGCGGGGCCTCGTCGCACGGGGAGGCCAGGGACCTAGAGGTGAGAAGAGGGGAGGGGACGCGAGAAGGGGGAACCGAGCGGTGCCGGCCTCCATGCGGTCGGCGGGCCCCTCTTAGGGTCGTTCTGGCCTGTGCCGGAGACGTGGTGGCAGGAAGCCCGGACCAACGGTCGACGTGGGCGTCGTGGCCAGGCCGTTGTAGGTGGGT
This sequence comes from Acinonyx jubatus, assembly GCF_027475565.1. Taxonomy (NCBI): domain Eukaryota; kingdom Metazoa; phylum Chordata; class Mammalia; order Carnivora; family Felidae; genus Acinonyx; species Acinonyx jubatus. The sequence continues at coordinate 194,061,630 of NC_069380.1, read as the reverse complement.
GTGCGTCAGGGTTGTACCCTCGGTCCGCAGACCCGGAGCAGGGTGAAAGCCCCCGTCTCTTGCTGCGGCGATTTCGACCCCACTCCTCGGCCTCAGGGCTACCCACCTTCCACCCCACATCACGCGGATGCCCCGCACCTCGTAGATAGCGGTGTTGGAGCCCTCGTCTAGGCGTGTCAAACTCGGAAAACTGGGAGAAAGACCTGGGAGATAGGAGCCGCCGCCACCACCCACCGTCCCACCCTCGGACAGATGGGGAACCAGGCTTGGACACGCAAGAGGACCTCATTCTCTTGGTTTTTAAAACCACACATCTGGTTAAGTACAAACCAGGGACTGTACTTCGAGACTCATAGACTAAGTTGTAATCTTTCACTGGATAGTTGGGAACACTGAAAGAACACAGAGAGGGAGGGCCAGGTCCTCTCCTGAAATTATACAGCATGTCATTTGCAGAGCTGGGACTTGTACCCACCTCTCCCAAACTCATAGAATATAAGGCTGAGTCCCCCCCCCCCTTTTTTTTTGTTGCACGGATTGGGGACCACATGAGTTGGGAGCATTCAGGACTTAAACTTTCTGGCACCCCTTCTAGTACCTTTTTTTCCGCCCCCCTCCTTTTCTCTAGGGCTCTTTATGTCAAATCTGGAACCAGTGTGATATCCAGTATTGGGTTAAGCAGAAGTTCTTTGTTTTTGAAAATCAAGAGAGAAAAGGAAAGCCAAACCTACTGGAAGACAGGAGCCCATTTTTTTTCCCCATCAAGAATCTCGAAGGACGGACTAGTAACTGTCGTTTATTGAACAAATGCTATGTGCCAGGTACTGTGCTGGGTACTTGTGCTAGCTTTACAACAGCCCTGCAAGTTAGATAATGTTATCCCCATTTTACAGGTGAGAAAATGATGCTGAATAAAAGGAAGTTTTTCACCCGTGCCATACAGTTGTTGAATAGTGTGGCTGGGATCTGAATAGAGATCTGTTCAACTCCAGGACATATCCAGTGATTCTCCTAGTAGGGCCCTTACCTCACTGGCTCCGAGTCTCCAGGGATTCAGTCTTGGATCTCATCCCTGGATTTGCCTGAGAAACCGCACTTGAATATCACTGTACTATAATATGCTGCCTCCCAGGGGTAGATCTAGAGATAACACATTCAGGGCTGGGGAGAGGTCCAGATTGCATTCACGAGGGGTGAGGATTTTGATCATTGACTTCACTTTTAGTGAGCATAGACCCCCCCCAAGCAGATGCTTGCCACACTGAAATTTCATGACATAAACTTAGTTATGGCGCATGGAGGCGGAGAGAGAGAGAGGTCACTCCTTTTTCTTTACTACATAGCTGTTCAACTGTCATTTCTCCATTCACTCAACAAATATTTGTTAAGCACTTATTAGGTGCTAGCATGGTTCAAGACCCTGGAGATAACAGCTGTGAACCAAAGAGCAAATTACTGCACTGATGAGAAAGACAATTAACCAAAAGTTAAATAAATAAATAAATAAATAAATGAATGAATGAATGAATGAATGAATGAATAAATAAATAAAGTATGAGGTGGTAAGAAGGGCCATGGAGAAAAATAAAGCAAAGTAAGGGGGACAGGAGTACAGGGCAGGGATGAGGGAGGGAGGCGTGGTGGCGGCAGTGATGCTGTTTTACGTGTTGTGTCTGGGAAGGAACTGCCTAGGGTAGTATTTGAGCGGAAACCTAAAAGAAGCAAGAGGGAAAGCTATGAACACAGCCCCGAGCACCATTCTAGTTAGAGGGCCAGCAAAAGGAGACAGAGGTAGGAACAACCAGCTTGGCCTGTTTGACTCTTCGCTGGGATCTGAATTATTATTCTGGCCAAAGTACAGTTACAGAGATAAATTTTACATTGTTGCCGCTGACAGAAAAAAGAAAATGAAAACGTTACCAGCGCACGTGTGTAATGTGAAAGATAAAATTGATTTCATTCTTAATCCTCTACCAAACCTGCTTCAATAATGTTGTGCCAACAGCTTCAAGAGTTTTGCCACCTTCACTGATTAACATTAATAAGACTCAGAACTATGAGTTGAGCATTTGGCCACAAAATGGCAATTTGAACTAGCCCCGAAGACTTCTTAGCAAGGAAACAAATCTGGGGGGTCAGGTGGTATTTTGGAAAGAGAGGGAACCTTGGAAATTGGAAAACGAGGGTTGAGACTTTGGTCCTACTAGTTGAGGCAGTGACTACAACTTTGGTTTTTCTCATATTGGAGGAGAGGACTCATAATCTGTTCTCAGATCTGTTGAGGAGGCAAGTGGGAGGTGTATATGAAATCTTTTTGAAAGCTGTGACTTACTCTTCAAGGAACTATTATTTTATCATGGTTTTACATGAAGTTATTTTCCTTTTTGGTATTTTAGTTTTTCATCTTACATTGATTGGGCTTTATACCAGAAACAATACGTCATAGTGGCGTTTGAGGTGGGCCTTCAAGGATTAGGAAAAGGACCAAGATAGATGGAGATAGAAAGGAAAGGCATTCCAGACTGAGTGAACAACATGAGGAAAGGCCCAGAGGAACCAGGGATGCTTAATATTTTCCTAGATTGGTGACTAGAACACCAGAGCATGAAAGGAAGCAAAAGAAAGGCAGGTTCAGCTCGTTCAGAGAGAGAAGCCTGTGCTAAACTTTGTAGACCGTATGCAGGAGGAGGTGGGGTGCCATTGCAGATTTTCGAAGAGTGATCCAAATGGTTTGATCTCTTGTTAATGAATGCTTCTTTTGAAAAAGAGGCAACAGAGCATGGTGGTTAAAAAAAACGACGGGTTCAGTTAGGTGTTTAAGGCTGAAGTACGTCTGGGGACAAAACTCCAACCAACCGGTGTGGATGGAGAGGTGCAAAAGTGCAGACGTAGCAAAACATTGACAATTGGTGAATTGTGAAATTGTTTAATAGGTGAACTGTGAATATACCAGTGCTGCATGTATCATTCTTTCAACTTTTCTGAAGATTTGAGAAGTTTCAAAAGAAGCAGTCGAGAGACAGAGTGCGTGTGAATCACACAGGCTTTGCTTCCCGTCACAGTTCTACTACTTGCCAGCAGTGTGAGTACAGGAAAATTATTCCCAACCGCACAGTCCACACCTGTTACAGCCTAGTTGTAACTGAGATTTTTCCACGTAAGTGAAGAGAGAGAGTCTTTTGGTAGGTGACTTGTTCACATTAGTATGAGGTTAATGTTAAGACTTCAAGTTCCCCACAAACTTTAGATCTCGGTTACTTTATAGAGTCGCGATTTATTTTCCCTTCTCTGTTTTCTTTTGGATTGTTTAGTATTATTTTCTGTGATTCCATTTTATCTCCTCTGTTGGTTTATTAGCCATAGCTCTGTGATTAATGGAGTTGTATTAGGGTTTATAGTATGCATCCTTAATTTATCACACTCTACCTTCGCCGTTATTATACCATTTTGTGTATAAGAGCCTTTTAATACTCTGCTTCCTCTCCTCCTGGTTTTATGTTCAAATATATATTAAAAATGTAAAATAGACCACTTTAACCGTTTTCAGTTTGCAGTTCAGTGCATTAGGTACGACTCACTGTGTTGTGCAACTGTCACTACTTTTATTTTTAAAACTTAAGGGGCGCCTGGGTGGCTCAGTCAGTTGAGTGTCCAACTCTTGATTTCGGCTCAAGTCATTATCTCCCGATTTGTGAGTTCGAGCCCCTTGCCAGGCTCTGCGCTGATGGTGCGGAGCCTGCTCAGGATTCTCTCTCTCTCCCTCTCTCTCTCTCTCTCTGCCTGTGCACTTTCTCTCTCTCTTAAAATAAACTTTAAAAAAAAAACTGGGGACACCTGGGTGGCTCAGTAGGTGTTCTTCAGCTCAGGTCATGATTTCATGGTTCGTGAGTTCGAGCCCCGCATTCAACTGCACACCGACAGTGCGGAGCCTGCTTGGGATTCTTTCTCCCTCTCTCTCTGCCCCTCCCCCGCTTGTGCTCTCTTTTTTAAAATAAATGAATGGGGGCACCTGGGTGGCTCAGTTGGTTGAGCAGCCGACTTCGGCTCAGGTCATGATCTCGCGGTCCGTGAGTTCGAGCCCCGCGTCGGGCTCTGTGCTGACAGCTCAGAGCCTGGAGCCTGTTTCAGATTCTGTGTCTCCCTCTCTCTCTGCCCCTCCCCCACTTGTGCACATGCTCTTGCTTGCTCTCTCAAAAATAAATAAACATTAAAATGATAATAATAAAAACCAATCCACCCATTAACAACTTATTAAGTGCCTTCTGTGTGCCAGATTTTATGCTAGGTATTGTGAGAATACACGAAAAGTAGAAAACATCTCCTTGAACAATTCTTAATCTAGTTGGGAAGATAAAGCATCTCCCCAACAAATGTTTATTGAACATCTAAACAATGGGAATTCAGAGAAAAAAATGAGGTACCATTTATGTGCTAATATGTTCCTTTATGTGCAATATGTTCCTCCTCTCCCCACTTACTTTTCCAGTTTTGGCTTCTCTCTTGGGCCTGATACCCCCATTTCCAGTTGCTCACTGGACGTCCTCATGTGGACATCTGATAGAAATTTCAAACCTGTGAAACCTAAAGTCAAACTTTTTGTTGTCTCCTATCTTTTCGTTTCCTCCTCCGTGTTCCTATACATCATTCTTCCTTGTGCGTGTCGCACCTCACGATCCGTCTTGGATTTGTCCATCTCCTTTAGTGTCTCCGGTCTTGTTCTACCACTGAAATGTCAAGCCTCTCCCATCCCTGCCCTGCCTTGGAGTTTATGCCTTTGTCAGCCGTAGCTTACAGGATGAAATCTAGGCTTCTTGGGATCAAATACGAAACCAGTCTTTCACTCTAGTCTTAACCTCCTGCAGCTTCACCCTAGGAATTGGCATTCTAGGTGACTTTTTCCTGGGTCTTGGATTAAACTGTGACCTTTTACTTGCCTGAGTTTCCTTTCCTTTCTTGTTTACAACTTGTTCACATTGGCCCACAGCTCATCCTCCACTCTCAGAATACGCCAAACCTCTGTTAATGGCACGTAGAGTGTTATAGCTTATCTGTTTATAATTGTCTTAGTCCTTTGATTGTTGGTAGAAACTGGGTTTCTTATTCATTTTAGCAAGAACTTACTGATCTATTATGTGCTAAGTATTGTTCTTGGTACTGTGGATACGAGAAAGACTATAAATAATAGTATTTTTAATGTATAAATACATTATATAATTTCAAAAGTCCCTGTGAAAGTGCTATGAAGAAATAAAGCCAGGTAAGGATTTAGAGAATGATGGAGTGGAGTATTATGTTATTTGGAATGGCCAAGGAATGTCTCTCTAAGGGGATGATACACCGGCTGAGCCCTGAAGGATGAGAAAAAGCCTGCAAAGGTCTGGGAGTGATTATTACAGGCAAAGAGAACTTGAGCAAGTGCAAAGACCTTAGAAAGGGAATCAACTTGGCGTGTTCCAGAACAGCAAGAAGGCCAGTAGGAAATGAGGGTAGAGAGGTAGGCAGGATTCAGGTATTGTAGGCCATTAGAGTAGCCCAGATAAGATGTGATGGTGGAGGGGAGTGAAAAGTGATTAGGTTCAGGTACTTTGGACAGTAGGGAGCAGGTGGATATCATATTTGAGGTAGCACAGACAGGACTTACTGACGGATGATATATACGATTAGTAGGTTAGAGGAAAGAAAGATTGACCCCTTGGTTTTGGGTCTAGATTCTGAGGCAGTGTGTCTAGCACAGTGGTTAGCTTATGATGCTTAGAAGGGGCGCCTGGATGGCTCAGTCGGTGAAGTGTCCGACTTCGGCTCAGGTCATGATTTCACGGTTTGTGGGTTCGAGCCCTGTGTTGGGCTCTGTGCTGACAGCTTGGAGCCTGGAGCCTGCTTCGGATTCTGTGTCTCCTTCTCTCTCTGCTTCTCAATCTCTCTCTCTCTCTCTCTCTCTCTCTCTCTCTCTCTCTCAAGAATAAGCATTAAAAACAATAAAGATTAAAAAGAAAAAGATTGTCCTCTGAAAAGGCACTTCAGTTTCACAAATTACAGAACTGTCATACATGCATTGTTAGTTAAAAGTATGTGCTGTAATTACCAACAGCAGACATTGGTTTGCTTCTATCCAAATCTTCAAAAAGAAGTTGGCTGACTGCTATCAGGCTCATACAGAAAGGATGTAACCTCTCTTCTAGTCCAGTGCTCTAGCTTCTCAGTAATTCACACGGGAATTGTGTCAATGCTGCCTGTCTGCCACCTGGATCACACCGCTTTCTAGGTGTCACAGCTGCATGTGTGCAGCTTAAGAATAAAGTGAAGAAATGTCGTTCCTTTTTGTGTTACTCAAACTACCATTGTACTTTAATGTATGCATAGGTAAATGCACTGTTCAGACGTTTTGTTTTTTTCTCCCCCTGTGATTCCTGCAAGGTAATGTGGAAGGGTCAAGTATTTTCCTCTTGAACCTTTCCTTTTCTCACTCTCGATTATCAATGTTAATAAAGGGAGAAACTGGCCCAGATGATACAGTAGACTTGTGTTTTATTGAACTTCATGGAAAGTATAGTTTGTATTCCAGCCTCCTTAAAATGGAAGTCTGGCTGTAGGCTCTATTCCAAGGATAAACACTGTCATGTCTTAATTTCCATGAAGCAATTGATGAATACTATAACTGAAAGCAGTAACTGGCTTAAGGAAGTGAGAGGATTTTTGTGCGAAAAGGGGTATTTGAAAAATATGTTCCAAAGGAGATAATTCCACTTGAAAATAAATATTGCTTTGCATTCTACTTTTCCTGTACTTGAGTTATTTGCTTAGCAAATATTTTAGCGCCTATTTTGGAAAGCATATACCTGGACATGTTGGGGGATACAAAGATGAATTAGACTGGAGCTTGCTCTCAAGGAGCTTACTGTGTGTGAAGGTCACACCTACCATTTAGTGTAAAATAATTTTTAATGTAGTTTTATGTTGCTTTGTGTTTTAAAATCTGTGTGAAAAAGGAAAAAAAATAGTGTTGAGAGTTTTAGGAGGTGAGTAGAATAGATAAAGGAGACTATACGTGGCTTTTGGATTCAGACTGATGGCTGTATCAGTTCTACTTCTAGGACTGTTTGTGAATGAATACCTAAGTTTTTGAGAGTTAGAGGTGGAAAAGGGCCACGGCCAAGAGTATAGTAAAAGGAGAGTTGGGTACACATTTGTAGGTATCAGTCCAGGTCATTTGGGGTAGCAGGTAGGTGAAACTGGGATGTGTAGAGCAGCTGAATTCTAAAGTGTTTGGAATTATCTGAGGTTAGAAAAAGCTAATTAGATTAGGTGATAGGAATAGTGCCTTGCTCAAAAAGAGCTGTACTTAGAGTCCTAAAATCTGGATTTTATTAGCTGACTCAGTCACTTGCAAGCTAAATAAATTACTGCATTGGACAAGTCCTTTCACTTTTATAATCTATCTATATTTAAAGTGGGTTTCTTATAGATAGCATATAGTTGGGTCTTAATTTTTAATCTAATCTGACACTTGCTACCTTTTCATTGGCATGTTTAGAACATTCACATTTGATGTGATTATTTTTATGTTTGTTTTAAACTCTACCATCCTGCCAGCTATTTTCAGTGTGTTCCATCTACTTTTGGTCTCTTTTTCCCCCCTCTTTTTTTTGTTTTCTTTTGGATTGAGAATTTTTTACGATCTCATTTTATCTCCACAATTAACTTACCGTTTATGCCTTTCAAAAAATTTAGTGGTTCCTCTTGGATTTACAAATACATCATTAATCAGAGCCTACCTTCAAATAATAATGAATCACTTCACATCTAGTTTAAGACTTTACAATTCCCAATTACCCATTTTTTTGTGCTATTTTTATACATTTTATTTTGCGTATGCTATAAACAAAATACATTCCTACCGTTGCTTAGATGTTTACCTTTTAGAGCAGTTTAAGATATTTTAAATTAAAACATGGATTTGACTTGATTTTCATTTGTTCCATTCCTTGACTTTATTTCTTTGTTGTGTTTTGTGTAGCCCTAGTTTCTGTCTGGTATATGTATACATGGTAGTGCTGGTCTGCTGGATATTCTTAGTGTTTGAGAAAGTCTTTGTTTCTCCTTCATCTTCTAAAAGATATTTTCTCTAGGTATAGAATTCTGGGTTGACAGCTATTTTTCTGTGATAAAGGTATTACGCAGTCACCTTCCGATGTTTCTAATAAGTCCACTGTAATTTTTGTCTTTATTCCTCTGTATGTAATGTGTGTTTTTAATTTGGCCATTTTTAGGCTGTTATCTTTGTTTTCAGCAGCTTGAATATGATATGTGTAGGTGTGGGATTTTGTTTGGTTTTTCTTTCTATATTTGTCGTTTTTGGTATTCTCTGAGATTCTTGGATCTATACTTTGGTGTCTGTCTTTAATTTGGGAAAATTCTTGGCCATTATGTCTTCAAATATTTCTTCTGTCCATTCTTTGTCCTCTCCTTTTGGGATTCCAAGTACACATGAGTTAGATTGTTTACTATCTTCCATAGCTCTTGGATGTTCTCTTACATAGTTGTTACTGATTTAAAAAAAAAAAATCTGTTTTTCTCTTTCTTTTTAAATTTGGGTAATTTCTATTGACCTATCCTCAATTTCATGGATTCTTTCTTTGGCTCTGTCGAGTCTGTTGATGATCCTGTCAGAGGCATTCTTCATCTCTATTACTGTGTTTTTTCACTTTTAGTATTTCAATTCAATTATTTCTTATAGTTTCCACCACTCTTGTACTTTCTAGTATTAATTTTTATCTTTTTCCTTCCCGGATAGCAGCCGTGTAGGGCAAGATTTGGATTTTCTTAGTTTTTTTTCTTATGCCTCTTTTGCATATCTTAGGTTTGGAAAAGCCCTTTGACCCAGGAATCACCAAGAGCTGTTCCAAAATAAAAGGACCTAAGAAATGTACTCAAACTAGGTTGACCTGAGTAGGAAGTAAGAAGAGAGTTACAGACCAGTTGCATTGAGGAATGAAGACCTGCTGTGTGTATCCACCAATCTGATTGACTTGCTCAGGGTAAGTTGTGATCTAAATCTGTTCTTTTCTTCTTTTTCTACTTAATGAGACCATCAAGTAACTATTATTTTACTCTTGTTCATTGGGAGGATCAGCTATAGCCCCTTCGTCCAAACAAAATTAATGTGGATTACTTTGCAAGGGTGTATTTTTCTGTCAGTTCCAAAACAGGAAACTTTGAGTCTTCTGTCTAGTATATTTTGTCTCTGTTTGGCCACAGTCATAAAGTGTGTATTCATTTGTTCTTTGATCCATTCAAACATTTTGTAAGCCTACTATCTTGGAATTACTATACACCTGTTCGTGATTACAATGATGAGCGAGATATCCTTTCCTCCAAGAGCTGGAGAGACTCTTAGTTAACTAACACAAGAGTATTACTAGTACTATAATGAAAGTGAAAAATACTATGGGATATAGAAGTATAGTGATTCACTTGGGCTAGGGGATTGGTCGGTGCTTTGTAGAAAGGGTAGTGTTGTTTAACTGGGTGTAAAAATGATTAGAATCTTGATGGGCAGAGAGGTTGATGGCCATTCTAAGCTAAGCAAACAGCTAACACAAAGACACTGATTTGTGAAGTATCTGGTAAACAGTTTATGGTGTGTTCAAAAAGAAAAAAAAAAAGACCATCTTCTTTGCTTCAGGGACTTGCAGGTAGCAGCAAAGTTTTGAGACTAGATCCTGTTTTGCAGTATACCTGGGGGTGAAAAATCTGGAAAGAAGATAGTGATAGTAGGAGACAGGCCACCCTGATACCTTTTCTGGAGGGAAAAACTGCAGGGGAAGCCAGGCAGAGATGGGGAAGAATCCTTGATGGTTTTTACTTTGGGGAAGTCCTATACCCAATCAATTATTTGCTCTGACTTGGCTATATTTGGTCTATATTTGGTGTTTGTTTTTGTTTACCCTGATCAAGACATATGAGGCTCAACTAACTAAAGAAAGTGAATATAAGACACCTACCCCCGAACTGAACTCGTCTTCACTCTCATGGATGACAAGTAGGACAGTTAAAATGTGTGAGCACTGAGAATTACTTAACCAGTTGATCCCGGTTTTTTCTTTGGGGTAGGAGGCTGAAGCATCTATCTCCAGAAATGTCTTTGGAAAGTAAAGAGCAACATGATCTGTCACTCACTGACTCATCCGAAGGAAATGACCAACACGGCCCTCTGTGTAACATCCCTCCGGAGCCTGCAAATGAATCAAGTACCGACTTCAAGCATTTTGAAGCCAATGATCAATGCACACCTTATCGTAGGATCCATATGGAGCCTCAAGAGAAATCAAATACTAACTTCAAGAAATTTGTCATTAAAAAATTGCGGAGGACTTGCCAGTGCAGTCCAACCAAAGCCAAAAATGTGATTTTTGGTTTCCTTCCTGTTTTGCGATGGCTCCCCAAGTATGATCTGAAGAAAAACATTTTAGGGGATGTGATGTCTGGCTTGATTGTGGGCATCTTATTAGTACCCCAATCCATCGCTTATTCCCTCTTGGCTGGCCAAGAACCTATCTATGGTCTGTACACCTCTTTTTTTGCCAGCATCATTTATTTCCTATTGGGTACCTCCCGTCACATCTCTGTGGGCATTTTTGGAATATTGTGCCTTATGATTGGTGAGGTGGTTGACCGAGAACTACACAAAGCCGGCTATGACACTGCCCATACTCCTCCTTCTTTAGGGATGGTTTCAAATGGGAGCACATTATTAAACCAGACATCAGACTGGATATGTGACAGAAGTTGCTATGCAATTGCAGTTGGCAGCACTGTGACCTTTATGGCTGGAGTTTATCAGGTAAGAAACAATGGAACGGGTGGTTGCTTCTACCAAAAGAAATCACCGTACATGAAATCTCAGATCTGTAAGGGATCTCAGAGATCATAGTAGTTAAAGCTGTCATTTACTGAATGCTTAGGATATGTGAGGGATAGAGCCAAAATTCAGACCATAGTTTGACTCCACATGGAAGATAAGGCTGCTTCTCTTTCCTCAACCTTAGGCTGCCTCTGAACCAGTGAATTTCAGTCACCCAGATTGTAATTATTTGGTTGCAAAATGTAGACCAGAAAGGGACCTCAGATCCTTAGGTCTACTAGATCCCTAGTACAACTCCTTAATTTTACATGTTGAGAAACACTGGGTTTTCTTGAGATTGTGTGTGGTTCCTTATTGGCAGAGTCAGCACTAACAAGCAGGAGGGTAACAGGATGAGGGTTGGCAGAGGGAGGAGTGCAGGAGGTTTCAAACTATAGATGCCCCCCCCGCCACCCCGCCACCAACCCCACTTTAGAATCGTTGCTCTAGTAAGTGACTCTCACTAAAGACAGCACTTCCCATGGACTGCTAGGGAACAAGTTGAGAACCACTATTTCATATGATTAGCCAGAAGAAAGGATTACAAATTAAATTCTCCTTGGGTCTCCCATAGAATCCGCAAACCTACCATTATCATCACACCCCTGTCTTTTAGCATCTGGGAGTCGATGCCAGCATTAAACCTCTTCTCCATTATAGGCATCTGGTTCCAATATGGGAAAGGGAAGAGTAGCTCACTTAGTTTGGTGCCTGGGAAAGAGGAAGAGAAGGGGCTGCTGTGCAGAGTGGTGCTCTTCAGGGTCCAGTTTTGCTTTTTTGTTATTATGTCTCACCAAGAATGAGGAAGGGCTCAGGGAAATTCTGAGGAATTATTGGGAAGAGGAAAAAAATAAAGAAGTAAAAATATTGTATCTTTGACGATGCAGAATTAATATGGGAAGCAGTTTGGCATAAGCACATACACACTGAATGAGAATAGTTTCTCAGTGTGAGGTAAAAGACTGTTCTATAATTTAAATGTGATTCTATTTTGATGTGAATCAAAATTTTTTTATTAATTAAAACTTTACTTTTATGGTAACGATTTATAATTTAATGGAAATACATGCCCTTGTCATTAGAAGAATTTTTCCAATTTGAGTTTTTGTAATTTTTTGTGGATCCTTGGAAATCATTTTCTTGAGGTCTGAACTGTATTCACATTTCAGAACCATTGTACAAGAAGGTAGGAATCCTAAGTTCTTGTCTTATCCAGGCTGAGGAACAGTGGGACTTTGGACCAGTTGCTCAACCCTCTGAGTGTCAGTAAAATGAACCCTCTCTTTGTAAAATGAGAGGGCTGATGTATGATTGTGTTTTTTTTCTACCTCTGACATTTTGTGATGCTCTGATGTATGTCTCCATGCAAGGCAGTGCCGGGATATTAGAGGATTTAGAAGCTCTTTTCCATTTATATTTAACACTTGTATATCCTTCCTTCCAGGTAGCGATGGGCTTCTTTCAAGTGGGCTTTGTTTCTGTCTACCTCTCAGATGCCTTGCTGAGTGGATTTGTCACTGGTGCCTCCTTCACTATTCTTACATCTCAGGCCAAGTACCTCCTTGGGCTCAGCCTTCCTCGGAGTAATGGTGTAGGCTCGCTCATCACTACTTGGATACATATCTTCAGAAACATCCATAGGACCAATATCTGTGATCTCATCACCAGCCTTTTGTGCCTTTTGGTTCTTTTGCCAACCAAAGAACTCAATGAGCACTTCAAGTCCAAGCTTAAGGCACCAATTCCTACTGAACTCATTGTCGTCGTGGCAGCCACATTAGCTTCTCATTTTGGGAAACTCCACGAGAAATACAATAGCAGTATTGCTGGACATATTCCCACGGGGTTTATGCCACCCAAAGCACCGGACTGGAACTTAATTCCCAGTTTGGCTGTAGACGCAATAGCTATTTCTATCATTGGTTTTGCTATCACTGTATCACTTTCTGAGATGTTTGCCAAGAAACATGGCTACACAGTCAGAGCTAATCAGGAAATGTATGCCATTGGCTTTTGCAATATCATCCCTTCCTTCTTCCACTGCTTTACTACTAGCGCGGCTCTTGCGAAGACTTTGGTTAAAGAATCAACAGGCTGCCAAACTCAGCTTTCTGCTGTGGTGACAGCTTTGGTTCTTTTGTTGGTCCTCCTGGTAATTGCGCCTTTATTCTATTCTCTTCAGAAAAGTGTCCTTGGTGTGATCACTATTGTAAATCTCCGGGGAGCCCTACGTAAATTTAAGGATCTACCCAAAATGTGGAAGGTTAGCAGAATGGATACAGTTATCTGGTTTGTCACTATGCTGTCCTCTGCATTGATAAGTACTGAAATAGGCCTGCTTATTGGGGTTTGTTTTTCTATGTTTTGTGTCATTCTCCGCACACAGAAGCCAAAGATTTCATTGCTTGGCTGGGTGGAAGAGTCCGAAATCTTTGAATCCATGTCTGCTTACAAGAATCTTCAGACAAAGCCGGGCGTCAAGATATTCCGTTTTGTAGCCCCTCTCTACTACATAAACAAAGAATGTTTTAAATCTGCTTTATACAAAAAAACTCTCAACCCAGTCTTAGTAAAGGCAGCTCAGAAGAAGGCTGCCAAGACAAAGATCACAAAGGAGACAGTGATTTTCAGTGGAATCCAGGATGAAGTTTCACTGCAACTTTCCCATGATCCTTTGGATCTCCATACCATAGTAATTGACTGCAGTGCAATACAGTTTTTAGATACAGCAGGGATCCACACCCTGAAAGAAGTTCGTAGAGATTATGAAGCCATTGGCATCCAGGTTCTGCTGGCTCAGTGCAATCCCTCTGTGAGGGATTCCCTGGCCTGCGGAGAGTATTGCAAAAAGGAAGAAGAAAACCTTCTCTTTTATAGTGTGTATGAAGCAATGGCTTTTGCAGAAGAATATCAGAATCAGAAAGGAGTATGTATTCCCAATGGTCTAAGTCCTTCCAGTGATTGAGAAAGTAGATGGAAAGAATACTTATGTCTAGCCAGTAGGTTAGTTTGAAGTGTGTAACACTTTCCAGTTCCACAGCAGAAAATGTTGCACACTTGAAATTTTAACCTGATGATTAGGTATTATTCCTTTGAAGCTGATGGCCTTTGTAGATATCTACACCTATGCAGCAGAGTAGAGCTTATAGTCAACCAGAATCAAAAAGAAGAAAATACCATGGTTTCAAGCTTTCTTGCAGATATGAGGTATTCTTGGAATTAAATGTCTATTGAATTGAACTGTAAAGTGACCCCCAAACTTAATTACCATCGTGTGTTTTAGAAGATTCGCATTTGGATTCTTCCTTCTCCAGGAAGTAAAGCTGTCGTTGACATTCTGAGAAGTGCTGGAGCCTGCTTGATAATGGCTCTTTGGAGAGGGAGTAGAAAGGAGGCAGGGAAACAGTGTTGTGCCTGCTCTTATACCAGCAGGTCGGGAGACTTCTGGAGCACCAGGTTCGTTCTTACTTGTGTTTCTCCATTCCCAGTCTTTACTCCCTAGACAGCAGTAAGATCTCTGGCTTTTAATATGAGAGCACCATTCCTTGCCTTAAGGCAAGGAACCACGGGCACTATCTCATTAGGAGCTGGATGACTGGGCAGGCTTGTGAAATCCTACCAGCCGGCCTCATATTACTTACAGCGTTCTCTGTAATACACTTGATGTTTTTATTCATGCCTTTTTGTTTAGGGTAAGTGGATAAGCAAAGGGCTCTTGCTCATAATCAGCCAAAATAATGGGAATCTGCCCTGTCTTTTCTGTGACCTCAATCAATCCCTGTTTCTGAGTATTTCTCTACCATTAAGCTCTGGTGTAGCTTTCATTCATCCATTGTTTCCCATGGAATCTGTCTTACACTGTTGTGGATTACCAGCAACTAGCTTGCCAGGTAGAAGGCAGAATGCCAACTCCACAAGTCTAGACGGCATTTTTAATGAGCTCGAGGCAAACTGTTGGATAGATTGCAAAAAGGAATGATTGACAGTTTCCCTTAAGAATTTGTATACTTAGCAGTGAATTTTTTTCCCCTTCCCTTGGCATTTTAGTGAGGGTCCACTGCGGATTGACAGTCTTCCTCAAGTAGGAGGTACTGTTCATCTTTACTCTGCAAGAATATTTTATTGTAACCAATGGAAAAGAATGCATGGAAGTGATAGCGTGCTTCCAGAAGAACATCAATAATTAATTGGTGGATGTTTTAGTGAAAACAAAGCTAATGCTTACTGTCAGGCACCCTTTTGATGTCCAGTAAATATGGATGACAGTGACAGCTTTTAACTCTTTGGGCCACCTAAAGCTGTTATGCAAGAGGATTTAGAAACATCCCAAATTCTGTGGGTGTATTATTTATGACAGCTGGCCACAGGTTGTGGCTCCAGGAATAGTTCCTTTTGAAAAGCAAGAATGTCTGGCATTGAAAGCTTATTGTCCTGTATGTGGACCTTGATAGACAAGGAAAAATACAGGTTTTCCAAAGTTAGGACGAGGAGACTAATTTAGAGGATGTTAAAACATTTAGCTACAGTATTTAAAGCAAGAAAAATAATTGCAAAAACGCAAATCATTTTTTAACCTGCACTACATTCTAAACAATTTAAATGTGAGACCCAAACCCTATGGGTAGGGCATCTATTAGAGTGGGACACTTTAAAACATATTTAGCTTTCTTTTGGGCTCCATAAATTTCAAGTATTGCTTTTCTATTCGTGGAGCTCTGTCCATCTATTTACATGGAAAATGCCTTTCAGTTGTTAAAACAAAGCAGTTTCTCAGTAAAAAAGTTGGATTTCTGTCTTTGAGGTGATTGATTTCATGATTAAATATAATAGTACTAAATTTTGACATCCTTTTAGAACTTAAGTCTAGAATTTCAGAAATGTTAACTACCGTTTGTATTCGTGGGGTTTTTTGGTTTGCTTTCAGCCAATATTTGCCCTTTCTACCCAGTTTTAGGGATAGAAATAGTAAAATTCCAGTGTCTTGGTTGGTTATTTGTTTTTAATCCCTGTTCTGCCTCCCGCAAGGCAGGTTTGAATCCCGACCATTATAGATGTCTAATGTCATGTGAGAGAGTAAATAAGTACATGTTCAAGATGACCCTGTCTGTAATTTAGCAGACACTAGCACAGCAAAGAAAAGTGTCCACAGAATTTGGAGAATCCCTTAGGAGTAACAGGGTCTGATTTTTACCTGGCATTTCTGTCCACATGTGGATATAAACAATTAATGGGGCTGTATGCAATTAGCAAATTCTCGAATTGTGTTCTGGTTTGTTCCTCTCCTACCCAAACAAACAAACAAAGAGATTCTGCTTTTGGTAGCTACTTACAAAAACACTTAAGATTTCACTAGAATTTATAGCTCCATCCTCTGCTTTGGTTGAGGTCCACCTATACTTACACATTGTTGATTGCTAGTGTTTAAAAAAATCAAATCCGAAACCAAAATCTAGTTCACCAACAAAACTATTGTTTTCATTTTCTTTCTTGCTCAAGGGCTTAGACCTTGAGTTCAATAACTGATACTTTACATACTTTATTGATACAAAAATATCTTGCATACCTTAAACTTTAGAGTCTAAATGAAGTGTTTTCTCATAGCTTATTGACAAATGTATAAAATTCTAAATATCTTAAAATGGTCATTTAATTGAAACGTAATGTGTACATTCTTGATGGTAAAAACTGGAAGGGGGGAGTATGCCAAAAACAGAAAGAGTGAGGGTAACTGTCAAGAGGAGTGAAGGGAATACACCATCGAAAAAAGACTATCTCTGACCAAATGGGGGAGAAAGGAGAGGGACTCAGTTGAATGGAGTCCAATCCCTGGTTGGTCCTGACCTTGGGAGATCAGGATTAGGAGCCACACCTTAGTTTTGACAGCAAGGTCGGAACTGGGTTCTGTTACGAGAAAGGGAGGGTAGATTCACCAAAGCAGAAAGAGCTGAGGAACATGTGGTACCCCAGGGCTGGGGCAAAGGCCCAGTGGACCTGCTCCGGAGCACTAGACTGAGTGACTATAGCCTCTGTTGGTGGTAGAAGTGACAGATGTCTAGTTGACAAGTTTTGTTTAATAGGACCAAAGGAAAACAAATTTTGATAGTCTGACTTAGCTTTTAAACAGTAGTAGTCATTGAAGCCAAAATTTGTTGGTAAATTTACAGTATGGTACATGGTAATCTTTAAACATGTATCAAGAAGTTAGATGAGTTCATTAGACTAGTCTAATGCTAATGAAAATGTTTTAACCAGAACAATAATTCTCTGTAAGGGGATTTTTCTTAGCAGTTGGTCACTGAAGAATGCATTGTCTGGCTTTTAGCCCTGATCTTAATATGAAACTGAGAAAAATACCATGAATTTCTTGGGAACTTAAATTAGTCTAGAAGTTACAGTGATAAATTTGAGCTTTGTGATGCTTGTTATTGTTCTTAAGGATTGTTTTCCTTTGTGTATTGCTACAGATGAGCTATAGGGTTTTGTTTTGTTTTTTCAGCAATGTAGATAATATCTCAGTACTTACTGAGGATCCGTGCTGGAGTCTAGGGTCCTGCACCAAGTACTAGAACTATGGTACTAAATCTTGTAGATGGGCTATAATGGTAACCCTCCTAGGATAACACCCAGGACACTTGGAGGGGTTTATGGAGGGGCTAAGCTGAGCCTGGACTGAGGTCTGAGCAGAAGACCGGCAACTGAGGCAAACAAGGAGGCATTAACACTCCTGGTCTATTCAGGGAATGATTCCAGTGACATGGTAAAAATCCCATGAATAGGATTTAGACTTCGTTTAGTTTTTCTGTTGTTTGATGTTTTTCATTTTTTGCATCTGTTTTCTTTCTCTATTTTAGTGATGTCTTAATTTGAAGCTGGGTTTAAAAAACTGCAAAGAAGAGGAAATCAGATCTAGAAAGCTTTTAGCCTTTGAACTAATTTGGCTTTTTTTTCCGTTTGTGCTAAGATTTTATTAGATAATCATGATTGGAATCATCAGGTGCTAATAACAAGAATGAAAATTATAATGGAACAGGCCCAAATAATAAGCCTACTGGTTTGTTATCACAGCCTATGATTAAAGTAAAACACTATTGAAATATTGTAAGTTAAAGGTACATTTTAGTTTTTAAAAAACAAACATTAGTAACTTTAGGGATGGAGAATTTAGATGTGGGAGTAGGAGAAGATTTATTTTTATAAGGTAATTTTTATCCTGACAAGGACTATTTTTGAAAAGTGTTTTGCACCTAAAATTTTTAAGTGAACATATTCAGTACAGTTGGGAAAGTTAAATAAGCAATATACTAAATAGTGAATTTTTTTGATATGAATTTTATTTTTCTCTTAATGACATAAGATAAGGAGATACTGAATTATGAAAACTAGAATAATGAAGGACACCAAATGCGTTCATTGGAGATACGATGTTTGCAAGTCTGCACTGGAGCATTGTACCTTTTTTGGACTTGAATTATAGCTCTTAAAAAGGCCAAATACTTACAATGTAATTAGTATAATCTAATCCAATATAAACAAAATACCAACGGCAAAATTTCTAACTGAAGGTTTTTTAGTTGGCAAATAGACACGCAGACTTAGCCAGAAAGGATTTTTAACTGCAGCTTTAATGGACTTATTTTACGGGGCACGTGGGTGGCTCAGTCAGTTAAGCTCTGACTTTTGATTTCGGCTCAGGTCATGATCTCATGGTTTGTGGGATCGAGCCCTGCATTGGGCTCTGCACTGACAGCACAGAGCCTGCTTGGGATTCTCTCTCTCTCTTCCTCTCTCTCTACCCCTCCCCCCACTCACAATCTTTCTGTCTCTCAAATAAACTTAGAAAAAATTTTTTTACATTAACTTATTTTAGGGAAGTTCACACCCCCTTTTCCCCATCTCCCATCCCCCCGTCCCTCACCCCTAAAATAATAAGATGCTAGGAATCAAAAAGCTCTTGCCTTTTCCATTCAAATCAGTTGGGGAATTAGTATTTGGATTCTGATGCCACCATGATTTCTCAAAAATTAGTGGGAACAAATCAATCTATATACAACGCTACCTTTGTTTGTCTCCTTTGCAATGTTATATACAAATCAAGACAATATCAGGGTGACAGGTGAATGAACGTAAATTCTCAGTTTTGTCTATTGCCTAAAAAAGTATACTGCCCTTTTTTTCCCCAATTGTTCAAGGCTAATGACTTTTGGGAACATGTTTTATACCACATATATCTTTTCTTAATTAAAGCAAGTGCCTTGATGCCATTCTATATAAATCATGCTTAACCCTCTATGGGATGAGAATGAGTTGATGGATTGCAGTCTATTGCGGGGGGGGGGGGGTAGTTGGTTAATAGCAGATGTTTTTCTTCTGGAAGGATATGTTCATGTTGTTTATTATGTAAGATCCTGTACGTGTTGAGATCTAGAGGTGTCATTTCATTCTGCTAATAAATTGTTAATGCTAATAAAATATTACTCTGTGTCTAAATTATTTAAGTGCTTCACTAAGAAATACATTTAGGTCACCAGTGATCTTTAAAGTACCATCTCTTTACATTTGGACAGGGATCCATCCGGTCATTAATTTTTCCCAACTATGACAAGAGGATCTGTCCTTACAGAAAGCCATAATGCATAAAGAAACCCAGTTCTTTTGTCTTTGCTTTGTGATCCTGAGTGACTACATTAACCCTTTGGGGACTCAATTTTTTCATCAGTGAAGAGGGGAGGAGCACTAGATTACTTGAGGAACCTTCCAGTTCTCATGTTGCCTGACGACTACTACTCTGTACCATGTTGGAATCCGAAAACCCCAAACTGGCTAATGTCTCGCCAGTCCTAACTCTGAATTTCAGTAAGTGAATTTTGCGCCACATTTTCCCCGTCAGTAAGCGGAGGCTAACACCTTATACACAGAATGAAGGAGTTGGACTGAATGGTCGTCTAAGGGCCCTTCCAATCTTGCTGTCCTGTGTACTCACCCTGTCTGCACGCAGCACCTGGCATGCAGAGCCTTGTGAAGTGCCTCACACACTCTGTAGCATCTCTGCAGGTGCCTTGGAGGGCTCTGCTTCCCCATCTGTCCTTTCAGTGCTCATGTTCTTGGTCTCTTCTCTCCTCATTTAGCATCATTTCTCGTTTTTAATTTTCAGATCTGATTGAGACCGATGAAAGTATGACTCTTGGAGAAATACCACATGTGCATGTAAAAATATCCACATTATTAAAAAGGTTGGTTCACAGACCCCACGTCATGACCATTTTGCATTATAAACTCTCTCCAGATGACTACATCCACGTCTATGGCTTCCGTTGCTTTATTATCTGCATGCTCGTGGCAGCCAAACACGGTTTCCAGCCTTTCTAGATAGAACACCAATCAGCCTGTCTATATATAAATCTCCAGAGCTGTTATTGGACAACTGTGCCTGGGTGCCCAGAGGCACGTCACATGCAACACATCCTCAAACTCCTCTTTTCCCGTTGACCTAGCTTGATCATGGCATGACCCAGCAACTCAAGCCAGAAACCTGGGAAATCCTAGAATATTCCTCTTCAATTCAATCACCAAATCCATCTCTTTCAACATCTCTTTCTTGCCCTGAATGTTCATTTATCTTCAGGACTATGCCACAGCCTGACTAGCTAGTCTGTTTCTCCACCACTCAGCCTCCACACTAGTTATCAATTATTTGCTAAAAAAAAAAAAAAAAAGAAAGAAAGGACCTTTGCTATTTCTAAGTGGTTCTCTAGTGTTTTCAGAATAAGTTCAGAACTAATGCCGTAGCCAACAAGGCCTTAAAAACTTCGCCCTTGGGGCACCTGGGTGGTTCAGTCCGTTAAGCATCTACCGCTCAGGTCATGATCTCATGGCTCATGGGTTCAAGCTCCACGTCGTGCTCTGTGCTGACAGCTCAGAGCCTAGAGTCTGCTTCAGATTCTGTGTCTCCCTCTCTCTCTGGCCCTTCCCCACTCATGCTCTGTCTCTCTCTCTAAAAAATAAACATTAAAAAAAAAAAAACTTTGCCCTTGCTTACATCTTCAACCTCTTGTCCTGCCATACATCCCTTTGCTTGACCTAACCTCTGACCTTAGGTGATCCCAAATGGGCCGTTTAAAAATACTGTTATATACACTCTTGTTACGCTGTTCCTTCCACCAGGAGTTGCCTCCCAGCCCCATATGCCTAGCTTTTTACTAGTCTTTCCAAATACTTCTTACTAAATGTCCCTTGCTCTTGGCAAAATTTCCCACTGAATTCCTCTTCTCTCATGCAGGGTCTCCCTTTGGGCTTCATCTCTGTATATTCTCTAAAATGGCATTTACCATTCTGTTGTTTTTTCCTCTCTCCTCTCCTAACTGGACTCCTTGAAGATAGGGCCATGTATTTCATCCTTAGAGACTTCATGGCCAGCAGTGGGTATAAGGTCCAATGTATGACTATTACAAGCATGGATATGTTTGGTGGATAGACAGTTCTCTAACATTGCCTCATTTGCAGAGCATGTCTATCTGTCCAGGGTCAATTACACGGCCTGTGGTTATCAATGGTTGGAAAAAGTCCCTGGTGAAGGGGTAGATGTGCAATGGGGTGGATCACAAGGTGGTCCAAGTCACAGTTATTTCTTAGTTGCCCGAACAAGTCTCACATCCTGTGTCTTTTCTCTCCTTGTCGTCCTTTTCAGTCTCTGCTATGTCAGAGAAATTACACATGGCCGCTTCTAAGGATTCTTCAATTGGCCAAATTTTTCCACTATGTAGTCTTCCTCTGCCCTCTGGTGGCTAGAATATGCTACAACATTCCACTTCAAAGAACTATGGCCTCTGGTAGTAGGAACAATTAAGAGGTATGCAACTTTGGAATACATTATCTGAGCCTATTTGTCCTTTTGCATTGCAATTTTCTGGAAAGATTAAATGATAAGGAGTAAAACGGTTCTTGGCATATAATAGGCAATAATTCTTAGCTTCTTTCCTTTTTAATGGAAGAACCCATCTTAAGAACAGGACAAAGAAAACTTGAATTTTATCTAATGATTAGGCTGGGTGGTTCCAGAACACTAAACCCCAAGATCTGTTAGTGAAAAAAAGGTCTGGCAAGGGAGGTCCCTGCCTCTAAAAAGTACCTGTAAAGTTCCGAATAGGGATGGAAACTAATGACCATAGATAGCATTTATAAAATACATAGTCTGGGCCAGGTATACTTTATCCTCTTAACAGCTCAGCTGAGGTAGGTGCCTAGTTCCAGAATAGTGGCCTACAGAGTGGATTGGTCAACTGGGGTAAAATAAATCCTCAAGTTGGGGACGAGGGACAGGAGGGTCAGGGAGAAATCATGGCCTGATAAAGACAGCAGACTCAAAAGGGATAATATTAGATTCTTTTAGTTTAAAAAGCAAAGCATCAAACAAAAACCCTAATGTCCAACAGGATCAAAGGTTTATCCAGTGTAAACCAGACCGCAAAAGTTCTGTTTTAGATATGATTTCTATCTAATAGGATCTAAGTCATATGATACATTAGAGTCAAGAATGTGAGATTTTTAAAAAAATGTTTATTTTTGAGAGAGAGAGAGTGGGGGAGAGGCAGAGAGAGAGGGAGACAGAGGATCCAAAGCAGGCTCTACACTGACAGCAGAAAGCCCGATGTGGTGTTTGAACCCACAAACCATGAGATCATGACTGATCTGAAGTCAGACACTTAACCAGTTGAGCCACCCAGGTGCCCCCTCTCTCTCTTCCTATTTTTTAAAACAAGTTTAAGCACATATTTACTCAATACTACTATATGCAAGGCACTTGAATAAAGCCTTTCATACCAAAGTCTTGTGTGTGTAAATTCTGCAATACTTTTATATGGAAGGAAACAGTTGAAATTCTTCATTATCAAAGAACAGATGATAGCCTGGAATAATATATTTGAGGCAAAGATACTCATGGAAAACCTTTGCAAATTCTTTTAAATAGAGGACAGCCCCACCCTATCTTCAAGTCATTTTCTGGTAGAATCAATGCTTCAAACAGCTTTTTTAAAAGGTGGCATTGACACATTACACGTGCATATCAATTTATACACAAATGTTTATTGAAGTGCCTATGAATGCCCAGCACAGTGCTAGGCACCATTAAGGTTACAAGGGTCCCTGCTCCCATGGAGCTTACAGTCTAGTCAAAGAGCCACAGAACATTGATAAACATTTAAGTGTTTGAGTGGTAGAGACAAAAAGTGCCAAGGACCTGAGAGACAGAAGGGTGCTTAATTCCTCAAGAAAGGCTGGGAGAAAGAGGACTCCAGTTAGTTCTTGAAGGGCCTTATGTTCAGGGCCTACCTAGGTAGGGAGCAGGGCAAGGCATTCAGGTAAAGGCACACCAGCAGACATGGGGTTGGAGTGGAAGAAAACGGCCTATCCAGGAGCAGCACATACACTGAATTGTAGGGAACAAGCAAGCTAGAAACGTAGGTTGTAGCTAACTCTAGAGGGTGCTAAAACTCAACTGAATGATCTAGTCTTTTTTTTTTTTTTTTTTTTTTAAGGCATTTAGGAGACACCAAAGACACGTGGGCAGGGGCCATCGCATGATGTCAATAGATCTGACATGTGCAAAGTGGACTTCAGGAGAAGAAAGGTGAGGGAAGAAACTCAAAATCATGTCAGTAACCCTGACACAAAATGGTGACCACAGGTAAGGTGCTGACAGTGAGATGGAACCCCAGGACTCAGCCAGAGGGCACTGTTTTCCTCTCCTAAGTATTAAGGATTTAAAAATATGTATAGTGCTTTGGGGGCGCCTGGATGGTTCAGTTGGTTAAGCGTCCAACTCTTGGTCTTGGCTCAGGTCATGATCTCGTGGTTCATGTGACTGAGTCCCATGTCAGGCTCTGTTCTGTCAGCATGGACCTGCATGGGATTCTGTCTCCCTCTGTCTCTAAAAATAAATAAACTTTAAAAAAATTTTAAATAACGGGGCACCTGGGTGGTTCAGTTGGTTAAGCGTCCAACTTCAGCTCAGGTCATGATCTTACAGTTTGTGAGTTCAAGCCCCGCAACAGGCTCTGTGCTGACAGCTCGGAGCCTAGAGCCTGCTCCAGATTCTGTCTCCCTTTCTTTCTGCCGCTTCCCCATTCACACTCTCTGTCTTTCTCAAAAATAAATAAACATTAAAAAAAATTTTTTTAATTATGTATAGTACTTTTAATTATACTAGTTTGTTGAGAAGAAAAATATCCAAAACAAGGTTTTAAAAATCCATTTAAGCATTTTTTTGTGATTGTTGTTGTTTTATTCAACATGGAAGCAATACTTTCTATAATTAATCTGCTTTATATGTGTTTCGATTAAAATGACTACAGAAATAAAAATTACTGAATTGCCATGGGTTTTTGAAGTAACCACAAAATTAAGCTGTGTGTGTAGGCCCGGGGGAGGGGGTGGGCACGGGGGGAATCTACCCAACACTGACAGGTATTGTACACACCTTCTAAAAATGAAACAGATGTCTCACATATTAGGAATAGATACCAGGGTTATAAAGGTTATCAAGGATATTAATAATATCCTTCTTTATGGGAAAGCAACTTTAATATTATAAATGTGGTCATAAGTTTATACAGTCCTAAATAACTTAAAATCAACTCAGCTCTAGTAGATATCTCTGAAGAACAAACATAAAGGAATAAAAGTGAAGTAATTTCAGTAAAGGTAAACATAGTGTGCCTTCATCTTAATCATAAAGTCCAGGCTGGATTATCCACAGGTGTGGAGAACAGTGCAAATGATCCAAATAGAGGATGAGCCAAACCCTGTCACACATGTCCTCGCTCCCACAAACTTCCCTCTCACTTTGTCTGGAAAGTGAGAGGTACACTGGGCCGTATGTTCTCTCCCGTGATCCTGATTAGCAGGATTTTCTGATATTATACCATGCCTCCTGCTTTGTATTGTATCTCCTCTTTAATGCACCTCGTATTCCCCTGTGCCCCAGCTCCCTATAAGCAATAAGCCTCAAGTATTACAAGATGTGTCAATATGCTAGGTGACTCCTGTTAATTCTTTGGGCACAGACAGATGTACCTCTACTGAATACCTGGCTAATTGGTGGGGCATATAGGAGAAAAGCTAGGAAGGTTGTAGATTACCAAATCAGCAGAAAGGAGTCAACAGATCTGGAATAAGAACAGCTAAGGCTTTTCTTTTTTCTTTTCTTTTTTGCTAGTTAATGAGTGGGAGTTTTCAGATGGCCAAACGAAGAGAGAAGTACTAGAATCCAGCTAAACCAGTGGCTCTCAAAGCATGGATCCTGGACCACATCAATATCAGCATAACCTAGGAACTTGTTAGGATTGCAAATTTGGGGGCCCCACCTAAGACCCACTGAATCAGAAAATATGGAGGTGGAATCCAGCAATCTGGGTTTTAGCAAGCCTTCCAAGTGATTCTAAAGGGAGCTAGCATTTGGAAAACACTGAGCTAGACTTACTGGGAAAAAGTTGGCTCTAGCCCCACAGCGTGTTTGACTTTCCTGTGGCTGATCCAATAAACTTTTCTGCACATCGGAATTA
Organism: Acinonyx jubatus; assembly: GCF_027475565.1. NCBI lineage: Eukaryota > Metazoa > Chordata > Mammalia > Carnivora > Felidae > Acinonyx > Acinonyx jubatus. Next base: position 194,036,172 of record NC_069380.1, on the reverse strand, counting down.
CCTGGGGAGCTCCACAAACTAATGCCTGTGACCCATCACCAGTGATTGTGATTTAATTGGTTCGGGTTAAGGCCTGGGCTTTGCAAATTTTTTTGAAGATCCTCAAGAGACCCTAAGGTGCAGACAACTTGGGGAACCATCTGATGAATCAAAAGATAACACACATGGTAGTCAAATTTCATTTCCAAATACCGTTCAAGGAAGTTTCCTGATTATTTCAGAGGACTGGAACGTTGTCATCAAAATCTTAAAATTTAAGTTCTGTATCCTATCTTTAAAAAAAAACCCAAAACTCACTTTATTCTTGTAAACTACATTTTCTAAATTAAAAGGGACAGTTAATTCCTACATTATTTTGTTTGGAGAAAATCTGTAAGTTTGGAGTCAACAAGAGTTTGTGTCACTTTTCTCATTAAATATTCATCTATGCCATTTAGTTGTCCAAAAACGGCATCAGGAACACCTGCACAAGTGGAAAGGAACTGTCTGAGTTTCTGTACACTTGAGATGGCCTCTGTGATGGTGATTTTTGGCTGCTGTGGTGAAGATGCCTCTCCCTCATCCTCACTTCCAGCTTCATCTGTATTTTCACCAGCCTCCATGCCCTGGATGACCTCTGTGTCCATCAGATCTTGAGAGATGATAAGGTCATCGTCTGCAGTGACAAAGTCCTGGAAATTTATTTCATTTGGGACACAGGTGGCAATAGCCACGGAGTGCCACAACTCTTCAGTGGCTATCTCTGGTTCACTGGCTGCTGCTTCTGGGCCGGAATCTGTCAGTTCCATAGGGATGATGCCCGCCTTCTGCCAGCATCTCACCACCGTGGACTGCTTGACTGACCACCATGCTGCAGCGATCATGTCAATGGCCTGCCTCATGTCCACTTTTTCTTGATCCTCACTGCCGTGGCGCTTGAGGAGGATCTGTTTCAGGAGGTGGCTTCTATATAGCACTTTCATGGTGTGAATTATGCCAAGATTCAGGGGCTGCAGAACAGCAGTACAGTTGGAGGGCAGGTACCCCACCTGAATCCTTTCCAAGCGCGGCAGCATGTTGTGAGCCGAGCAGTTGTCAATCAGCAGGAGGATGCGGCGTTCTGCCCGCTTCATCCTGGCATCCACTTGCATCAGCCACTCGTTAAACAGGTCCTGCGTCATCCATGCCCACCGGTTGGCTCGGTAATCACAAGGGAGGGAATGGACATTCTTGAGACAGCGTGGGTTGGCTGACCTACCAACAATCAATGGTCTCATTTTTTCAGTCCCCGAAGCATTGCAACAAAAGAGTGCTGTCAACCGCTGCTTTGCTTTCTTGCCCCCTCTACAATGGTCCCCTTTAGCAGCAAGCGTGTGCTGGGGAAGCAACTGGAAAAACACTCCTGTCTCGTCAGCATTAAAGATATCATCTGGGCTGTAGTCAGCAATCAGTTTTATAATTTCCCCTGCATGCCACTCGTTAACCTTATCTATTCCTAGACCATTCATTAATCTGTCACTATCCTCTCTACAGACTGCTTTCAAAGCAATTCCGTGGCGATCCCTAAATCTGTTCAGCCAGCCCACACTTGCTTGGAAGTTGTCATAGCCAAGCATGTTGGCCAAGTTTAGTGCTTTTTTCCGGATGACAGAACCAGTCACAAGAATGTTTTTGGCATGGATTTCTCGAAACCAAGCAAAAACAGCCTTATCGATGTCGTCATAGAGAGCGTTTCTCATCCTTTTCCGCTGGGGTCCTACGGATGCCTCCCGGACCTTCTCTTCAAACTTGGCGCGGTCCTTTAAGAATGTAGACAAGGTGGAAGGAGTGATACCGAATTCTTTTGCCACATCGCCTTTCCTCTTTCCCGAGTCTACAGCTTCCACGACTTTCATTTTCTCCTCCAGGGAGAACTGCCGACGTTTCTTGTTCCCCTTGTTTGCCATGTGTCCGCAGAATGAGGGCCGGGCCACGGTTACCAGGACTGTGTGTGTCCCTCCTGCTGGCTTCTTTAGTCACAAGTGTAGAAAGCTGAGGAAACAAAATGGAGGACCTGTCGGGAACCAAAGATCACAGATGCCCCCTAAACGACGGGTCAGAGTTTTCAAAATCCTACTAGGAAATGATAACATAAGGCCCAAATCAAGAGAAAACGGGATTCATACTGCTGCTTTTGGTAGGGATTACTTATTTAGACTCGTAGTGTGTTTGAAATAGAAGAGATCTTACAGAGGATCTAGTTCACTTACACTTTCCGAGCTTCTATAGAAATAATAATAATGTCTGCTCTGATATGAGAGTAGATTGAAATAATAGACGGTGAAGAGGCTTGCAAATAGCAGTGTGCTGTATAAATTCAAGGGATTGTTTTCTGACTCATTTTAAAAACAGAAACTAAGGCCAAGAGAAGGGCCTACCCAAGTTCATACAGCTCAGATTTCTTGATTCCGAATTCGTGGCATTTCTTCTACTCCATAGTCCTGCTTGAAATGCCAACAAAATGAGATCTTCAAAGCTCTACCCCTATTTGGCTTGGAAGGATTTTCCCTGTGGGGATGTTTGTGGTAGCCACACATTCATTTAGTGAATATTTATCGGTGCCAAGTGGCAAGGATATCGTGATGAACAACACAGTCAAGGTCCCCGCCCTTACGGAATACACGGTATGGTGGAGGAAGATCAACAGTAACTGAACAGATACATAAGAGAATGATAGAGTGTCATATGGCTATGAAAAAAATAAACATGATCAGGCAGTAGCAGTTTTGCTAATTGCCTGTGCAGACAGTTTATCATGAGAGTCCTCACAAGACAGGGGGCTGTGACCTTCTACTGTGACTGCAACTTCCCAAGCGCTGACTTCTATCACCACCTCCACACTTATCTATTCATTCTTGGCATCCTCTACGTGCTAAGCACTGTGCTCGATGCCAGCCATACAGAGATGGATGGAACATAGTGCTCACCATTGAGGAGCGCACCAGGGACTCAGAGAAGACAAGCACTACAGTGTATGGAAAACTATAAAAGAGGTTACAGAGTACTATGAGCTAGAACACAGAAGTGGGGATGATCAACTGGGTGGGGCATGGGCAGTGCACTTCAAAGAGGAAACCACTGATGTTGGGTCTGAAAGTATAAACAACTAGGAATTCATGAAATAGAAGGAAATGGGTGTAAAGGCAATAAAGTACTATATAAAACAAGATGGCATGGTCAGGAAAAAAAGTCTCTGGAGAAGAAAGCAAGAGCCAAATCATAGAAATTCTAGCTTGATCCTGGGACAGTAAGAGGCCAGAGAGGTCTGTTTATTTGAATGACATGATCATATTTGCATTTTTTAAATGTTTATTTATTTTGAGAGAGAGAGCCAGTGTGAGCGGGGGATGGCAGAAAGAGAGAGAGAGAGAGAGAGAGAGAGAGAGAGAGAGAGAGAATCCCAAGCAGGCTCCATGCTGTCAGCACAGAGCCCTAAGCAAGGCTTGATCCCACAAGCTGTGAGATCATGACCTGAGCCAAAATCAAGAGTCAGACGCTTAACCGGCTGAGCCACCCAGGTGCCCCAGATTTGCGCTTTAGAGAGTCCTTGGGTTGCAAAGTGGAGAACCTGATGGTTAAAATCATTTCCCCAAGAGGTGGCCCTAACTCTGAAGATGAAAGCAAGCTAGCCTAATAGGCCATAGACGGTTGGGATATGTTAATTTGAATGTAAAGGGAAGCTACTGAAGGATTTTAAGTGAGGAGAAAGATGACTGTTAGGTAAAGAATGGAACTGAAGGGGGTCAGAGAAAAGGCAGGGGAGACTAGTTAGGAGGCTGCTGTGTGAGTCCCAAAGTGAGAGAATGGTGACTGGGATTACAGGAATAGTGGATATGGTGAGAAATAGTCAGTTTGGGTCTATGTTTTTGTAGATCTTGCTGATGGACTGCATGTGAGGTGCAGGGGGAGTCAAAAGGTAACTCCCAGATTTCTGGCTGGAGCACTGAGCAATCCCATGGATGGTGGTACTATTTACTGAGATGAGAACTGATTACCGAGGAGATGGAAACCAATTACTGACGATCTACTTCATAAACGTAACTTGTTACTTTGCATGCTTTACACAGCTTACACACGACAGGACTGGGATTCAACTCCTGGGAGACTCGGCACGAAGTCAGTGTTCTGAACACTTACAGAGTGCTACATACCCTGTTCTGGGAACTACCAGTATCGAGAGGAGACACGGAAAGAGAATGAAGCAAGAGCCAAGCCAAAGTCTCGTAGGTCAAGCTAAGTTTGAATTTTATTCTAAGTGAATGAAAAGACACTAAGTGATCTTAAGCAGAAAGTGACCGAATCAGACTTAACAGTGCAAAAAGATCACTCCGCCTGTTGTGTGGAGAGCAGATGGCAGAGCTACAGGAGAGGAGGTGGGAAGAGACTGCATCAGTCCAGGAGGAAACAATGGTGACCAGGATGTTGGTGACAGTGGTACATGGAGAAAAGTATGCAGATTGGAAATACATTTGCAAGACAGTGAGGGTCGTGCAGGGACTTGTACAAATGTGGAACATTCTGTGACACTGGCGGGAAAATAGTGTACCATTCTTGTCTGATTCCAGACCGTCTCCACTTGGGTCATTCGGCTAGGTTTCACTTCAGGAATTCACTATCATAACTGTGTGTGGGGCGGAAGGACGGATTGGGGGCAGATCACCCGGGTGAGAAGGACAGCTTGATGCGGCACTAACAAGTAAGAATCCTATCCTGAAAAAGCAGGGACAGACTGGGCAAGGCTGGGATCAAGGCCTTGAACACCGTGCTGAAAGGGAGGTGCTGGGGCTCCGGAGGGCCCGACGTGGCTTTGAGAGGTGAGGCGTGGCCTCGACCTCTCACGCTCGGCACAGCCCCGCCCCAGTTACCTGAGCGCCCTACGGCAACGCCCGAGGGCTAAGCGGCCCCGGCGTCCCACCGCGGGCGGCCGCAGCTTCCTCCTCCTCCCGGAACTTCTAGCCGGAAGCAGTCCGTCCACCTTACCAAGCCCCCTCTAAGCATCTAAGGAGTTCCTATGTGCCCGCCTCTCGACTAGGGCTGGACTGTTGCGCTTGCGCAAAGGGTCGTACGCAGTCACGCGCAGGTGGCCGCTTCCGGCGCGCCGCGAGGGCCGCCGGGAAGGGTCTCCCTGGCGATCCGAGGTGTGCTGCTGCCGCTGCTGCCGCCGCCGCCGCGGAACCGGTGCTGCGGCGACGCCCGCGTCCCTGCTGTCTTCCTCGGGTTCCCCGGGGCTTGACCCCCGGGGCCCTCGGCAGGCGTCGGTGAAGAGCCTGCGGAGCTAACCTGTGCTCCCGTACCCGCCTTCCACGACCTCATATCGCGACTCCGAGGAGGGGGAGCGAGAGGAGCTGTCGCGACTCCGCGCCGTGTGTCGCCGGGCGGGGCCGCGGGGCCGGGGCTCCTCCAGCCCCCGGGATGCGCGCGCGAGCCCTCGCCTCCACTTCCTTGTTGCCGCTGTCACGACTGGAGCCGCTTCTCGCCGACAGCGGGGAGCGCGAGTGCGCCGGCCAGCCCCCTCGTCGAGCCCTCGGGCCGGACGCCTCCGGGAATGTGAGCCGCGCGGCGTGCACGCTCCTCCGGGTAAGTCCCGCCCTCGGGCACCTCGCTGCACTGTGCCACCGACCCGCTGGGCCACCTCGAGTCGGGTCCTGCGGCTCTCGGAGCCCTGTTGCCACTTCCACAGAATAGGAGCAGTAAGCCTTAGTGTTCTTCCGCATTCGGAAGGGACGTCTGAGACCCCGAGAGGGGAAAGAACTGGCTCAAAGGCAAGCCATGGCCCCTAGTCGAACCGTCAAAGGCCATCTCGTGAGGTTATGAGGAGCATCTGAAAGAACAAAGTGTCTCCGATTTCACGTATTGCCCTTAATCCTGTTTTACAGATGAGAACAGTGAGGCTGAGAGAGTAAGTAGGTTTCTCAAGGTCATAGAGCTCTGTGTGGATGCCGTTAAAATGGGTAACTTAGAATCCTGATCTTTTGCCTTCTAGAGCCCTTGGTTTTAACCTTTATATTATCCTGCCCTTTTTTGCACTGGTGTATTGAGGCCTAGGGTCTGAAAATCATCTTGGACCTAGGTTAAAATGGGGTAGTCAAACAAGCAAAAACCCAGGGCAATCTATTCCTGCCCCCACCCCAAGGTGGTTGTAATGACTCTGTTTCCTAAATTGTTTTTGCTCTGGGTGCTAAAACCTTATATGGCATTCTTTACAGATGCTTTCCTGCAGTTACTGCTTTTCTTTGCAAGACTCTCAAGGGCTGAAAAGTCAATTGATTAAGGGCAAAAAAAGGACAGTACCTACATAGCCTTGATTTGAATTCTAGCTACCCTTACCCTGTGAAGGCACTGGTCTGTTAACTTACCCAACCAAGTTGTGGGTTATATTCTCTTCCTGGGTTGCACTGTGACAGAATGCAGGGTTTATTTGTTTTAATGGGAAGGAAAATCATTAAAGTGACACAGAATGAGAAAGAATAATGTGTTTTTGGGAATAATGTGTTTTTGACTGGGGGTGTCTTTAAAGTTATAGGTGACATATTGTTTGTCTGCATTTTCTAGGGGAGGGTTTTTAGCTTTCATAGCATTCTCAAAGGTATTCTTGCCTTCCCCAAAGTTAGCAGCTTACCTGTTTCAGCTTTTTATCTCACATAAGGAACAACTGAAATTCGGGGTGGAGTATCGACTTGTCTGAGATCACACGGTTAGAGTTGAGCCTTGAAGCCAGGTCTTCGTGCGCTGCTCAACATGCAGTGCTCTTTTTCTCGTTATACCTTAACCAGGTAACCTCGTCATTTGTGGAGTGAGGTTTAAATGAGATGTGAGTGGGCTTTGTAATACACAGATGTCTCCTGTGTTTTCTGCTCCGACTCCCTCCTCCCAGAAACCGAAGTTCTCTTCTGACATTTTCAGGAGCAACAACAGTGTATCATTTCTGTCTCATAAAATTGAAGTGGTTTCTGGAAACCTTTCTCCCTCTAAGGATGGAGTCTTTTGGGTAAAACTCCTACTAAGAACGTGGCCACAGATATACTAGCTCTTGTGGCCACAGATATACTAGCTCTTCTTGAACTCGTCATTCAGGTTTTTTTGTGCCTTTCTTTTTCCAGCAAAATCTGTTCGTAGATTTTCTGTTTCTTAGGCTGGACAGTAATGTTGGTCTGTCAGATTGCTGTTTAAACCTAAGCTGTCCAATACTCTAGCCATATATGTGGCTAACTTAAATTCATTACAGTTAAACGAAACCAAATTAATTTGGTTCCTCAATCATACTAGTCATATTTCAGGTGCTTAGTAGCCGTATTGGAGAGCACAGATACAGAACATTCCCATCATTTGCAGAAAGTGTATTGAACAGTGCTGGTTTAGAGGATTGCCAGTGGAGATGGGGAGCAGTGTAGTATAATGAAAGAAGGCTCGGAGAGTTGGCTTTTTCAATTAAAAAAAAAAAATCTGTTAAGTCCCTATTTGGGTGTGGTGGCCTTAGGCATGTCATGAAACCACAGATTATTAATCTTTACTAATGAACCCTTTATTTTGTGTAGCACTTGACTATTCTCAAATAGACTTACTTCTATGGTATCCTTTGAGCCTTATCACTGTAAATCTGTAGCAAAGGTGGATGAGACATCTTTCTTTTTATATGTGAAAGACTCGAACCTGAACTAGCTGAAGGACCTACCTGCTCAAAGTCACACAAGCTGGCAGAGTGTAAAGAAATCTATTACATACAGCCACTTACTGCGTGTCTGAATGAATCATTGAAGCAGTTTGCTTAAGGTAATGAAACATGAGAGAGGGTCCAGAACTTCTGACTCCTGGCTAAGTATTCTTTTTACCTGTTACCATATGGAATTCTTATAATGTGGGGGCTATTCTTTGAGTTGAAGAATTATTACGTCCCATGAATGATTATAAGCAAATGGGCTGTCTAAGCTAGTGATCCTAAATTTGCCTAGTCAAAGGAATCACCTGGGACACTTGTTAAGCATGCAGATTTCCATACCCTCTGGAGATTTCGGATTCTGAAAAGCTGAGGTGGAACCCTGGAATCTGTATGTTTGTTAAGTACTCCGCCCCCCCCCCTCCTCCTCCCAGTGCTTCCTAGGATCTGCTGAGTTTGGGAAATGACTGAACCTTAAGGGCCTGGCAGAGATAGGGGATCACTGGATCAAGTGCCTGCTGTCCTTTTTAGGATAGATTCTTGAAACTTGTTTGTGTTTGCCTTTTATCTAGCCATGGATGCATCATATGATGGTACTGAGGTAACTGTCGTGATGGAGGAAATTGAGGAAGCCTACTGTTATACCTCTCCTGGGCCACCCAAGAAGAAGAAAAAGTACAAAATACATGGAGAAAAGGCCAAGAAACCCAGGTTAGCCAACACCTTTAGGTAGCTGACATTTATAAACACAAGCTGCTTGGAAAACTGTGTTGAGGAAGACCTTGGGCTGTGTCCAGATTCTTTGAGAGTGCCATGTCTGTTATTGAACAGGTGTGGTGTTGTGGGGAGAAGGGGATGGGAAGTAGGAAGTGATACCAGCAATTGCCATTCCTGGCCAGATTATGATCATGTTTTCCTGTCACTGGAAATTGTACTATACAAATGGTGGAAGCTATGTACAAATGAACTGTGTTATTTATTATTGTCATTGTCGATACTGAAGCATTTAAAATCGGGCATTAATAAAAATACAGAATCATAAACAGTATCAGCGATGTCTATAAAGACTATCCATACTGTAGCTCTAATCTCCCTCTTAACTAAATACTCCAAACTTCTTGCTGAAGTTACCAGTTTCAGGTTACTTTGGTAGTTAATTTACTTCCCTTTCTCAACTCTGGGGAGGTGCTGTTCACCAGTGAGATGGCCAGAGGCTGTGTAGAGGAGTAAAGCATGTGAGTGATAACCAGATTGCGATCAGCCCCCTAAGTAACCTTTCCCTGAGAGAGGAGTGACAGGGCACTTGTATATCTTTGCTCATACTGGCCTTTAAAGCCAGTCATTCCTGTAGAAAATGCGGTCCATTGAAAAGTGAATCAGACAAGCGTCTGCTTCCAGCTTTCTGGAGGGAGAAACCTGTATACCATCTGGGGTTGTTATTTAAATGTTTGTTTGCTTCAGTCCCTGTTTGGTTAAATCCTTTGAAATAAAAAGCTAGGTTTTTGCCTCTTTACTGTCAAACCCTAACACTGCAGTATTTACTGGTTGAATGAGGGAAAATCTGAAGAAGTCACTGCTTCCTTTAGGTCGGCTTACCTTCTCTACTATTACGACATCTACTTGAAAGTGCAGCAGGAGCTCCCCCACCTCCCTCAATCCGAGATCAATAAGAAGATTAGTGAAAGTTGGAGGCTCCTGAGTGTGGCTGAGAGGAGTTATTATCTGGAGAAAGCCAAACTAGAGAAAGAAGGTTTGGATCCTGTAAGTAATTTTGTTTTCCAACTAATTTCTCCACTGGGTCAATGGTGAAGGCCTTGGGAAGACCAGCCTCCTATTCTCTTGTTTCCTTTTCTTGGGAAAACTTGGAGTCCGTTTTATCTTTTTTTAGTTTTTCTTTTTTAAGGTCTATTCATTTATTTTGAGAGAGCATGCACGTGCAAGGGAGGGGCTGGGGGGGGGGGTGGGAATGAATCCCAAGCAGACTTTGTGCTGTCAGTGCAGAGCTCAGCACAGGGCTCAGTCCCATGAACAGTGAGATCAAGACCTGAGCTGAAACCAAGAGTTGGATGCTTAACCGACTGAGCCACCCAGGTGCCCCAAGTTTTGTCCTCATGTAGTAGCTTATGTAGGCATTTCTCCTGCACAGTGTTCATGTTACTCATTGAACGTAATGAATATGTGTCGTGCTGGTTGCTATCAGTTATAACATAATCAGCAGTTGGGCTTGGCTTGCAGAGTTTAGAAGTAGATATAGCTGCTTTGTATAATGTCATATTCTTCTGTTACCCGCTGGTGGTTGTGCACTGTGCCAGAAGCAGAAATGCAAGGTTAAAGCTGAAGATGATGAAGGAGACTGAGGCTTGAATTAAAGAATACTCTAGAGTGCCTTCCAGTTTGTGCCTGTCAGCCATTGTGTATTTCTAGTTCATAGTAACAAAACACACTGGCAACTATTAATAGGGCTGGCTTATTTTTGTTTGTTTGTTTTTACTCTTTTTTAAGAGAAAGAGCTAGAGAGCACGAGTAGGTGAGAGGGGCAAAGGGAGAAAGAAAAGAAAAGAGAAAATCTTAAGCAAGCTCCATGCTCAGTGTGGAGCCCAATGTGGGGCTTGATCCCATGACCTATGCCAAAATTAAAGAGTCTGGATGTTCAACCAACTGAGCCACCTGGGTGCCCCAGGGCTGTTTTTTGTTCTGATTTGTTTGTTTTTAACAAATTCCTGCAGGAAAAATAGCCTTGTTACTGCAGGGTTAACCTTAACTCTTTTTTTCAGTTGAAACATTGTCTCTACTTTCTTTTTCGATAATATAGAGCAAAGGTTCTTCAGGAATGCAACAACTGTGTTACAGCAGAAGAGGTTGTGTTTTCCCTTAGTGGAGCCGTCTGCCAATGCCATTTAGATTATGTTGTCCTTATTGGCTTGGCATTCCTCTTCTGGAAGAGTTTTGTGCTATCTACGGTCTTGGAGATACCACTTTGTATCCCCTCCTTTAGATGATTTGTTTATAAATAATCTGGGAGACAATTCCTGTTGGAGATGGAAAGTGGAATTTAGGAATTAAGTGCATATACCCCTGTGGTTTCCCCATTATAAATTCAGCAACCTTTTGCCCTGATAGGAGAAAATTTTCCCTATTCCCAGAGTGATAATAGCATTTAAAGGTAGACAGTAATATAGGTCCTTATTAAGACTTTAAAAAAAAATTTGTTTTTAAATGTTTGTTTATTTATTTTGAGAGAGAGAGAGATGGAGAGCAAGCAGGGCAGAGCCACAGAGAGAAGGAGACAGAGAATCCGAAGCAGGTTCTGCACTGTCAGGGCAGAGCCCAACGTGGGGCTCAAACTCACGAACTGTGAGATCATGACCTGAGCTGAAATCAAGAGTTGGACTGAGCCATCCAGGCACCCCTTGTCCTTATTAAGACTTTAAATTTTTTTTTTTTTAAGTTAATCATCTGCAGTATCCACATGGGATTTTATATATTTACCGTCATCTCTGCCACTACTGCCAAGAACATGAATAGATTATCTCTGATATTAACTAGCTGTGACCTTGGAAGAATCACTTAATCTTTGAGTCTTAGTTTCCTCATTTATAAAGTGGGGAGTAATAGTAACTGCTTACAGTGTCTAAAATAGATAACATAAAGCATCTAGCTGAGTCCTTGGCATGCACTGCCTTGGTCAATAAATATCACTCTTTACTAGGTTAAGTGTCCAGTGGCCACATAATAAGAAAAGGTGGTATTTCATGAGCATCTGAACGTGCCAAGACTGGGGAAGGCTTTAGGTGCTGTGTTTGAACTTGTGAAGGTGAGACCCTCCTGCCTGCATACTTTGAAAGCCTGTCAGAGACTTTGTGGCAGCTCGGCGTCTCGGCAGCCCTTCCAGTGGCTTGCCAAGTGGCAAGACCCATGGTTCCAGCGTCATTCAGGCCGGCCTGGTTTCTCTGTGCTCAGATTTGTTGATTAAGTCCAGATCATTCTTTGCATTTGCTACCACTTAATCTTGTTCTCCTGACCTGTCTGCTTCAAAGGGTGACTTGAGAATGTCATTTCTCCATTATCTCTCCAGTAAAGGCTCCATAAAGGATTTGGCCTGTCTGCTTTTATGTTTCATCTGAGTGCTTCTTTTAACTTTCATCTCTGAGTGCTTCCTTTGTACCTTAAGTAGTCTCATCGACTTCTTGCTTTTGATTTATTTAAGGATCCTTTTGTAATGGACTTAGTGTTCCTTTTAAAAGATGCATCTGAAATTATTTCCATTTAATTTCAGTTCTCACTTAACTGTTGACTTTGAACTTTTCTGTTTTACTTATTGGGTAACTTTCAGTTTAATTTGAAAAAAGAAAACAAAAGCACCTTTTTCTTGGGTACCAATTAGCCATGAAGGGTTGTGCTTTTAATACCTGGTTTCCTTGCTCCTTAGAAGAGCTGGCTTAGAGTCCTAGCTTTGTTACTTTCTAATTTTGTATTTTAAGAAAATTTACCTCCCTAAGTTTTGGTAGGAATAATAATAATAGTACCCAACTTAATAGTGTTGTTTTTAAGGTCGGGAAAGTGTTTTCTAAACTTTAAGATCCTAGTGAGTGTTCATATTTCTATCTGGCCCACTCCCCCACCCCCACCAGTATATTCAGGTCCTTGTTGGATATCCCCATCCATACACACTTTGTCTTATGATGTGATCGGTTCATCTTTGTAAGTCTGGGAGAAACCAGTGTTATCAGAATCCTTGCTTGCTGCCTTGAGTTCCAGTTTGACCTGTTGACTTGTATTTTAGGCTTTTTGGGATTTTACTGAACATTGTACATTCTCATGTTTCAATCTTCTGCCACTTTGGAATCCTAAAGTACCAGAGCTGGGAAGAACTCATAAATAGCTAAATTCAGCTTCTTCATTTTATAGATGGGGCAGCAAGACCTAAAAAGTGGAAAGTATTTGCTCAAAACTATGCAGATCTGGGATTCCAGCTCACAGTTTCAAATGCCAAGATCAGTGCCCTTTCAGAGTCTGATCTATTTTATCTGTCTGTCTCCTGTGTGACTGAGCAACTAAGCTACATTGGTGAAACTGTGATTCAGATGACTGTTGACGGAGGCTGACCCTAACTAAGTCTTGGGGTCAAGAGAGGAGTCTTTCTGGTACCCTTTTACAGGGGAGAAAAAAAATCATCATACATGTATGTCCATGCGGTCTCATGCCATTTATCTCTGCTTGTCTTCCCCTTCCTGGCTTACTCATCCTCAGAACTCTAAGCTCTCTGCACTGACTGCTGTGGTTCCGGACATCCCAGGTTTCCGCAAGATCCTCCCCCGCTCAGATTACATCATCATCCCCAAGAGCAGCCTACAGGAGGATCGGAACTGCCCTCAGCTAGAGCTTTGTGTGGCCCAGAACCAGATATCCCCTAAAGGGCCATCTCTTGTGTCCAGTGCTGCCCCGGAGGCAGTGCCCAGCCATGCAGGCATGGCAGAGCAGTGCCTGGCTGTGGAGGCCCTAGCTGAGGAGGTGGGAGCCCTTGCCCAGCCAGGTGCTGTACAAGAGATCGCTACCTCAGAGATCCTCAGCCAGGATGTGCTCCTGGAGGAGGCTTCCCTGGAGGTAGGAGAGAGCCACCAACCGTACCAGACAAGCCTGGTGATTGAAGAGACCTTAGTGAACGGCTCACCAGACCTCCCCACCGGAAGCCTGGCTGTGCCCCACCCCCAGGTTGGGGAGAGCATGTCAGTGGTAACTGTCATGAGGGTAAGTGACTTTGGTACTGATGTCTCTATTGCTTTATCTGAAATTCCTCCAAAGGCAGCAAGTGCCACGCAGTGGTAATTAAGAGTACTGGTGTGGACTTCTAGTAGGACTACAGTCCTCTTGAACCTTTTTGCCCCCGGGCTTACTTTAAAGTTCTCTTCAGTTTCTTAGGCACTCTTACCAACTCCTCTTGCCCATGATAGCTAGGGTTTTCTTCACATGAGATAGTCCAGAGGTACATTAACAGCATTTAAATGATATGGGCTATCCATGAATCGAAGCCAGGATCTGTCAAGCTGTTAGGATTTTATGTTCCCTGAAGATTGTTTTGGCAAACACAATAGTACCTTGAACTGTTGAGAGTTTTCAGATGGTCTTCCTGGGCATAGAGTGCGTAGGAAAAAGGAAGCTCTACTTAAGGCCAGATGGATGGGACTTACAGTTAAGAGGAGTCTCTCCAGTGGCATAAGTGTCATGCCCAGCTGAGGGGAAAGAGCACCTTCAGTGATCCCACTGCGTGGCTCCCCTCTATTACCCTGGGTAGTGTTGCATCCTTAGAGAGTAGGAGTTCTGCTTAGGCTGAGAGGAATGTAGGATGGCCTACATGTATGAGAGGAGAGCAGGTACCCCCTTGCGGAGGAATCTGTGGTAGGCCTAAGTCCATTTTGTTTGTTGCCTCCCTGCTATTTATGATAATGAAGCATGCCACCTGCCTGCTTAAGGCAGATTGATAGGGTGTTAAGAACATGTGACAGGGTCAGAAGAGTTGGATTCTTTCACTAAGTGCTTATGTGATTTTAGGGATCCTAAGTCTGTTAGAACCTCAGTTTTCTCATCTGTGAAATGAGGATAGCACATTCTCTGCAGTAACAGTTTTCTCTTTATTCTAAATTAAAGTTTTGAGATGATCATAGATTCATTTTTTTGGGCAAGCACATTGTTGTTATTGGACTTGATCAGTCTTTCAGTGTTGTGGGTGGCCCTGGGTGTTTGTTCTTTATTCCATCTCAGTAAAACCGTCCTTCTCTCCGTGTGCCCACAGGATCCCAGTGAGAGTAGCTCCTCTGCGCCAGCCACGCAGTTCATCATGTTGCCTCTTCCTGCCTACTCAGTTGTGGAGAACCCCACCTCCATCAAACTGGTCAGTGTGTGGGGAGCTGATGGAGATTAGGGCTCCGTAAGAATTCTCTTCCAGGTAGTTTTGTAAAAGTCCTGGTAACGTTAAGACAGTAGTACCACTGGCAAACTCAAATTATCTGGTCCAGGTATTTACTGGGCAGAGGGGTATGGGGAGGGTCTGTGAATGGGGTGCTGCAGGACCCTTAAACTCCTCAAGTTACATACGAACTTTTCTTCTTAAGAGCATTTACCTAGGATAGGTTCAGTACCTCTTTCCAAATTCTCAGAAGCATACATGATATAGAAAAATTGAGGGGCCACTGATCTGATTCAATCTTATTACTGTATCGATTAGAAAAAAGGGCCAGAGAAGAGAAAGGACTTGTTCTCCTAAGTATTCAAAACCACTGGGCTGCAAAACAAGCCAGAACCAGGACCCTAGTCTTTTGATTCTCAGTTAATGTTATTTTCCATCACATACTGCAGCATATGGGCTGAGATTTATCCCTAAATATTTCATGTTTTTTTATGCTATTGTAATGTTATTCCAAAGCTTTTTTCTTTTTTTTTTTTTTTTTAAAAGTTTACCTATTTATTTTGAGAGAGACAGCGAGAGTGAGGGAGGAGCAAAGAGAAGGAGAGAGAGAATCCCAAGCAGGCTCTGTGCTGTCAGCACAGAGCCCAACGTGGGGTTCAAGCTCACAAAACTGCAAGATCATGACCTGAGCCAAAATCAAGAGTCAGACACTTAACTGACTGAGCCACCCAGGCACCCCAAAACTGTTTTCAGTATCTGATTGTTCGCTACTAGTATGTGATAATATAATTGATTTTTTTGTATATTAAATTTGCATTTTGCAACTTTGTTAAACTCATGTTTCCTGGTAGCCTTTTTGTAGTTTCTGTTGCATTTTCTACATAGATGATCATGTTGTCTGTGAATAAGGACAGTTTTATTTCCTCCTTTCTGATCTGGATTTCTTATTTCTTATCACCCTGTCTAGGACCTCCAGTACAATTGAATAGAAATGGTGAGAGTAGATATCTTTGTCTTGTTCCTTGTCTTAGGAGGAAAGCATTCAGTCTTTCACCACTAGGTGTAATATTAGTTATAGGTTTTTCAAAGATACCCTAATCAAATTTAAGAACTTCTCATATTCCTAATTTGCTGGGAGCTTTTATCAGGAATGGATGTTGGATTGTGTCAAATGTTTTTCCTATGTTTGTTGAGATGGTTGTAGGAATTTTCTTTCTTAGTTTGTTAACGTGGTTAATTTCATTGTTTTTCAAATGTTAAGCCAACCCTACATTCCTGGAATAAACCCCACTTGGCATTGAGGTGTTATTCTTCCAGCATATCGTTGGATTTGTTTTGCTGAAGTTTTGCGCAGAAATTTTGTGTCTATATTCATGAAGGATGTTGGTCTCTAATTTTCTTGTATATTGCTTATCTGGCTTTAGTATCAGGGTAATCCTTACCTAATAGAGCTAGGAAGTACTTTTTCCTCTTCATTTTTCTGGAAGAGTTTGTATAGTATTGGCATTATTTCTTCTTTAAATATTTGGTAATTGCTGGTGAAGTCATTCTGGACCTGGAGACTTCTTTGTGGGAAGATTTTTAACTGCAAGTCCAATTTTTAAAATATGTATAGGACTATTTCGATTATTTTTTTAAATGTTTGTTTATTTTGATAGCGCGTCCATGAGTGGGGAAGAGGGGCAGAGAGAGAGAGGAAGAGAGAGAATCCCAAACAGGCCCCATGCTCAGTGCAGAGTCTGATTTGGGCTCTGAGATTGTGACCTGAGCGGAAATCAAGAGTCGGATGCTCACCCGACTGAGCCACCCAGGCACTCCTAAATTATCTGTTTTTGAGTGAGCTTTGGTAGTTTGTCTTTCAGGGAATTTGTTCATCTCATATAAGTTGTGAAATTTATTGATGTAAAATTGTTCAAAACATTCCTTTATTTTTTTTTTTAAACTGTGGTAAAGTAGGCATAACATAAAATTTATCATTTTATCCATTTTTAAGGGTATAATTCGGTGTCATTAAGTATATTGACATTGTTGTGGAGTCATTACCAGTATCTATTTCCAGAAGTTTCATCATCCCAAACAGAAACCTTGTACCTATTAAACTATAACTCTCCTTTCTTTCCTCCCACGACCCCTGGTAACCTCTATTTTACTTTCTGTCTCTGAATTTGCATGGTTTAGGTACCTCATATAATTGGAGTCATGCAAATATTGTCCTCATGGTCTCTCCTTTTTTCACTTAGCATAATGTTGTCAAGGTTCACCTATCTTGTACTGTGTATCAGAATTTCATTCCTTTTTATGGCTGAATGATATTCCATTGTGTGTATATGCTATATTTTCTTTATCCATTCTTAAACATTGATGGACATCTAGTGTGTTTTCACCTTTCGGCTGTTGTGAATATTGCTCCTATGAACTTTAGTGGATAAGTGTCTGCTTGAGTCCTTGATTTCAGTTGTTTTGGGTATATACCTAAGAGTGGAATTGCTGGATCATGTGGTAATTCTGTGTTTAAAATGCTGAAGAATGCTTATCCTTCTAATATCTATAGATTCTACTGCTTTTACTTCTCTCATTGCTGATAGCAGAAATTTGGGTCTCTCTCTCTCTCTCCGCCTCGCCCCCCCGCCCCCACAAGCCTGACTAGAGGTTATCAATTTTATTGACCTTCAAAGAACCAGCTTTTAGTTTCATTGATTTTCTCTCTTGTTTTTTCTATGTTCTGTTTCACTGATTTTTGCCCAGGTCTTTATTATCTTTCTTCTTACTTTGGGCTTCATTTATTCTTTTCTAGTTTCTTAAGATAGAAGCTGAGGTCATTGATTTGAGGCCTTTTTTTTCTAATATAGGTGTTTAGTGCTATAAGTTTCCCTCTAAGCACTACTTTAGTGGCATCCCACAAATTTTGATATACTTTCATTTTCATTTTGTTCAAAATACTTCTAACTTATTCTTTGACCCAGAAGTTACTTAAAAGTTTTTTTAATGTTTATTTATTTTTGAGACAGAGACAGAGCATGAGCGGGGGAGGGGCAGAGAAAGGGCGACACAGAATCTGAAGCAGGCTCCAGGCTCCGAGCTGTCAACACAGAGCCCGACGCGGGGCTCGAACTCGCCAACTGCGAGATCATGACCTGAGCCGAAGTCAGACGCTCAACCGACTGAGCGACCCAGGTGCCCTGACCCAGAAGTTATTTAAAAGTATATTATTTGCTTTCCAAATATTTGGGAGTTTTCAGATATCTTGTCTTTTGATTTCTGATTTAATTCCATTATAGTCAGAACTTTGTAGTTTGTAAGACCTGAATCCTTTTAAATTTATTGAGACTTATTCTATGGCCCAGGTTATGGTTTGTCTTGATAAATGTTCTGTGTGCACTTGAAAAGAATGCGTATTTTGCTTTTGAGTGGAATATTATACACATATCAGATTAGGTCACGTTGCTTGATAGTATTCAACTCTTACATCCTTAATGATTTTCTGTTGCCTTGTTTTATCAGTTATTAAGAAAAGACATCCACCTATCACTATAAATAGTATTTATTTCTTTTTCCATCTTTCTTAATTTTTGTGTCATATGTTGACTCTTTTATTAAGTACTTAAACCTTTAGGATTGTTATGTCTTCTTGGTAAATTGACCCCTTCATCATTATGAAATGACCTTCTTTATCTCTGGCAATATTGTCTGCTATGAAATTTACTTTTTTTTTAATGTTTATTTATTTTGAGAGAGAGAGAGAGAGTGTGTGTGTGTGTACACACATGAGCAGTGGTGGGTAGGGAGGAAGAGGGGGAGGGAGAGAATCCCAAGCAGGCCCCACACTGTCAGCGTGAAGCCCGACAGAGGGCTCGATCTCAGGAACCATGGGGTCATGACCTGAGCTGAAATCAAGAGTCAGATGCTTAACTGAGCCACCCAGATGCCTTGTCAGTCTGAAATTTGAATATTGAGCTTTCTTTGCATTGTTGTTATTAGCAAGTTTTACCTTTTTCCAGCATTTTACTTTTAACCTATTTATCTTTGTATTTAAAGTACTTTTTTTTTTTGCAGCAGTATATAGTTTGGCTCTAAGAGCAAGACTTTATGACAACCTTCTATTTTTTAATTGTGGTATTTGGGCCATATACATTTAATGTGATTAATTATATGTTTAAGTTTAAATTTGTCATTTTACTGTTTTTTTATTCTGTTTTATTTTGCTTTATTTTGAATTGGATGTTTTTGATGAATCCATTTTATCTCCTTTATTGGCTTACTAGCCGTTAACTTTGTATTAGTTATTATGGTGGCTTTTTAGGATTAATATTGTACATTGTAACTTATCACGGTCTATCTTCTAAAACCTTGGATAAACAATATATTTTTAGATGGGAAAGTTGTATCTTAAACAGGAACAACCCCTGCAACCCAATTCAAAGGCCTGAGCCTTTGCTTTCCTGGAAATTGTTATTCTCTCATAATTTAATAAGTGTCAGCCAGACTCTTCCAGAAAAGCTTTTATAGATAATACTTAAGAATGAAACACCAGCCTTGAAAACTAGCATTTTTTTCCTAAAGTTCTTTCTATAAGCTGCTGTTTAGGAGTCTTTCCAAGTTCATGGGAATTTATTTATAGAACTGACCTAACTTAAATTTTTACTCTGCTTTCTGGTGGTATTCAGAATGAATATTCTGTATGGAGCCACAGTCGGAGTGAAGATCAGAGAAGTTTTATATCCCAGTAATAATAATTTCTCACAAACCTATAGAATCTTCTACAGTTTACTGAGCGACATGTTTCCTTATTTCTTACCTCATTTGTTTTTCAAGAGATATCCATGAAATAGGAAGAATAGGAAGGGCGGGTGATTTTACAGAAGAGGGGATAAGGTGACTTACCCCCAGGTCATCCCGTGTGTGGAACTTGAAACCCGGTCTCTTTCCCTCTTACCACACTACTTCACCCTCCACCTTGACTTGCTACTATTAGAATCACCTTTTCCCTAGGCATTCTGGCACAGGTAGCCTAGTGGCAGCTTGGTGTTTCTCCAAGGGAGGTTTTTGCTTTTTGGCCAGGCTAGGAAAAATGGGATTAATATCTGAGTAAACATCTGTAAGACACAACAAATCTGACAGGAAAATGTCTCCTTTGCGACATTAATCAAGAAATGGAGCTTGGCTAATTTCTATTTGTAGCCGAAAATAAAAACCCATTGTAATCATTCTGTTCAAAGGGAAATCATTGGAGATGGTGAGAGCCAGTAGCTGAATATATTCGTATGCCGATAATTAAATTCAGTTGCATATCAAAGGACTTGATTTCTGTTGGAATTCCCTTTTTTTTTTTAAGTGGCCATACTCTATTTTTATATCTCTGAACCCTAAGTCCTAGGTTCTCTGATTTTTAACTAACAGGAATGAAGAGGAAGCAAATTCTTCGAAGTATTTAGGGCTGTAGTGTGCAGCCAAGTGCGTGGAAGGAATCTAGGACCAAGAATCAAAGACCTCTGGGTTCTAAGTCTAGGTGTGCCCTAGATTCACTATACAACTTGAGGTAAAGCATTTAACTGCTCTGAACCTCAGTAGTTACAAATACCTACTTCATAGAATTGCTGAAAGCGTTAAATGAGATATTGGTAAAGCGTTCAGCGCTGTGTGGTGCTTCATTAATTAGTAGCAGTTATTGCTGTGTCTATTCTTCTGATACCTGTGTAATCCTAGGCAGCTGTCTTTCCTCATTTGAACCCAGTTTCTTCATTTCTCAAAAGTGAACTAATTGTATCTTAGAGCCTTTCCAATTCTGACCTTTTAAGATACCACGAATTGGCTATTCTTCTACAAACTGGTATCCTCCTGGCAGTTTTGTGCTTATAATGGTCTTCAGGATCTGAGAGGGCTTGCACTGTGGTGTTGATTCTGACCCACTCTTTTCCTTACAGACCACTACATACACCCGCCGGGGCCATGGGACATGCACCAGCCCAGGTTGCTCCTTTACCTATGTCACCAGGCACAAACCACCCAAGTGCCCTATCTGTGGTAACTTCCTAGGAGGGAAGTGGATCCCAAAGGTAAGGTCCATTGGCCATTGCTGCTTTGGAAACCCCATAAAGTAGGCTCCCTGTTCCCCTTTAGAGCAAAGGACTTAAAAAATAAATATTTGTTTTTACTTTCTGACTATACAAGTAAGTCATTTTCATAAAATGTCGTCCATAATCTTACACCATCCAAAGAAAAGTCATTATTAACATTTTGTTGTATCTTCTTCTAGTCTTTTTTCTGTGAATACACAAGTTCTGTAGCTTGACCTTTTTTTTTTTTTTTTACTTCACTTATCATGCCATTAAATATTCAAGACCATTATCTTTAATTGCTTTATAACTTCCTATGAATGACTACACTATGTCAGTTTATTCATTTCCTGTTAAATTTTTAACAATCCACCCTCCACACTGACTGCTTAGTTACTCAGATGCGTAGCTCACATCTGCTCACTTTTTAGCTCAAAGTCCTTTCAGTATCCTATAGCTGCTGTTAAAAGTAGAGGTCCTTAACCAGATATCTAGGTCTTTCATAGTTAACTCTCCAAATGTATACTTCTGTCTCTGTTTCTAAGTAATTGGTGCTTGATAAATAAATGAGCATCAGAGCTGTGCCCCTGTGAAGTTCAGTTCAACACATTGCTTTGTTACTTGTTTTATACTTCACATTGACTATATAAATCATACATAACTTGTCACATTTTTGTATGAGACTGTAAATTGTTCAGGGTCAAAAGAACTAGAATCGTCCAGGATGGGATATAGAGGAGATGGTCTTGAAGGATCAGTGGAATTTGGGTAGGTAGAAAAGGAAAGAGAGAGCATTGTTTTTGTGACAATAACTTAGGCTAGGTTTGTGTTTGTTAGGTGTCTAGCTCAGCAGGGTCCACATTTATCTGTATAGAGAAAACTTCTATAGTGCCATACCTTTTAAGTTCCTTGGGGGCAGTTTCCATAGAACATCTCTGAAAAATACTGGGATGGTGACTTTTGCCCTCTGGCTGAATGTTGGGAGTTCAGGGCATCACTAATTCCAGGAGACAGAATAAGTTAATACTTAAAAATACACTTCTGGGGGTGCCTGGCTGGCTCATTTGGGAGAGCATGAGACTCTTGATCTCGGGGTCGTGAGTTTGAGCCCTACATTGGGTGTGGGGACTATATATGTATGTACATACATACATAAATACATAAGTAAACGCATAAATACATAAACTTTTAAAGGGAAAGAAAGAAAGAGGTATTTGATCTCTGTACCGGATTCCTGGCACTGAGTTCCTAAAATCCTAGAAATTTCCAGAGTGTTAGGAGAGAGAAGAGTGTCTTTGGGAGGACAAGAAAAAAAAGTACACTTCTGGAGTCTGCTTTTCTCCGTTTGAACTTCTGTCTCTCAAGGATTTCAGCTATATAATCTTGGGCAAGTCATTTTATGTCTATTCTTGATTTGGTTTTTCTTTCATTTGTAAATGGAAATGAACAATAGTGCCTACCTCATTAGGGCTTTTGGATGGATCAAATGAGATTATCCCTGTAAAGTGGATGGTACATTCCTAGTATAGATTAAATCCTCAGCAAGAGGTCACTGCTGTCATTATTGGTAGTAATAGAATTACAGTCTCTATTACTGCTTTTTACACTATCAGTTCTCAGGGCAGGAAGGGCCCAGTGCTTGTGTGTTTCAGATTTTGTTGAGTTTCTTGTGCTCACCATCTGTCTTGTGCTGCTGTGCAGCCATTCAGTTTCCTCCCATCCTAATTATCCTCCCCAAAATGTACATCCTCATCTGCAGTAGGGAGAGTGAATAGGGTAGTTGGACTCCTCCTTGACCCTTCTTCACAGATGCACAGCAGGTTTGTCACATGACCTTATTTCTGATGCTTTTTTATGGAAGAGTCTAACTCTTTCTGTAGCCTTGTCTCCTTCAGGTTCTCTTTTTACTTTGGCTTTCTTTTTTTCTTTTTCGTTTATGTCTTTTTCCCTCCTTTGATTGAAATAACTTGAGCCATGGTTCTCTTTCTGAGAGCAAATTCACGTTGTGAGATCAAATTTTTTTTATTAGCTACTTGTCCCCCATCTTTAAAAAAAAATTTTTTTTTAATGGTTATTTTTGAGAGAGAGAGACAGAGACAGAGTGTGAGCAGGGGAGGAGCAGAGAGAAAGAGAGACTCAGAATCTGAAGCAGGTTTCAGGCTCTGAACCATCAGTACAGAGCCTGATGCAGGGCTCAAACCCACGAACTGTGAAATCATGACCTGAGTCGAAGTTGGACGCTTAACCGATTGAGCCACCCAGGCGCCCGTAGGTACTTGTCCCCCATCTTGATTTGTTAAGTCAGATTCTTTTCTCCAGAGGTTTTTATAGAATTGCCATGTAAAGAGTAAATACTATGATTTCAGAATTTCATAGGATCAGAGTGAGTGAGTGTAAGAAGAAAAAGGGTAACATTTTAGCATCAGTGCACTTGGAATTTTAGGGAAAAAAGTGACTTTGGTTATCAGGCAGTTCAATTTCCAAGTCTCTAGTTGAGGAAAGATAGATTCAAGAGAAGTGACTTGTTAAGTTCATGCAGCTAATTATGTCAGTGCTTTTCCACTAAATCACACTTCTCAGGCATTGCTGTGCTGTTTAGCTGCAGAATTTTAAGATTTCTGGAGTTCTGATTTTTGAAGCTGCAAGTATAAATAGTTTCTAAAAGCTCCAAATGTGTTCATGCCTGTCAGGAAATGACTCACCTTTTCTTGTATTGTTCCAGAGTTTCATACTGGCTAAAATTAGCCCAAGAAACGTTTGGCACAGTTCCCAATGAGTTGGATGGAACAAAAGATAGTATATAAAGCTCTGTAGCCCAAGGCCTCACTCCTTTGGCTCTCTGATGGTGGTAATTGAGGTCTCTGAGCAGGCAACTGGTGGTATTTACCTTCTATCTTGAAAGAAAGTGAAATCTCAAAAGGGTAGGCTGAGTTAAGGAAATGTGAGCTCATTAGCTAGTTATTTTGCTCTGATTCCTTAAATTATTCAGTCTCCCTGAAGAGAATTTTTATCTGCAACAGCCTACTTAGTGGGCAGTGTTTTGCTCAGAGATTTCATTGTAGAGATTTAGCTTGTCTCCTGTTTTTCTACCAACTTTTCCCTCTCCAGCAGTCAGTAAGCTCAGTGCAGTTTACTAGGAATTTTTCTCTGTATTTAACTTGTCTTCACGGACTTATTAAAGTCTAATAAGTCTAATAAAGTCACACTTACTGTGTGTTAGAATCGGAGAATGCTTTACAGGAGATTTCTTAGGTCATCTATGTTGGTTCTTAACCAGAGGCAGTGTGCTGCCCAGGCCCCTTTGGAAGTGAAGGGGTTTTGGTAGTCTGTGACTGGGAGAGAATACTAAACGGTAATAACATCAGCCACAGATGCTAGACTTCTGCAGCATGCAGGGGAATCCTGCACCATGAATTGAGCCCCCCGAAAGACTGTTGTACTGCTGTTGACGAATGGTGAGAGGCCGACCCTCTTGTTTCATGGTAGCAAAGTAAGAGTTCAGGTGAAGGTTGTCTGAGGTGACATAAGTCATTAGATGTGGAGCACAACCTAGATAGAACCCAGCTTCTATGTTTATATCTCTTCATTTATAGCACTTTTCACTATTCACATGGAGTTAAAAGAACCTTCCTGAGACAACCGCAGTTTTAAAAAAATTGCTTGTGTATGTGGGTAAATGTATGTGTATGTACGTACGTGTGTGTATAAATAATAGTATATTTCCACAGCATAAAAGCGAAGGCACCAAGGAATTTTTAAAGTAGGCTGACCTGAAATAGTGGCTGGGATTTATAGTGAGTTTGAATATTTTCTAGTAAGTAATTAATATACGTATGAGTTAATTTGACTGAGTGAGAAGTTTGTGGCGTGTGTGTAAGCCAGCCTTAAGACTCACCTGAAAGAATCTGGGACAAAAGATAGAGTTTTCCCTAACAGAATTGGAATTTTTGAGTCTCATCATGTGAGATGTGACTGCATTGGGATAAAGGGAACACCAAGGTAAAGAGCTTGGGACTCCTGGGCCCAAATCTGGCGACATATCAGCTTCTTTCTAGACCTAGAGAAGCAGGCTTTGAACAAAGGTCAGGTTCAAAATGCCAACTTCATTTGCTGAAACCTAAAGAGGCTATCAATGAGAAATTTGATAGAACAGCTGTATGCTAACCTGGGTGTTGAATACTGTAGTGAAGGGGACCTGAAGTCTGAAGACTTGGATTCTGGCCAGCTTTGTCTTGACACCTGACATTAGCCTGTTCCTGCCTCTGGGTCTCAGTTTCCTAGTCTGTTGCCCATACGTTGTTGTTGTGAGGAGCGAACGAGAAAAGATTTGTGATGTGTTGTCCACTGTAAAATGCCAGATGCCTACAGGCATTCTTATTTTTTTTTAGGAAAAGCCAGCCAAAGTCAAAGTGGAATTGGCTCCTGGTGTCTCCTCCAAAGGTTCGGTGGTTAAAAGAAATCAGCAGCCTGTCACCACTGAGCAAAACTCCTCTAAGGAAAATGCCTCCAAACTGACTCTGGAGAACTCAGAAGCTGTAAGCCAGCTCCTAAGTGTAGCTCCTCCGAGAGAAGTGGGTGAGGAGAATGAGTGGGAGGAAGTGATCATCTCAGATGCCCATGTTTTGGTCAAGGAAGCTCCTGGGAATCGTGGTACGGCAGCCACGAAGACGCCGGTGGTCAAGAATGGTGTGCCGCCTGAGGTCTCTCTGGGGACAACTGAGAATGACAGTCCAGGACCAGACATACCACCACCAGCTGAGAGGACCAGCACCTCCAGTCCTCTCCCTGCTCCCAAAAAGCCTGCAGGGTAAATGTGTTTATATGTTATAGGATTGTTTTTAGAATAGCAGGTTGGGAAATGTTCCTTGTTTTGTTTTATGTCGTTATTAGCATTACTGAGAGAGGCAGCAGAGCCCAATTAATGTTTCCTATTTTAGAGATATGGAAACTAAGGCCCAGAGCCACAGAATGATTTGCCTTTCCTCTTACACTCTGCTGTCTGTGCGTTGCTGGCACATTCCTGTGCATCCCTTCTTGTCATTTTCCCAGAAGCACTTGCTAGGATCCTGTTGGTACAGGCTGAGGCCAGTGTTAGAAGCTAGTATCCAATCCTGGATAGTAGATTTGGAAAGAGAAGCCTTATTAAGGTATAGAAAGATTCTTGTTCTGGTGATCAGAGAATTCAGTTCTGGTTGTAATCTGTCTCTGACTTCTGTTTGACCTTGCGCATAGTCACCTCATGCCCGTTCTTTCCTCTGAAAAATCTTGAGTTGGATATTAGAAAAATCTAATCCTTGATGGCTGACCTCATAAACTTTAGATTGTGTGTGAAGCATGCATAGCCCAGTGCATTGCAGATAGGAGGTGGTCCATAAATATGGGCTATTTTTCCTCCCCATGCCCTCCCTAAAGGCTTGACTGCATTTTTCATGTGACCCCTTCCCAGAGGCAGTTGTGGTCTTGTAACTAAAGGCCCTTATTTGTTTATATTAGTGGTTCTCAGTGGGGAGCAGTTTGCCCCCAGGGGACATTGTGGCAATGTTAGGAGACATTTTTGGTTGTTAACAACTGTGGGGGAGAAGGGTGCTGCAGGCATCTAGTTGGTAGAGGCCAGAGATACTGCTAAACATTCACAGGACAGGCTCCTACAAAGAATTACCCAGCCCAAAATGTCGATAGTGCCAAGGCTTAGAAATTCTGGTTTCTATTATTTGATTTAAAATTGTTTATTGTTGAATAGGAGATATAGTCACATGATTCAAACTCAAAGGGTATAAGGAATATACACTGAAAAAAATCTCTTCTAGCCTATCCTTAAGTCATCCATTTCCATTTTCCAGACAATCCGTTTTCTCAAATTTCTGTTTTCAGAGATAATTTTAGACATATACTACAAATATGTGTATGTGTATATGTATTTTTTCCTACCTTTTTTTATACAAATGGTAGCATAACTTATGTATCTCTACATCTTGCCTGTTTTTATTTATAGTATACTTTGGGATGGTTCTGTATCTTTAGAGCATGAAGCTGTGTAGTTTCAACTGTTCGTTTTAGGCAAGCGTGTCACTTGACAAGAGCCTTCTGTGATGTAGGCTCTGTGCTCAGCATTGGAGCTGCAAGAAAATGTGGATTTCGTTCTGCGGGTGTTTTAGCCTCCCTCATCTGGGAGACTCATATACTTCAAATACTAATTAGAGGCAGAGCAGATATTATAACTACACTAGCTGTTTGTATTCCTCACAGTGGGCGCTATTTTGTATTTATCTTCGTAATGACCCCTGAAATAATCTACCCTGAGTTTACTACACTATCCCTCTGCTAAAATGCTATTTGGAGATTGTGCTTTGGTTTCTTCCACTTGGTCCAGAATTTTTAGGTTTCCCTTCTTTTTTTTTTTTTTTTTTTTTTTTTTTTTCTCCAGAGTTGACCCGCTCACCCCTGGGCTCAGAGCCCCTGAGCTTAAGGGCAAAGCTCGGGGCAAGCCCTCATTACTGGCTGCGGCAAGACCCATGAGAGCAATTCTCCCAGCCCCATCTAATGTGGGCCGAGGCAACAGCATGGGACTGTCCAGGGCCAGGCAGGCCTTTCCCCTGAGTGGTAAGGGCTGGGACAAACCCGGGAGCGGGGAGCTGTCAGATAGGAAGGGGACAGCAGTGGGGTTGTTGAGAATGGAGATGAGAGAATGAGGGGGACTCTGAATGCATTTAAGTCACCAGTTTGACTTCTGATTGTCTCAGATAAAACCCCCTCTGTGAGGACTTGTGGCCTGAAGCCAAGCACGCTGAAGCAGCTGGGCCAGCCAATCCAGCAGTCATCACACAGCAGTGAAGTGAAGGTAAGACCCGTTTTCCAGAGGTAGGGCATCCTGGGGGCAGGCCTGCTGCTCCGAGAACAGGGCTTCTATTTAGTGTCTCAGAGCCATAGGCAGAAGCCTATTACATTGGAGAGTGACCTCTGGAATGAAGTTGAGCATGAATGAGTTACTTATTTTTACTTACTTTTTTTCTTATTATAAAATGAATGCATGTTTAAACTTTTGACTTGGAAATAATTTTTTTAAGTTTATTTTGTGAGAGAGTGTGCAGAAGGGATAGAAAGAGAAGGACAGAGAGAGAGGGGGAGAGAGAGAATCCCAAGCAGGCTCTGCACCCTCAGCAAGGAGTCCGATGTAAGGCTCTAACTCATGAACTGTGAGATCATGACCTGAGTTGAAGTTGGATACCTAACCCACTGAGTCACCCAGGCGTCCCTTAATTTAGAAACAATTTAAAATTTAGGAAAATAATTGCAAGAGTGAAGACAGTACAAAGAAAGTACCCATGTACTTTTCACTCATAGTTGCTTATTGGTAAGGTATCACCCATTTTGCTTCATCATTTGTGCTCATGTATGTTTCAAAAGTACATGTAATTTAAGGGAAAGTTACATGGCCTTTTGCTTCTTAATACTTCAGTGTGCATTTTCTAAGAATAAGGATCTTCTGTTACTGAAACATTGATATAATACTTCAGTCTGTCATTTGTATTCCAGTTTCGACAATTTTACCCAGTTATGTTCTTTATAGCATTTTTGCACTCCAGTACAGGGTTCATTGTAGGATTAGATACTGCATTTAGTTGTCTTGTTTTTTTAGCCTCTTGAAAAAATGAACGCGCGGTTGTTGTAGAAAATACAGAGAATTCAGTAAGGCAGAAAGAAAGTCAGTCTCTTGTAATCCTGCCACCCAGAACTAACTACTATTGGCATTCTGTGCCCATTCAGCCTCTGAGGCTTTTCCTAGGTTTGTGGGGATTTTTTTAATATAATTTTTTAAAACCAAAAATCATGGCTCTTCACGTTCTAGTTTGTAGCCAGTACAGTCCATTCATATTAATGATAGAGGGTTTTTTTTGGTTTTTTATCCATATGTGACCAGAATAGTTACTATCAAAATTCCCTAAAGCAGCATTTTTTTTTTTTTACTAGACCTCTTTTTTTTGGGCCATGACCCTCAATAACACATTTTTACATCACAGTCCAGTAAACATCCATACCTGTATACATGAAAAGAGTAAGGAAGCTATGCCCTTACTATATGTGGTTATTTTGGTATTTTCCATTTTGCAAATGGAAATGGTTTCAACTCATTAAATTAATTTCATGACCTGTCAGTGGATTTTGTGGCCTGTAGTTCAAAAACCCTGTTAGACCAAAATGGAATAGGAAACTCGGGCTGCCTTCTCCCTTGCAGGGTGCTCTGCCAGGCAACTCCCTTTGTTCCAAATTTGCCCCAAATAGAGTATCAATTGGCTTTTACTTTGAAGGCTGATCTGTCACCCAGATGTGGTATCAGCACTGGATGCATGTGTGATTTAGATCTAGAAGGATCTAGTCTGCTTTTCTGCTTTGTAGATTTCCAGCCTTTAGAGTCCCTTTACTTGGGTAAACTCCAGTCTTCTCTGTAAATAGTTTCCTTTTGACTGGTAACATTGGGTATTTGTTAAAAGTTGCAAGTCCTTTTGCTAGTCTTAGGCCCGTTAAGTTACATGAAATTTTATGTTCTGAATATCAACTTAAATTTGGTATTACAGAATAATTACTAATGCTGTCTTCATCTTTTTTTTCTTTAATAGTATAGAACGTTTGAAAAGTTCATAGATAGTGGTGAAAGGGGAAAAAGTCACGATCTTCCTCTCAACCTGTGACATTTTAGTGAACAATCTTTTCGAGTTCTTTCTATGCCAACATTATTCAACCACATATTTGTGTGGTATATGACTATTATAAGTTTTTCTCACTTGGTAGCAGTTGTAAATCTGATTCACAGTGTTTCTAGTATGCAGTGTTAGAAACTGCACAGAAGAATGTGGCAACCCTGGACTTGAAAGTGACATTTAAACTTTTGGCGGGCTGGTGACTGCTGACTAGCATCCTAGAGCTCACATGGAGTGTGGCTCTACAAAGTCCCTGGGAAACGGTTTCCTCAAGCTCTTTCAGGACACAGGCCCTCGGGAGTGTGAGGTTTTATAGAAAAGCACTAAATCACTGGTTCTGATCCACAGCTAACAAATGGCCCGGGCAGTCGGACGTCACAAGTAAAAGTTGTAGAAGTCAAGCCTGATCTGTTTCCTCCATACAAGTACAGCTGCACTGTAACGCTGGTAAGTGTGGCCAGGTGATGGGTTGACAAGGACATGGGTTTTGCTTTTAGGTGGAGGGCGAGTAGAAGTCTGAGGGAGGTGGGGAGTGGTAGTTAGGAGTGAGAGTAGGGTCAGGGATAGATCATTGGTTCTGAAGATCCCTTCACTGATCCAGATGGTAGCCGCTGGGTGAATTAGCTAGGTGTTTTGCAGGCGAGATCTATAGCGTGTAGGCCAGCTGAGACCTGGATGTTTCTTGGAGTAATTGGACATGAGAATCCAGTCCAGCTGTAGCATTCAACAGTCTTTGGACCTTTTAGCCTCAAAAGTCTGTTATCCACTGGTAAGTGTGAGAAAGGTCTGTTTTTCCCCCTTAAAATAGAGTCACAGTCAGTACTGGCCTCTTAAAGGATTTGAGAAATGCTTTGGTCAAGCATCTTTGTTTAGCCTCGCATTTCCCACAGACCTTTTCCCTCCCCACCCACCTTTTATTTTTATCCTTATTTACTTATTTTATATATCTTTTTAAAAAAAATTTTTTTTTTTAACGTTTATTTTTGAGACAGACAAAGCATGAACGGGGGAGGGTCAGAGAGAGGGAGACACAGAATCCAAAACAGGCTCCAGGCTCTGAGCTGTCAGCACAGAGCCCGACACGGGGCTCGAATTCACGGACCGCGAGACCATGACCTGAGCCGAAGTCGGCTGCTTAACCGACTGAGCCACCCAGGTGCCCCTTATATATCTTTTAATGTTTGTTTGTTTTTGAGAGAGACAGAGCAGGAGTGGGGGAGGGGCAGAGAGAGGGAGGGATAGAGAATCCCAAGCAGGTTCCAGGCTCTGAGCTGTCAGCACAGCGCCGCAGGGGCTCGAACTCACGGACTGCGAGATCATGACCTGAGCCGAAGTTGGACACCTAACCTTCTGAGCGACCCAGGCACCTCATCACCTTTTATTTTTAACACAGCATATATTAACATCCCAGTAAACATCCCAGTCAACAAACAGAGTGGGACTCTGGGGTCATCCTTTTACAGGGGAAGCCACATGGAGCAGTGGAATAAGCACTCAAAGGACTTAGTCCCAAAGTGGTTCTGGCTCTGCTGCCAGCATGCACATGACTTGGGGCAAGTAGGCATCTTTGCTTCTCTGGTCCTCAGTTTTCACCGTCTGTAAAATGCTGCATCAGTTTAGATATCATGTTGGGGCTCTTTTTTTGCTTCTAGCATTCTCTAATTTTATTGATCCTTAGATACCGATTAGCCAGGTAACTTTTGGCAGGTTCTCTGCCTGAATTGAGTAAGATACACAGATTTTGAGAGAGCAGCTGGATTTTTAAAAACTCTTACCTGATAAAGGCAGACAGGTACAGAACCATTCATTCCTTCATTCAGAAAATATTTACTGAGAGCCTGCTCTGGCCAGACCCTCTGCTAGGGATTCTGTAGTAACAAGACAGGACAGTATGGTGGACTAGTGCATAGACTGGCCTGATCCTTAAGGAGAATATCTCCTTTATCCTGAATATCTGCTCAGGTTTCTTTTCTCAGAGACTAATTACTACCTTCTCCATGCCATCTATACCATCACCTCCCTGTCCCTTTGACTACAGAAGGCCACTAGGGTTACTATCTGGGGGGAGCTTCCCAGGACCTTCTCTTTTTTGATTAGATAGCAGCATGTCACAGGAGCCTAGATGCCAGAGATTTGAGCTTAGGTAGTCCAGAGGTCCTGATTGTCTTCAGAAGGGTGTGGATGCTTGTTCACCACAGTCTTCAGCCTTCTGCTAGAATAGACCTGCTTCTCTCTGCCAGTAGCCTGGACCCTGAGGGCATTTGAATTTCTAACATTTTTTAAAAATATTGATTTATTTATTTTTTTGAGAGTGTGAGTGAACATATAGGAGCATGTGTGAAATTGTGTGGGGGGGGGGGGGCGGGGGGGAGAGAGAGAGAGACAGAGACAAAGAGAGAGACAGAGAGAAAGGGAGGGAGAGAGAAAGAGAAATCAGTCCCAGGCAGGCTCGGCACTGACAGCACAGAGCTGGACCCAGGGCTTGATCTCACAAACCATGAGATCATGACCTGAACTGAAACCGGGAGTCAGACGCTTAGCTGACTGAGCCACCCAGGTGTTCCATGGCATTTGAATTTCTGACACTAAAGAGTCAGCTCACTTGTTTCACAGATGGGGAGGGACTTGCCAAAATTATACAGGCTGTATTAAGATTGAAAGGAGGTAACCGCAGAGTAAGGATCTTGCATCAAGGCTCTTTGGAAGTTAGTCTAAATCTGGTTTTGCCATTGTCACTTTCTTCTCTGATTTACTGATAGCTGGTCATCCTGGTTTTTGACTCTGCCCAGGTGTAACTTTTGTGGAATTGAATATTGGTTTTACTTTTTTAGGATTTGGGCCTCGCTACTTCAAGAGGCCGGGGAAAGTGCAAGAATC
The DNA here is from genome assembly GCF_027475565.1 of Acinonyx jubatus. NCBI lineage: Eukaryota > Metazoa > Chordata > Mammalia > Carnivora > Felidae > Acinonyx > Acinonyx jubatus. Next base: position 194,003,970 of record NC_069380.1, on the reverse strand, counting down.
CCTCTTGTAACTACGTCTACACCAACCGACATAAACCGCGGATTTGTCCCAGCTGTGGTTTTAACCTTGCTAAAGACCGGACTGAGAAAACCACCAAGGCTCTTGTGAGTTCCTCCCCTAAACACATCCCCTAGCCTTGTGTTGGGCTTTGTTAGTGGACCTGTTTTAGTAGAAATAAAATGATTTCTTGGTACATGATCATAATTAGAACACCAGAACTGGAACCAGTTTTAAATTCTGGACCTACCCTTCTCTTTGGGCTTCCTTGTCCTCATTATTAAGTTGAGAGACTTGGAGAACGTTCTAGCCCAGTGGATCAAGAGTTCTTTCACCAAAGAGAATGGGAATACAGGCTTTACAGAGGATTCTTAAGGGGTGCCTCGTGGCTCAGTTGGTTAAGCATCCCCTCTTGATTTCAGGTCAGGTCATGATCTCACAATTTATGAGTTCGACCCCTGCTGGTTGCACGGAGCCTGCTTGGGATTCTTTCGCTCCCTCTCTTTCTGCCTCTCTCCCTCTCCTGTCTCTAAAAACTAAATAAACTTAAAGTTTTTTCTTTAAATAGGATTTTGAAGAGAGGGACGGAAGGGTTACATTCTTTTAGTTCTGAGACCTGGTGGAGCACTGGTAAATAGTATTTTGGTAAACAGAGAATGCCAGTCCTAAGACTTTGTAGATTAGATCACTGCCTCTCAGGTTCCTTATAGAGCTTTTGGCTCAATACAAAGCTTCACTTCTAGCAGTTTTGGCAAATCTCTGAAGTTGGACCAAACTGTTTGGAGTGTAAAACACATTCCATTTGCCTCATTAGGGCTCATTTTTTATTTATTAGAACCAGGAAAAAATGGGTATTTTCAGAGGTCCTCAGACTTTACACGTGAATTTTTTTTTTTTAATGTTTATTTTGAGAGTGTGTACGTGCATGTTCTAGTCAGGGAAAGGGAGAGAGAATCCCAAGCAGGGTCCACACTGTCAGCGCAGAGCCCAGCATGAAGCAGAGCCCAGCATGACGCTCAATCCCACAAACTGTGAGATTATGACCTGAGTTGAAATCAAGAGTCGGGCGCTTAACCGACTGAGCCATCCAGGCGCCCCTCCACGTGTGAATTTCTTTAAGTGTACAGAACGTTACAGTACCTCAGGCAGCAGATGGAATGACTAGGTTGAAGGTAAGAAGATAGATCTCCCTGATCTGCCTTGGGAGGAAAGAGGATGGCGTACAGAACAGGTCAGGATCCAAGGTGGAGTCTGGCCACTCCAGATCTAAGCTGGACTTTGCAGGGTGGATACGATTTGGATGGAAGAGGAAGGCATGCCATACTCCAGGATAAGCATGGGTACAAGCGAAGCGCTAGGGAGCCTGGTGCTCTAATCACCTAGAAGAGAAAGGTGTGTGTGTGTGTGTGTGTGTGTGTGTGTGTGTGTGTGTGTGTATGTGTATATATATATATATATATATGGAGGAGTATGCAAAATAAGCTGCTTGAAAGGCATATTGTGGCCATATTGTGGAAGATCTTTAACATTAGACCAGACAATTTGTATTTTAGGCGATGAGGTCACATTGAATGTCCTTCATTCATTGTGAGGGCTAGAAGGTTGTGTCAGGAAGGAGGCATATGGGGGTTTGGGAATGGACAGGACTACCGAGGTGGTGAGAACCATTTCAAGCTAAGTTTTCTATGGATATGGCGGCAGGGCAGGGGAGCTCCTGGCAGATAAATCTTACCCCGTGGTCCCAGGTTTGTTTCCATACTTGAGGTGGTGTTCTGAGGTTATCCTTGTGAGAAAGGGAAATAGAACTAAAGTATGTGGGCACTGATGGCTTAGTGGAAAACACATGGGGACTGGGAATAGACAGCTGGGAGGACCCTCAGCTGGATGCCATCCCTCTTCTGAGTTTTAGTTTCTCCAGTGACAAAAGCGGGCCAGGTAGATTGTATCTGGACAGTTTATTCTCAGGGCCGTGAACCCCAGAGAAGACTCAGAATTGAGCTTCAAATAATCTGTAAATCCCTGAAATAGCATGTAAAATGGGTCCATAGCTTCCATCACATTCTGTTCCATTGGCTGCTCTCTGCTGGCAGTGAGCTTCCTGGATCTTCTATGCCTTTAATGGGAGGAAAGAGGAGGTTTTCACTTAGTGTTGACCATATTCTGCCTTGACTCTGTCTTAGCTCCCTGTGACACCGTAATCTCTTTTAGGACAGGTGTATCTGTTCCCCCATGCCTTCTGACCTTGGAGTGTGCATACTCAATGTATTGATCACGATCATGGAATGGAATTGAGTCCTGTATAAGTAGATGCTCTGAACATTCCTTTCTCCTATTTGATTGTAGCAATTGGTGTGGTTTGCAGAGTGGAAATGGATGTTGGTTCCCTGGATCGAGGATGATGAGGTGACCTAACTTTCCAGGTCAGACAGGAATTGTTCAGGGACTTCTAGCCAATTGATTTCAAATCCTGCTCTTGGAATTTTATATTCTTTTGTCTTTGGTTGATAGCTGCCTACCTCCAGTATCCTTCTGACATTATGTCACCTTTCAACTTCCTAAGTTTTAGAGAAATAAAATGTAATTACTGTTTTTCTGTAAACTAAAACACTGGTCTGAGACCCAAGGACCTTAGTGTGTAATGCTCTCTGGAGCCCCCTGGTGGCCATATGCTTCCTGCGCAGTTTGTCATTGGTAGCTGTAATTAAGACTGCAGCAACTCTGGGCTGGAATGGTCTTCATTCCTGTCTTTCACTGTGGCTCAGAGTAGAAGGATAGTATCCCTGCCAACTACTCTTCCAGCCCATAGTTCAACATAGACAGGGCTGGGAACACACTGTCTCCCAGGGCAACTCATTCTAGTGTCAGTCAGCTCTCTGCAGTTGTTCTTTTTCTTCCAGCAAGCATGCATTTGAATGCCTACTGTAGGTCAGGCCTTTGGAGATACAAAGATAAATAGAACATGGTCCCTTCCCTTGAGGAACACACAGTCTCATGGGGGAGAAAAGTAAGTAGCCAAACTACAGATAAATGAGATGAGAGCTATAGGTGTGCAGAGTTCATAGAAAGTTCCTTCTTGTTATTAGGCAATTAACTTCTGCAAAGCAACATATTATATGTCCAGCAAATAGGAATTAGAATCTTTAGTGTGCTCTCATGCTGGTTTTGGGAATCAGCAAATAAACAGGAACCTTATACTCACTGAAAATAGGGGAACAGTCTCACCAGCTGTGAGACAGTGAATTCTGCAGTAAAAGGATGGACTCTGGAAACACAAGGGAGGGAGTGATTCCTGTTGCATTTATACAAGGGATCTCGGAGGAACCTCCATTTTTTAATGAGCATTTCAGGACCTTAGTCCTGAAAGCCTTTAATTGATATATGAAATAGTTCCCTTGTACTCAGAAGATAAAAGTGTTAAAGACAAATACCTTAAGTAGTGCAGATATTTGGTGACATATCAAAACTACCATTTGTAGAGCTTTCATTGTCTACCAGGAACTATGCTAAGTGCTTTTTTACTTGCAGTATTTTGTTTACTCTGCATGATAACTCCAGGAGATTACTAGTACTTCATCCTTCATTTCATAGATAAGAAAACTGAGGCTCAGAAAGATTCAGTAGATTGCTTTGGGTCACAAATGTATGGCTATTAAGTGGCATATCCAGGATTGAGACCCGGGTCTGTTATTCTCTAAACCTGGTGAATGGGAGCTTACCTCTGAAACCATTTCTGAGTGATGTGTATAATCCTCTCCTTTTACTGGTAGAGAACTTTGTGCCAGAGAGAGAACACCTGCCTCGAGTCACGCAGCGAGTTACTAACTGAGGTGGTTTGGAAACTAGGTTTCCTACCCTCAGCCACGGATGGGCCCATCCCTCTGCCGCTGGCAGCCTCTCAGCATTTTAGACCAAGGCTGGCGGTGCCCTGGCTGTTTGCTGATCATTCAATCTGCTCCTTTCCCAGGAGGTCAGCTCACCGCTCCCAGATGTGCTGAGTGCCACAGAGCCCCTGAGCCTGGCCCAGAGGGAGGTGCAGCGCCAGTCCACTCTGCAGCTGCTGCGCAAAGTCCTGCAGATTCCTGAGAACGAGTCTGAGCTGGCTGAGGTCTTCGCCTTGATTCACGAACTCAACAGCTCTCGACTCATTCTGTCCAACGTGAGTGAAGAGACGGTCACCATCGAGCAGACCTCTTGGTCGAATTATTATGAGTCTCCGTCCACGCAGTGCCTACTCTGTAGCAGCCCATTATTCAAAGGGGGACAAAAGTAAGCACCCCTTTCAGATTTACCCTGTCCCTAGCTGCCATATCTTACTTGGCCCATCTTGCCCCTTTTTCTAAACTTCTGTAAAGCTATATCCTTTGAAGATGTTATTCTCTGCTTCTCTTAGGTTTCCTTTGCTTTTTCAATTGCCTAAAGTAAAATCATAGTGATTAGTAATGATCCATTATTTCTATTGAAAATGTCTGAAAGTTGTTGTCACCAAGTTAGGATTTCATTTACATCTGGACTGCCCGGCACAGTGCTTGGATTTGGGAGTTCAGGGCGATTGGTTAAAGTAGGTAATGAATCCAGAGTAGTATTAACTTAAGGGGTGATTCCACAGACCACATGCCACCAGAGCAGACACCCACCTAGAAAACCTTGGAACACGAGCTCCAGCATCTTCATTTGCCTACTTCATTAAAATCTTGAGAACTTTGCCGTTGATCACTGAGCCCTGGAACTGCATAAGTTGATTTCCTTTATGTTTTTCTGTCGGTGATGTTTTGGTACTAGCTCCCTGGCCGGGCCCCAGGAGTGCTGGCTGCTGACAGCCAGCCGGCTACAGGTGGTGACTGCCCAGGTGAAGATGTGTCTGAACCCTCATTGTCTGGCCCTGCACAGCTTCACGGACATCTATGCAGGTGGGTGTCATTGTCTGGCCCTGCACAGCTTCACAGACATCTATGCAGGTGGTATCAGCCTTTCTTCCTTCAACGGGCCCCAAAACAGGCTTGGGAACAGCCTCTCTTGGTCAGACCTCTGGCTCTTTGAGCACTGCACCTTCCCTCAGATGTGGCTTCTGAGAAAGAGGGGATTTTTTTCTCATGGATGTGTTGGTGCCAGAAGATTACTTCTGGGCTCTTATATTAGGGCTCTTGTATCTTGGATCTTTAGACAAAGTTAATTTTTAAATAACAGATCTTCATTGTGGAAAAAAATAGAAAATGCTGACAGGTACAAAGAAGAAAATAAAAGGGAATATGGGATTTATGGGTTTATGGTTTTTCTTTCAGCAAAAGTGGGGTCGTGCCAGATATTGTTTTGGGATATTCTTATTTTTTTTATGTTTATTCTCAGAGAGAGAAAGCGTGAGCCTGAGTGGGGGAGAGGAACAGAGGGGGTGAAAGAATCCCAAGCAAGCTTCACACAGGGCTTGATCTCATGACCATGAGATTGTGACATGAACCAAAATCAAGAGTTAGATGCTTGGGGCGCCTGCGTGGCTCAGTCGGTAGAGCGTCTGACTTCGGCTCTGGTCATGATCTCATGGCTTGTGACTTTGAGCCCCGCGTCGGGCTCTGTGCTGACAGCTCAGAGCCTGGAGCCTGCTTCCGATTCTGTGTCTCCCTCTCTCTGCCCTAACCCACTCGCATTCTGTCTCTGTCTCTCTCAAAAATAATTAAAAACATTAAAAAACAATTTTTTTAAAAAAGAGTTAGATGCTTAACCGACTGAGCCACCCACATGCCCCGGAATATTCTTTTTAAGTTTGGCAGTGTACCATGGGCATCTTCCTGTGCCAGCAAGTGGGGAAATACATGACCATAATTAGAGAGTGTATGGGACTCCATTTTAGAATTCTCTTTATAATTAACTCTTTGTGTATAGCCTTAATTATTTCCTTTGGACAAGTGCTCAAAACGGAATTGCTGCGTGTTCACCCATTCTCCCTGTATGTTCATCAGCATCAGACATTTGTGGAACATTCACCATGTACCACCGTTGTAAGAATTTGGAATTTGAATTTCATACGTACACTTGAGTGCCAAAGATTAGAGTATTTGTGATTTATTTTTGTCTTCAGAGCCTTACACTGCCTTGTTTCGTATTCACGCTCTCAATGTCTTGTATTGCCCAACTGAGTTTGTATTATTTTATGCTTTTGCCAGTAGATAATGAGAGTGCCATTTCCCTGCAGTCTATCTGGGTCAGTAGTACCTAGGATTATATATATTTTTGATTTTAGCTTTAATTTTAAATTTACATCAACAATAACATTTACTTCATTGTCGTACAGTCACATGAGTTCTGACAGGTGCACCGAGTTGTGTACCTGCCACCACAATCCGTATATAGGACAGTTCCATGGCCTAAAACATTCCTCCTGTGTGTAATCACCCCTGACCTCTAGCAGCCATCTGATCTCTTCTTCATTCCTATAGCTCCATCTTTCTAGAATGTCATTTAATCCAATCATAGTATGTAGTACTTTTTAAAAATATGTTTTAAAGATTAAAATTCTTTTGAGTGTAGTTGATACACAATGTATGCAGTATTTTAAGTGAGTCTGGCTTCTTTCGTTAAACATCATGCCTTTGAAAGTCATCCACGTTGTTGCATGTATCAGCAGTTTGTTCCTCCTTCTTGTTGAGTAGTTTTGCATTGTGTGAAGTACCACAGTTAGTTTATCTGTTCACTTTTTGAAGGACATTTGTGTTGTTACCAGTTTTGGGCACTTTTGAATAGAGCGGCTATGAACACTCATGTACGGGCTTTTGTGTAAACACAAATTTCCATCTTTTGGATGAATACCGAGGAGTCAGACTGCTGGGCCATATGCTAAGTGTATCTTTATTTTTGTAAAGGAATTGCCAAACTGTTTACTTAAATGTTTGTACCATTTTGCATTATGTCCAACAGGGAATGAGAGGGTTTTTTTGTTCTTGTTTTTCTTAGCCATTCTGATGGCTGTGTGTAGTGGTATTTCTTCGTGGTTTTAATTTGTGTCTCCTCAATGACTAGTGATGTTGAGCATCTTTTCATGGGTTTATTTGCCATCCACATGTCGTCTTTGGTGAAGTATCTGTTCCATCTTTGGTCTGTTGGAGTAGATTGTTTTCTTACTGTTAAATTCTTTATAATTCTGGACCCATAAGTCCTTTGTCAGATAAGTGATTTACAAGTGTTTTCTCATGATTTTTGGCTTGATTTTTCATTCTTTTAAAGAAATCATCCACAGAGCAGAAGTTCTTAATTATGACAAAGACTACTTCATCAGTTGTTTCTTTTAGGGATTATGCTTTTCGCAGTCTACGGTCTCTCTACGTCAGTGAAGACCATATATATTTTTCTGTGTTTTCTTCTAATTTTTATAAGTTTATGGATTACATTTAAGTTTGTAATTCATTTTGAGTTAATTTTTATATAAAGTGTGAGTATAACGTGTGAGGCCCAGATTGAGTTCTTTCTTTCTTTTTTTTTTTTTTTGCTTGTGGACATCCAGTTGTACCACCATTTGTTGAAAGATAGTCTTTTCTCCATTGAATTGCCTTTGCTTCTTTGTTGAAAAACAGTTGATCATATGTACGGGTTTATTTCTGTTCTCTGTTCTCTTTCGCTGTTTTATGTTGTCTGTCCTTTTGCCAATACCACACTGGTCTTGATTACTACAGCTGGATAGTAGGTCTTAAAATCAGTTAGTGTGAGTCCTCCAACCTTGTTCTTCCTAGTTGTTTTGGCTATTTTAGTTCCTTTGCATTTCCTTTTTTTTCTTTTTTTTTTTAATTATTTTTTTAATTTTTATTTTGAGAGAGAGCACGTGCCAGTTGGAGAGGGGCAGAGGGAGGGAGAATTCCAAGCAGGCTCCGCACTGTCAGCACAGAGCTCTGGGCTCAAACCCACTTACCATGAGATCATGACCTGAGCCGAAATGAAGAGTTGGACCCTCAACAGACTGAGCCACCCAGGTGCCCCTCCTTTGCATTTCCATGTAAATTTTAGAATCAGCTTCTCAGTATCTGCAGAGTCCTACTGGAATTTTAACTGGCATTACATTGAATCTATAGATCAATTTGAAAGTTTAACACGCTTAAAAATACTGAGTCTTCCAATCCGTAAACATGTCAATCTGTCTTATTAGGGTTTCTTTTATTTCTTTCATCAGTGTTTCATAGTTTTCAGCATGTAGATCCTGCACATATTTTGTTAAGTATTTCATTTTGTTCAATTCTAAATGACATGGTTTTAATTTCTGACTGTTCAGTGTTAGTGTAGAAATACTGTTGGGTTTTGTCTATTGAGTTTTTACCCAGTGACCTTGCTAAATTTCCTTACCAGCTTTAGGAACTTTTTGCAGATTGGTATTATAATTTTTTAAAGTTTTGCCAATTTGATAGGTAAAAACTGGTGTATCATTTCCTAATTTGTTGCATTTCTTTGATTCTTAAGAGGATTCTATGTTGTTTTTTCTTAAATCTCTTTTGTGAATTTCTTTTGTTTCCATCCTTCATTTGAATATTTTGTTGTTGACAGAGTTATTCCCCAGTTTATCAGTTGTCTTTTAATTGTGGTTAAATTTGTGGTTTTTTGGGTTTTGTTTTGTTTTGGGACACAAAGGTGTTTTTTGTTTTTTGTTTTTTTCTTTTCTTTTTTTAATTTTTATGTAACCAGATTTGGTATTCTCCTTTATGGATTCAGCCTTTGGTATCATGCTCGGAAAAGCCTTCCCCACTCCTTTATACCCTTCTGTAATGAGAACACATATTCTAGAACTTGCTTTTGTGCAAATTTATGCTTTATGTTTTGTGCAAATATAAAATCACCCTCTTTTATTTGTCTTCAATTGATTGTATTTAAATTTTTCTGAGTCTTTCATCTTCGGATTTTGTTAGGGGTGATTTTATAGTTTTTGTTACATCCCTGGGCTAGAGGGTACTCCTGGCCTTCCCCCACAGTGTGGCTGTTGAGAAGTAGAGGAAGGGCAGCCCCGCTGGTAATGAAGACTGAGCTGGGCCACAGGGACGGGTTTTTTATGAAAACATTCTCTACACATTTAATTGCGTGCTTTTTTCATTTAACTGTGTATTATGGACGGCTCCCATGTCAGAGCATTTAGGTTTACCTTATTCCTTCTAATGCATAATTTTCTATTTGAGAAATGTACCATAATTAATTTAGCTCTTACACTGTTGCTGGACATTTAGTTTGTTTCTAATTTTTTGCCATTGTAGATGTTTTACCATGAGTTTCTGTGTTGCTTCTTTTTAACTCTGCAGGTCTCTTTAATGTGGGGAACAAGCTACTAGTGAGCCTGGACTTGCTCTTTGCAATCCGAAACCAGATCAAGTTGGGGGAGGACCCCAGAGTGTCCATCAGCACTGTTCTGAAGTCAGTGCAGGAGCAGACAGGTACAGGTTGTCGTTCTCCCTTTTCCGTGCTAGTTCTGAGTTCCCTGGGAATTTTCAGTGCTGGGCTTCGGTTGAAAGAATCATCTTGCAGAAGAATCTGATAGTTCGGAAAGGAGACATTCTTGACTTCCCTGGTACTCTCCTGCTTTTGAATTTTACGAATGCCAAATTAACTTTGGGAAGAATGAGTCTTTCCATCCAGCCAGGGACCCCCAGCACGAGGTTAAGCTGACTCTTTAGAAGTTCATCCTCTGATCATATGGGTAGACAAGGCCTCACTGCATGTTGATCAGACTCACTCTGAGTACATAGCTTCTGGAGGTCTGCTACCGGTCCCAGGGCTCATGTTGAGACCTGAGGGTGGTGACCACCCTCCTTATTATTAGCAATTATTTTCTCCCTTGCTTTCCTTCTCTCTGTTGGTGCTTTTCCCTTCCTATCCCTGCAGGTTTCCGTTCCCTTGCACCTTGCTTGCTAGGAGGTCATATAGAGTACTGCAGAGGTTCTGGGGTCAAACAGGCTTGTGTTTGAGTCTTGGCACTGCTACTTAGTGGCAGTGTATTTTTGAACAAGTTATTCTCTGTGCCTCAGTTTCTCCAGTTGTAAAATGAGGATGAGAATAGCTTCTATTTCATAAAGATGTGAGAGTTAAATGAGTAACGTATTTGAAGTTGTTTGCACTGTGTTTAGTGCCTAGTAGGTACTTAGTGCGAGGTGGTTACAACTCTGATTGGAATTGCCCTTTGGGGTTGCCACCCGAGCCCTTAGGGCCAGGGTGCTTGACCCTGGGGTGTTCTTAGGGGAGAAGCAGTCTTGCAGAGATGCTGTTCTTTCTGGCCATTGGCTCGTGCCCAGTGGCCTCACGGTCTTTTGCTGTGACTTCTCAGAACTCTTGCTCTCCTTGCAGAAAAGACCCTGACCTTGGAGGAGCTGAGCCAGCTGCAGGAGCTGCTGTGCAATGGCTATTGGGCTTTCGAGTGCCTCACTGTCCGAGACTACAATGACATGATCTGTGGCATCTGTGGTGTGGCTCCCAAAGTGGAAATGGCCCAGAGGAATGAAGAAAATGTGTTGGCACTGAAGAGTGTGGAAGTAAGTATCTCCTGCCGCCTTTAGAACTGTCCTCACACTTCGGCAGCCACCTTCCTTCATGCTGTCCCAGGAACAGATGGCTCCAGTCCTGCCTGAGAGAGGGGAGTGGCTTTTTATCTAAGGAAGGCTGGATGGAAGTTATGGCATTTGTTACTTGCCAACAAATTTATTAAACATGAACCAGGTACACTTTTTAGACACTTGGGACATGGCAGTAAAAAACCTATAAAGTTCCTGTGCTCATGGGGCTCGAATCCTGCTTTGGGAATGTGGGAAATCCCCAAATTTGAGAATTTAACAGGAAACAAACATTGTTAATAATTGTATGTTATATCAGTGTCTATATTATATGTAGTAAGTAGTAATTAAAAGTAGCATAGTGACAGTAAAGCAGGTGAGGAGAAGAGAGCAGTTTGGTGGAGAGCGGGATTCCTGTTTTCTAGAGGGTAGTAGGGGGAGGCGTCTCTGATATGGTGGCATTTGAGGAGAGATCTGAAGCCCACGTAGCTCTCAGGGGAGGAATATTCCAGGCAGAGAGAGCAGCAAAACATGGTCTGAGGTGGGCTTCCTCTGCCTGGTTGAGGAATGGCAAGGAGGCTGGTGGAGAGCGGTGGAGAGAGTGGTGGGATGTGTGAGTTCAAGAGGCTGTGGGAGGCCAGACTCCACGGGGGCACATGGGCCCCTGTGAGGACTTACACCAAGTGAGATGAGAGCCATGGAAAGAAAGTGTGGAAAAGAGTGACCTGATCGGGGACTTAGGTCCTTAAATAAAAAGTGTTCGCAGAGGTAATACCAAACTCAATGGGTTTTATACCTTAATTCTAACATCTCCAAGAAATCTATGATTCTGATCAGAGAATGGTAAAAGCAGATGTATTTCTCCACCTCATTGTATAAGACCAAATAACCTTGAAAATAAAACCAGCCATTTACTATAGGAACAAATCGGAGCTGATTGTATTCATGAATACAGATGACACAGTGCTCTATAGGATAATAACAGTGAGTAGAGTAACACATCATGACTAAGCTTATCCCGGGAAACCAAGATTGTTTCAACGTTAGAAAATATACTAATGTAATTTGCTGCCGTACAGGTAAAAGGTAGAAACCCATATGATCATTTCATTAGATGTAAAAAAAGGCTTTCGTTATTATTTAACACCAGTTTCTTTTTTTTTTTATATTTTTTAATGTTTATTTATTTTTGAGATGGAGACAGAGCATGAGTGGGGGAGGGGCAGAGAGAGAGGGTGATACAGAATCTGAAGCAGGCTCCAGGCTCTGAGCTGTCAGCACAGAGCCTGATGCGGGGCCCCAACCCACACACCGCGAGATCATGACCTGAACCAAAGTCAGATGCTTAACTGAGCCACCCAGGCGCCCCAACCCCAATTTCTGATAAAACTCTTAGTAAACTCAGAAGAATAGGAATTTTTCTTAACCTGGTTACATGGTGTTTCAAAAAATCCCATAGGTTCCTGAACTCTCTCCCACGATCATGCTGAGAGGTCTGGTCTGCATGCCTGTGAGTAGGCTAGCAGTAGCGTAGTGGTGGGGTGTGAGCTCCCCATCCATGAACTTGCAACATGAAGTGTCTCTTGAGGCGCTGGACCTTCAGCTCATCTGTTCTCTACCAGGGGTGGGTGCGGGCCCTCTAGAGAAAAGCTTGGGTGCATTTTGGCATGGCCAGCTGAGCCTATTAGGGATTTAATGCACATGCCTCTGTTTCTTCCCAATTAAAAAAAAAACAAAAAAACAAAAAAAACCCATATATTTTGATTACGTATTCCTTTGAAGGATGGTGGTACATAACAAGACATACGAACGTAAGCATAGTGCTTCCTGGAGTCTTGTAAGCGTTGTTTGTAGATAAAGTAAACTATAAAAAAAATTTTGCTGTTGTGTGTTATGTCATCAAGAGGCTATTGCCAAACTTCTTCAGATCTGTTCATCTCATGGTTTTATAGTGTAGCGTTAATAGTAATGCAGCTAGGGTTTATTGAGCATGTTACTGCGTTTGCCAAGTTCTTTGGCTCTGCTCAGTGCTTTATTATAGGACTTACTTCTCCAAGCCTGTGAGATTTTTATAGATGAAGGGACTGAAGCCCAGGGGTTTTGTCCAAGCTCACCCTGCCAGGAGGGGTAGAACTGGACCTTGGTTCAGTTGGCTGTCTGACTCCAGAGTCTGAGTTTGTAAGCACTGCTGTGCTCACTCCTGGGACCCTGAGCTCCAATTTTTGTTGTTGTTGTTGTTGTTCTTGTTTTTTGTTTTTAAACACATCTGGCTTCGGAGACCATTTGGTTTCCAGGAGTAAACAGATGTCCACCTCCCTGCAGAGCTTAAGTCTCGTAGACCTGCCTGGTACCTGCTTTGTCAGATCAAGGCTTTTTCTCAGAGAATGGCGTAGAATTCCCTTCACTCTCAGTATAGGCATCTCTTCTCTTCTGTGGTACTGGGTATTTCTTTCTAGAGACCAGGACTTACTTTATTCTCTCCCTTTTGTGTGTGCAGGGTGGTGTGACGGATGTGTGAGGGAAGCAGGTGGAGGCTCTTCTGATGTCAGGGAAATGGAACAAGAAGTTTCTGAACAGAACTTAAATTTGCATTTGTCCCTGAGGAGACTGTCTGGTGGCCTCTCCCCTCAGGGACTGTATAGAGGAAGACCGTCTGGACTGATGACAGTCACCACATCAGTTTGCGCACACAGCAGCACAGTCAGCTGGCATTTCTCATCCCCTTGTTTTGTGGAGAGGGTGGGCTCAGTAGCTGTAAAGTGTGGTGGGACATCTGTGCTCTTTGCTCACAGCGTGCACTAGCGCCCTGGGTGGCAGGAACACAAGGCTTAGGCTTTGGAACTGGACTTTTGTTCGCATTCTTATTCTGTCCCTTACTGCACTAGTGTCACCTCAGACAGACTCCCAGACTTACAGAGCAGTAATCAGTGTCCAGCACATAGCGGGTAGTCAGTGGTAGTCCCCCTTCCCTTGCGAGTCAGGGAGAGGACTGGACTATAGATGGATGCAGAAAGGACATAGGATTGTTCGGGTGTTGGGGAGTGCTGTAGTATGGGAGAGAGGAATGCAGCCAAAAGGCAGTTGGGTACTAAGATGTCAGATCTGGGAGTGCCCTGGCCGTGCATGGCCGTCAGATGCCCCCCCCCGCCCCCCACCTTTGTTGTCCGGAGTGTATCAAGAAGGGGGGCTGTTCTGTTGCTAAATACTCTGTGGCTCCTACAGTTTGATCGTTTTTATCCTTATCTTTTAGTTCACCTGGCCCGAGTTCTTGGGCCCTAGTGAGGTAAACGTGGAGGACTTTTGGGCCACAATGGAGACAGAGGTGATTGAGCAGGTGGCCTTCCCTGCCAGCATCCCTATCACCAAGTTTGATGCGTCTGTTATTGCCCCCTTCTTTCCACCGCTCATGAGAGGAGCTGTGGTCGTCAACACTGAGAAAGACAAAAACCTGGATGTGCAGCCAGTACCTGGTGAGATCACCTGACTCAGGTCAGGGGAGGGCCCAGTCCAGAGTCTGGGACATTTTCATGACCAGACAGCATAAGTGGGGGGCGGGGGCGGTGCGATGGGCAGGCTCGCCTAGAGGGCTCTTTGGAGAAAGATAGTGACAGTCTGTGACAAAATTCCCTAGAGATTAAAGTCATGATGCAGAATTTTGGAGAGCTGCCAGCCAACTTTCACAAAACGGTACTTTTCCTTACCAAGTGGAATACATTTCCTATTTTATTTCATTTTTTAAATTCTGGACGTGACCTCAGATGATCTTAAAAGTATTTTAATACGTTGTGATAGGCTGGTTCTCAAACAGTGCTTCCTAACATTAGTTGCTGAGGTCTCACCTCATGTTTACTGTTTCAAGACCCAGAAACTGGTTTTCTTTTCTAAGACCTCCACATAGTTCTCTGTTGGCCAGGCAGGTTCAGGAACACAATGTACAGAGAGTGTTCTTGAAATGAGTGCTACTGCTCATCTGCTGCTGCCCTTGTGGTAAGCATCTGAGATCTTGGTTCTTAAATACCCATTTTGGGGTTCTTTGAGGGCACTCTACTGGATCTCTTCCCTAGATGTTCAAGGGTAGAAAGCCGGTTCTGAGAGACTTCAAATATCTGCAGAAGTTAGAAGACCTTCTTTGAGTCCACCTCCTCCAGCACCCGGGGCAGTGCTCAGGGCAGAGCCTGCTTCCACCGCCTGCTGTACTTAGGCCTCGTCCCCCCCCCCCCCCGCTTCTCATCCTCACACATGAGGGGCTACCCGTGACCTCTGTTGGCTGGCAGCAGCCCCCCCACACCCCCTTCAATAGGGCTGTCTCTTACAGGCCATGGCAGTGCCTTGGTGAGGCTACTCCACGAGGGCACCTGCAAGCTTGAGGAGATTGGCTCCTACAGTGAGGAGGAGCTACGGCACTTGCTGAGGCAGTGTGGCATCCCCTTTGGGACAGAAGACTCCAAGGTGAGTGTCGGGGGTGGCAGTGCAGATGGGGACTTTGCGAGCAGGCTGGCTGTCCTTTCTGGGCAAGGATACGAGCACCCATGACAAGTGCCTTCACCGGACAGAAGGTGCGGGCAGTCAGGGAGGCCTGGGATGTGGTCCGCAGCCAGAGCATAACAGGAATGGGAGGCCTTTGCCTCCAGTCAGTTCCTCTGTGGGCCCAGACTCTGGGGTCAGGAATCCTGGCTCTCCCACTTACTGGGCGTGATCTTGGATAAGCTCCCCTACGTTTCTCAGCCTCATTTTCCTGGTTTACAAAGTGGAAATAACCAAACTACCAACCCATGAAATTGTTGTAAGGGAGGCACCTTGCAGTATGTGGTTATCACCTCTCCTGGCTCTTAGAAAGTGAATGCTGTTACATGCATGAAGAGAGACAGTGTGTGTATGCATGTGTGCATGCGTGCACACGTGTATGTGAATGTGTGTGTTTTACGCATATATTATTTCCTTTTTTTTATACTAATAATGCTGTTGAAAATGTTACGCTTTCTTCAAGTTCAGACTCAAATGTTAGCTTTTTTTGAAGCATTCCCTGCCCTGTAAAAAGTAGGAAGACCCCAGGCTTCAAGAGTCTGGCACTTTGGTCATTCTGGCTGGCTCTGTGACCTGGTCCTTTCACGGCCCTCAGAGGACTTTGGGCTAGTGAGGCCCCAAGGCCCACTCTGGCCTTGACAGTTTATTCTTTTGCTTTGGATATTGAAGTGAGCATTTGGTGCTGCACACCAGGCCTGGTCCCTTAGCATTTACTGCTCTGTTTTTAATCTTGTCTTGCTCCAGGAACAGCTCTGCTTCTCCTTGTTGGCCCTCTATGAATCTGTACAGAATGGAACCAGAGTTAGACAGCCCCCACCTCATCTCACGGGGGGTAAAATCTACAAGGTGTGCCCCCATCAGGTAAGAGGATAAGAAAGATACTGGGAATTTGTCCACACCAGATTGTCCACACAGGGAATCTGATCCAGCTCATCCTGTGGGAGCTGGCACTTAGGTCACTGGGCAGCCTGCGGAGTAGCTCCTTAGGGGTCAGTTGCCAGCATTTGCACTAGGAAGGGAGCCTGCATCGTCACCAGTGAGGATTAATCCCCTTTCCACATGCTGGCCCTGCATAGCTGTTGAGGATTCAGAGGTGAGCGCTGAAGATGTCATTCCTCCACTAGATGATCTCATTCTAGAGGGGAAATAAAGCCACCATGGCTTATGGCGCTAGCTCTGAAGGAACTAGATGAGACCTGAGATAGAAGATAACAGAGAGGGACCTGCTGTCTGGAGCAGCCAGTGATAAGCTGTGGAAGTAATGTTCCAGCAGAGGGAGGGGTTGACCACTAAGTCCTGAGTGGGGAAGCCTAGTGAGCCCAGAGGAGGAAGGTTGGAAGGTTGGAAGTAGCAGTCTGGGTTTCCTTCTGAGAGTGATGAAGGGTCCACTGGACAGTTCTGAGTGGGAACTGGGGAGGCCGTAGTTCAGATTTTGGTTTAAGAAGAGCACGCCTATGTCATTAGAGTCTGAACAGGGTAGACACTGGGATGACTCTGGGAAGGTTGCGCGCCGTACGACAAAGCAGGCCAAGGAAGACGCTGGGGTTGAAAACCCCTTGAAC
Source organism: Acinonyx jubatus (assembly GCF_027475565.1). Lineage (NCBI taxonomy): Eukaryota > Metazoa > Chordata > Mammalia > Carnivora > Felidae > Acinonyx > Acinonyx jubatus. Next base: position 193,987,385 of record NC_069380.1, on the reverse strand, counting down.
GAGTATTTAAACAGGGCAGAGATTGCCAGCACAGCCTTCAGTTAATTCAGGTGTGTGAGCGGACGTGGCGACTGGCTAGCCGAAGAGAATCTGATTATCAGCTTCTTTGACAAAAGCTGCGTCTGAAGGACAGACTTGATGCCTCTCCCTGGCAGAACAGAGCCTGCTCAGAGGACTGTGCTCATGTGACTGGGGACTGTCTCGTGGGAAGCATTTGACCACACAGGGCTGTGAGAGCTGCAGAGCTCAGGGCTGTGATAGGCGAGCAGGGTTACTAGGAGGTGATAGCCAGGACTGGTAGGGGTGAAGGTAGGGAGGTGGAGGCAGATGCAGGATTCCCCACTGTACACAGAGTTCCTCAGCAATGAAGTGGCATCTGGGGGCGGGGGGCCCTGTTGGTGGAGGTGTTTCCTGGTTAACATTGGGCAACATATCCGGGTCTGCTGGAGAGCTGCTCAAAATACAGATGCTCAGGCCCCACCCCCAGAGGTTAATTCCTTAGGTTTGGAGTGGGGCCCTGGAACCTCCATCTTGAACCAGCTGTTAGCTGCCAGTGCTGTGTGTCTGGGAATCGGAGCCACTGGACTCGACAGTGCTTGTTAGTGTGGAGGGGGTGGGGTTTGGAGCAGATGCCCTTGGGGCCTCTCAGCCTCAGTTGAAGACCAAATGGTCCCAGCTATTCTCTTAGGAAGTCGGGGACGAACTAACAACTTCAATTAGGGACAGAAGTAGGAAGCAGGATGTGACGGGCTCTGGCAGGATGGCCATGGCTTTAGTCACAAAACCTGATTATTCCTGGAAAGAAGGCAGTGAAGACTCAACTCAGTCTGTCTGCTGATTGGCTGTGCTGTGTCCTCCCATCTCCCTGCCCAGGTGATCTGTGGCTCCAAGTATCTCGTGCGGGGCGAAAGTGCCCGCGACCATGTGGATCTGCTGGTCTCTTCCCGCCATTGGCCACCTGTCTACGTGGTAGACATGGCCACACCAGTGGCCCTGTGTGCTGACCTCTGCTACCCAGAGCTGACCAACCAGATGTGGGGGAGGAACCAGGGCTGCTTCTCTAGTCCTGCGGAGCCACCTGTGGTGAGTTCCCTTCTGAGGAACTGGAATAAATCCCGCAGACTCACCATGTTTCACCTCCTGGTTCTTTGGGAAGGCCTTACGGGAACCATCTCCAGCATCCTTTGTCTCCGCTACTATTTTGTCTTGATGCTCTGAACCAGCATGTACTCCACAAATTTTTACTGACCAATCCCTGTACGTGTGAGGCCACAGCATGTCACTGAGGAGTGCCCAGGATGTCCCAAACACAGATATTTTGGTGTCAAAGGAGTTGCCCTCCAGATAAGCCTAGAAAATTTCTGCTTTTTGGAGACATCATGCGTGTTGGTGTACTAAAGACCCAGACCAGCCAGGTGTTGGATTTGACCATGAATATACCGCATGGCATACCTGTTATGATCTAGAGGTACAGAGGCTTAGAAAACACCGGTCGTATCCAATCTACTCTTCTTACTAAAAGGGTAGAGTAAGGTCCAGAGAAGGGAGGTGGACTTATCCAGTGTCACAAAAGCAGATTAGAGGCAGAGCCCTTGTCTCTGCTTTTTGGTGCTTTGAACCAGGCAGTGATTCTTACCAGACACATGTGCCCTTTGCTGGAAGACATGTTAGGACCGGCAACAGGAAAAAGGGGGACATGATTGTCATCATTCAACTTTTCCTTATTCCCTGGGACTCACTGGCTCTGCGAGCTTGTGCTGGGCACTGCCGAAAGGCGAGTGAGCCTCAGCGAGGGCCCCCTTCTCCCCACTCCCCGCAGCCCCAGCCTGAATTGACTAGGCACAGTAGTAAGTGATAACAGCTCAGGTAATCCAACATCTGTTCTGGGAGGTGGCCTCTGTTGCTATCCCCGTCCTCACGAGGAGACAGAGGCACCGAGGAAGAAGAGAGGGGACTTGCCCCAGGAGATGTAGGCATATGTGGAGACGTGAGGGTTTACTGGGCTAACTGACCCCACAGCCTTCATTCTCCCCCACCACACAGCTTCTGCCTCAGTCATTCCCTCATGTCAGAGTGGTTTCTTCTCTCTCCTCTAGAGCGTATCCTGCCCAGAGCTCTTGGACCAGCATTATACTGTGGACGTGATGGAGGCTGAGCACTCCGTCCAGCACCCGGCCACCAAGACTGCCGCACGGCACATCGTCCATATAGACACACAGTCCAGTCTTGGTGACCCCAGTACCGGGCACCACTCTTCAGCCCTGTGCCCTGAGTTAGCACCCTATGCAGCCATCCTGGCCTCCATTGCAGACAGCAAACCAAACAGTGTCCGCCAGCGGCCCATTGCCTTTGACAATGCCACCCACTATTACCTCTACAACCGCCTCATGGACTTCCTCACCAGCCGCGAAATCGTCAACCGGCAGATCCATGACATCGTGCAGAGCTGCCAGCCTGGCGAGGTGGTCATCCGCGACACCCTCTACCGCCTTGGGGTTGCTCAGATCAAGACAGAGGCTGAGGAAGAGGGTGAGGAAGAGGAGGTGGCTGCAGTGACAGTATAAGCCAGGCTCTTGCACCGGGACTGGGACTGCACCATCTCAAGCCATAGTGAGGCCCTTGCCCGAGGCAGATCCATCCAGGGAACCAGCAGGAATGTTCACCTTTGGGGAGGCCTCTGATGCTGGGACTGACCAAAGAGCTTCCCTTTCCTGAGCATGGTGGGGCACAGGAGCCATGGTTCTCAATCTCCCGGGGGTCAGGAGAAGCACCAGGACACTCCTTACTAGCCCCAGAGAGCACTTAGGGGATATAGGATGTTCAACAGAGGGGAACGGAGGCTGAGGGAATGCTGGTAGCGGATGGCTTCCCTGGGGCCTGCTGCGGGTCCGGGTCGAGGTCCTGGGGTGGGCTGAAGCGGAGTCCGGCCTTCCGGGGGGGAAGGCCACTGAGGTAGCTCTTCCCACCCCAGGGAACGCTCTTTCCAGCCCCTGTGGCCACACAACTTCCTTTTAGCCTGTTGCCTTTGACTTGGGGGCCTTTGGGGCCTCATTAGCTCTAGGGGTCCCTTTGGGCTCTTGATTTTCCCAGAGGGGGGATGCATTTCCTTCCTACTCTTCCTGCACCCAGATCTGGGGGAAGCTGAGGAAGGAGAAACAGCCACCGCTCTCTTCCAGGACTGTCTTCTCTGCCCTGAGCTTTAAGGAAGAGGACCCCCTTCCTCCTTTCCCTGGCCACTGCTGCTGCACCCCACATCCTTTCTGGGCCCTGGATCCTCACCACAGAAGGGATGTGGCCCACTGGCATGACATAACCTGGCGGCAGTAGGAAAAACTCCCTTCTGTGAAGGGGAAGCAGACTGGGCCATAAGGAAACAGCGGGACTGGCTCAAGTGCCTAAGGTTTGCTTAGGGCACGGGAATTGGCCGTGTGTTATTTAATTTATTGAGAGGAGTGGAGTAGGTGGCTTTTTTCCCCTTCTTCCCCTGCCAAGAATAAAATTTATTAAATTATCTGTTTTGGTGAAGCAAGAATCAATTCCATGCTCCTTGTGTGGGGCACAGTGTGGTTGAACGGCCAAGGTGCTGAGCTGGTCACTGGACATGAAGAAGGATGGAAGGAGGTCCCAGGGAATCCGCAGGCCCTCATGTGGCACAAAGAACCAGAGGCCAGCTGTGTTAATGCTGTTAGTTTAATGACAGAGACGTCCCGCAGCGTGACTGTTAGTTAAGAGGAGTCAGCTTGTCGGAGTGTGTGCTGCTTGCTTGGTGTGGCCAGCCACACGGGTCCCCTGCCTTCCAGCTCAGAACGACAGGGTGGGGGTGGGGGGGGGCAGAACCCCGAACTTTTAGCTGCCACCTGGCTCGTTCTAGGGACCAGATCCAGGGAGGGTGGGGCTGTAGAGAGAAGGCCAAAGGGCAGGGACTAGGAGGTACAGTTCATTCTTACAAAAGAGCCCCCCCTGCTCTCAGGCACTGGGCCAGGCACAGTCTCTGAGCACCTGTCTGCTCTTGCCGTTTCACTTGGCTACAGGGGGGGTCCTCTGCCAAGGCCTAAGGAGCCTTGTCTTCTCAATGTTAGGGCACTTCATGGCCGTAAAATCAGTCCATTTCCAGTGAGACAAGGGAGTTAGGGAAAGGGGTTCCTGGAAGTGAGAACAAGGTTAAGAGAGTGAGCTGGGGGTTCTCCCAGTCGGCATAGCAAACATGAGGCCATAGCATTGAGAACAGTGGGCGGGGTGGGGGGCTCAGCCCTAGCCCCTGATTGGCAGTGATGGCCCAGGCCCTGGAAGTGGGGTCCTCCCGAGACCCCCTTGGATCTCACGTTCCTGAGTTTCAGAGCTGGGCTGGGCTGTTGAGTGAAATGACCAAGGGCAGAGTCTGTAGGTTCTCCCCGTGGTGCCCCATCCACGGAGGAGTTGAAGCTTGGAGGAAGGGGAAAGCGGTGCTTCCCTGTTGTCCCCTCAGCAGAACTGGTAGTTGTTGGGCTGCAGCAGGGGCTGGGCGATATCCCCCTGCTCACAGCAGGCCAGGTGCTCGCTAGAGCTCTCCTCCTCGGGCTCACTACTGCTGCCACCGCCACTGCCAGTGCGGCAGCTGCTGCTGCTGCTGCTGCTGCTGCTGCTGCTGCTGCTGCTGCTTGGTAAGTTGGTGTAGTTCTGAGGGTAGGAGAATCGGGGGTGGTCAGTCCTGACCTCTCAGGCCCAGCCCGGCCCTGCTGGAGCCAGCCAGCCACCCACCCTGAGGCCGGCCCCACTCACCGGCACTCTCCTGTCCTCTTGGGCCTGCTTCTGGAGGAGGGAGCAGATCTGCTGGAACGTGGGTCTGTGGGTGGGCTCCAGGGCCCAGCAGGCCTGCATGATGCTATATCTAAGGTAGGACAGAAGCTGCCTGTGGGTCTGGGGATCCAATATGCACACATGCACACGTGGGCACATGCACACACACCCTTACAGTCTTGCCCAGCAGAGGTCCTGAAACCTAGTGAAAAGTGTGCCTGACACAAGGCCTGTGCTAAGTCCTTGATATGCATCATCTCATTTAATCTCCCCAGTAACCCTTGGAAGCTATTTTCATCACGCCCATTTGACAGCTGAGGGGAGAAAAAGCTCAGAGATGCTATCTTGCCCAGGCTCCTAGAACTGAGAAGGGGCACTCCCGCTGCCTGCAGGTAGGTCTGAGAGGCGGGCTGAGATGACTGTAACAAAAGACGAACATGGCAGTGAGCCGGCCACAAGTGCCTGGCCAGACGCGGGAGCGGCTGTGTCGAGAGTGGCTGGGGAAAGGTGTGCTGGGCGAGTTCATGGCCTGCTGGCCCACGGGAAGGCCGTGGCGAGGGTAGGGAGGCGGCAATTCTTGGTGGGCCAGCTGTATCGAGGTGGTTAGGAGGCTGCATTGTAGGCTGGCTGGTTACACAGTGAAGGAGTGGCTGACCCCACAGAGAGCCAAGATAAGAAATGAGAAGAGTCTGCCTCGACATAATAATAGAGTCTGACTTCAAAGTCTATCATTTGAGTTAGCACCAGTCCCATTTAAGAGACCTCTGAGAACAGCTACTTGGAAGCCAGTGGAAATCCCGCACTCCCTAAAATGGGCTTGTTTTGGCCCACTGTGGGGGAGATGAAGCCTGGCCCTGTAACACTGTGGACAGGGAGAGACTAGGACCACACACCTTTCCATCCCCTTCAGCCAAAGCCTGGGGAGTCCTCTCTCCTTCCTGGGGTCCCTCACTTACATGTTCTTTGGGGCGAATGCAGGCTGGGCCATTTGGTATCCATCCTTCACCAGTTTGTAGAACTTGCTGTTCACCAGGATGCCAGGGTAGGGGTTCAGCCCTGCAAAGGCCAAGAGCACGTAGGAGCCCATGCTCGGGGCTCACGTTCACCTGCCCCCCACACCCACACCTACATAAGAGTTACAGTAGGCATAGGCTTCAGTGAAATTTGGGAATTTCAGTGAAATTCACCCCGGCCTCATCACACCACACAAAGAATTCCAGCACAGGCTTGGAATAAGAGGTTACAGGAGCTCGCTGAAGGGCTTAGCCCAAGTCTCTGTGCCTAGCACTCCAGAAGTGAGATGTGCACACTTCAGACAAGGAGGGAAAACTTCATCTGAGGAAGCAGCAACTGCACCGGCAGGCAGATGAAGGAACAGCCCAGAGGGAATGCCTGGCAGCATGGAGCATCTGCCCGGCCCACACGGGAGCTGCACTGCTTGGTTTTCAGACGCTTTGCCCGTCACTTCACTCCCACCAGCCTTTCCTCTGCCCTGGGCAGCAAACACCCTTGGCTGGCATCCTTCGTGAGGTATAGGACACCATGGTAACCAAACACGGATCAGCCGCAGGCTGAGCCTGCACTGGCCCAGTGGCTTACCGAGTGAGAAGATTTCCCAGAGCAAGATGCCATAGGACCAGACGTCGCTCTGAACCGTGTAGACACAGTCGAAGATGCTCTCTGGAGCCATCCACTTCACAGGCAGGCGGGCCTGGCACGGAAGACCCCGGTCACCTCGGACCCTGGCTCACTGCCCCCTCCCCAGCCCACCCACCCTCCCCAGCACTCACATTGCCCTTGACGATGTAGTTGGAGTCATTCATGATGTCCCTAGCCAGCCCGAAGTCCCCAATTTTGGCCACACGCCCACTGGTCAGCAGGACGTTTCGGGCTGCCACGTCCCGGTGGATGCACTGACAGAAAGTACTTACAGAGTTAGTCTCGGCCCGTCCCCCACTTGAGCCTGAGGTGCAGGGGGAACAGCCAGGGTCCCCCCAGAATGCCTTGGGCTCCTCGTCGAGGGAGTGAGCGTCAGTTTTGGTCCTGTACCCTGGCTCCCGTCCCTACCTGCTACCAAGATCCAGGTCTGAGGAAGTTTCATATGGCTGGAAAGTTGGGTGTTTAGAAACCACCATCACTGTGGCCCACTGGGCCTGAGCAGTGGGAGCTGACTCAGAGCCAGGCGACCCGCTTGTGCTCAGCAGCTATGAGCCCTGGTGCTGGAAACAGCCTCTGACCCCACCGGCTGCTGATAATAGCAGCTGCCACTTCAAGGGCCCGACCGTGCCAGGCTCTTCCCTAAGCATCTGCACACACCGTAACCCTGTTTTGCCCTCCCAAATCTGCTGTGAGGGGGGCGGTCACAGCCCCCACCTGCTGGGAACCTCCTGAGTTGGGCATATTGTACACATCATCTCCTACCCTCACGACAACTCAGGGAGCTTCCTTTATGGGCCCCACGAGACCGTGTGCTTCACAAGAGGACATAGTCGTCTTGTTCACGCTGTTGACCAAAACTGAAGGAATAAGGCCTGTTCTTGGAAACGGGGTCCTCCGTGGCCTGCTGCACCCCAGGGAAACAGGTCTGCTCAGGCTGGGGCCCTCACCGTCCTGAGTTTGAGGAACTCTTCAGGCATGGGTTTCTCCCACTCACCCCTAGAGGCTGTGTGGCCGCTGCCCACTTGCTCTCTGGCACGCTGGCTCCTCCTTGCCTTCACCGCGTGCTCCCCTTTCCTCCCCTTCATCCTTAATCACCCAGCCTCACGGGAGATGTGGGGGTTCAGCCACCTCCCACCTCCCTGGATGACCACATTTGGACCCAGTTTCCAACTCACGTTCTTAGAAGCAAGGAAGGCCATCCCCTGGGCCACCTGGCTCGAGAAGTGGAGCAGGTCCCGTAGCTCCAGTGGCCTCCCGTCCTCCTTGCCCAGGTCTGGTGTGGGGAGAGGTGTCAGGGCAGCCCCACCACACCCCAGCCCCCAGCGGCCCCTGTCCTCCGCCCTCCGCACCTGCCACCCAGCGCCTCCTCACCTTCTTCAGAGAAGGAGTCGTTTGAAGAAGAAGTGGAGACAGGCCTCATCTCCACATAGGTGTCTACACCCTGACTGGAGAAACCGCTGTCTCTACATAGGAAAAAGGATGTGGGGGCGGGTAGGTCCCCATTGCTATACTAATCAGCGCGGGCCTTGGCCTCCAGGTCCCCGTGTCCTCTCCAATCAGCAGGGAAGGGCAGGGACCTCAAGGTCAACTTGAACATCCCTTTCTGACAAGGAACCCCCCCAACCCTAACTGCCACCACATTCTGTGTAAGCGATCATTGATCCCTGCTTGGCCATCCCAGGGAGGAAGCTTACAATTTGTTCTGTCGTTGGGCAGCTCTCTGCCTATTACAAAGTTCTGCACTTTTCCTAATGCCAGTCTGCCCCTGGGATTTTCCTCCTGCTGGTCCTTGCTCTGCCCTCAAGGGCCACACAGAAGTAGGCTCCCTTTTCCCATAACAGCCCTGCAGGGATTTGAGGATATTCTAGGGCCCCTTCTTTGAGCTTTCCCCACCTGGACAGTGGCTCTCACCACTGGCCAGCTTCACATTCAATCACCTGGGGAGTTGTCAACTCTCCCCATGCCCAGAACACCTCAGAAATTAGGGGTGAAACCCAGTCATTCACACTTTGAAACCTCTCCAGGCAGTTCCTGTGTGCAGCCTGAGCGGAGGCCTCTGGTCTAGAGGAGGGCTTCCTAAACTGTAATTCATGAGTGTAGGAGTCGCCTGGGCAGTCTCATCTAAATGCTGATTCTGATTCAGCAGGTCTGGCGGGCCCGAGCTGTGTCTCTAACAGCTCTTAGGTGATGGCTGTGAGCATAGGCTTTCAGTCGTAGGTAGGTTGGAGAAACACTTCTCTAGATTGAATAGCCACTACTGTTTCTCGTATTCTAACAGGTGTGATTTCTGGCCGTCTCCCCTTCCTGTCCCCTCTGCGATGGAGATGCGCACCTTGACCATGCCCATACTCTAGTGTTCCCAGAAAGAGAAGGGAGTGTCTTATCTATGCTCTGACCGTGGCAAAACCATCCCCTCCCCTGGTCTAGAAACTATACTTCTAGCCTGGGAACCCGTTGGCAGGATTGGTTCCCATGCCATTTGCCCTTGAAGTGACCCCACCGTATGAATCCTTTCCCCATCTGCACATTTGAAGATAAGAAGTTAATACTTCACTCTAGTTCTCATTTTGATTTGACCTGGCCTGAGGTTCCAGCCTGCAGAGGCCCAGTGTGAGCCGCCCTTTCAGAGGGGTGTCAGAGAACCAGAAGAGGAAGCAGATCATGCCAGCCCTCCTATTCGAGGATACTGGATGGAGTTAAATGGCCTCCTTCCTCTTTTGCCTCCCCAGGCTTGGCAGCTGACAGTGGCTAAAATAGGGGTTCATTGTACACCCTTCTTGTTCTGATCCTGTCTCAGCAGCCTGGCCCTGAAGCCCCACAACCCCCAAGACTGAGACTTCCAGGACACCACTGTGGCTCAGGTGAGCACTGGACCAGGAGTCAAGGGAGCAGAATCCGAGCCCAGGCTCCGCCCCTGCCCCTGACTCATGTGTGACATGAAACTGGCCACTTCCTCTCTCTGGTTCCCCATGTGGCTTTGTCCATTTGTCTCCGAGTGGCTTCCAGGAATCACAGCAGTACAGAATAACAGAGACAGAAAGTCTCTGAGAGGCTCAACCCCTCAATGGCTTGCCTGGGGAAACCGAGGCCCAAGTAGATCAGGGACCTGGCCACAGACTGTTTTGCCCCTTCTCACCCAACAACCAACAGACTCTGTCCAGGTGCTCTGCAGCCCCTGACGGCATGGGAAAAACAGGGCCATTACCCCCAAGATCTGCCCATCTCTTGCTAGAGCCCTGAACGGATCTTGACTGACCTTTTACGTACATTCAAGTGACGATACCATTGACGCCTGTCTCCACCAGACTATGAGCCCCCTGTCTTTGCCCAACATGCTCCTAGAACATAGTAGGTCCTCAATTATTTGTTGGATGACAGAAATAAGTAGTAGAAAAACTGAGTTAGCCCACAGAAGCTGGGGTGACTACTCCCCGTGGAACGTGAGGGCCACACAGCCACCGAAGCCTGAGTTCACTTTAGGGACAGACCCTGGGGCTTCCTCCCAGTCCCAGCCTCTTTCCTGTCCTTTGCCAGGGTACTACCTGCGAACATATTTCTTCTCCAGGTGGATGTTCTTGTAGCCAGCGCCTGCCTCGGGGTCCTGGCCCACACTCAGGCTGGGGCCCAGCATGGCCTCAGCCTGCCTTCGCAGGAAGTTGAGCAGGTCGCCGTAGCAACAGTACTCAGTGATGACCAGAACAGGGCCTAGAGCAGCCAAGAGAGTGGGGTAAGTGCACTCCTTATCCCCCCCACCCCCGTGTGAACAGACATGGGGTAGGGCAACAGGACACCCTGGAATGGGGATTCAAGAGCCCTGAGTTCTAATCCTGACTGACTGTGAGCAGCTTTTTCTGCTTTCTGTGCCTCAGTAACCCCATCTGTCTAAAGCAGAGGAACCTCAAAAAACCGTAGTAGAATTCCTTCTTCAAAGGATATCTGTGACAGTTCCGTAGAGGTCAAGGCCCTGGGGCACCTCTGTGGACCCTGTGGTGAATGTCCAAGTGTCTTTGGGTGGGATCTTCCCTCCAGACCCCCGGAATTAGACTCCCTGCAGCAGGGCCTGGGGACCTGCACTCTTATTCCCCTCTCTGGCTGACTCTGATACCCACCAAAGTCTGAGAGCCACTGATCAGAGCTCCCAGAACTATCTATCATTCGTAAACAGCTTCTGACCCATCCAGGCACCTGGTGTGGGAATTTGAGGAATGCTGAGATAGATAGGGATCCCTCCAGAACTTGGGGAGATGGGAAGATGGGGTGGGGTGGCCATGGGCCCCAATGCCTGCCAGGACCCCTCACCTCCGTGGGTACAGGCTCCCAGAAGGTTGACTATGTTCTCGTGTTGGCCCAGGTGACTCATGATCTTCAGTTCTGACATGAGGGCCTCCTTCTCATCTGCATGAGCAGTGGCTGGGAGATGGAGCCACAGGTCCCATAGATGGGGAAGGGCAGGACATACAGAGCCACACGGACAGATGGGAGACACCCAGGAGAGCAAGCAGGGCGTACCCAGGGCCCCAGAGTGACCAGTGACCGAAAGAGGGAAGAGGAGAAATGCGGACACACAGATAGGAGTTAGGGAGAGAGAGAGGAGAGATGGCCTGTCACTGAGCTGCTCTCGAGTGGCAGGCAGCCCAGCTGTGGGCAGGCCATGGCCCAGGGTGGCCTCTGTGCACCCCAGCCTCTTTGGGGCTCCAAAGAGCCCCTCCACACCCAGGAGCTAAGGGGAGGCTGGGGCTCACTCAAGAAGCCAAGAGTCCTTGCCCCCAATCCCAGGCCCTGTCCCCCAGGCTGTGATAGGCCAAAAATGTGTCTCTCATGGCAGGGCAGCCCCTCCCCTAGGTACATGGGCTCCTACCCGCTCCCCCAGATTCCCGAAGCCCCTGCCCCTCACTCACACTTCAGCATCTTCACAGCCACCTTCAGGACGGCATCTTCCTTGCCCAGACCAAAGGCTGTGGCCTCTACCACCTTCCCGAAGGCACCGGCTCCAAGAGTCTTACCTGCCACACACACACACGTACACACACACACAGAGTCTCCTTAGGTCCCCGCCGACAAAGGGCCCATAGGCTCCTGCAATGTATGCGTGGTGGGTGCCAAGACCTCATCTCACCAAACTGCAGGTTGTTTCGGGGGAACTCCCACTTCTCATTGTAGGGCAGCTGGGTGGGGTCAATGAAGGTGTAGCTGTTGCCCTCGTAGCTCTCGATGATCTTCCAGCGCACCTGGTACTTGGGCTTCTGCAGAGGAAGAGGGGGGAAAGTCAACCAGGCCTGCAGGCAGATGTGGGATCTCATCCCCAACCCCCAAGAGCAGGGGGTGTGGGCAGTCCCAAGGCATGGTGGGAGGAGGCAGGGGTGGCCTGAGATGTGGTGAGTGGGCCCAGGTCATCCCATGTCCAAGGCACTGAGAGCCCCGTCCTTGACTGGTTTGGCCTCACCATGTGACCTGCCCTTCTCTAAGCCTTGGTTTTCCCCACCTGTGCACTGAAAGATGTGAGCAGGGTCACCTCTGAGAGCCTTGACAGCTCTGATAACTTGGTAATTCTCGAGCCAGGAGGGTGGGGGGCCCTTGAAGTATGTCCGTCTGTCCATGCATCCATCCCCCCATCCTCCCATCCAAATAGTGTCTGGGTTTATTTTTAATTGTGGCAAGATGCATACAACAGAAAATTTATCATCTCAAATTTCTCAGTCTCATTATTTGAGTGTACAGTTCAGTAATGTTCATTCCCATTGTTATGCAACCAGTCTTCAGAATTCTTTTCACCTTGCACGACTAAAACTCCTTACTCATTAAGCAGCTCCCCTTTCCTACCTCCCCTGAGCCCCGGGCCACGTATCCCTTGAATCTGCCTACTCTAGGTACCTCATTTAGTTGGAATCACACAGTATGTGTCCTTTTGTGACTGGCTTATTTCACTTAGTATAATGTCTTCAAGGCTCCTCCGTGTGTCAGAATTTCCTGCCTTTCTAAGGCTGAATAACATTTCCAGACAAATATTTCACCAAACTCTTATTTGTGCCAGACGCCACGGATTCAGAATTAAAGAAGAGAAAGCCCTGCCCCCGTGGCGTTTGCATTCAGGGGGCTAAGACAGGCATCAACTCAAATTAAATAGATAAATAGATAAATAGATAGATAAATAAATAAATAAAGAGAGGACATTTTCAACTAGTGCCGTGAAGAAAATAAAGCAAAGTGATGGAACAGAGAGAGCCAGGTGCAACTGAAGGTGTAGGGCAGGGAAGGCCTGAGGAGGAACCAGCCAGGTGACTGACAGACGAAGCACTTTGCAGGTAAAGTCAATAGCAGATGCATTGGCCTGCAGGTGGGCAAAGTCCTGGCAAGTCCGAGGGACTGGCCGGTGCCCGTGTGGCTGGAGGGAGGTGAGGGCTGTTCCAGAGACAGGAAGGTCTTGAGCGCTAGGATGAGCGGATTCCCTCCTAGCTGCAATGAGAAGCCCTAGAGGGCTTGATGCGGGTCTTTACACGGACTTTGCACTGCGTGTGTTTTAAGCTAGAGGGAGAGGGAGAGGGCAGAGCCAGATCTAGGAGGAGGAGTGACTGCCTCTCTCTTTCCTGCCCAGGGTGGCAGCTGCTTGGGGGCATCATGCCAGGGGGTGGTGCCCAAGAGAAGTGCTGATGGAAGATGGGCTTTAGGTGGAAAGTGGAAGCTGGGCTTGGGCGGTGGAGGACACTGAGGCCTTGGGTCAGCAGTCCACCTCTTTCCGGTCAGCCCTAGGGGACAAGGACCAGCTGGGCTGTGCTTAGCCGCTGGGCTCCTTCTCGGGTCACCCAGCCCAGGGGAGCTAAAGGGTATGTGAGTGGGTGTTGGGGAGGAAGGCAGCCTGTGGCTGCAAGTTGCGTCAGGTTAAGAGAAAAGACTCCAGATAGCTGTAAGGGAGAGCTTCCAGATGGTAGTTTGGGAGACGAGACTGCAGTTAGACATAAGGAAGAACTTCCAGGTTCTGATTCAGGAGAGAGACTATAGCTAAACTTAACATCCATGCTGTGACTTGGGAGGAGAGTCTGAAACGGGACAAAAGGAGGAACCTCCTGAGGCACAGAGGATTCAGGCCCTGCGTGTGGGTGCCTCCCCAAACCAAAACATGGAGAGAAAGCCGGGAAGGGATTCTTTGACCTCCCCTGGCCACTTCCGTCCCCAGGGGGCTTCTGTGGCCAAAGCTGTTTTTCCTCCTCACCACTTCTCCTTCTTCTGGCCCATGCAGCTGGGCCTGAGTCAGCCCCCTCCCCAGAGCTGCTCTCCTTTCCCCACCCCCAGCCAGGCAGGGGATACTGGGGAAAGGGAGGGGGATCACAGGAGGAAGAGACTGTCTGGCTGGATCTCACAGATGTCTGAATCCCAGACTCTACCAGGAGGAAGACACAGCTCTCTCCCCGCCACACCTCAGGCGTCCCTATCCCTTCCTCTTCTTCTGTGCCACCTTGGCTCCCCAGGGCTTCTATGTAGAGGGTCTCCTTGGAGGGAGAGCCCTTACAGGGAAGGTGGGATGGGCCACCTCAACCAGGTTTGCTAACGGGAGTAGTTCCAAAGAGAGTAGGGAGTGCTCCTTGAGCACCCCTGTGAGCTGCATTCAGCCAAGCTGAACACTCAGTGTGCGCCATGTTTCTTATTCCTCGCGGCAGGCCCAGGCCCAGGCTCACCCTCACTGCCCCTCAGCGACTGAGATGGGCAGGGAGACATCAAAGTCCTGTGGCCCTCCCTGTCTAGGCCTGCTGTTTCTGGGCTGTTGGATGGTCTCTGTCTTAGGAAGGTAGTGACCTCAACATGTCCCACTGGAAACCTTGGAGACCCTCCTGTCCGGCCCCAATAGGCCTCCAGTCCCCAGAGGTCGGTTCTGACTCCAGAATCCCAGCTTGCACTCCTCCCTATCTCATCCTTTCCTCTTTGAGTCCCTCCTACCAGCCTGCTGACTCCTGACCTTTTCTCCTCCCCCTGTGGCCCCCCTGTGGTCTGGCTGGGGCCAGAAAGGCGATGACTCAGCCCTGAGGCAGAAACAGCCCTTCCCCCCACCCCCAGCTAGAGCCACCCCTTAGTCCAGGCTGAATTCTCAGTGCAGAAGCAAATCTCAGAACCCCATGGGGCAAAGCAGAGGGGAATTGGGTGGAAGGCCCTGAGGTAAGGCCAAGGCCATCTTGACCCCTCAAGGTTTTGTCTCATGGGATGCCCTCCTTTTCTTGGCCTTGGATGGGCTCAGGGGGCAGCTGAGTTTCCTGGATGGGAAATGAGGTGTTTCCACATTCCAAAAATGGTCCCATGGAGAGAAGATAAAGGTGCCCTCAAACCAACACTGGCCAAGGGCGCTGGACAGCTCAAGGTAGAAAGGGCTGGAGAGGGAACTGGACCCTTCTCTGGAATCTCAGCAGGAGTGTCATGGGCTGAGGAGGCAGCTCTGTGGGGCACTGGGAGCAGTTTTCAGCTCCGTATAAAGAAGAAGTTGGCAATAATCAGAGCTCCTCAGAGAAGGAACAGGCGGCCACAAGAGTGAGTTAAGTCCTGTCCATAGAGGTGGGCGAGCAGGGCCCGCTCTGTGTGTGTAGTCAAGGAGATGCCCAACCTCAGACACCCCTCCAGTCCCAAGATGCGTGAGCTAACTCAGGTTCCCCAGTCAGCTTCCTCCTGGGACAAGGGCGGGCAGCTTCTGTCCTGAGCTCTGTCTGTGCCCAGCACCCTGCTAAGTCCCCTACCTACATTCTGTTGTTGAATCCTCACGACAGCCTGGTAGGGTGGCCGCCATTATTAACCCCATTTCACAGTTGGAGAAACAGAGACAGAGACACTCCCAACTTCCCCAGAGTTCTAATAGCTGGAGACTGGCAGAGACAGGACCCACATCTATCCAACTCCCAACCCCAGAC
The DNA here is from genome assembly GCF_027475565.1 of Acinonyx jubatus. Classification (NCBI taxonomy): domain Eukaryota; kingdom Metazoa; phylum Chordata; class Mammalia; order Carnivora; family Felidae; genus Acinonyx; species Acinonyx jubatus. The sequence goes on along the minus strand of NC_069380.1, from coordinate 193,972,065 downwards.
TCTCAGGAGGCTCTTGGAATGTCAAAGGAAGAAGATGTTACCATGGTACAGGTGGGGAAACTGAGGACCAGAGTGGGCAGTGAGTCAGCCAAGGTCTCATGGCAAAACAGTTTTGGAGCTGGACGCAGATCCCTGAAGTCTTGGTCTGAGGCCTTTGTTTGCTGGGTGCTGGCATGAGCATGAGAGCTGACCCCATGGCCCCCAGGGTGCCCAAATATCCTGTCCACACTGCCTACTCCAAGCCCTCTTCTCATACTAAAACCCCCGAGGTGGGGAAGAGAAGGCAGCAGAGGAGGCCCACCAGGTGGTTATTCACCCCTAAATCACATTGCTCCCTTGTTCAAACCCACGGATGGCTCTGAGCCTACAGGATGGGGTCCAACTTCTTGGACCCCTCAACCTGCCCCATCTGCCTCCTCCCTCTTCCAGGGACCAGTATTTTCAGAACTCGCCTCTGTCTTTCCCCCCTCTCTCCCCTTTGCACACATTACCCTTCCCCAGAGATACCCTTTCCCTGAGCCTTGTCTCCCCCTGCTGCACACCCCCCACCCCCATTCTCCAAGGTCTGTCCCACCCATGCCAACCACCTCCTCCAAGCAGGCTCCCTTCCTCACCAACAGAAGAGATCCTTCTACCTCTGACCTCCCACAGGCCTCAGTATCTATTGCAGCGGCCACCATCTTTTGTGTAGGAAGGCAGCTAGGCAAGGTGGCAGAGGCCTCGGGCTGGCATGTGGGAGGCACCTGGGACCCTCAGGCAGATTCTTCAACCTTGCCACCCCCCAGTTTCCTTACTGTAAAATGCTGGCTGCTACACTCCCTGCTTCCAGGTTGTTGCGAGGGAAAGATAAGATGATTCAGTGTTTCACGTGATGGTTAAAAAACATGTTTTTTTTTTAAACCCAGCCTCTGCCACTGACTGGCTGTAGACTAGAGCACTGTCTAAACCTCTCAGAACCTCAGCTTCCAACTCTGTAAGATGGGGTTAGTGATGCTATCTACATGCTGCCATTGTTGAGGGCATTAAGCTCTGTAATCCATACCCTGTCTTTTCCGGTTATTTGACTTGCAGCCATCTCCTGCTCAAGACGGTCAACCCTACGAGGCAAGAGCCTCAGAGGCTCTGAGTTTGGGCTCACTTGGCACCCAGCCACTCACGTTCGCATACAGTTGGCGCCCGCTGAAAAGCGGCTGGCTGAATGGGTGACAGAACGACTGGGTGTGCGGGGGCTAAAGGCTAGATCCTTGCAACCCGGTGACACTCCCCCAGGCCACCAGGCGCCTGGCTCCCCACCCTGCCACCCTGCCCAGGCTCACCTGCTTATACTTGTACAAAAGCAGCAAGAGCAGCAGCAGCAACAAGGCCATGATGGACATGCAAGTGAGCAGCACGGGCGTGAAGAGCAGCTCCTCGGGGAGCTGTGTGTGGGCTCCTGGAAAGGGAGAGCAGAGGAGGGAGACGGCAGAGGGGGCCTTCAGGACCCTCCGCCACCACTGAGAGCAGGCCACTGCACTGCCTGGAGCACAGTAGATGCTCAGTAAATGCCTGTTGACTGAGCAGTCTCTTCTCCCCCAGAAGCCCCAGACCCTCGCAAAGCCTTCCTGTAGGCCCGCCCCCAGCCAGGGGCGGGGAGGACGGCCTCTCCAGTTCTGCTCATGCCTCGCCCCAAACCCTGCCCGAAGTCACAGCGTCTGTGGCTGGGGAACCCCTCAGGTCGTGCAGTACCCACTCCTGCCAGTGCAAGGAGCCTCTGCAGCAAGCTGGTTTAGTACCGGCTGTGGCTTCCGCGCGCGCGCACTCACACACACACACACACACACACACACACACACACACACACTAGTGATGGGTGTTCAGCTCCTACGCCTTTGGGCAGCTCTGGGCAGCTCAGAGAGACAGACCTGGAGGTTAGACTGAACTCTGCCTTCCCAGCATTTCCCTGCTGCTTCCTCGAGGGCCCTTTGGAACCACACAGCCCTTCTAAGGGTCTGAAAGCCTGGCTCATGGCCACTGGCTCTCTTCTTCCCAGACCAATAACCTTAATTCTTTCAATGCGTTTGAAGGACGTAACTTCCATTTTCCACATCAACACCAGCGTGGTTCTGAGGCCAGATCTCACCTCTGCCACTTAGGAGGTGTGTGACATTGAACGTGTGTGACTTCTCCCTAAGCCTCAGGTTCATCATCTCCCAAGCGGGAAGGAAAATAGTGCCAACCTCCTGGGGTCATGTGAGCTCGCTGAGATAATGACTATAAGGTGCTTAGCACAATGCCTGGCACAGGGTAAGCATGCAGTGAAATGTCAGTATGGTCTTTTTAATATAGGACCACCAGCAGTGAGACAGAGCAGCCACGGGCAGCTGCACGCAGAATCTGGCCCTGGTCACAGCTGCCCCAAGGCACCTGAGGGGCCACCTCTGAGCCAGTCCGAGGCTCCCACTCTGTCCTCTGCCCAGAGGGTCTCCCCGGGGCTTGCTACACAGTGGTGCTGAAACCTGGCTGTTGGAAGTCGGAAGGTGCTGTGGGTCTCTACGGCTCTGGGCCTCTCAGACCCAGACACCTGGAGCCTTTGTGCGACACAGAGAAAGGCACCCCTTCCTCTAAATGGACACAGCCTGTGTCAGCGCCCAGTGCTGGCCATCAGCCCCACCCTCCGACAGTGGCCCTGAATGGACGGGGCTGTGTCTCTGGAGGGAAGAGAGTCCAAGAGGGATGGAGGAGGCTGTCAAGGCTGGCCCTGGGGTGGGGATGGACTGTGTTCACTTGTTGCCTGTCTCTGTCACCAGGCTCTAAGCCCCATGGAGGCACTGCTCATCCGAGTGAGTGCTGGGCACATAGCAGATGCCACATATCCACACTTGTGAATTAGTGAGTGAGTTAAAGCGCAGGAAGATGAGCGGAGGGGCCAGACGAGGCCACGCTCCAGGCTGCTTTCTTTCTGGGCCTCACGGCTTGCTGCCCTTTGCCCTTCTCCTCCCTGTGTCTAGTCCCATGCGGTCCAGACTCCTCCACCTGGCCTCTTCAGGAGACCTTTGGTCAGGAGGCGCCTGGAATCAGACCCCAAGAGGTGGAACACGATGGGGCTGGGATCTGCTCCACTCTGGCACTCTGGCCCTGGCCTCCAGGGGGCTGGGGCAGTTTCCCGAGCCCGCCTCCCACCATGGGCTGGGAGGGGCAAAGGCTCACCTATAGAGATGGGCCAGAAGGTCTGGGAGCTATTCCCCACGCTGTTGAAGGCTCTACACTCATATGTCCTGTTGTGTTCCAAGGTCCCGATGGCCAGCAGGCTATGGACGATCACCTCGTGGAAGGGCACTTGGCTCAGGACCTCAGAGTGTGAGTCCTCTAGGACCAGCCCTGCAGACTCATCACACCTGGGAAGAGCAGAGTGTGGCTTAGAGCTTTGGGATGCCCAGCCCCCCTTGGCTCCGCAGCCCGGGGTGAAGAAGGTAAGCAGAGCCACTTACCTATCGGTGTGGCTCCTGCACTGCAGCCACGTGACACTGGGCTGGGGGTACCCGGAGGCTTCACAGAGCAGTGTGTCCGAGCCATTGATGAGGGTCATTGTGACCCTTACCTCCGGGGGGTCTGAGGAGAAAGAGAGGAGTGGTAGAGGGAGGGATCAGCCCCAGAGGCCCCAACTCCCCTGTGTGACCATCCTGCACTGAGCTGCTATCCCTCCATCACCCCCACCTGCAAGCCCCAGGGACCTTAGTGCCCAGCCCTCGCTCCATCACTCACATCGCAGGGTGAGCTCAAAGGTCAGGGCATTCTGGCCTCCAGCGTTTCGGGCCAAGAAGGAGTAGCGACCGGCCTCCGAGCGCTTCAGGCGAGGCAGGGAGAGGGTCGAGGTGTACCTGCACGAAAGGGGCAGGCCGTCTGGCGTGAACCCCAGTCCTGGTATGGCCCCTGCAGGACAGTGGGCTCAGACAACCTCCCTAAAGGGCTTTGTTTTATTTTTGGTAAAGCGTCCAGGGCACAAAGGCCTTGGCTAAGCCAGGTCCCCAGGCTGAGTGCCATTGAGACATGGGAAAACCAATCCAATTCCCTTAATTTCTTCTCTCGTTTATGAAGTGGTTTTGTTCTGAGGTTTAGTAGAAATGATGTCTGTGAGGTGCCGACCCTGGAAGGCACATTAGCTGCTATCTCTAAAGCACCAGCCCTGCCAGGAGGGACCGTGAGAGGGACGAGAGGCAGGATGTAGCCATGGGGCCACAGCAACCAGGGCTCAAGTCCTGGGGCTATCATTTCTTAGCTGTGTGATCTTAGACAAGTACTCGCCCTCTCTGACCCTCTGTCTCCTTTTCTGTGAGGGCAACACTGATGGTAATTAATGCACAGATTTGGCCTGAGGATTAAAGGGACATATATTCAGGGTGCTTGACACAGAGCCCGACTCATTGTAGGTACGCAGTTTAATGGTGCCCTTTGCTGCAGAAAAGACCTGGAAGCAAATGAGAAACATGTCAGTTATCCTCAGCTGATTCCAGGTAATTTTTTGTTTTTTTCTTTTCTTAAGCCCTATTTTGGCATTTGTCCGTAACGGACGTGCATAATTTAGGTAATAAATAAGTTGTTTAAAAAAACATTATAGGGGCACCTGGGTGGCGCAGTCGGTTAAGCGTCTGACTTCAGCCAGGTCACGATCTCGTGGTCCGTGAGTTTGAGCCCCGCATCAGGCTCTGGGCTGATGGCTCAGAGCCTGGAGCCTGTTTCCGATTCTGTGTCTCCCTCTCTCTCTGCCCCTCCCCTGTTCATGCTCTGTCTCTCTCTGTCCCAAAAATAAATAAAAACGTTGAAAAAAAATTTAAAAAAAAAAAACAAAAAAAACATTATAGCATCTAATTATAAATCCTACTAGACTAAAACCCATGGTATGCAAAGGGCAATCTCTTCCAGCCAGAACTTTGGTGTCCAGAACCCCTGCACTCATCTGCTTGGTAAGCTGAAAGAATTTAACTTCTTTTTGCCGGACTCAAAGTCACCGTTATGAACACATCCATCACATGAGCTAAGTTTGGTGGCTGTTTGGTGCCCCGGGTTATCTGCCCTGTGCTGGATGGCCCCACGCTACTGCATTTTGGGGGAGCTCCATGGTTTCTTTCCACAATGTCCCTGTTGCTTATGGACCAATGTTTCACCTGTCCCTGGACTGTCCCCCTCCCAGGGGTCGATAGGTTCCAGATTCAGAACTTCTGCTTTAGACAAGGGGAGGCTCGAAATCCTGACCAGAATGGGTGAGAAGGAAACTGAGAAGAGAAAAATGAGGACAAGGAAACATTTTTGTTCTGTTGAACATTTCGTTCTGTGCTGATTCTGACAACTGGAAAGCAGGAGTCCAGGATTTAATGAGGTCTGGGCTTCAGCAGCTAGAAAGAGAACCCCAGAGAGTTCTGGAGTTGGAAGACGGCTGAAGGATTATCTGCCCCAGGGGATGGTAAAAACATTTCCTTGCCTGAGTCAGTTATAATGAAAATACTGTTTGGGACTGTGTCAAGAAGGACTCCGAGGCTGCATTTGGACCCTGAAGGAAAGAGTTCAAAAATGGATTAGAATTAGAGATATCTATCAAGAGTGTGGGAGGGGAAGCGGTTGCACGCACAGCGCACGCTTGCTGTCCTTGAACGCTGGACTCTCCTTCAAATAGAAGCGGGTGAAGCAACTATCGTTTTGACACGTGCCATGGTGTTTCTCCCGTGGAGGAGACTCTTTTGTGTAGAAGTCTACATTGGTGAGGCCACTTTGGATGGGAAAGTAACACCCTGAGGACGTAAGGAGACAGGAAAAAGGGACTTCTAACATGTGTTTGCAGGAGAAGCAAGAGTCTGGAAGTGGAGAGATGGGAGAAAAGAGGAGATACAGTGAGATGGCACTTTGTGAGAAGAGTTTTGAGCCTGTGGACAAGAATAGCTAGTGAGAAATTCTCAGAAGCGGGCCACCACAGGCCTTTCAAGAACTTTTGATGTATACGTGATCATGTGATGTGAATTCTCTCTACCCCCCAAACCCATGTATGTGGCAGAGTCCCTGTGCAGTCCTTATTACGAGTGTGTTTAGTAGAAATCATGGAGCAGTGGTCTTCTGTATTTGGATCGGCCGCAAAAGAAGAGAATGAGATTAAGAGTTCTTGAGTGAGCAGGAGAGTGCACACCCCCAAGAAATGGTAGAGCTCTTGAGGAGGGCATTGGATCTCCCACGGATGTGGGACAGAGGGGCAAGCCAATTTGATTTCAATCTCAAACACAGATGATTGATATCGAGGTTCTAAGATCAGGGAAAGTGAGACAGAGAAAGGGGAAGGGACTCAAGGTCACCAGCAAGGTTGAGACGTGACCCAGTCAGTGTCCTGCCTCCTGGCGGAAGCATTCCCCTTCTGGATGTGGGCCTCTCCAGATGGGAGCTGATAGGTGGTACCTGTATGTGTCCTTGATGGTGACAAAATTGAGCTTGTCCTGGTAGTCAGAGAAGGGTCCCAGATAGGTCCAGTTAAGACTTTCTAGGCCTGGGTAGGCCTCCACCTTGACCTGGAGATCAACCTTCTCACCCACAGTCACCTCCTGGAGGAGACTCTGCTCAGAGGTCAAGTTCAAGTAGGCACTCTCTGGAAAGTGTAACACATAAAGATCTGGCATTAGTGGGAAGATGTCTCAGTTGGTTTGTTCACTGGTGATCTACCCATTCATTCAGCCATTCAGCTGGACCCTTCCTGAGTGCCTACTATGTGCCAGGCACACAGCCCCCACCTCTAACCAAAACTTTCCCTCTGACATCTTCCTGCTTACCACTGCCCCATAGAAGCCCAAACTCTTCTCTTCACTGAGTCCCTGGGAGAACCTGGACAAATTTTGATTCTCCTTGCTACCTCTGCCTCCTTATCTGTATAACAAAGAGATTGAGTATATTTGTGTTGTTGTAACTTTTTGAAACTTTTTCAGTAGCAAAAACATAAAAATCTTCTGTTTTTTTCAGATGCCCTCACCTATTTCCCCTTCTCCTGGTAATAGTTCAGGCAGCGAGGCTTCCACATCCAGCTCTAAGCAGGCATGTGACTCAGGCCAGCCAGTCAAGGTGATGCCCCCTTTACACCAGTGAGTGGTTTGGGGTAGGCACTTGTGCCCATGGGTCCATGACACTTATTTCCATGATTTTTGTTGGAGCTCTGAGAAAGGAGAAGCCCTAATTCCACTCAGGTTGTCAAGCCTGATGCTGCTAGGGGTCCCACAAGAAAAATGTACAGCTGAGAGTTGAGAAACAACTAGAAGCAACTAGATCCAATTTACCTGAAGCTCATATCCATGGGCTTTTTAGCTATAAGGCTGATGAAAATCCCCCTGTGATTAGGCCAGCTTAAGTTGGTTTCTGTTACCTGTGCCTGAAAGAGTCCTGACTAGTTTCTTCTAATTAAATCTTGCGTGAATTAAAATCAAGTTGCCGTGGTTGAATCTCAGGCAGAGGAGCTATGGCAAGAATCCCCATGTACTCAGCTTCTCCATGCCTCTAATGGAAGCCCCTGAAATGCTTTCTTAAATCCCCCAAGACTTTGCAAAAAGCTCTGGACTAGATGATATACAGGGGCTCCTCTCCTTACTCAGCTCCATGAAATCTAATATTCACTCTTCTACCCTGTGATGTACCTGTTCCAAAGCCCCTGTGGGTCCCCAATCACCTCTACTATACAGATATGCATTTAAGGCTCTCTTCAATCAATTCTCCTCCTCAGGCCCATCTAGCTGTCTCCCCTCTTCCTACACACACACACACACACACACACACACACAATGCTCCACCCCACCCATCTGGGTCTCCTAACATCCCATGAACACACCACACCGCAGCCATTCCAGCCAAGCTTGGAGGTTTTGTTCAAGCCACTTTCTCCCCAGGAACACTGTCCTCTTCCTTTTTTCTATTTAGATCCTTCTCATCCTTCAAGGCTCCTCCCCGTCAGGGGGTCTCCACCCACCACTCCAGGCCACAGGGAGCTCTCCCTCCTCTGGACTCCTGCCACCCTTCTAGACGACACATTCATGACGTACCACATCAACACTACTTTGCGCATCTGCCTCTCCCTTCGGCTGGTCATCTTTTCTATCCAACTAATCTGTGAGCTTCCTGGGTGAGGCTTTCGTCTTCTCTCTCCAACAGAGAACGTCTATCTATCCATCCTGCATCCATCTTCTCACCTCCTTCAGCACCACCCTTATCAAGCCACCGTAACCTCTAGCTTCGGCGACTGCAGTAGCCTCCTAACTGCCCACCCCGCCTCCATTTCCACCCTCAACAAAGTGGGTGAGAGTAAGTGTCACATTCCTTTACTCAAACCCACCCATGGGCACCCCATCTTTCTCAAGGGGAAAAGCCCAAGTCCTTACATTGGCTCACCGAGCCGAGCCCTGTGGAATCTGCCACCTTGCCCCCTCCCTCTTTGACTTCACCTTGTGCCACTCTTCCTCCCGAACTCTGCGCCAGCCACACCGGCTGACCTGTGCCTTGCGCGTGGTGAGCACAGTCCTGCCGTAAGGACAGTGCTTGCTGTCTGCCCGGAGCTCTGTTCTGCAGGATATCTGCCTGGCTTACCCCTTCCCCAACTTCAAGTCATTGCTCAAGTGTCAGCTTCCCAGTGAGACCTTCCTTGATGACTACCCAATTTAAAATTCTTTTTTAACGTTTATTCATTTTTGAGAGACAGAGATAGAGCATGAGTGGGGGAGAGGAAGAGACAGAGGGAGACACAGAATCCAAAGCAGTCTCCAGGCTCCGAGCTGTCAGCACAGAGCCCGACACGGGGCTCAAACCCACAAACTGTGAGATCATGACCTGAGCCGAAGCCGGACACTTAACCGCCTGAGCCGCCCAGGTGCCCCTTTTTTTATTATTATTTTTCACGTTTATTCATTTTTGAGAGAGCACGAGTGGGGGAGGGGCAGAGAGAGAGGGGGTGACCACCCGATTTTAAAAAGCAACCCTATAGAATTGATTTGGTTTTCAAGATTTATTTTGCTCATTGCTGTCTTTTCCCAACTAAAGCACAAACTTCATGTGGGCAGGGGTCTCCGTGTCTTTGCAGCTGTATCCTCAGCATCCAGAACACTGTCTGACCAGAAGTGTTCATGGACACAAACGTTTATTGAGTGACTACTATAGACGTGCACTAGAAAACACATAGGATTAGAACTCTTAACTGGGGAACAATTCTTTGGGCTCCTCTCCTCCTTTACCCCCCACAGCTCCCAGCACAGAGTGGGGCCCACAGCAGAGGTCGCGTCTACTGTGCATCTAGCCTAGTGCGGGTGCCATCATGGTGGTGACTGTCATGCTTCTCTCCCCTCCACCCCTCGTTTAATACACAAGTCATGGCCAGACCCAAATGACTCAGCCTGTCTTGACCTTTGCTTCTCCAGCCTCTGATCTTCCATCCAGTGCACAAGGCGTCAGACTGGCCTTCTCAGATAACATCTCCTGTGCACACTTAGGCAGCATTTACTCTGTGCCAGGGTATATCTACAGATTCACTTAATTCTCACAACAAACCTCTGAGACAGTTCCTGCTGATACCGTTAGTATCCCATTTTGCAGTGGAGCAAGCTGCTGGTCGTTAGCAGGGTCAGCTTGGAGTGCTGCCTGGGAGTGTGGGCTCCCGGCCGCCACGAAGCACCCCACCACGCAGCCTGATCCCGCCATTCTCCTCTAAAGCTCTCAATGACTTCCAACCGGATATGATGCAAACTACCCGCCCATTTTACTGGCTGGATACCGCCTCCATCTCTGCACCTCCTTGGCCACTTGTCACACCCCTCCACATCCCTGCCATTGTCAACTTCTTTTGATGCCTGAAATGCCCTCCGCTCCCTTTACCTTTGGGCCTGACATACGCGGTGTGGTTCCTCTTCCTTTCCCACCCTTCTACCTAGCTAACCTACCTCCATTCTTTTGGGCCTAGCTTAGGCCACACTGTCCAAGCCAGGATTGGGGGACCCCCTTGGTGTTCCCAGGACACCCCGTACTTCCTGCCTGATCACACTGGGTGAGCATTGTCTGCTCCTGTGTCCATCTGACGTGAGTGTTGCAGGCATGAAGGAATGAATGAGGGAGTGAGCCGCAAAGTAGGTCCCTCCTGGACACTGATCACAAAACAAAATGCAGTAATGCACTGTAGGAGCTCCAGGGAGGAAGCGAGGGATTCTGGGGGAGGATCTGGGAAGGACTCCAGAGGTGTGGCTCCCTAGCCAGGCCCAAGATAAGGGAAATCTAGCGCAGGTGTTCTTAACAGCGTCTCCTCATTCTCCACCATCAGCCCCCTCCTTCCCAATCCCCTTATACACCCCCTCACCTCAGGATCCCCGTCAACCCTCCCCCATCACCCTAATGCTCACCTACCACCTGGAAGACCATGGAGGCGGAGTGGTTGCCCCAGGCGTTGGTGGCCGTGCAGGAGTAGTTGCCAGCATCTTGGAAGCTCACGTGATCGAGGTTGAGGGTCAGGACTTTTTGGTAACGGTTATCATGGAAGTCGGATTGTTGAGAGATTGTGAGCTGTAGCCAGAAGGAATGGATATGCTATACCAGGGTTGTTGAGGGATTAGAAAACTCTAGGTTCAAATCCTCAGCCTTTAAAGATTACTATCTGCCTTTTCTTGGGCAAGGGACTGGACTCTGAGCCTCAGTTTCTTCATCTGTAAAATGGCACTAACACTGGCCCCTGCTCCTAGGGTTGTAGTGAAGAACAATGAACGATTACACGTAAATGGGGGTAGAGTTGTGCTTGGCACAACATAAGCACAGTGGGACAGGAAGGGGCTCTTAGATGCAGCCCCAAACCATTCCCTTTTACTCCCTCTGCTTCCCTCTCACCTTTATATTCCTGGGCTTCAAGGTGGCCTAGGAACCCCTTGCTAAGTCAGAAATGAACTGACCTCTGACTCTTGTCAACAGGCTGGGGCAAAGGTCATGGGACAAGGGGGTAGAGTACCACCTCCCTTCCCCTACAAGATTCAATGACATGAGCCTGAATCCTGGTCCTGAATCAGCTGTTGACGAGCAACGGGTGCACTCCCCTCTCTGGGCCTGGCCCATGCCCTCAGTCTAGAAAGCCAGCTCCCAGCGAGGCTGGGCTCGGTCTTGCCAGGCCTGGTGTGCTGGCAGGGTGGGCACACTTCACCCTGCTGTCTCCCCAGGGACTGACCTTGGTGTCTCCATGACGGAGGGAGACGTCAAAGTTAACATCAATGTTGCTGGCTGAGCACACGATCTGGGCAGCCTCTCCTTGAATCCGCACCAGCTCTGCAGGCTCCAGCGTCAACGTCGCAGGCCCGGAGATGTCTGAGGCCAAGGGAAGCAACCCATGAACACCCAGGCCTGAGCCGTTGCTCTGCTCAGGGCCAGGCTACTGGCTGGGGCCCCCACCATGCTCCCATCCCAAATCCTGGGGGTGGGGGGTCAGCCTTGAGGCCCCAGACAGCAAATCCTGTCTTTTGTACAGACTCTCTGAAGTCCACTTCCCTTCATCACCCCACCTCTCCCCAGTGTCACCCCGTTTTCTGCTTTGGATTCCTGCAACAGCCACTTGGAAGGCCCCCACTCCCCCTCTGACCCCTGTACAACCCAGATGCCTCACAGCAGCCCAAGTGAGCTCTTAAGAATGTAAATTGTGTCACGTCTGTGTCCTGGGCCAGTATCGGGCGGCTTCCCACTACTCTCGGGATACAAGCCCGGGCCCATTACTGACCGCTGAGCGCCTGCCGCCTGGTGCTCACCACCCTGCAGCCGCACCGGCCTTCCCACCTCACACACTGTACACTCGCCCGCCCTCCCGGAGCTTTCCCTTCAACGCTGCGAGTGGGTGGCCGCTCTCTTCCTTCAGATCTTTCGCTCAGAGAAGCCGTCTGTGACCAGTCAGCTGAATTCGCCTCACCCCACCCCACACACATCCAGCTTTCTCCGGCTTGGTTTCTTGTTCATCCCAGTTGAAACGTTATTTGCTCTCTAGTCTGTTTCTCCTGGAAAGATGTCAAATCCCCACAGGCGACATCCCCAGCGGCCAGGACAGTGCCTGATATAGAGCAGGTGTTGAATTAAAGTTCATGGCTATTGCTGTCATTGGAAGAAGATCTAATCCAGTTTTGCAAGGTCCAGAGACACTAAGGGACTCATCCAAGGTCACCAGGGCTCCAGGGCCCTGCCAGATGGAGTGCGGGGAAAGAGACCTAAGGACTTCCTCTGTCCACATAGTGGGGTCCTGTGACTTCCTGAACAGGTTTCATGGCCTTAAAACCCCAGGGCATTGGGCCAACCATACCACTCTTACCCTGGCCCTCATTGCAGGGACCTGATTCCTGTCTCAAGCCCAGGTGTCGAGCCTGTTACTCACACCAGTCATTCCAGAAACCAGAATCCAGTCCATCAGCCTAGTCAGGGCAAGGGGGAAAGGAATGAAGTTTCACCACACCACTGTCACCCCCACAGTGAGAGCCTTCCTGTGTGCCCACACCCACCTCCCCAGCACTCAGCTCCCCACCCTTCCTGCGTGTGCCCAGCACCTGGCACCAGGCCGGCACTGGTGGGAAATCCATGTCTGACGGTGTGGGGCCGCTTTGGGCCCTCCTTCTGTTCCTGGAACATTCAAGGCCTGTTCCCACCTCATGGCTTTGTACCTGCTGTTTCCTCTGCCGAGGCACAGCTTCGCACAGCCACCTGCTCCCCATCATTCATAGTTCAGCTCGAATAAAATGGCACCTTCTCAGAGAGCCTCCCCTCCCACACACACCCTCTCCTCCATCACCTTGTGAGACCATCTGCATAGCGTGTCTCATGAGCTGAGGTCACTTCCCAGCAGGTGCCCCATGGGCGACCATGGTACAATCGGAAGAAGCCCAAGAAGGGGGCACCCCATTACTCTCCATCAGGCCCGGGCCCTGCCGCAGCTCGTACGTCTGCCGGCTCTCTGGCCCTCCCGGCCCCACGCACCTTTCTGCACTTTAAGCCAGATGCCCATCGATGTCACCGTCCTGCCATCTACTCGCGCACTGCATTGGTAGACGTGATTCTCAATGAACTTGGCCTTGTGGATGGTGAAGCCATGCCAGGGCGAGAAGGAATAGTTGGTTTGGCGCAAGACGGGCCGGCCACGCACCCGCACCAGCGAGACGCCTGCCTCCAACGCTGGGTCAGTAAGCAGGCAGGGCAGCAACGCATCCTGACCTTCCAACACCGTCACTTCCTGGGCCAGCACCTTCCAAGGCCGAGCAGGGTCTGGGGCAGAGGGGATACAGGGTTACAACTGTCCTCCCTCCACCAGGCCGAGTGGTCCCTGAACCCTGGGGACAGGGAGGCTCAGAGAAGCTGATCGTTTGCCTGAGGTCACACAATACCAGAGAAGCTCAGCCGGTGCTTTAGAGTGGGGACGCTGGAGCCAGGTTCAGCCCTATTACTTGGTGCTGTGCGACTGTGGGCAAATGACTCAACCCCACCAGCCTCTGGAAAATGGCTGTAACCATGGAGCCTACCTCACAGGGTTATTATGAGGACTACATCAAACTGGAAGGACTGCACAGGTTTTTGTTAATGGCAGGCACTCAGTACATGTGGAACTGGCTTCTTATGGCTGTGAATATTAGGGCCCAGCCCTCCCGCCCATTCCCAGTGGGACCTGTTGGGCCAGGCCTCTTGGGGGTGGGCTCAGAGTCCTCACCTTTGACATAGAGGTGGATGGTGGCATTGCCCCCCTGGGGGTTTCCAGGCTCAGTGCAGTGATAGGTCCCCGTGTTTTGGAAGGTGGCATTATTCGTGGTCAGGATGCTGCTGGGGGGATCGAGGTCCAGGTTCCAGTGCGGGGAGATGGGGCCGTCCCATTCCACGCTGCCGTTGCCCACACATCGCAGGGTCACTGTTGTGCCTGGCTCCACGACCAGCTCAGGGCCGCTGGGCTGTATCACTGGGACCCCTTGAGCTGGGGTTGGGGGGTGGCAAATAGACAGAAGTGAGGCCTGAGGAGACGCTTCCTGGTCTGATGATCCTGGCCTCTGAGATGGGGAGTGCCCTGGCAGGGGTGGTGCAAGTGCGGGCATTCAGCTGTGATTTGGAATCACCTTACACAAGTCCCTGTCCCCTCTGTCATGTGCTCAGCCCCCCCACCCCCACTTCAAACCTGCTTGGGGATGGCTTGATGTCCAGCAGCCCCCTCCTCTGAGAAACGGAGACTGGGAGCTTTCTCAGCGTCTAGTCACCTGCTGTCCCACGGGGTCTCCCCCAGACTCCTGCCTCAGTCTTCCCAGCCTCCCCAGGGGTTGACCCCTTCGGCCCCATGGACAAAGCGAGCCGTATCCCTTGTGCCAAGCCCAGGACCTGGCTCCAAGCAGGGGACTCAAACAAGCAAAGGAAAAGACAAATGGATGGAATGTTCATGGCAAAGTCCTCCGACTTAATCTATATGGGAAAGAAGAAAAGGGTCATAGGATCTCAGCCCAGCAGTGTTAGAAGGGTTCTGAGAGTCTTCTGTCATGCCCGCTCCCACCATTGGACATCTGGTCTGCAGCACAGGGGGATGGTTCAGAGGCTCTGTGCCTCAGTTGCCCCACCTATAAAATGGAGGCAATAATTTGTACCCATTTATTGGGATGCCGGGAGGTTTAAATGCATGGAAAGCCTTTGGGACCTCACCTGTCACCAAATAAATAGTAAGGATTGGTCAGCAGTCCAGCCCAGCACCCCAGCACTGCTCTGTTTACTAGGAAGCCAATCTCTTTTAAGGAAAATTTGCTTGAAGGAGAAAAGAGAACTTGCAGCCCATATCAGGCCCTCCGGGAAGAAGGCCCGCTGCCTCTGCAGTGTCAGCATTTTTCCAGGGCTGAAAATAGGGGCAAAGGAGGGAAGTGAGAGCTGATTCAAGGCCTTGGGGGGGGGCTGCCAGGCGCCCCTGAGCCTGTGTGGGCGGAAGCACATTGCTGGCGTCCAGCCCGGCCCCCGGTTTCCGCTCAGCCTGCAGCCCTTCCCCCCACGGATGCTCTCACTTCTGTTTCCTGGCCCTCCTGGCTACTGTCCCCTCTCCAGGGGCGAGACCCCCAGGAGAGGGAGTGCCGCCTGCTGCACACTGGAACATTCTGGGTTGCAGGGCCTGGCTCTCCCACTGACCAACTGGGTGCTCCCGATGAATCTGACCCCTCTACTCTAGTGACAGGGACAGGGACAGGGACACTCCTCCCCCCAGGGAATTGGCTGAATTCAGGGTGTCTCACTGTCCTGCACGAAAGTCCCTCAAATGGTTATTTCCACCCCATCCCCACCACAGACTTCAGAATTGGAAAGATCTTCCCTGTCAAATTATTTCAGGATGACTCAAGTTCTGTTTTGATTTTATACCCATCAGAGGCGCAGGTTGCCTCTCTGCCTGAGCCTCTGATCAGCATGAAGAATTGAGCGAACTGGTGAATTCTGCCAAGCCCACCCGACACCTGGGGGTTTTTATCCCTCCTGGGCCACGTGACCACCAGGGAGAGGGGCAGGTGCCATTTCTGACAGGCTGTCCCCAAATCCCAACAGAGCTGGTGCTGCCCCATTACAGCCGCAGCAGTGCGGCAACCCCCACCCGGGGTTTTACTGCAGGTGAGAGCTTGGACTATGGGGTCACACCCCCTTGGTCTGAAACTTGGTTCTCCCTGATGCTGGGTAGGTCACTTATCCTCTCTGACCCTCAGCTGCTCTTCCATCCAATGGGATTAGTCCGTGTCCACCTCTGAGGTCTTGGGAGGATTCGATGAGGTAATACGCAGTCCTTGTCTCAGTCAACTGCTGGTGGCCTGGACTACTGCTTCAGTGGAGACATTTCTAACCCCCCTTCTGGTCCTGACACTCTAATATCTAAAGTTTTGAACCTTTAAAGGTCACAGTCTGTGACCGTACCATTGGCGATCTCGGATTCTGTGATTCTTGCTGTGGTCCCCTTCTGCACCTGCCTGGTCTCACAGGCACCTTCTCCCTTCCCCTCCCCTGCCCTGTCTCTCTAGTGGCTGTCTCGGCTTCCTGGAAATGTGGTCAGAGAAATGTGTCCTGTTTTGTCTTGTCCTGTTGTCCCGGACATTCATGCAGAGCAAGGCTGACACCCTCAACTTCTGCCCCTAACTTCCCCCTGCTGGCTTGGCCAGTGGGGAGAGCCTGCTCAGGCCAGTCCTCCTTGGGCTGGGGGCTGGGGCTTGGCAGACACTGACCAAGGTCCCCTTCTGTGCCTGTCTCTCATCTCAGCTCCCAGGGTGTCCCCCAACTTCCACTCCTCTCCCTCAACCCACACACACATGGCACTCCAAGGCCTGGGACGTAGCCCCCTCATCAGACCGGGATCTTAAGGAGCCTCTAACCATCTCTAGGGTGTTCAGAGCCTGGCCCTTGACTCCCTCACAGCAGCCCTCGCCCGCCACTCACTCATGACTGGTCTGTTGGGCTAAAAGCTGAGGCTTCCAGCTTGCTGCCTCCCATCTTTTCCTTCTTCTGGTTCTGGAGGCTGGACAACCTCCCCACCCCCAACAGGGTTCCACGGGCAAATTCTGGGCATGAAGACAGGACAAGGCAGTGAAATAAAACCCATAGAACTTTCTAGAGAGAGGGGAATAGTTTTATCTTAATTGGGATGGTGGGTACACAAATGTATATGTTTGTCAAACCTCATCAGGCTGTATATTTAAGAATCTGTACATTCTACT
Organism: Acinonyx jubatus; assembly: GCF_027475565.1. Taxonomy (NCBI): domain Eukaryota; kingdom Metazoa; phylum Chordata; class Mammalia; order Carnivora; family Felidae; genus Acinonyx; species Acinonyx jubatus. The sequence goes on along the minus strand of NC_069380.1, from coordinate 193,955,377 downwards.
GCAAGTAAATTACATCTCAATTAAAAAAACAAAAACAACCAGACACACTCAAGCCCAGAGACGTTGGGCCAGAAAAAGACCTTCAGTGGGGTGGGCCATCTCCTCATCGGGGACTAGACGTACCTCCTCCCCAGGATCCTGCAGCCCCAGAACTGTGAGGAGGCCAGAGCTGATGCTGCCTTCCCACCCTACTCCAGCCCTATCCTGGCCCAAGATACCTCCAAATAAGCATGTGATCAAATAGAACTGTAGCTACAAGCCAGGCCGCCAGTCCCTCGCCTCCAGTTAGGCACCCTCCTGGGAAGGCGATTCTTACCAGTGTGGCTCTACCAGCGAGTTGGAGGCAGGGTAGCAGCCTACGTCTGGGAGGGTTCTGGCCAGGGAGTCCCTCACTGCCCTCCCCCCAGCCCCCCCCACCACCGCCCCAGGCCCTCCTCTCATCTCCTCCCAAATTCACCTCACCTGAGCCCTGGGCCAGAGAGGCTAACCTCTTATCTCTCCTTCCAGCCCCTTCCGCAAGCCTCTGGAGGAATGATCCTCCCCCCTCTGGCCTTTCCAAGTTGGGTCCTGCCTACTCTCCACAGCTCATGGGCTGGCAGAATTGGCAGAGCCATCAGGAGCTCTCTAGGGCCTCCCTACTAGGCATAGGTCTGGACCAGCAGCTTTGGCCTCTCCTAGGAGCTTGTTAGAAGTGCAGAATCTCACGTTGTACCTGGGACCCACTGAGTCAGGATGTGCATTGTGACAAGATCCCCAGGTAATCTGTATGCATAGCAAAGTTTGAAAAGCATCGTTTTAGTCTAGTTCACCACTGCCCCCAACACCTGCCATTGGACAGATGAGGACACAGCAGCCCTGAGAGCATCAGGGGCTTGTTCAGGACACATGGTGAGCCAACATCTTAGCTGGAATGGATCCACAGCCCTGGCTGGGCTGGTTCCACCCCACCCATACCCTCTTTTCCTCCGCTGCCTTTCCAAAGCAGATACCTGCAAACCTGTAGTCCAGGCTGGGAGAGATGCAGGCACAGAGTGGGGACACCCGTGAGGAGCAGGGGTTTACAGAGTCCTTGCACAGGGGCCGCCTGTGTCACTCATTTCTGCCCCCCCCAACCCCCAGAGTCCCTGGTCTTACCATGCCAAGCTGTGGCCACCAGCAGGACCAGCAGAGCCCTTGGGCCCATGGCCTCAGTGGGGAGGCAGCAGGATGATGCAGGGCAGAGGGGTGGGCAAGGCCCTGGAGTCTCAGCGCTAGCTCCGTAGTGACCAGGACCACTGGGCATACGTTCCTCTCTGCTGTACTGGCTGTTTCTCTTGTTTTCCTCTTCCTCCTCCTCCTCCTTGGGCTGATCCCCTTCTTCCTCTTTTAGCTAGGCAAGGCAACCACAGAGTTTGGAAATCTTGGGTCTTTAGAAGAAAACAAAGCCATGACCCCCAGGGGGAGGGGTTGGAGTCTAGGACAGGGCCAGTCTGAGCCTGGGGGAGCTGGCTAAGTTTAGGGCCCTTCTGAAACCACCTCCCAAGGATCCTGGCAGAAGAGACATGCCCGAGGTCAAGCAGACAGTCAGTAGCACAAAGGGAGGGGTCTCCAGAGTGGCCAGACAGCTCTGGCTTAGCCAGAAGGAAAGTTAGGTTGGTCTGGGAGAGCTTCATGATAGAAGCAAGAAACTTCTATTTACAGGACACTCCCCAGCTGAGCCCTTTACATTCACTGATTCCTCTGGTTTCTGTAGAACCTTTATGTGATGGGTACTATTGCCATTCCCATTTTGCAAATGGAAAGACTGAGGCTCGGAGAGATCAAGCATCTTAAACTTCTCCATAGTTACATGGCTACCAGATGGCAGAGGTGGGATTTTGATCTAGGCAGCCTGGTTGTAGAACTCCCTTTACGTTGCTTAATTATTTGTTTGTTTATTTTTACAAAGAGTCAAATTGTGTTGCTATATTTCTTCAGAAAAATAGCATTCCTCTGCCCCTTTCTTTCCTGGAGTCAATTGTTTTTACTCCTTTTAATTGATTCCTGTAGTATGTTCCTTCTTATTTCTAAGTAACATGGTTCTAGAGTTAATTCTTGAAAGTAAAAAAATTCCAATACAGCATTGATCCAGGAAAGTGATCATTCTTTCCATGTACTCAGGTATATGTAATATATTTCATATATACTTTTTTTTTCCAGGAAAGTGTTCTGAACCTCAAGTAGTCATGAATACTAAACAAAACTGACTCAAGAAGAAATAGAAAATCTGAATAGACTTATAACTAGCAAAGAGAGTAAATCTGTAAACAAAAACCCCCAACAAAGAAAAACCCTCGCTTAGATGGATTCACTGGTGAATTCTACAAAATATTTAAAGAATTAACCCCAATTCTTCTCAAATTCATTCACAAAATAGAAGAGGAAGGAACCCTTCTCAACTCATTCATTGAGGACCTTTATACTAAAGCCAGACAAAGACATCACAAGAAAAAAAAAAAAAAAAACTACAGACCCATATCTCTGATGAATACAGATGCAAACGTCTTCAGCAAAATACTAGGAAACCAAATATAATAGCACGTTAAAGTGGGATCCCAGAAATACAAACATGGTTCAACACGTGAAAATCGATCTGATACACTACCTTGATAGAGTAAACACAACCCACATTATCATCCCAATTGATGCAGAAGAAAACCTTTGACAAAATTTATGTTAAAAACACACACACACACACAAAACTAGGAACATAAGGCAACATCTTTAACATGGTTAATTAAAACCATGGATGAAAAACTCGCAGCTAACTCAATGGTGAAAGATTGAAAACTTCTCCCTTTAAATCAGGAACAAGGCAAGGATACCACTTTCACTGCTTCCATTTAACACTGTACTGGACGTTCTAGGCAGAGCAATCACAAGGAAAAATAAATATCCAAATTCAAAAGGAAGAAGTATTTGACATAATCCTATGTATTGAAAAAGCCTAATGAGTCTATAAGAAAAACCCTATGTATAGAAAATACATAATCCTATGCATAGAAAAATGCTAAAGAATCTACAAGAAAAAAAAAAAACCTCTTAGAGCTAATACATTCAGCAAAGTTGCAGGGTACAAGATCAACACCCAAAACTCAGTCGTATTTCTATACACTGACCGTGAGCAATCTAAAAAAGAAGTTTAAAAAACAAGTGTATCTGGAATAACACCAAAATGAATAAAAATACTTGAGAATAACTTTAACCAAAAAGATGCAAGACATATACCCTGAAAACCACAAAACACTGCTGAAAGAAATAAACAAGACTAAACAAATGGAAAGACATCCCGTGTTCATGAATTGGAATATTTAATATTCCAGTGGCAACACTCCCCTGAGCGATCTGTAAATTCAATGCAGTCCCTATTGAAAGCCCAGTGGCTATTTTTTCAGAAACCGAAAAGCTGATTCTCAAATTCATGTGGAATTTCAAGGGACTCCAAGTAGATAAAACAATATTAAAAAAGAACAAAGCTGGAGGAGTCACACTTCCCAGTTTCAAAACTTACTACAAAGCTACAGATATCAAAACAGTGCAGTATCGACACAAGGAGAGGCATATAGGTCAACAGAATAACGTTGAAAGTCCAGAAATAAACCTTTACATCTATGGTTAATTGATTTTCAACAACGGTGCCCAGGCCATTAATGTGGAAAAGACAATCTTTTCAACAGGTTGTGTCAAGAGAACTGGATATCCACATACAAAGGAATGGAGTTAGACCCTTCGCACCATATAGAAAAATCATAAAGGATCAAAGATTTAAATACAAAAGCTAAAGCTATGAAACTCTTAGAAGAAAACCTAGGGGTAAACATGCATGACCTGAACATGGAAATGGTTTCTTAGATATGTCAGATGTGCAAGCAACCAAAGAAAAATTCAGTAAGTTGGGCTTCAGCGAAATGAAACATTCTGGTCATCAAAGGACATTATCAAGAGAACAAATGAGGCGCCTGGATGGCTCACTCAGTTGAGCATCCGACTTCGGCTCAGGTCATGATCTCACGGCTCGTGAGTTCAGGCTCCGCATCGGGCTCTGGGCTGACAGCTCAGAGCCTGGGGCCTGCTTCGGATTCTGTGTCTCCCTCTGTCTCTGCCCCTCCCCCACTCACACTCTGTCTCTCTCTGCCTCTCAAAAAAATAAAGAAAACTAATTAAAAAAATTTTAAGAGAATAAAAAGACAACACACAGATTGGGAGAAAATATTTGCAAATTATATATATGTTATCATATATGTTATTACATATTGTATATACAATATGTATATACAATATGTATATACATATTATATATATGTTATCATATATCACATATAACATATATATATGTTATATATATATAATTCCAGAATATATATATGTATGTCTTCTAACTCATCAACGAAAAGGCAAACAACTCCATTAAAAGTGAGCAAAAACGTTGAGTAGATATTTCTTCAAAAAAGACCTACAAAGGACCAACAAGCACATGAAAAGATGCCCAATGTCATAGTCATGAGGGAAATGCAAATCAAAACTGCAGTGAGATAGCACCTCACACCAACCAGGTTGTCCATAATTTAAAAATCAGAAAATAACAAATGGACAACGGGGAAAAACGTGAGCCCTTGCACGTTGCCGGTGAGAATGCAAAATGGTGCAGCTGCTTGTGGCAATGGTTTGATAATTCCTCAAGAAGTTCCACAGAATTACCTACCATATGAGCCAGCAACCCCAGTCCTAGATGGATCCAGAAGAATGAAAAACAGGTACTGGAACAAATACTTGCACACGAATGTTTAATGCAGCACTATTCGTAATAACTAAAAGGTGGAAACAGTTGATTCATAGGTAGACAAAAATGAGGCACAGCCATACAACGGAGGGTTATCCAGCCATAAAAAGAGAATGAAGCGCTGATACGTGTCACAACCCGAATGCATCTCCAAACGCTATGCTCAGCGAAGAAAGCCAGACGCAAAATCGCTATTGCATGACTACATTTAGATGGAACATCCAGAATACCTAAATCCACAGAGGCAGAACGCTGACTGGTGGTTGCCAGGAGCTGGAGGCAGGGGGAACAGGGAGTGACTGCTCGATGGGCACAGCATTTCCTTTCAGGGTGATGAGAATGTCTTAGAACCAGATAGAGGAGATGGCTGCCCAACATTGTGAGGGTATGAGATGTCACTGGATTGTACCCTGAAATAGTCGATGTTTAAGTTATGTGAATTTCACCTCAATTTAAAACAAAAGAGGAAGAAGAAGAAAGAATGCAGACTTTCTTACAAAAGCAAAAACGGAATTCATTGCCGGGAGACCGCGCTGCAAAATAAGAAAATGTTGAGGGAAGCTCTTCGGGCCACAAGAATACGATACCAAACAGAGCTTAGCTATGCACACAAAAATAAAGAGTGCTGGAGATGAAAAAAATAAAAGTAAATATAAAGAATACTTTAATCTTACTTTTAATTGCTTGAAAGACAACAGACTGTCTAAAGCAGACATGGGCAAAATTTTTTGTAAAGAACCAGATGGCCTATATTTTAGGCTCTGTGGGCCATAAAGGTTGTGTGACAACTGCTTAAGGCTGCCATTGTCACGCAGAAGCAGCCACAGCCAACACCTACTACGCTGTTGAGTGTAGCTGTGTTCCAATGATACCTTATTTACAAAAACAAGTGGCAGGGGGTGCCTGGGTGGCGCAGTCGGTTAAGCGTCCGACTTCAGCCAGGTCATGATCTCGCGGTCCGTGAGTTCGAGCCCCGCGTCAGGCTCTGGGCTGATGGCTCAGAGCCTGGAGCCTGTTTCCGATTCTGTGTCTCCCTCTCTCTCTGCCCTTCCCCTGTTCATGCTCTGTCTCTCTCTGTCCCAAAAATAAATAAAAACGTTGAAAAAAAAAACAAAAACAAGTGGCAGGCTAGGTTTGGGCTGTAGTTTGCCAACCCCTGACTTAAGGCTAAAATAGCAGCCATGTATTATATGTTCATAGCATATGTAAAAGTGCAATGTATGACAACAATATTATAAAAAGATGGGTGGGAAGGATATGCTGTGTACTCTTGTAAGATGCTTATACTATATTTGGAGCAGTATAATATTATTTTAGAGTAGATTGTGATTAATTAAAGATATATATTTTTTTAAGTTTATTTATTTTATTTTTGAGAGGGAAAGAGACAGCATGAGCAGGGGAGGGGCAGAGAGAGGGAGAGAGAATCCCAAGCAGGCTCTGCGCTGTCAGCACAGAACCTGATGCGGGGCTCAAACTCACAAACCGTGAGATCATGATCTGGGCCGACATCAAGAGTCAGAGGCTAAACCGACTAAGCCACCCACGCACCCCTAAAGGTATATATTTTAAAACCTAGGATAACCACTAACATTTTTTAAAAGGTGTGAGTTATAAGCCAATATGGAGATAAAATAGGGTCATAATAGAGTCATAAAATATACTCAGTTAATCCAAAGAAAGAAAAAGAGAACAAGGGGGAGACCAGGTGGAACAAATAGAAACATCTAACAAGATGGTAGACTTGTCTTATTATCTTACGTGTAAGCTATTATCATATATGTAAGCAGCCTAAATATACAAACTAAAGACTTAGGTTGTCTGATTGGATAAAGAAGCAAACTCCAGCTATTTGCTTTCTATAAGAAACCCACTTTAAATATAAAGACACAGGTAGGATAAAAGTAAATGGAAAAAGATATCCATACAAACAATAATCAAAAGTGCTGGGGTGCTGTATTGATATCAGACGAAGTAGACTTCAGAACAAGGAATACTTCTTCTTTTTTTTTTAATTTTTTTTTAACGTTTATTTATTTTTGAGACAGAGAGAGAAACAGAGCATGAACGGGGGAGGGGCAGAGAGAGAGGGAGACACAGAATCGGAAGCAGGCTCCGGGCTCTGAGCCATCAGCCCAGAGCCCAACGCGGGGCTCGAACTCACGGACTGCGAGATCGTGACCTGAGCTGAAGTCGGACGCTTAACCGACTGCGCCACCCAGGCGCCCCAACGAATACTTCTAAGGATAATGAAGGGCATTACATAATGACAAAGGAGTCAATTATCCAAAATGACATAACAATTCTAAATGTATATGCACCTTAGAACAGAGCTTCAAAATAGAGGAAACAAAACCAATAGAACTGAAAGAACAGATAGACAAATCTCTGGTAAACACTTCTCTCTCAATAATAAATAGTACAAGTAGAGAGAAAATAGTAAGAATATAGACCTGAACAAAACTATAAACCAATTTGACCTAACTGATATTTATAGCACAATCCACTTAACAGGTGCAGAATACACATTCTTATTCAAGGCACATGAAACATTCACCAAGATTACTATATTCTGGGCCATAAAAAGAAAATAATAAAAAAGCACAAATACCTAAACTTTACAAATTATTTCTTGCATTATAACAGAATTAAACTTGAATTCTTTGGGACATATGGGTGGCTCAGCCAGTTGAGCGTCCAACTCTTGATTTCATTTCAGGTCGTGATCCCAGGGTCCTGGGATCAAGCCCCACATCTTGAATTCTCTCTCTCTCTCCAACTCACACATGTGCTCTCTTTTGCTCTCTCTAAAATAAAATAATTAATTAACTTGAGTTTATTAACAGAAAGATATCTGGGAAATCCCAAATATTGGAAATTGAGTAACACACTTATTAACAACCCTTGAATCAAAGAGGAAATCACCAGGATAATTAGAAAATATTTTGAATTGAGTGAAAAAATAATCAGTGATCTGAACTTCTACCTTAAGAAACTAGAGAAAGAAGAACAAATTAAACCCAAAGCAACTGTGAGGAAGAAACTAAAGATACCATCAGAAATCAGTGATATCCAGAACAAAAGTGTTGGAGAAAAAGCAGTAAAACCATTGAAAAAAATCAATAAAATATACAAGGGGAAAAGAAAACAAAACAAGAAAGACACAAATTACTAACATCAAGAATGAAAGCGGGACGTTACTACCAACCCTATGGACAGGGTTACAAGAAAATCGCATAAACAACCCTAGGCCCATAGATTCATCAGGTTAGATAAAATAGATAAATAGGTAAAATAGACTAATCCCTTGAAAGACACAAAGTGCCAAATCTCACATGAATGGCCCCGTATTGATTTAAATCTTTCCAATGAAAAAAACAAACCCCTAGAAAACAAAAACCAAATTCTAGGACCAGATGTTTTTGCTGGCAAATTCTACAAAACAAGGAAGAGATAATACCAATTCTATACAAACTTTTCCACAATGTAGCAAAGGAGAGAACACTTTCCAACACATTGTATTATGCCAGCACTACCCTAATATCATAACTATACAAAGACATTACAAGAAAATAAAACTACAGGCCAATGTCCTTAATGAACACAGATGCAAAAAATCCTCAACAAAATATTAGCAAACCAAATCCGACAATACATTAAAAAATTATTCACCACGATCAAGTGAAATGTATTCCCAGGATACAAGTGGTTCAGTATTTGCAAATCAATAAACGTGCTATGTCTGTCACATTAACAAGAGAAAAGACAAAAACCATATGATCCTCTCAATAGATACAGAAAAAGCATTTGACAATGTACAATGTCCGTTCATGATAAAAAAAACACAGTAGGTTTAGTGGGAACATACCTCAACATAATAAAGGCCATATATGAAAAACCCATATGATGAAAAATACATCATATTCAATGGTGAGAGCTTTTCCTCTAAGATCAGGAACAAGACAAGGATGTCACTCTCATTACTTTTATTCAACACAGTAGTGCAAGTCCTAGCCCCAGCAGTCAGAGTAGAAAGAGAAATAAGACACATCCAGATTGGTAAGCAAGAAGTAAACTTTCACTATTTGCAGATGACATGATATTATATATAGAAAACCCTAAAGACTCTACCAAAAAATTATTAGAACTGATAAACGAAGTCCATGAAGTCACAGGATACAAAATTAATGGACAGAAATCTGTAGTATTTCTGTACACTAACAATGAAGTAGCAGAAGGGGAAGTCAAGAAAACACTCCCACTTATAATTGCACCAAAAATAATAAAATACCTAGGAATAAACCTAAGCAAGGAGGTGAAAGACATGAACTCTGAAAACTATAAAGCACTGATGAAAGAAATAGAAAATGACACAAATGGAAAGACATTCCATACTCATAGACTCGAAGAACGGATATTGTTAAAATGTCCACACTACCCAAAGCATTCCAGAGATTTAATGCAATCCTTATCAGAATACTAACATTTTTTAAAACAGAACTAAAGCAAACAATATTGAAACTTGTATGGAACCAACAAAGACCCTGAATAGGCAAAGCAATCGTGAGAAAGAAGAATGAAGCTGGAGGTATCACAATCCCAGAATTCAAGACAGACGAGAAAGCTGTAGTTATCAAAACAGTATGGCACTGGCACTAAACAGACACACAGAACAATGGAACAGAATAGAGAGCCACAAAAATAAACCCATGCTTATATCGTCAATTAATCTATGACAAAGGGGGCAAGAATATCCAATGGGGAAATGACAGTCCCTTCAACAAATGGTGTTGGGAAAACTGGACAGCAACATGCAAAAGAATGAAACTGGACCACTTTCTTACATCATACACAAAAATAAACTCGAAATGGATTAAAGACCTCAAATGTGAGATCTGAAACCATAGAAGTCCTAGAAGAAAACACAAGCAGTAACTTCTTTGACATCAGCCATAGAAACATTTTTCTAGATACATCTCCTCGGGCAAGGGAAGCAAAAGTAAACTATTGGGACTACACCAAAATAAAAAGCTTTTGCCAGAGAAGGAAACCATCAACAAAACGAAAAGACAACCTACTGAATGGGAGAAGATATTAGCACATGACATATCTGATAAGGGGTGATGGAACTATATCTTTTTTTTTTAAGTTTATTTATTTTGAGAGAGACAGAGACAGCATAAGTGAGAGGGGGGAGGGGTGGGCACGCAGAGAGAAAGGGAGAGAGAGAGAATCCCAAGTAGGTTCCACAACTGCCAGCTAAGGAACCCGACTTGGGGCTCGAATTCACCACCCTGGGATCATGACCTAAGCGGAAACCAAGAGTCAATCACTTAACCATCTGAGCCACCCAGACACCCCTGATGGAACTATATCTTAATTGTGGTAATGGTAACGTGACTATATACATTGTCAAATGGAGCACTACAGGGCTGCCTCGCTGGCCCAGTTCAAAGAGCAATGCAACTCTTGATCTCCAGGAATCGAGTTTGAGCCCTACGATGGGTGTAGAGATAACACAAACAAAACAAAATAAAATGGACTACTATAAGGAACTGTAGATTTGAAAGGACGGATTCTACTCTGTGTTACTTAAACCTTAACAAAACAAATGGGGAATAAAAGGATAGGACTGAGAATAGCCAAGACAATCTGGAAGAAGATGCAAAAGAAAAATGGAAAGTCTTGTTCTACTATGTATCAACACATGCTATGAAGACACTATGTTGAGGTTGATATTGACTCACAGACGGACAAATGGTACAAAGTAGAGATCCTAGAAATAGATCTCTATCTACAGGCACTTGATAAATGATAGAGGTGACCCTGCAAGATTGGGGGGGGAGGGGAAACACACAGTCTTTCCAAGACACGGATGAGGTAATTGGCTACGTTCACATTTTTTGAAGTGTATTTCTTCTACAGAGATCCTTTGTCTGTGTTTCTATTTGCCCTTGTCTTTTATTGACTTGTTGGGACTATTTTTATTCTGTATGATGTCTATTAACCCTGTTCTCGTGTATGTTGAAAGTATTTCCCACTAGTCTACCACTTCTGTTTCAACTTTCTTTTTTGGTGTCTCTGTACACAGCAGTGTTTACTTGATATGTAGTAAAATCTGTCGGTCTTTTCATTTCTGGCTTCTGGGTGTCATGTCTTGGTTGGGCAGGGTGGGCCATTTATTGTTTACAGGGCACTTTCATTTCCATTTTCTCATACAGGCTTGGGCCACGGGGATGCAGCAAAGTACATACGTTCTCCACTGTAGAGATGAGAAGCGGGAAGGTCAGAGAGGGTAAGTGACTTATCTCTGATCACACAGTTACTTTTGGGAAGACTCAGAGACAGATTTGGGATTCTCAGGGTCTGAAGCCAGGGTCACCGCTTTCTGCTACTGGGGCCACTGGCTCAATAGCATTCCCCTCACCCCCACTGGTAGGTCACCTGCACGCCTCCTGTTGTTGGAAAGTATAGCCCGTGCTTCCCTCTCAGGGAACAGACTGCCTCCTGGGGGCATCTCCTGTCACTTTTGGTGCTGCTTTCTGGACCCCCAGACAACTTTGTTCCTTGTCTCTCGATCGGCCTCCCATGATGTGGAGGCAGCCCCGTGCTCCCTGGAGGCACCACTCCTCCAGGCTGAGCACTCCGGTCCCTTCGCACTCCTCCTTGGACCTCGTCTCCAAACACATCCGGTCGTCCTCACCCTCGTCAGATCTTCAACATATGCGGGGTCATCAATACGACATTAACTTTCTCAAGTCCAACACGTTTGGAGGGAGTCCCTTCATGTAGTGACAGGGGTACAAAGGGCTACAGATATCATGGGGGGAATGGGCCTTGGAGGAGTCCTCCAGACAGAAAGAGAATCCACGAGAAGGACTGGTGTGGGGGCGGAGAGGACAAAAACTCAGGGTGAGCCAAAGGGATGGAACAGAGGTGGAAGTAGGAAGGGGTGAGGTCCAGGTGAAAAAAGCCCCTGACAACCCAGCCCAGACTTCATCCTGTAGGCCATGGGCTCTTCATGGGAGCCTCTAGATGGGCACCACCAAGTATGTATAGTCTGGGGACTCCAGCCTCAGAATCGTAGAGGTGCCTGTTGAAATGCAGAATCTGAGGCCATCCCAGGCCTGCTGAATTAGGGACGACAGGTACAAACCTGCCCAGGAAATATGCTCCCTGGGGGATTCCGATGCTCACTCATGGCGGAGGCCACTGCCCTCAGAAGTCCACGGATGGCCTCAAGAAAACCTGAGAACCCCTAACATGTCGGTAAAGTTTGTGTCTAATCTCAGGGTAGGGTGCCCAGCTTCCATACCATTCTCACAAAGTCCTTGACCAAGTCTGCCAGAGACCCCTCTCTGGTGAAGGGTGTTGAGGTAGAGAAGGGATGTGGCCCCGCAAGGGATCTGCCATGGTGGCCCCGAGGGGTGACCTAGTCCACTTCAGCAGAACCTACCTCTTTCCCAGATCCCAAGAAACTGCTTGCTCTGCTGTTTCTGTCCATGCAGCAAACTCCCATGGCTCCTCCTACTCCCTAGCTCCAGGAGGCCTCCCTATCCCTGACAGACAGGCAAGTGTCCTTCCTGTGCCTCCCAGGCCTTTCTAGTACTTTCCTCATTTGGCAGAGGAGGTTTAGCAAAGGTGCTTACTATGTGTCAGCAGCATGTCAAGCGCTCTTTGAAGTTTTCTCATTGAATCCTCAACCCTAAAGGTAGGTGTTGTTATTATCCCAAAGTTCAGAGAAGTTAAGTTACTTTCCCAAGATCACACAGCCGGGGGGGGGGTGGGTGGGTGTGCAGTATTTCTGCTTCCTGAGCCTATCGTGTACATGACCATTATGATCCATTGACTTTAGGTGTTTGAAGAATGAATGAATCAGTGAATACACGCTGTGTTCCAAAACTTTGCAAGCAGGAAAGTACTCTCCCCTCCTGGAATATGGCATTTAGACCCCTAACATTTTCTGAGTGCTGTTTATGTGCCAGGCACCATGTCAGGCTCTTTGCATATTTATCTCATTTAATCCTCTCAACCGTGAGGCTGGTTCTATTAATTATTCCCATTTTGCAGGGGAGGGAACTAAGGCTCAGAGAGGTTAAGTCACTTGCCCAAGGTCCCAGAGCCAGCAGACAGCACAGCTCGGGTTGGGACCAGGCAGCCGGGCCACAGAGCCTGTGCTAATGACCACCACACTGCACAGAGTGATCCTGGGCCTTCCCCAGCTGCAAACGTGCTGTCAGTGGACATGGGGTGAAACTGGCCTGGGATTCAGTGAGGCAATGCCCAGGAAGCTGCAGTGATGCGGCCGGGAGGATGAAGGGCAGGAATCTTGGATTGACATCACTCCTTCCTGTAGCAGAGGAACTTTGAAAAGGGTTTGCATGTCAGCCCAAGGATTAGGAAATCCCGAAGTCACTGTGTGGGCTGTGTCACACTTTTGCACATACTAAGGGCCAAAAGCTCATCTCCCCGCCTGGCTCCTGGCTCCTGGCACCTCCAGACCTCATGGCAGGTACAACTTGTCCCCCACCTTCCTGACCACTCAACCCCAACCCACGCCCCGGGATTTAGGAAGTTCCTCCATCTCGGGGTGGAGAAGCCCACGCCAGGAGCCAGGGACCCAGGACAGTTGGCTACTGGTCGTGCTACAACCCCAGGCCAGAGAGGTTCGACCGCCCCAACCCCTACACCGGAGGATTCAATGGGCTCCGGCATCCGGGGTACGACACTGTGGGGCACTATTCCAGCGCGGCAGTGCAGGTCAGGTCCCTACTCTAGCAGGGCTCATGGGACCCCTGGGATCTATCTGCTGCCATTCTCCCTGGCTCTCTCCACCCACCCTCCCCCTGCACTGCATGCTGGGCTTGCAGCTGCTGAACTCACCTGGCCCCTTTTTACTGCTACACGTGGCTCTGCCTCTGTCTCCGTCTGGACTGAGCTCACCGTTCTGCTGTTGGCCTGTCTCACCCTCTCTCTGGCCCCTGAGTTCGCAGCCCCTCTCCCGGCCAGCACAAGTGCTGTTCTAAGCAGGTTACTGACTGACTTTGTCCCGAGACCTCCAGCCCCAACGCAAGCTCCCTGGCAGGGCCTGGGCTTCTCCAGGTCTCGTTTATGTCCTGCGTTTGGCTGACGCCCAGCAGAGGGGGAGCCCAGTCAGTGCTGGATGCGTGAATGAAAGAGGAAGCGGGCGAACAAGTGAAGAGTGGAGGGGGTTCACCACTCTCAGAAACCACTTCACTGGGTGAGTGCGTCATGCATCTGGCCCTGCTGTAGGCCCAGGAAGGAGAAGGCGCAGAGCTCCGCCCTCCCTGCAGGGCGCTCACCTTCTTGGGGGATGTCGTCTCTAAGCAGCGGTACTGTCCTGCAGGCGACAGTGCTAACGTTGATCTGTATTGACACGATCCATCATCCAACTGGGGACCTTTGAGCCCAAAAGGGTTGCTATAAATAATTGCACTGACACAGGGGCATGAAGCGGGCTCATTCTCCATCACCCTGTCCATTGGGCACTCCCTTTGTGCCAGTCTCTGCACAGATGATCTCGTCTTATCCTCATAACCACATTTGGGGATAGCTATAATTATCCCATGTCACAGATGAGAAAAGACAGGCTCAGAGATGGTAAGTGACCTGCCCAGGGTCACACAGCTGATAAATGGCAGAACTGCATTTGAATCCAGAAACTTGTAACCACCTGCCTTCAGCAATGGCTGGGGCTCTCAAAAGGGTCAAGGCTAGAAGGGGATAACCTGGGCTTTAAAGCCAGAGAGATGGCGAATCACATTCTCCACTCTTAGCTGCATGACCACAGCCAGGTCCTGGGCCTCAATTTCTTCACAGGTAAAGTGGGGGAGAGGTTATTAACTCAGATCCAGTGAGACCATAATGCAGGTTAGTGTCCTCAACAACTATTGACCTAGAGTTCCCTCTATGCCTGGCCCTAGGGACACAGTGGTGACCATGGAGGTCATCTTCCACCTCCCTCTGGAGCTCACAGCCTGTTGGCAGAGCCAGGAAAGGAACCAGAAGCTCAGGGTGTTGTAGGACATCCTGGGAGCACTGAAGAAGGGAGTCAAGAAGGAGTCTGCCTAAGCTGACTAGGAGTTGAGGGTGGGTTCAGGGAAGAGTAGGGAATATTCCAGGAGGGAGAGACAGCAGGTGCAGGCCCAGAGGTGAGAGAGTGCATAAGACATCCAGAGACTGAGGCTGTCAAACAAACAAAAGACTGGGAAGAAAAGCCACTTCCAACTGAATGATCAGGAAGGCTTCTTGGAGGAGGTCACTTTGATCTGTGCCAGAACTTCATGCAAGACTTTGCCCTTCAGACGTTGAGGGCTGGGCATCTTCAGTGGTAAGGACAGCACCAGTAAAGGTGCAGAGGTCAGGCTTCTGCACAGCAAAAGAAACAGTCGACCAAACGAAAGAGCAACCTACCAAATGAGAGAAAATACCTGCGAATCATAAATCTGATAAGGGGTTGACAACCAAAATGTATAAGGACCTCATATAACTCAACAGCAAAGAAAACAAAGAATCTGATTTAAAAATGGGTAGAAGCGGGGCTCAGTAGGGGAAGCATGTGACCTTTGATCTCCGGGTTGTGAGTTCGGGCCCTACGTTGGATATAGAGATTACCGAAAACTAAAATCTTATCAAAAAATGGACAGAAGAACTGAATAGACATTTTTCTTTTTTTTAATTTTTTAAATGTTTGTTTATTTTAAGTGTTTTTATTTATTTTTGAGACAGAGAGAGACAGAGCATGAGCAGGGGAGGGGCAGAGAGAGAGGGAGACACAGAACCCAAAGCAGGCTCCAGGCTCTGAGCTGTCAGCACAGAGCCCGACGTGGGGCTCAAACCCACGAACCGTGAGATCATGACCTGAGACAAAGTCAGACGCTCAACTGACTGAGCCACCCAGGCGCCCCATGAATAGACATTTTTCTAAAGAAAATGTATAAATGGCCAACAAGTACATGAAAAGATGCTCAACATCACTCCTCATCAGGGAAATGCAAGTCACAACCATGATGAGGTATCAGCCCACACCCATCAGGGTGGCTAGTATCAAAAAAAGACAAGAGATAGTGAGTGTTGGCGAGGATGAGGAGAAAAGGAAACCCTACGTGCAGTTGGAAGGTGGAAAAGCTTGTGGTCCGCTAGGGGTAGACAGGCCTTGGAAGGCAGATGTGAGAGAGGTAGCAGGAGAGGTTGGAACCAGGTCGGGGATGGCCTTGGAGACCACACTAGGATGCCCAGACTTTGTCTGTTGGGCCATGGGGAGCCACCGAAGATGTCTGAGCTAAAGAGAGGCAAGATCACGGTTTGCTTCAGGATGGTCAATAACGAAGAAGAGAAATTGTCAGGCGTGGAACCTTCCACCTTGTCCCTTCAGAAGGGGAACAAGCACCCTTGAGAATTCTGATTTTCCAGAAGCTCTGTTACTTCCCCATGCTTGTGACTTCTAGTTCCTTGCAATGATTACCATGAAACCCCAAACCAGAAAGAGACTATGGAACTGCCCCACACCTGTCAGGAGGAGAAGAGCCATAAGAAGGTATAAGGAGCTGTTCGAGAAGGAAGGCATTCCCAGGGCCCAGAGAGAAGGGCGGGGGGCTGAGGCAGTGGGGGGGGGGTGCGCAGGGAGACAGGCTGGCTTCTGTGGTATCCCTAAGTCACTGCTGGCTCCTAAGAAGAGCCAACCCCCTACCCAGGCTGGGACCCCTTCAGCAGGCCTTTGAGGCAGCCGTAACCGATTTTATTCTGAGCTGTGGGAATCTGTCGTAGCCCAGAGAAGCCCCGCGACCCCACTCCAAGAAGAGCCCCCCACACACACACCCGGGGAATCCAGGGGCCACATCCTAAGTGGCAGCCGGTACCCTGACACCAGGGCCCCGTCTGCTGCCCCTTCTGAGTCCAGGAAGTGGCCTTAGAAACTCCCTGAGGGGGGTGCCGAGTGCCTCTGTTGGTTAAGCATCTGACTCTTGATTTTGGCTCAGGTCTTGATCTCGAGGTTTGTGAGATGGATCCCCGAGTCTGGTTCCTGCTGTGCCAAGCACAGAACCTGCCTGGGATTCTCTCTCTCTCTCTCTCTCTCTCTCTCACTCTCTTTTTCTGCCCCTCCCCTGCTGCTCTCTCTCTGTTTCTCTCAAAATCAACAAATAAACATTAAAAGCAAAAAAGAAGAAAAAAGAAATTTCCCGAGGAAGGCAGTAGAAGCATCCCAGACTGGCAGGCCAAGTACCTCTCTGTGTGTGACCTTGGACAAGTACCCGGTGGCTCTGGGCTTCAGCCTTCCTCATCTGGAACTGAGCCCTTGACTTGTCTCACAGGCGGATGGTGAGCATCACATGGGACCACTGTTAGGAACATACTCTCTGAACAGTGAGGGACCAGGCAGGGCCCAGGTAGCCAGGGCAAGCTGGGTTTCCCAAGTGGGTGCCCTCTGGACACGGGCTGGAGGCCGGGCTGCGGGAACCCCGCACAGCCTCGCAGGCAAGCTCTTGCCTTGTTGGGTCTCCCCACCCTCTGATTACGCCAGGGAGAAAGTCTCCACTCCATGCACCCTGTCTTTAACTCTGTTCTCCCATGTGTTTGTGGCTTTTGTCGACAAACAGAAGAGGCTCCAGACTTCTTTCTGGAGGCTGGAACCCCTAGCTAGAATTAAATAATGATGTTTTCATCACTTTTATGTTTGGTTTTCTTAACTTCCTGGAAGCTTTATGATTTTGCGTATTTTAAAGGGAACTTTTAGACTCAATAACATTTTAAATGTTTATTCTCTTTACTAAGCAACTGTGTGTCTAGGAATTTAACCTATGGAAACAGGTCCTTACAAAAACGTGCAAATATAAATGTACTTTATGAACGAACAGTGGTCATTCCAGCATAATTTAGAACTTGGAAACACTAAATGTCCATCACTAGGGGATTGGTCAGATGATTTATGGCATAGACATGCTTTAAATGATGTGCAACTCTCATAATGAATGCATTAAATGTTCATTTTTGAGAGAGAGAGAGTGAGAGAGGGGCAGAGAGAGGGAGACAGAGTATCTGAAGCAGTCTCTATGCTGACAGCAGACAGCCTGACGTGGGGTTGGAACTCATAAACCCTGAGATCATGACCTGAGCCGAAGTCGGATACTTAACCAACCGACTCAGTTAACCACTCAGCCACACCTCGTAATGAATGCATTAATGCCTACAAATACCACTGACCTGTGACTGTGCACATGACGTGTCCTTAAGCAAAAAACACAAAGCTGTAAAACGGTACTGGTAGTTTTTTTTTAATTGTAATTATATATTTACACAGATAAAAAATGCAAATTTTTATTAAAAAAAAATTTTTTTTTAAGAGAAAGAGTGTGAGCCTGCAAGAGTGGCAGAAGGAAAGACAGAATCCTAAGCAGGCCCCATGCTGAACGTGGCTCGGGGCTCAATCCCACAACCCTGGGAGCATGATCTGAGCCAAAATCAAGAGTCAGACTCTCAACCGAGTCACCCAGGCACTCCGGAATACAAATATTAGTAGAGATGTAAGGGGAGAAAACCATGGAAGAATATAACTGAACTGTTAACAATGAGAAGCAGAATTTCCAAAAGATAAATTCCTATACACAGAGTTGCTGAATGAAGAAAATAAGCATTTACAATGTTACTGGGAGCCTCAAGTACAAACACACAAACAACTTTCTATATTATATGGATATTTTAAAATTTTACTTTATTTTTAAAAATGTTTTCAATGTTTATTTATTTTTGAGAGAGAGACAGAGCGCGAGTGGGGGAGGGGCAGAGAGAGAGGGAGACACAGAATCGGAAGCAGGCTCCAGGCTCCGAGCCGTCAGCACAGAGCCCGACGCGGGGCTGGAACTCACAAACCGTGAGATCATGACCCGAGCCGAAGTCTGACGCTTAACCGACAGGGCCACCCAGGTGCCCCATATATTATATATTTTGATAATTGATTTTTTTTAATACAAGCGTGTGTTACATAAATACTTTTATAAAGGTAATTTTTAATTGTTGTGACATTGAACAATAAAATAGAAGAGGCCTTTGGAGACAGTGCCCTAGTTCAGGGGAGGGCCACCAGCGGGGGGTGTGAGCCCTGCTTCAGCTGAGGGGCAGAGCTCCGAGAGTAATAGCTCCTTTTGGTCTTTCCCTCTTTTTCCAGGAACAAGGCCCCTGGCTGTGAATAGGGTGGAGGAAGAATTGTGCAGTCCAAATGGCTCATCCGTCTGGGAGGAAAATTCCAGCTCACAGGTCCCCTTGGGCCTGCCTGAGTGGCAAGCCTGGGAGACAGGAGCCAGCACAGGTGACCTATGGTTCTCCCCTCCCCCAACGCCTACACCCCCTCAGCACAGGGGCCCATGAGGTCCAAGCCCTCCGCCAGCCCTTCTATAGTCTTTCTATCTAGCCCTCAGGTTCACTTAGCTCTTTTTTTTTTCTTTCAAAAAATTTTTCAAATGTTTATTCGTTTTTGAGAGAGAGAGAGAGAGAGAGAGAGAGAGAGACAGCGTGAGCAGGGGAGGGACACAGAGACAGAGAGAGAGAGAGAGAATCCAAAGCAGGCTCCAGGTTCTGAGCTGTCAGCACAGAGCCTGACACGGGGCTCGAACCCATAAGGTTCACTTAGCTCTTTCCCCTTACCCAGAACTTCTGTACTCTGAGCACCAGACAGCCCTAGAGTCTGGAGACAGGGGTTGGGACCCAGGCTGTCCTACTCCCCAGCTCTGTCACCTTGGCTGAGCGTTCTATCTCCCTGAGCACTGACTTGGGAGTCAGCCAAGCCCAGGCTCCTATCTTATCCAGGTTTCACCTGTAATATAGGGACAGTAGTAGTACCTGGTTCATAGGATCTGTGTGAGGGTAAAATGAGAAAATGGGTGTGAAGCAATAGGACAGACCTGGCATATAGAAACTGTTCAATAAATGGTTGCCAGCATTTTACCATCCTTTCCATCTTTGTGACATCATTAGCTCCATTTACTGCTGGGGAAATTGAGGCCTGATGTGGTATAATCTACCCAAAGTCCCACAAGGAGCAGGCCTGAACTGGGAGGGGGGGAGCCAAAGTCTCCTGACCTCCAGACGGAGAATTTTCCCATGAGCAAGGATAATCCCTGTCTGGAATGAGGGTTGTTTATTCTCTTTACAGGGCAGATCCGGGGATTGGCTTATTCATCTTCCACCACAGTCAGGAAAGAAAGGGTCACAGGCTCTGGGGTTCTCCGAAACCAGGGCTTTGTGCAGCCAGGCCATGTAATGGGCGGGCTTTCCCTTGGCATGGCTCAGCTGCCCCTGAGTTGGCGGCTGGGCCTGTGAGTCACAGCTGCCCCACATCTCCATTCCTGTCCCCACTGGTAGCCGCAGCCCCAGACCCCTGGCAGCAGTCCAGGGACGCGAGCAGTTCCAAAGCGAGGTGCCCGTGTTCCAGAAAGAGATGCCCCCTTCCCCGCATCAGAGAAAGCAAGCGATGGCCAAGATCGCACAGTGAGGTGTGATAGATCTCAGACTGAAACCTGGTTCCACCTCAGGTGACCCCTGCCAGAAGGCCCAAGTGAGGAGGTCAGGAAGCCGTGGCCTGGGTCTAAGACCCTTGCGCTGGGGCCCATGCCCTGGTTAGCTCTATTGCCCTGGCCCCGTGCTGCTGCCAGGGTCTGTCAGGCCCGGTCTGGGCTGTGGAGCCTACGGTCAGGACGGAGCTGGCCAGCAGGCACCAGGATGTCTGCCCCATGCCGACCCCGCACCACTGAGCGGCTGCAGTCGTGAGGGGCCTGGGGCCTGCTGGTCTGCACCCCTCTGCCCTGCCCTCAGAGCCACAGCTGGGCTCCTATTCCCTCGTTGGCCTCGCCCTGGCTGCACCCACCCCCGCCCACCTTCCTCTCTCTCTTCCTCTTCCTCTCTCTTGCTTGCCATATCTGCTCACTTCTTCCTGCGCTCTGGCCCCCTTGGGCGCCTCTGTCTTCCTTGCTCCCACTTGAGACCCAATCGCTAACTCACCGGGGCCTGGAATCTGGGCTGGAGCCGATGCCTCTCTTGAGCCACACCAGCCTGGGCTGCGGGCGGAGTGGAGGGGAGGGCAGGGGGTGTCCCAGCTTAACAGCCAAAGCCAAAGCACATGGTGGGGTGGGGTGGGGGATGCGGGAGGGACTCAGGTTTCTCCACATGAGCCTGTGAACAGTCCAGCTGGTCCCAGGGCCAGGCCCTGCAGAGCCGGAAGAACCTTTTCATTTCACACCTTGGAAAACCGAAGCCCAAGGTCCAGGCCATCCGGCTGCCAGCAAGGGGTGGAGGGAGTGTGAAAATCCCCATTTTACAGATGGAAATGAGACTCAGAACTGAAGGACCCTGTGTGGGGACGCTGTGGCCGGGGATCAGCCCCGTTCACCCCATTTCACATCTGTCACCTCCCGGCACAGGGACCCAAACCCGTGAGAGACCACAAAGTCCATGAGTGAGAAGCACCAGGTTTAATATTAAAATCTTTCCCTTAAAAAAAAAGTACACAGATAAGAAAATTTGATGGCATATAAAATAGCACTTCTGCTGTATAAATGTGAGTTAATGTGAGTCCTAAAAATACTTGTAAACCTAGGTGATTACATCTTTGGTACCGTAGTGAGAACCCACTCCATCTCCTGGATGGGCAGAGGGGGCTGGTGCCCGGGGGCTGCTAGGCTGCCCTCCCCCAACTTCCAGCTCTCTTCCTGCCAACAGTCTTGGCTGCAGCCCTCGCTCCCCTGGCACCTCCAATGCCCCCTGGGTTGGGGCGTGGCTGGAAGAGAGAGTACAGTGAGCGGGCCTGGGCAGTGACAAAGCCATACCCCACAGTTACTCCCTTGGGGACCGGGCAGCTGGTGGGTGAGAAGGAAACCCCCAAAATATCTGCCTCTTGCACCCCTTCTCAGGTTCCCTAGAAAGCCTTCTTGTCCTTTCTGGGGGACCCCGGACTCCTCACTGTCCATTATGTCTGTGGCACAGACCCGGACAGGTGCGGGAGAGGCAGACTGCATGAGGTGGCCTGCTTTGCCCTCTCTGCCTCCTTTGTTCAGGAAGGCTCCAGAGGTGGTTGTGAGCCTGAAAGGGGTTCCGTAGTCTTCCCATGGGGCAGCTGCTGGGGGCTTTCCAAGACACTGGCTGTCACTTCGAGTCAAGACCTGGCCAGCTGGCCTTTTGGGACTTGCCCGGGGCCCTGGGGAAAGGGCACGGTTCCTGAATGCCCGGAGAGTGAGGCAGGGTCTGAAATCTCCCCAGACCCCAGCTGATGCCCAGGACGGAGGTTTGGGGCGTTTGGCTTTGCTTCATCTGGGCAAGCGTGCCACCCCCTGGAATACTCTAGAATGTTCGTGCTGGCAGGGCACCGGAAGTCACAGAGTCCACCTTGCTCATCTTTCAATAGGGCAAACAGGTCCGGACAGGGTGAGGGATCCCTCCAGGGTCCCATGTCGAGTCCAATGCGCAGCCTGATCCATACGTGTGGACGTCTCTGGTGGGCCCACCAGCACACTCATCACAGATGTGGGGTCCACCTGGCCCCGGAGACTCTGGTGGGTGAAGTAAGACTGGTGGTGACAAGGAAAAAGACCCCCACACTTAGGGGGCCAGGAAGACACAAACGCGGGCACTTTGTATGGGGAGGTGTGTCCCAAGTGCCTGGGACAGCAGCTGTGGGCCAGGGTGTCCTGTACTTGGCTTGGCCCCCAGCATTAAGCGTGGATGGCCCCAGACCAGCTCGGGCCTGGGAAAGTGGAGACTGGCATTAAGGGGCGGTGGCTTCCGGATGAACACCACTGTCCAAGGCTGGGCCCCGGCTCACCAGGAGCCGGGGATGCCAGAGTCCCTTCCCCAGCTCTTAGGTGGATGAAAGTGCAAGGAGAAGGCTACAGCTCCTTGAGGCGTAGCTGGCTGAACAGAAAAGAGCTAATCCCCGCCCTCCGGAACCTCGAGACTCTCTCTAGTGATTCCAGCCTCCCCACCTGTCAGCCAGGGAGAGAATCCCAGATTCTGCGTCACCGAGCCCGGCTTTCCCATCCTGTAGATGGAGAAACTAAGTGCCCTGGGAGAACCCTGGCCCCCAGTCACATGGCCTCCCCAGAGGCAGAGGGCTGGTCACGGCCCCTGCAGTCCTCTTGCCTCCTAAGCCAGCCCCAGCTGTTGGGTGCCACATGCCCACGGCAAAAGCTTTCTAGAAAGGGACAGCTGATGGGAGGCCAGGCCAGGCCGGGAGGCGCTGGGTGCTGGGAGGTAGAGGGGGAGCTCCAGGCAGGGCGAGGTGGGGCCAGCCCCCTACAGGAAGCTGTCCTCCGCCTCGGCCCGAGGCCCAGGGCAACATGAATCCAGTGGTGGCTCTGGCTCCACCTGGGGCTCGAGCTGGGGTTCTGGCTCTGGCTCCTCTTGGGGTTCCAGGGGGCTGTCGCAGGAGATGGTAGAGGAGGTGTTGACTTCATTCAGGGTGGAGCTAGGAAGAGAAGGCACACGTGTGAGGGGCTGGGAGGGAGCCGGAGTAAGACAGCAGCAATAATCAAGAGCTTCCTGTGGGTGCAAGCTTGCACCATGCGCCTGACACCCTTTAGTTCATTGAAGCCTTGTAAAGACTACATAAGAGGGACGCCTGGGTGGCTTAAGGGTCGGTTAAGCATCTGACTTCGGCTCAGGTCATGATCTCACGGTCCGTGAGTTCGAGCCCTGCGTTGGGCTCTGTGCTGACAGCTCAGAGCCTGGAGCCTGCTTCAGATTCTGTGTCTCCCTCTCTCTCTGCCCCTCCCCCACTCACGCTTTGTCTCTCTCTCTCTCTCTCTCTCTCTCTCAAAACTAAATAAACATTTAAAAATTCTTAAAAAGAAAAAAAAAAGACTACATAAGATAGGCACCATGAGGGAAGGGCTGATCAGAGAGGTTGTGTCAGTGGCCGACATCACACAGCGAGACTTTGGAGCCGAATATCCAGTTAGCTCCAAAGCTCATTCCTCACTCACCAGCAACTCCATTCCCTGCACTCCTGAAGCTGATCCCATTGGATCCTTCAGCAACCTCCAAATAGACGTGTGCTACCGTTTTCATTTTATAGTTGAGGAAACTGAGGCTCAGAAAGTGGAGGCAGCTTGTCTGAGGGCACACCTCAGGGCCAGCATTCACACCTCAAGGTGTCTGAACTCTGAGCTTAACTCCTCTGCACACTGGCTACCAGGAGCCTTGGAACATTTGCTTCTTACGGAAGGTGAGGAGGGCCTTCTAGATCTTGTGTGTGCTCCCAGCGCCTGTGGGGAGATGGGTCTCAGGGCGGCTGGGGGCAGAGCTGGAGCTGAAACCCAGCCTGAGGTCGCTGCCACTGCACCAGAGGGGGTGATCTGGTTTTGGGGGTGGGTCTGGCCTCACGGGAGACTCTCCTCTCCAGCTGAGGGAAGATCCTGTCGGAACATAAAGTCCAGGCAACGGCTGGCCCTTCCTCCAACCACGCCCCACCCCTACTGTAACTTCACCACATCTCAAGGCAAAAGAAAAACGTGAATCTCCTTCCCAGCCTGAATTCTGACCTCAGTTCCTGTGGGCACTATGCCTCCCACAACCACGCCAGGCTCCCGGGGGCCCTGGGGCCATGGTCCTGGAGAACAGAGCAGAGGCCAGGGCTGGCGATGACCCCAGAGTGATACACAGGGTGCTGGGGATGCCGATTAGATTTCCTACCTCTCCTTAGGGCCTGGATAGGACGAGAGGGTGGATGGCCTGTGGGAGCCACTTTTCAGGAAACAGCTACCTTGCACGAAGCCCTAGCCCTTCTGTCTCTTACCAGCCTGCCCTTTCCTCCTGAGGTCATCAAAGGTCAGATGAGTTCAGTTCTCTCTTCTACTTACTGGCAGGAACAAGTGCTCACCCTAGGTAGCTTACTTCTAAGGCGAGCCTGACAGCATGAACACACACACACACACACACACACACACACACACTGCACACTATTGCCTTGGGCCTCAGGCCACAGTGGCTACCTGGCAAGGCTGGGGGAACCCTCCAGGGGGCCTTCATCAGCAATCTCGGGCTTGGGGTCAGGCAGGGGGATGATATAGTCATTGTCACTCTCGTTGGGCTGCACAGCAGTGTAGAGCACAGAGCTGGTGTCCAGGGGGGATCGGAGTCCATTGAAGCCGGGAAAGCGGGCTTGGGACCGAAGGACGGCTGGGTGGTCGCTCCTCAGAAACTCCTCATCCACCTGCTGGTACTTCTGCTCCACAGGGAGGGAGAACCCAAGAGAGAGGGATGTTCAGACCAGAAATGCCCATGGGGATCATCTAGCATCAGACTCTGACCTGGCCCCTCCTGCCTAAGGCAACTGGTGCTCAGAGAGGAAGGAGACCTACCCAAAGCCTCACAGCCAGGAGGCTCTCTCACCTGGCATCTCACAAGACCAGGTGAGCTCAGGGCCCCCCAGGGAGGGGGCAGTCAGCAGACTAGTGCCCGTGACCCTCACACTTCCCCTACTTCGGAGTAGACAGGTGTGGGCTCTCCCCCCGCCTCGACCTCCTTCAGTGGGGCCTCAGTTTCCCTAACTACTGAATGGTGACAACCCACTCCATCTCACCGGGCGCTGAGCTGGGACAAGATGTGGGGGGGGAGTGTGGTTAGGAACGGACAGGGGACAGGGAGCGTGCATCACCCCTCCCTGTAACTCCCTCTGGTGGACAGGCCCTACTGGCTTCATTGGCCTCAAATGAGCCCGCATCAGGGTCCAAGCAGTCCGGCCCTTAGCAGACATGGAGCCTGGGGTTGTTCAGACTTCTGAAGGAGACCCAGGCCATGGCATGGGTGCAGAGACATGAAAAGGGAGCAGGATGAAGGGGGCTGTAGGCATCAACTTCCAAGCAGGACGTCATCTCAAAAACCTCTGTGCTGCTAAAATAAATTCCACTCATAGCTCCAGCCCATCCCTTACTAGTACCAGCAGGGAAACTGAGGCCCAAGAGGATACAGGGTGGTCCCTCAAATACAAGCATGACACACAGAGCCTTGTACCCAGTGTCTGACTTCTGGACCAGAACTCTCCATTTCGCTGCCCCGACATACCTTCTTGTACCCCTCACCCAGCAGCCTCTCGAGAAGCAGCACCAGCTGGGAGAAGGGAGGCCGGATCTCAAACTTCTCTTCCCAGCACTTCTGCATGATCTCGTAGCTGGGGAGAGGTGCACAGGGGGTCAGGGTCTCTGGCTCAGGGTATGCCGCCTCTCAGAACAAGGTGGGTGATGAAGGGAGTTGGGGAGGACAGGTGGATGGGACTGTTTTTCCCGCCCCCTCAAGGCCCTCCCTCCACCGGTGGTTCCATGGGGTTGACTGCTCCTTGGTGAGCACACGGCCCAGGCAGGTCTGGCTGGTAGGAGTTTTCATGCCCTGCTCTGGATGGGTGGGCACGAGACCCCAGCTGAGCCCTTGACAGCCAGCTTGGGGCCTTTTACTCAAACTATGGTGGAAGCAGTGAGGAGGTAGCCGTGTGGCCTGAAATCCAGGCCAGCGCAGGGGACAGCAGAGACCAGGTAAAACAAGAGATTCCTGATGACGGCGTCTGAATGCCTGGATCCAGCTATAGCAAGGTTTTTCTAGCTCCCTGAACTGATCTATTTTCACCTTAAGCTGGCAACATTGGACATCTATGGTTTGTACCCCCCCAAAAAACTCTCCCAAAGGCTCCACTCACATCTCATCGGAGGCATGGGCAGGCTGGGCCATTCGGTAACCCCGCTTGATGGCGTTATAGAACTGCTCGTTCATGGGCAGCTCTGGGTAAGGGGTGCCACCTGTCAGGGAGGAGAGACAAGAGAAATACAGGCTCAGACGTGTTGGAAAAGTGGCAGGTACCCTATTCTATGGCACAGGGAGAGGCACACCAGCCCTCGAGCGGGTGAGGGTGCGGTGGCCTCGGCACTGAGAGATGTGGCTTTTGTAGAGGCTCTGGACAGAGATGACCAGCACCCCCAGAATCAGAGAACCAGAGAACCCCAGAGTCAAATAGACTTTTTGATGTCACTTCCAGACCCCTCGAGAGATGGGGAGGTAAAGAGACCCAGGGAAGACAAGGGACTTGCCAAGCTCACACAGCAGCGAGACAGCAGCAGCACCGTGACTCGAGCCAGAGAGCCCTGACCCCCCTCGCAGAGCCTGCCCCATGGCCCCACCAGACTGGGGGTATGAGTGGCCAGTGTGCCGTGCAGCTGAGGGCTGGGGGAAAAGGAAGCATACCCAGGGTGAAGATCTCCCAGAGTAGGATCCCGAAGGACCACACATCACTCAGGGTGGTATAGAGGCTGTTGAAGATGCTCTCGGGAGCCATCCACTTCAGAGGCAGGAAGGTCTGTGGGAGGGCAAGACGGCACTAAGTACCAGGAGGGCAAGCCCCACTCTGTGCCTGGGCAAGGGGAGGAGGTCTGGCCTCCTTACTTAGTAAGGCCCCCGCGCCTTACTCCCCAGACCCTGAGAGCCTGCCTCTGCAGGCACACAGATCCCACACTCATCCCAGTGCTGGCCAGAGGATCAGAAGGCCATGTTTTTTCACCCACAAGCTGCTCACATGGCAGCCTCTACCCTAAGGAGGAGCCCCAGGGTCTGAGGCCTCTTACAGAACGGCCGTTTTTCCTGATCCCAGTAGAGACCCTGGCCAAGTTGGCAGACAGCAGGGGAGCCAGGGACATGCCAAGGTGCCACCCAGCTCTCACCCGGCCGCCTTAGATCTCTTGGGTCTAGAGACCCTCCATCTCTGGGGTTCACTGTCCCCTTATGGAAAGTGGGAACACGAGTGGCAGGCAGAATGGTCACCAAATATACACTTGACCTGCTTCCCTCTTCCCAGAACCCATTACAGCTGGTCCCTCGCCCCCTGTCGTGACCAGTGAATCTGAGCCCTGGGCTCACCCGTACAACCTTAACATCTCTGCCCCCTCCTGCCCCATGCACAGCCGGTGGCAAAGCCTGTCACCACTGGGCAGGGTAGGCCATGAGGAACTCCGTCCTGACCTCCTATATGCCACAGCCACGCTGACCAGGAGGAAACCTGTTCCCAGGTCACATGGGTCAGGGAAGGTACTCACGCTGCCTTTGGAGATATAGTTCGAGTCCCTCATGATGTCACGAGCCAGGCCAAAGTCACAGATCTTGACCAGCTTGCCCTCACAGATGAGCACATTCCTGGCTGCCAGATCTCGGTGGACACACTAGGTTGGGGGAGATGGGAGCTGAGGCCTTGGGGGCAGTTGTAGGAGAAGACCTCCCTGTCAAGGGCTTTGGGGAAAATGCATCGCCACACAGGTGTGAGAGGCCACTCGGTGAGGGCTTTGACTGTCCTCACCCACCAGAGTTGTGGTGAGGGGACGTAGCTGCCATATGGAGCTATGTACTTTGAGGACCCTGGCTGGCTTGGGTTGCCCACCTCCCCTTGACCCTGCTCCGCTCGCTGCAACCATACGTACGTTCTTGGAGGCCAGGAACTCCATGCCATTGGCCACCTGGTAGCTGAAGCCCACAAGATCTGTGTAGCTAAGCACCGGGGACTCGTTGATCAGAGTTGCCCGACAGGTCCTCTCGGGAGCTAAGAGAGAGAGCAGAAGTTCACCTACTTACTGTCTGTGTCTCCACATGGCCCACAGAACCCCACCCTTTTATTCACCGAGGCCGAATGTCCAATACAGGTAACTACTAACCCTCTAAGTCTCCCGCAAAAGGAAAACAATTGCCAAATATCTAATGTAAACCTCTCCTACCTTATCAGTGCTCTAATTGGCCAGAAAAGCCTTTGGCATTAGCCCGAGGCCTGGGCCACCTTTTCTCAGCCTGACCTGCCTGCTTCTCAAGGACACTGGGTCAGCCTTGTGCCTGTGGTGTGCCAGCACCCCAGGAGGCCAAGTACTCCTCCAACCCAACTCCTCCCTGCTGGATCCAGAAACAGAGGCTCCCGATGGGGCTCCACCACAGGACAGCTTTGGGCAAGTGGCTAACCTCGGTTTCTGCATCTATGAAATGGGTACAAGGCCACCTTCCTCCCAGTAAGAAAGGCTGTGATAAGAAAGCATGATTACATAGGCAAGGGGGCGGTGCATAGGCGTGCACCCACCTGTGGGGACGTAGTTGTCATAAGGGGCCACGTAGCTGGAGGACTCAATGTCTGCATATTTGATTCCTCCTTTCATGTCCAGCATGGGCACATAGTCCACCGACTCGTCCTTGCTCATGTCCATGTAGCCGCCGTCACTCTCCCCAGGCAGGGACACGTGGCTGGGGGAGAGAGGAACATCCCAGGAGGAGCCACAGGCTGTCCTTTTCCTTCCCTTCCCGCCCCTGCTCGCCCCCAGGGCCCACCGGGCGCTATCACTCAGGGATTTCTTCTTTCCACTCATCCTCCTTCAGCTAGTCACAACTTGAATGGCCACGCAGTGAGCTCTCTCAGCCAGCCCGTGGGACCCTAAGCTGGGCACTGGGGTGCTAAGAGGACACAAGACCCAGTGTGTGTCCTTAGGGAGCTCACACCTAGGCATGATCACAGCACCCCAGCATGAGGGTCATAAGAAGAGCATGTAGCAGGTGCCTTTCTGTGGCACCATCCAGCCGTGATGCCCTGGGAGGCCCCAGCCACAGCCCAGAGGGGGCAGGAATTGCCTTAATTCCCTGCAGCACCTGCTCCCCAGAGAGCTATGGGACCGCATATACACGTGTCTCTAGAGGTAGACCAAAGACCGGAAGGAAATCGATCAAATGTTGGGGAGGACAGGGGTGAGCCGTAATGTCTTTTAAGGATTTTCTGAAGTTATGCTTGTCTCTGCAATAAACCCATCTTGCTGTTGTCATCAGCAGAAGTAGGAAAAGTTACTTTTGGAAAAGAAGAAGAAAGACGCTGCATTGCCCAAGGGACACCGCACACCAGAGACTGTGTGCTAGAGACTGGTGTGCCCAGCAGGGTGCAGAGCACCGTGCGTTGCGATGGGAGTCGGGCCTGGGACCGGAGAGCCCCAGGTGCTCACCGTGAAAGGAGAGGGTGTCATGACACAGAGGGAGGGGCCGAGGGGTCACATCCACAGAGAGTGCCCAGCCCAGGGCGGGACCCCTGTAGGCAGTCCGTAGGTGGCAGCCGATCCCACCAACACCATCACCAGAGTGATAAACCAGGTCCGGGGGAGGCCAAGCCCCGGGTCCCAGACTGACCCGTGCGTGAAACAGCCTGGGCTCCTACACCCTGTCTGCCCACCCTGGCCTCGGCTTCCGCCCCAGCCAGGAGGGAGCGAGTAGGTGCTCCTCGGGGCTCCCCGAAGATTCGGGTCCCCGGCCTCCTTTGGTACCTGGGCAGAGGGAGCCCCACGGGCAGGGCGTTGCTGTAGAGCTCGGCGCTGGGCGGACGGCGCTTGTCAGAGCAGCGCTGCAGGAAGGTGTGCTTGTTGCGGTGAAGGTAGTCCACCAGGTCACCGTAGCGGCAGTACTCCGTGATGATGTAGATGGGTCCTAGGGGGGCACAGGCTCAGCGACAGTCCCCGGGGGGCCACAGACTTCCCATCGGGACCCTGAGGCCGACCACCGGCTGCACGTCGGGAAGGCAGTCGGGTAAGACGGCCGAGAGGCTTTGGCACCAGGCGAACCTGGGTTCTCTTCCCGCTTCCGCGACCATGAGCGAGGTACTTATTCTCCCTGAGCTTCATTTTCCCCATCTGTTAAATGGGGCTAACCGCACCCACCTCCAAGGGCTGTCCTGAATGTTCATAAGGTAACGCCTTCGTCGGCGCGGCTCAGGGCCCGGCACATGGCAAGTACACAGTGGTACATATCACCAACTTATTCTGGAGCCCCGTATATAAAGGAAATCAAGGCAACTATTTATTATCAGGTTATTGGATCAATTCAAATGCAACACACTTACTTGAAGCCAATCAGTGGGAACGGGAAGATATTGATGAAAACAAAAATTTTGAAATGGGTGATCTTGCGGACATAAATTGGCCTATGTACGCAATGTACTTCTGTATTTTATTTTGGTTGCACAATACTGAGGAAAATTCCAAATCTCACAATAAGCAGCTGCAAACAACGATAACATTTTTTTTCTTTTCTTTTTTTTTTTTTTTTTTTTTTTTTTTACAGCCTAACTTGCAATCAGAGCTTCAAATAAACACACTGGCTAGAGAGGCTTTATTCTGTGATCTGAATGAAAGCCAGTGCCAATCTGCATGCTGGTGGCCTCCAATTGTAGGGATATAACTCACCTCACAGGGGCCGTGATTGATCAGTTTGTAAAATGTATTGTGAAAATTTAAAAATGTCAGAGGACCTGGGGCGCCTGGGTGGCTCAGTCAGTTAAGCGTCTGACTTTGGCTCAGGTCATGATCTCTCGGCTCGAGAGTTTGAACCCCACATCGGGCTCTGTGCTGACAGCTCAGAGCCCGTTTCAGATCCTCTGTCCCCCTCTCTCTGCCCCTCCCCCACTTGCGCATGCATTTCTCTCTCTCTCTCTCTCTCTCTCTCTCAAAAATAAATAAACATGTGGAGAAAAAATGTCAGAGCACCCCCCCGGGGTTTGGAAACGGCTGACCCGAGGAGTCCGTGGGCCTTGAAAGTGTTGTGATTCTGTGAGTTTGTAAACCCCACCCCCGTGTGGGTCTGTGAGGTGAGGGCAGGATGGGCACAGACCCTCCAGCTGGAGTGTCTCGTTGTCTGTGGATTGAGGAGGGGTGGGGAGGGGTCAGGCCTGGGCTGCTGGCATTTTCCAGAATCCTCTGGGGGAGTGGTTTTGGTACCTCCTTTGGTGCAGGCCCCCAGCAAGTTGACCACGTTCAGATGGGGCCCAAGGTGACTCATGATCTTCAGCTCTGACATGAGGGCCTGCTTCTCGCTGCTGCGGGCTGTGGCTGAGGGGGAGACGGGGCCTCAGGCCTGCCCTGTCACCGAGGCCCCAAGGAGGCCCTTCTGCCCCACCCCGTGCTGGAAGACCCAGATGGCCGAGGGTGGTGAGGACCCACGTGCAGGGGGAGGAGAAAGAGGATGGGAGGACGGTCAGGGAGGGAAGGAGGTGCCAGGAGGAGGGGGCAGAATGAGGAAGCCTCTTAGCCAAAGCAGAACCTGGAGTGGTGCTGGCCACCAGGTGACCGGACCACTTGCGCCCAGCAAATCAGAATCAGGGAGTGCCTGGATGTGCGGGCAAGGGGCAGGGAAGATGTGGGGCCCAGACGTGAGGGAGGGGCAGTCTCCCAGGACTCACATTTCAGCATCTTGACCGCCACTTTCATCGTGGCCTGAGAATGGCTCAGGCCGTGAGCTGTGGCCTCCACCACCTGCCCAAAGGCCCCAGAGCCGAGGGTGCGTCCTGGGGTACAGACAATCCCTCAGCTCCTGGCCCACCAGGAAACGGCATACCCCATCCTCTCTGAGGTCAATCCCCCAAGCCACCTGGACTTAAGGTGTTCCCTTAAAGGAGTCTCCTAAGATAAGACCTCAGTGTTTGGCAGGCCTTCCTGGTGTCTCATCTAAGTTCTGCCTGCTTTCTGGACCATCTTTTGTCCCTGGAAGCCTTCTTCCCACCCCAGAAGGGTGCCCAGCTCCTCTGTATGCCTCACCCTCTCCAGCTAGACTAAGCACAGGCCTGGCATGCAGGCTGTCTTCGATGAATACTTCCTCTCTCGCCACAAAGGTCTCCTAGCTCACAAAGGCACAGGATCATAGGACCTCAATGCTGAACGGTCCCTAGGGGACCACCTTGCCCATTATATGGTGGCGGGGACACTGAGGGCCAGAGAAGGCAGGACGGCAGCCCTAGGTCTCAAAGCTAGTCATGGCAAGGCTGGACCACACCTCAGACAGTCTTCCCCCCCGCCTCAAGTACCCAAACTGCTCCACGACTACTCCCTGGACTGACCAAGCACAAGCTGGTCCCGTGGCAGCTCCCAGGTAGAGTCATAGGGCAGCTGCATAGGGTCCACGTAGATGTACTCATGGCCATCAGAGCTCACAGATTCAATCACCTTCCATCGGATCTCATAACGTGGCTTCTGTAGGACCGACACCAGGGATGGATCGTCAGAGGAGTTCTGGGCTTTGGGGCCCACGAGCCTATAGCCCCTTACGGAACAGACGGAGCAGGAGCCCCTGAGGCCAGGGAGGGACAGAGGCATATTTGAAGTCATGCAGCAAGTTACTGATAAAGCTCAGCTCCGTGGGCTCAGTGAGAACAGGTGACAACAGGCCTTAGCTGGGCAGTGGCTGAAGAGGGGCTAACGGCCAAGGGCCCGGCTCATCAGAACCTCTTCACCAGCTTCTCCCAGAGCACTGGCTGCTCCCTAGATGGGCATAGAAGGGCAGGCAGCCCCGGAAATGGACACAAGCTAGGGGCACTCGGCTGGGTATGGACAGCCCCTCCCCATGCTGGGTCACTCGCAGCGGGAATCTCAGAAGGATGTAAGCTTAGAATGTCGAAATCATAGCATGTTGGAATCACAGGATTGGAATCATAGAATGATAGAATCATGGGTGCTGCAATCTTAACTCGGGAATCTTAAAACGTTGGGATCATAGAATAATGAAGCCACAGAACAGGGCATTGAAATTACAGGTTAATAGGACGCGAACGCGTTTCATTAGAATCCTGGGAGTCTCTGGGGGTGAGAGATGGAAGAATTCTGGAGTCCACGGTCCACCCAGAAAGTGCCTTGCCCTGTGGCTGGGAGGGCCAGGGCTGATGTCTAAGTAAGACCCAGGAGGGCAGAGCAGGGGCAGGGGACCCCGGATGGCCTGGACCAGGCCTGAGATGGCCCTTGCTGCTGGGGGTGGAGGCAGCTCGGACACCGGTGCCGTTCTATATCATTTTACACCTGCCCTGTGTGCTGGGCTGGGACGTGGACAGATCCTGTAACATTCAAGGATGGCAGAGGCCTCCATGCAAAAAAAAAAAAAAAAGAAAAGAAAAGAAAATAGTGTACCAGTCTGCATCCATTAGGCCATTAGGCAAGGATGGGAGATTACCTTCTGCCA
Organism: Acinonyx jubatus; assembly: GCF_027475565.1. NCBI lineage: Eukaryota > Metazoa > Chordata > Mammalia > Carnivora > Felidae > Acinonyx > Acinonyx jubatus. Next base: position 193,921,590 of record NC_069380.1, on the reverse strand, counting down.
GAGCATGATGAGGATGATGAGGGAGATGATTGTGAGGACCACCAAGGCCAGGATGGCCGAGATCACCACCACCTTGAAGGGCAGAGCTGGAAGCAGAGACAAGAGATGGCCATAAGCAAAGAGGGAGCTTGGCAGCTGCCCTGGCCACCCCTCACCCCACCTCCAGAAACACGAACCCTCTCTGCTTGTCCCCCTCTCCACCAACCATGCCCGTGACATCAGACTCACAGCCCCTCCCTCTGGGCCAGAACTTCAGCCTCTCCCATAAGTACCCACGTCCCTAAGTAACAGCTGTAGCTCAGCTCACTGTGGGCCCCCATATCCCTCAGCCCTTGCAAGGATCAGTCTGGCCTGACCACGTGTGACATGTCTGACCAGGCCTGACGTGTCTGCCATGGCTTCAGACTAGATGCCAGCTCCCGATGACTAGACTCACCTCGCGTCTGAATCTCTGCCCTTGCCGGGGCTGTCACAGCTGGGACAGAGCCTGACCAAGTGGCCAATGGACTGAGTGACTGAGCTCGCACAACCTGATGAATCCAGACTGTTTCCTCCTCTGCTTCCCCTGAGTACCCAGTGGCATTGGGGTAGTGACAGTAGTTATAAGGTGTATCCCCCAGGGAGCAGGGGTAACCAGGTAGGGCTAACTCGGGGCCCCCAAGTCCCAAGTCTCCTCCCTAAGGCCTCAGCCTCTTTGCTGCACAACTTCCCATTCTTTCCCCCTCCCTCTGCACCCACCCAGGCCAGACCCTCATCCCCCCTGCCCTGACCCACTGACCACCCATGGGATCCCTGAAGGACTCATTCCCTCCCCCTCTGTCCCCCACCTGCCCCTCTCGGCTCCCCTGGAGGCCCTGTCCTTCCTCCCCAGGGTCGCAGACCAACATCACTCCTCTCCTCCCTCTCCCCACCAGGTCACACATTGCAGTCCTGGGAAGGAAGACTGAATCTTCCAAGGAGCCATCTGAGTACAAAGAAGAGGCTTCATCCAGCCATGGTCGTTTCCCCATGAGCTGGTACACAGCTTCCCCTCCAGGTGGCACATGAAAGCTTTACTCCTGTCTCGCTCCAAGTTGGTCGGCAGGTGCCCACTTGCTCAGGGATATGTATGCATGTGTGTGCGTGTGAGTGAGATAAGGTATGAAAACCTCCACCTATCCCATCCCAGGGTGGGGGGCTGGAGGCAGCTCTGCATACGGAGACACATGTGTGGGCCAGCTCACCGACCTGTCAAAATGCCTCACACAGCCCTCATCGCTCTGCTTGCGCTGGCTTCTGCCCACCCCTGCAGCTCCTCCTTTACCGCTCCCTTGCCTCTGCCTCCTCTCTCCAGCCCCTAAATCACACACATACTCTGTTCTCCAGCCAAGATTTCTCTGATCCCATCGTGCCTCTGGGCTTTTGCACAGGCCATACCTTTTTACCGGAATACCATTCCTCATCAGCTAACTCCCAGGTTATCTTTTCAGGTATTGACCTAAAGCTTCCTTTTTCCAGGACACTTTCCTGAATCCCATAGCTGGACATGGAGCCCCCTCCTCTCTCTAGGCTTTCCCCCACAAAGTACTGACCCCGGCAGTGGGACTGTCTGTTTTCTTCTCTGCCTTGTCTCTGGGCTGTGGGCACTAGAAGGGCAGGCAGGGCTGGGCCTTCCCCAGTGAGAAGCTGGGGATTACTATTCCATTATTATTTACTGAATAAGGAAACGAGCGAGTAAACGAAGTACAAGCAGACAGGTAGATGCACACACAGGAACTAGCAGGGAGCAAGAGCATCCAGGTACTGGAGGAGACTATTCACATAGACCAGAATCATGCACGTCTGTGTATCTTCTAACAGACGTGCATTGTGTAGCAGGCATCTGTGTGCAGATTGTGTTTGCATGCTCTCGCAGAAAGGTGTGCTGCAACTCCATGTTTACACAGACGCACACATGCGTAGGAATTCTACATGCATTGTTTGCACGCCTGCACGGGGATTGTGCATGCGCACGTACGTGCATACAGACATACACTCCTGGATTTATATACGTGTCTGGGGATTGGGCATATTCATATACGTGGTTTATAAACATACACTCGGTGGGCTGACACACAAGGCAGGTGACAGACATGCACTCCAGCTTTACATGCGTGTCTGGGGGTTGGGCATTCTTCATTGTGTGGTTTACAAATCTACACTTGGAAGGTTTGCACTTGCGTCCAAGGATCAGGCCTACTCATATGCATGGCTTATGACATGCATACAGCGTACATATACTATAGCCATGATTTATGTCAGAGACCCATGGATGTACACACATATGCCAATACTGTGTTGTTGTGTGAGTGCGTAAGAGCACACACTCTGGTGGGTTTCATAATGCTCCTGAGTGCCCACAGACACACTGACTCCAGCCCACTGGGCTCACAGGCACGGATCCAAGTATGGCAGGCCCTGAAGGGGCCACCAAGGCGGGAGGACTCACAATGTGGCACCACGGTGACCTCCTGCATGTCGTGGCCCAGCAGGTTGTGCAGAGTGCAGCGCACGGACAGAGGCTGATCCACACGGCGCAGGCGCAGCGTGCTCACCACCTCGAACTCCTGATCCTCAGGCCAGTAAGTCACGTTAGTCTCCAGCTGGCTGTCCTCCTCGGAACTGTTCCCCAGTGGGGTGGGCGGCAGCTCGCGCGGACATCTGGCGGGAGAGCCAGTCGGGTCAGCTTCCAGTCCCTTCCCTCTTCGGACTGGGAAACTGAAACCAAAGGCAAGCAGCGCCACAGGGCGGTAGTGGAAGGAGGCTCCCCTTACCTCCACCCCTCTGCCCCCCGCCCCCCAACCCCCCTCTGGTTCCTGCTTCTTCCCAATGCCTGGTCCTGAGCTCGTTCCTCTTGTGGCCCCTAGACTGACCGGCAGAGGGCGCTCCTACCCCCAGAACGGAAAGCCCTGGCTGGCAAAATCCGCTCCATTCATTTGATCATGAGTCAAGGTAAGGAAACTGACACTTTAGGTCATACAGAGAATCTCCAAGAAGCCACATCTCCTAGGACTGGGCTCTAGCTTGGAACAATGTGCCCAGAGAAGGGGCTGATCTAGACGAGCTTCACTGGGTCCTTCCAGCCAGCTGTGATTACCCTGGGAGACAGAGGCCCCAGGTCTGCTCACCTTTTGAGGTCACTGCAGGTAGACCAGGTGAGGTGTGGCTGGGGCATGCCCCGGCCACGACAGCGGACTGTCTGCTCCCCGCTGGCAGGATGGTTTTCACTCAGCTCCAGCACACGGACAGGCACTGTGTGGAGAGGGCAGGAGGCCAGGAGGTGGGGAGGTCAGAAAGGACAGTGAGAAAGGCCCTCAGGAAGGACCTGGCCCAGCCTCTCCCCCCGGGGTGGGGGAAGGGAGCTTCAGGCTGCAGGTGAACATTAAATACCAGGAATCACCGTGTGAAAACTGACAGATTCCCCTTCTGGGTACTTCAAAGGGGAAGCCTCAGTGGGGTGCTAGTCTGTCTCTAACACCTCTCTGAGACTCGCTAATCTTCCCTTTTAACAAAGACAAGAGCAGGTCTGAGGGTCAGAGAAAGCCCTGGGAAAGCGCGAGCATGGAACTAGAATTTAATAGCATTGCTTTGTTTCCTCAGAGTTTATTTTAGTGGTTGCTTTCTATTTATGACATGTGATGCTGATTTTCCATCTACAATTGAGAGGTTAAATTCTCTTTCAAAATAAATTTATTTTTAGACAGTCAATTGACAAAACAGTAAGTCTTCAGTGTGTCATTCCCTTGCTCCAAACCCTGCAGTGGCTGGTCATTTCCGTCATAGGAAAAGCCAAGGTCCATACGGCAGCTCTAGAGGGCTGTACTGTCTGCCCTCCTCCCAGCCCCCGACTGCCAGGCCTCAGCTCTGACCTCACCTCCCACCACTCCCCCACTCTCTGTTCCAGCCACACAGGCTTTCTGCTGTTGCTGCTGCCTTCGTACAGCGTGGTGGGCCCTTTCCCACCAGCCACTTGCCTGATGGCCTCACCTTGAAGTCTTCACGCAAACGTCGCCTCCCTGAGGCCAGCTCGATGAGGCTATATGCGCCCTGAACTCTCAGTCCTGTCTACCCAGGCTCTTTTTTTCTACAGCACTCCTTACCTTCTAACCTTCTATGTAATTTGCTGTGAGGTTTTAGAAACACCAGTCTAGCCCAGTGGCCTCCTTGTATAACTTGAGGCCCAAAGAGGGGATATACTGAGTTCATCCAGCAGTGGAAGTGTTGGAGCCCAGCCTAGAAGCCAGCCTCCTGAGTCCTCAGCTCCTGCTCCTGTTCCTGCTCCCCCTATGGGTGGGTGGACAGTGTAGGGAGGGAGAATTGATGGAAGCGGGGGGGGGGGGGTTGGGGGTTGGTGGGAGGCAGGGTGGAGGGCCCCTCACCATTGACCTGCAGCTGGAAGGAGATCTGGGCCTCTGCATCCTCGTGGAAGGCCCGCATGGTGTAGTAGCCAGCCTCAGCCACCTTCACCCGCACCAATGTCAGTTCTGACACATACCTGGGGAGCAAGACAGGCCCAGCTGCCAGAGCTGGAAGGACTCTTATGGGAACCACCCCCCCCCCCAACCTCCTTGTACAGACAAGAAAAACAAGACCCAGGGAGGGACAGGGGCTTCCCAAAGTTACACAGGCATCGGTAGCAAAGCCAGGACTCTCCTGAATCCCCACCTACAGGAAGCTGGCTCCACTACCCAAGAGTGTTGGGTAGGAGGAGGAGGGTGGGGGGAGCACCCTTTCCCTCTCCCCCTCCCCCCCCACATCTCCCCCTTGCAGAAAGGCCTGGCATTGCTTTATCCTAACATACCGTGCCTGTGTCAGCCTGCTCATCAGCCTCCCGGCCACCATCCATGCACAGGTGGTAGTGGCCTGCCTGGCACCCTCTTCCCTAATCTCTGGCCTTTTTCTCCTCAGCTGCTCCCTGCTGGCTCCACCCATCACAAGGACAACTACACATCTGGGTGATCGTCAGAACAATGTCTGTTTCCCCCATAGACAGGAAATTCTAGGAGGCATGGAGCAGTCTATCTGGATCTCTGCAGCACCCCCCAGTGCCTGGCATGGCACCTCGCACATAGTGGGCTCTCGCGAAAGGTGGGTCTAGGTTTATCCAGTGGCTGAAGGCTGTGGGCTGCCTGGCAGCTGCAGAGAGTAACTTCAAGAATGGGGTGGGTGGGTTGCTGCTCACCGGGTCTCAGACACATTGCGTGTGGACAGGGCAATCTCGCCTGCGCTGGAGTCGCCTAGCGTGCGGTTGTCCTTGAGCCACATGACAGTAGGCGGCGGGTAGGCCTCGAACACCACCTGCAGAGTCCGGCTGCGGTGCAGCTCCGCGAATTGTACGGCGTCCAGCTCTCCCAGCAGCTGCACGTAGCCACTCTCTGCAAGGGGCGGCTGTCAGGGGCGGTGCCCCGGGGGCGGGGCTATGCCCGGCTACCAATAAGGCAGCGCCTCCTGGAGGCGGGGCTCCCGGAGGCAGGGCATCAACTGAATGCCAAAGGAGCCCAGCCTTCTGGGGGCGGCGCTTCAGGCTTTAGGAGCCGAAGGAGTGATGGAGTTACCGGAGCTGGGGATGACGTTGGAACTGAGACGGAAGCAGGGGCCAAACTGAGGGGCGATACTGGTTTGGGAGCCAGGTTTGAGATTGGGACTGGAGTTGTTCTTACCGGGCGTGTTCTGGCTCAGGATTGCGGCTGAGGTGAGTTGCAACATGGTTGAATTTGAGGATGGGGCTGCCTGGGCCTGGGATGGCAGTTAGGTTTAGAAATCTGGTTGGGGCTGAGGTTCTGGGTAGGCAGAAAGCCTAGGCTGGGATTAGAGTTGGATTTGGGGCTGACATTGTGTTTTGGTTTGGATTTATCCCGGAAATAGGCTCTGGTTGGTACTGAATGAAGCTAGAGCTGTCCTTGAATGTGACTTACAGTACCCCGGGGCTGTGACAGTGTCTAGGTCCGGCACAGAAAGAGGGTCGGGGCCAAGCCCAAGGCACGCACCAACCACAGTGACATTGATGGACTTTTCATCTCGATGGTCATTCACACTCTCCGATACATTGCAGATGTAGGTCCCTGAATCGCCAAGCTCGGCATTAGGGATGTGCAGGATGGAGCGTATGTGGGAGGGTACATTGAAGAGGAAGTCAGTCACTGGCTCCACCAGCCGCCCACTCTGTAGGGACAGGTGGGGAAAGCCCCCCAAATCAGGCCGCGTCCAAGAAGTTAGGCTGCAAGTCAAGATAGCCATCCCTCCTTGGCCCTTCCTCCAACCCCTGGCCCAGCGTTACCTCCATGCGTGGGTATGTCCATTCAAAGTTGACCACCTCATTTCCAGTCACAATGCACATGATGGTGATGTTCTCACCCTGGCGGACCACAGTCTGCACTGCATTCACTGAGACATTGATGGACGACACTGATGGAGAGAGATTGGCTTAGGGATGAGGAGGCCACCACCAGCCACCAGCACTTCAGCTTGGGGATGGGGTGGGGGTTCCGAGAGAGAGAAGGGATGACTGGTATAGAAGATTCATTCATTCAACAAATATTTATTAAATATTTCCTATATGCCAAGTACTAGTCTAGGCACTGAGGCTTTAGCAGTAAACACGACAGACAAAATTCCTGTCCTCATGGAGCTGACATTCTAGAAGGGATAAGAGTCTTGAAACCAATGTCCTCTCTGGGCATCTAAGTATAGGAGACATGCATTGAGCACAACCACGCACCAGGCAGCCTCTGTCTTTAATCCTCACAATAATCCCACTAGGCGGGCAGTCACTATTTCCCCCATTTTACAGAGGAAGAAGTAGGCTCAGAGATTGTATGCCTTGTGCAAAGTCACTCAGCAAGAAGCGCACGGCTGGCCTTCACACCCACCTGGCTCCAAGGCCTGTGCCTTTGCCTGACCCAATGTATAGCCCAGCCCTGCCACTAACACTTCCCGTAACCTCTGAGTGTCAGGTTTTTCCTCTGTAAAATGGGGAAACACCACCTGCCTTCCAAGACTACAGTGAAAATCCAGTGAAAAACAGAATTGCACGCTTCGTAAAACTGGAAAGGGCTATACCTCTGCGGAGGGTCATACTTGCCTCTGCTGAGCATCAGGCCAGAAAGGGGGCTCACCCTGGAGACTGTAGACATAGTAGGCTTCAGAATCCACTTCCCTGTCCCCGATGATGGTTTTGCAGACATAGGTCTTGTCCTCGAAGATACCAGAGAAGCCACGTTGGTGGTCATAGGGGATGGGCAGTGGAATATCCACTTTCTTCTCGTGCAGTGTCACCACCAGGCTCGGATCCGTCACTCGGCAGGGAATTGTGATCTCAGATATTTCCGTGAGAAAGATGAACAGGTCCTCGGGGAAGACCGGAAGAAAGCCCATAGTCGGATCTGCCAGGTGTGGAGCCAAGAATGAGGGTCAAGGTGGCTGGTTTTCTGGCTATCCCCTGAATTTCTGTGTGTGACCTTGAGCAGGTGTCTTCCCTTCTCTGGCCCTCAGTCTTCCCATTATAGAATAAGGCTGCTCTCAGAGGTCTCTTCTAGCTTTCACATTTGACACGGTCAGCACCAGGGTGAGAAAGAAAATAAGCCACAAGTCAAAGGGCAGCTAGTACCTGGGGCTTGGAGAATGGGAAAGTTAGGATGTGGAGGCCAAAAGAGAGCATACTGGAACCTGCTGAGAATGAAGAGTTCTTGGGAGCCAGGAATGGGGTGGGCTGGCAGGGAGGAGTCAGATATCCAGACCAAGGGGTGGGAGTAAACACAGTCCTGGACGGAGCCAGGCTGGATTCCATGATTTGTCTGCATTTCTAAGCTGGCTGTGCCTCACAGTGTTCACTAAGCACTCTCAGCTTCCCCCAGACACCTGCAGTTGAGAAGTCAGGGAGTGGGCACACAGGCAGGGGCCCTTACCTGGCACAAAGATGTAGAGCCGTTTTCGCTCAGCAGGCTCCGGCCCGAGGGAGTTTTTGTAGGTGCAAAAGTATTCTCCCGTGTCTAGCCCAGTGACATTGGTCAGTGTCAGTGTGCTGGAGAAGGTGCCATCCTGGTTCTTGGCCGTTTTCTGCAGGGGCTTCTGGGACATCCGTTCCCACACCACCGGAGCTGCACCCAAACAGGTCAGAACGAAGGTGCTGGAGATATTGAGGACAAGCTCTGGCCCCGGAGGTGTGATGACCAGGCCCCAGGAGGCCTGTGGTCCCAGCAGCAACAGCAGGGGCAGCAACAGCACCTGGCCTTTGGGAGAAAAGGCATCGGATGTCAGGGCACAGGCGCATCAGCACCTCCCCCCCGCGGCTGACCCTGGAGGAGGCCATATCTGCACAGTCCTTGAAGAACACACCTCCCTAATCCAACAGAGACTGGAACCTGTGGCTCTGAAGCCTGCTTGTCCAGTGCCTGGTCCCCAGGGACTCCTTCTAGCCTCCTGGCCTCCTGATCTTAGTGTCTCTCCATCCTAAGCCTCAGAGTCCTTCAGCTATGCTGTGTGCAGGCTGTGGGCATGTTCTCTCGAAGGCCTCAGGAAATCCTCGGGAAGCAATTCCCAGGCCTCCAGTTCCTGCATTACTTCCCAGGTCACTTTCTGAGCCCCTTCCCTGCAGCTGCCCCAGCTGCCCGGGTTCCATCCAAAGCCCAGAGGTGGCCTTGCTCGGGGAGGGTGGAGCACAGTAGTTCAGAGTAGGTCAGACTGGGCAAGAGAGACTCAGCAGCCGCTGGGAGCCAGAGGGAACTGGGGTGTGAGCGGCGGGGGGGGGGGGGGGGGGGGGGGGGCAGTCAGGTGATTGGTTCCCCTCCCCCTGCTGATATCCTCCGGGAAAGGTTCTATAAGCCACATCCCCCAGACCTATGGGTGCTCAGCCAGCCAGTCAGTCATCCCAGTGACCATTGATTGACTAGCTGGTCGGCCGCCCGGCCCCTGGAGCACCAACGGCATGTAACAGGCAGCAGTGAGGGAAGGGTGTGCTAGAAGCCCAGCCAGACCTTGGGAGCTCGCAGCCAGTGAGAGATCCAGGCAGGGGAGGGGAGTCCCAGACCGGAAGCAGACCAGCCAGGCTGATACCAGTAAGTCCTCAGAAGAGGTGGGAGATGGAGGTGACTGTTAGCAAGTGGGGTGGGGGCAGCCGGTGAGGGGCCACGGGGTACGGAGGACCGAGCAAAGGATTTGAGCTAATGGCTCTGGACAAGCAGGGGTCCACCGAGGTTTCTGAGTCGAGTGGGCAGTAGAAAAAGGCCTCCACTGAGAGCCACTGGAAAGGCAGGAAACTGAGGTTCAAGAGCACGGCAGGGCCCCTGCCTCCCAGGCCCTGGTGCTATCATGCACCACCCTCCCAGGGCCCCCCTGCCCCTTTGATGACAGGAGCTAGCATGGCACTCAGAAGCTGCAGTGTACCTACCTTTGAGGACAGGAGCTGGCATGGCGCTCGGGAGCTGTGTGGTGTCCTGCAGAGTTAAACAAGGGTCAGGGCTCAGGGCGAGCCGAGTCATTTCAAAGTCTGTCTTAGCACGTGGGTCCTACAGAGTAAACCCCAGCCCCGGCCACCCAGTCTCCATGTCCATGAGGCTGAAGTCAAAAACCACCCATGTCCCTCTACCAAGAGGGCACTCATGCCCAAGGGTCCCCTCCCCCTGCACGGGGCTTGGCCTCGGAGTGCCTGGACCCTGCTTTGGCTCTGCCTCTACCTCTCCAGTGGCCTTGGCTGAACCCAGGCCTCTCTGGGCCTTAGTTTCTCTGTATGTACAGTGGGAGAGGGGACTTGGGCTGGATGGCGTCCAGCGCCCGCCAGCTCCAACAGCCAGTCCTCCGGGTGACAGTTCCAATACCAGGCTCTTATCTGCCAGGACAAATATTTGGGAAAGCGTGATGAAAGGCGTGGGGGAGCTGGAGGGGGTAAGCCGGAGCCCAGAGAACTCCCACAGGCTCCACAAGCACAACAGGAAGTGGAGGCGGCTGTGGGAAGGGAAGCAGGGGAGTCAGGACTGTGGAATGTAGGGGGGCACCTCTGTGCCTGGCCCCCTCTACTCAGCCCCAAGCTACACAGGGAGGCCCAGGGGAGAGGGGCCAGGGGGTGGGCCCAGGGGAGGCCCCACTGCATGGCAAGGCTTCGAAGGTCCTTGGAGACTACTGAATTCAAGCCTCCCACCCCCAGTGTCCGGATGGGGAAACTGAGGCTCTGAGAGGGAAAGAAGTTTGTCCAGGGTGACACAGCAGAACTTGTCCGAGAGGGAGACAAAGAGGCCTGGAATGATAGAGGCAGAGAGAGACAAACACAGAGACCAAAGGAGGCAGCGAGAGACAGAGGCAGGAACACAGAGACACAGACTGCATTAGGTGGGTCTTTGCTCGATCCCTGCCCTTGGCAGCCCTATCTGAGGGTCCCAAATAACCACCAGTGGCCAGGCTTACAAGGGTCTGCCCATGGCATCAACAGGAAGGAGGCCAGAAGTGGACAAGATCACAGAGCAAGAAACGTGAGAAGTGACCACATGACCGGGCAACAGGGAGCCTCCTGGTGCTGCGGGGCTGCTGACTTCCCTGAGGGGCTGCCCAGCCAGGTCCTGCTCCTGCGGCCAAGCCTGGCTTGCCCCCACTCCACTCCCCATCTTGGCCCTTTTACTCTCCAATCCAGTGCCAGGGTCCCGGTTCGAGCCCCGGCGCGGCTGCCTCCTGTGCCACTGCTGTCCCTATGTCCTCAGTCTCCAACTCTCAAAGAGGGATGACAGGAAGCTTACCACTCACAGGGCTGCATTGACACATACTAGTGGGCCCCAGGCTCCCCTCTGCCCAGCACCCCACGAAGCTCCCTGAGCAGCTCTGCTCTGCCCTTCTTCCTCCTCCTGCCCCTTCAGACTGGCCTGCCTGAGGTTCCCCTCATTTCTCCCCTCTCCTTTCTCCCCACTGTCCCAGACCCGAAGCCCAGCCCTTCCACACACCCCCACTCCCTTGCCTCCTGCCCCAGCCCCTCCAGCTGGATGCCAGGCCTCCTCCGGCAGGAGGGAGCCGGGCCGTGGCAGAGCCAGCAGCCCCCATGGAGGCCCATCTGCCCCTCAGTGGGTGCCCCTCTGGCTCCCCCCTTCCTGCCCGAGATCTCAGCCAAAGAAAATCATTAGCAGCCCAGGCTGGGGGAGGGGGTCATTTCAGCCTCCCTGCCCCTCCCCTCGCAGCCTCCCTGGCTGGCCACACTGTTTATTATTCTAAAGGAGGAATTTGGTCGGCTGGCCTGGAGATGGGAGGTCACTGTAACCAGGGCTGGCCTGGCTCTGGAAGGCTGGGCTATGCCGGCTGGGCCCCCAGTTCCCCTGACCCTGGCTCGTCTCCTGCTGGGCCTCGGGCTGGGGGCAGCTTAGAGTCTTTGAGACTCTAATCCATGAGGGGCCTTCTCAAACAGGCAGTGGCCCAGAGAGGGACAGAATCATGACCTAGTCACACAGCAAAAAGGCAGAATCAGGCTAGGGATAGGATAGGCCGGTCAAAAGAGCTCAGAGCGAGTATAGATGCCCCGGGGATCTTGGACTGAGTTCTCTCTTTAGGCAATGAGCATTTTGGCTCTAGTCACAAGGGACCGCAGACTCACTGGGAGACTCAGCAAGTCCCCTGCTTTCTCTGGGACTCAGTTTCCCTATGAATATAGGGAGAAGTTCAGATGGGTCAACTCAAAGAGCCATCCTGTACTAAAACTGCTTTTTTGACTGGCCAGGGAGAAGGTTCTAGTCACTATTATTCCTGCTGGGGTGGTTTAGGGAGGTGAGGGCTGATGAGAAGGAGGGGGCTACATTAGTGAGGCTGGAGTCACGTGAGAATCCATAACCCATCTCATTCTGTGGATTGAATCTCCCTGACCATTTGGTCACAGACATGCCGTGTGGACTTTGACAAGTTGTTTCCCTCTCTGGGTCTTACTTTTCCCATCACTACAATTAGGAGTTAGACGGTCTTTCAGGGGACTTTGAGACAAGTAAGCTGGTGATACGGAAACCCCAGAGGTGGCATGGACAGCAAGCCAGAAGAGGACGGGGAAGAACCAGAGTGGAGTTTGGTGGCACCCAGACCTAAGCTCCCAGGCCATCTTTAGATGACTCCCTGACAGGCCCAGTTATCTACCTAATGCCGACGGACCTCTGTGCTTCCCAGAGGCTGCTGTGGTTCCAGCCAACCCCAGAGAGGTCCAGGCAGCTGATGTGGAGGTTAGGGGCTTTCCTGTGACAACTCCCCCTTCTTTAGGGGGAAGGAGCCACCCGGGACAAGGTGGATGTCACAGTCAGGAAGCAGGCACCCTCCGACCTGCCGTACTCTCCTGCCTGGGGAGGCCCCTGGAATAGAGAGAAGGAGGAGACTCTCAGGGATCCCCCCTCTGCCCATGAGGAGAGTGCTGAGGACCAGGAAGGCCTCACGATTCCTCTTATTTTGGCCCGGTTAGGGGGACAGAGGTCAGTCCCAAGATGCAGTAATTGCCCAGCTCCTCACAGTGAATCAAGGACCTCAAGTCCAGGGGAGCAAGCGTGCTTGGGGATCCCTCGTGAGCCCAGCCTTCCCTCCTCCCGGCTCTTCTGAGTCTCCACTCCTTTCCCACCACCTTAATCTAAATAAATCCAGTCCCTCTTGGCCACATCCGCCAGCAGCAGCTTCCCTCCCTCGGGGTCCCGAGACTCCCACGACACAGGGAGGCCAGGGAGGAGGGCCTCTGCGGCTGCCAGGGAGGGAGGCTTGCATACGGTGAGCGTGGACGCACACGCACACACCCCCGCCTGCACATTCACTCGCACGCTGCTCCAAAACACATCTGTGTGCAGCGGGCCATGTGTGTGCCCAGCCCCCACGCAGGCACTCAACATGTGCCTGCCCACGCAAGCCCCGCGTGCACACACTCCCCTCCCTCCCCGTGCCCAGCACACGTGCGCACTGCACAGACTGCCGCCTGCATGCCTCCCACACGCCCATGGGAGCGTGCACGTGTGCAGAGCTGTGTGCACACGATATGCACAGAGCGTGTGCACGCAGGCCCAGACGCACCTGAACACACATCCACGACACCGAACACAAGCCAGTGTGTGTTCTACGTTTACTGTACCAGCGGCCGTTCTGAGCACTTAGCCTCTTTCGACTTTACTTGCTCCTCAGCCAACTCTGGGAGGTGGATACAAGGATGATTCCTGTTTTCGATGGGAACACTGAGGCAGGGAGCACTTGGCGAACTTGCCCAGGAATGCAGAGCAGAGACTGAACTCTCTCTACACCACCACCTTCTCCGCTTACTTGGTTTGGGCTGGGGAGAGGGTGGAGAGAGACAGATGGCAATGAGGCTTGTTTAGCCGAGAAACCACAGGACTTGGTGATAGGTGCCGGGGCGCTGGAGCGAGAGTAGCTTAAATGAGCCCCCGCTCCTGCTTTGGACTTGGAATATTGGGGGCCAGGAGCCTGTGTGTCCTGGGGGCACAATGCCATATTCTGAGATGAGAATGGGGCAGAGGGGCAGGACTGGGAACTGCCACCCAGCTGCTTTAGGGTTTGGAGGGGCTGGGGGCACCTGAGTGGACAGAGGCCCCCTCAGTCTGGCGGCAGGGGACAGGCCGGGCACAAATAGCGGCGCGATGGGGATGGGGGGGAAGGCACGCTGCAGGGAGGAGGGGGTCGTTGGGGCAGGCAGTCCCAGGCGGGCCGGGGATGCTCTGAATAAACAAGATGCCAGAGGGAGGAGGAGGCCTAGCCATGGAGTCTCAGGGTTAGAGTCATGGAATCTCAGAGCTCCATGGCCCTCGGGGATCATGTATCCAATCCAACCCTCTTCCCGTGCCCACTGTACAGGTGAGGAAACTGAGGCTGAGAAAGAACCAGGGACAGGTCCCAGTGTTTTGACCTAGGCAAGCTCAGGTCCCTGGCTCTGATGTGAGGCTGGTGGCTCGAGGCCCGGGGGCTCAGACTATCTCTGTCCCCACAGAATGCCCCCTGCCCTGCCATACATAAAGCTTTATATCAAAGTCACTTTCCCTGCGCTGTCCCAGCCAGGCAGGGAACGGGGACTGAGACTCCCAGGAGATGGCTTACTAAGTTGCAGGCAGAAGCGGGACAGTGGCTCGAGTGGCTTGCAGCCTCGTCCTCTCTTCTACACACCTCTCTCCACTCTGCGTCCCCTGGGACAAACTGGCGCAGATCCCTGGCTGAGGAATAAGTGGATGTGGGTCCTCGGCCCAGGTCTGTCACCCACCTGCAAGGTAGTCCTGCCCCTTTCTGAGCCTTGGCTTCCCCGTGTGCGCACAGGGTGGGCAGGGCTGTCCTGGATGCCCCTTCCAGAGCTGCCATGCTGTGGCCGTCGGGACCCTGCTCCGGAAGGCGGCTGGGCTGGGCTGGAACGCTGGAGTGGGGGTGGGGTGCCGGGGCCCTGGCCTGGATGTCATGACTCAGCTCAGAGAAGGCAGCCAGCTTCGGGCCTGGGAGTGTGTGGGGGCAAGAGGCATCTGGAGCCAGGGACTGAGCCCTCCTGCCGGCAGCTGGGAGGGCACGTGAGTGAGGGTCACACCAGCTGGACCTGGCAGACTGTGGTCCGTGTGGCCTCAACCCAAGTGAGCTGAGGCCTACGTGCACTCCTGCGGCGTGGGTGGGAGCCAGGGAGGACTGCAGGGTCCGCTGGGCAGGGACACAGTTACAGGTCGGGGGGGGGGGGTAGAAGCCTGGGAAGGGGCTCCCACCTGCCACCCTCAATCCTATGCCTCACTTCTGTCTGTTCGTAAAGGTTCAACGCTCCACCTCTACACGATGACTCCCCCCACAAGCCTCAGGATCACATCAAGGCCAGAGAGGGTGACCAACCTGGCCCAAATCACACAGCGATGCAGCTTGGTCATCCAGGCTCTACTCTGCCACGCTGCTTCTAGACCCAGAGGACCTTCAATGTTTTCAGGTACCTATGAGGTCCCCCAAACCAAGCAGCAGCAATCGGCTCAGTTGGAGCCTGGCCTGGGCGCTCGTTGTTCTGGAAGTCCAAGTGGGTGGAATTAACCGTGCCAGTTCCATGGACTGTTACTCTGTCGCTTCTGTCGGTCCTGCTGCACCTCCCCGCTTCTGTCTCCTCACCGCCAGTCTGTCCCCTCCCTCCTGTTCTCACACCCCAACCAGAGGAAACTTTCTGTCCCTAGGAAGGGGCTGGCTTCTTAACTCCGCCTTTAAGAACCTTGGTGCCCCGGCCTGGCCCTGCCGACAGCTCATCATGACTGACACAGGGAGGCTGATGCCCTCCCAGCTCCCCAGGGCCCGAGCGAGGCCCCCACACTCGTCACTCACTCTGTGTTCCTCGCCCCAGGAGGCCTCCCCGGGGACACAATGGAAAGAAATGACCTATTTTCTGGAAGTTCAAAATAAAACGAAACATCTGTCTGGATCAGAGCCAGGCTGATAAAGAACGGACCGATCCCCCCCAGCCCCAGCCCCCCCCTTCTGCCACACACCCCCTCACCCGCCAGAGTGCGAGTGCTTGGGGGTGGGGGATACTGCAGGCCCAGCTACTTGGAACAGTTCGTGGGAAAGCGCTCAGTGTGTGCTTCACGGCCACTGGGGGCCCAGGGGAGGGGGCCTGGGTCCTCACACAGGCTGGGAACCAGCCTGAGAAGGAGGTCAGTGAGGGAGGGAGGCTTCTACATGCTCCCGTCCACCCGCCTGCCTGCCTGCCTGCCTGCCTGCCTGCCTGCCTGCCGAGCAAACACTTCCTGCCTCCTCCGGCGCCTCTCTGGCCTCCCTGCTTGTCCCCCACGGCTGCCCACCCCCACCCCCGGGGCCATATGGCCTGGCTCTACCCAGGCCCAGTGGGCCCCTGGGCCAGAGTCCTATGGATCCCATCTGGACCCCCTAGAGCGCCTACAGAATAGAACAAGGGCTTAGAAGGCATTGAAAGTAACAAGAGTAATAATAGCTACCTCTGATTTAGTTTGTATCCAATGCCTGGGCTAAGGCGTTGATGTGAATGATCTCAGAAGAATCCATGATCTCTGTGTCGCCTCTCCATTTTACAGAGGAGAAAAGCAAGGCACAGAGAGGTTAAATCATTTGCCCAAGGTCACAGACCTTGCCGGCAGGGGAGCCAGTGCTCAGTCCTGGACGGACTGACCCCAGAGCGCCCAGGCTCAACGCCCACGTGACAGCCTCTCAAAGGCAGGAGGTAAAGACGACAAGCCCTTGCCTGGCACACAGCATGGCCTCAAATGAGCCACCCGCCTTGGTCTTTCGCCCTCTGCTTCCCGACCTCGCCTTTCAGTGCAGGCCCTCCTTGTAGCAGGGTGAGCCTGAAGCTGAAAAACAGGGTAGGAGACAGGCAGAGAGCCCCACAACCTGGGGGCTGGAAGGGGCCATAAATACTCCCTATTTGCACCCACCCCCACCCCCCCACCCCCCGCCAACAGGCTGTGTGGTGCACAGTGACCAGCGTCTCACCACCTCATCCATAACCCATTCCACTCTTGGAGGGCTCGGGATCCTCAGAGGTCCGGCTAGTCAGAATTTTTCATAACATGGGGGGTTTTGTTCTGTCCTCACAACAATGCTGAGAGAGGGTTATAATCGTGCTTTCTGTTTCATGACGAGGAAACTGAGTCTCAGAGAGGTCTAGTGACTTACCCAGGCTGACACAGCCAGTAAGCCATGAAGCAGGGACGCAAACTCAGGCTTGTCTGACTCCAAACCTGGAGGCTCAACCGCCATGAGAGCTGGCCTGTCTCCCACCCAGAAACAGGTCTGTCCACGGAGGAACAGTCCGCAGTGAGTTTACCCTAATGGGGTCCGTACAGAATGCAGGCTCCCAAGGACCGAAGGATCCTGAGGTCGGAGCCCTGTCCCTCCCTCGCTGAGGTGCAGAGTGAGTGGGGGCGAGTCCCAGCTCGCCCAGTAATTTGAAAGTCAAGCTGGGGATAGAGCTCAGAACCTTCCTGCAACTTCACCGCAGAGCCTGCCGGAGAGCGCATGGATGAGGAGAGGAGTCCTTGCTGAGGACAGCCTGGCTCTGGCCAGGACAGCCACTGCCTTGAGGCCCGTCCCGAGTATCAGTGAGGCGAGGTGTGTGGCCGGCTCTGCCACAGGCCCGCTGTGCTCAGGGTCCAGGCCTGCCCCTGCAGGGGCCCCAGCACCTCTGCAGCTGCAGAGTTCCGGGCCTTCACCATCCCTCACTGCCCTCCCTGCACCACCCCCCCCCCCCGCCCCCCAGAGCCTCATCTCTGGCCGGTGCCATGGCAACAGAGAGCCCAGGTCCTGGCAGCCAAAAGAGCCCCTGAGAGGGGTCCCAGGCTGAGGCTGGGGAGGCGGTGGGGGTGGGGGTGGGGGGTGCGGCGGTCGGAGACAAGCAAACCTTCTGTTCCCCGGGCTGCTGCCAGCCCCGGATCAGCCCTGGGCCGGGGTGGGGGCCGCAAATAGAATGGGTCCTCAGAGCCAAGTGGGCAGGGGGCAGGCAGGCCTCAGGCCGTTTGTCCTGACCCACCAGCACGTGGCCTGCCCCCGCCAGCCCAGAGCCCAAGCCCACAGGCAGGCCGAGGGAGCTAGCGAAGAGCAACCCTGCCATTAATTGGAGCCAACGTGGGGCATTGAGATTCCCCTCAGGGGCGGCAGAGCCAGAGTGGAGAAAACTCCCACATTTCACTTCCCTCTCCCTTTCTCAGCGTCTGTCTCTCTCTCTCTCTCTCTCGCCCCTTCCTCTGGTCCCGCACCCCACTTCTCCCCCAGACCGTTAGTCCGCTTCTCTGGGCCTCGGCGTTCCCATCTGGAAGTCGGGGCTCGTCACCGCGCTGTGGAGGCCATTGAATGAGTTCATACAAGTAAAATGCTTAGAACAGGGCCTGGCACACAGCCAGTCAGTGGCCTCGTTCTTCTTCACTCACAGGAGAGTAACTCACTCACTCACTCGCTCGCTCACTCGCCCAGGCCCCCTGGCCAGGCTCGTCAGCCAAGGATTGCACGTGACAAATGAGAAGGTAGGAAAGCCCCTTCCAGAAAGGCTCCTTAGGAAGGGGCAGCTGCTGTTGTGATTGGCATTGCCAGCAGGCTCAGCCAGGGTGGGGGCGGGGTGTCTCCTAGCATAGTCAGGGATTTCAAGGCCCACCCAGGACCACGACCCAAGTGCAATGACTCCCGGTCCCCTGTCTGCCAACCACTTCCTTCCTGGACCTTTGTCTTAATCCCTTCATTTGATTCCCCCACAAATGAGGAAACACACCTAATAATTTTTTCAGAGGCCTCTAGATTCCTTTTTGGTTTTTTTCCCCAATGTTTATTTTTGAGAGAGAGAGAGAGAGAGTTGGGGAGGGGCAGAGAGACAGAGAGACAGAGAGAGAGAGAGAGAGAGAGAGAGAGGGAGACACAGAATTGAAGCAGGCTCCAGGCTCCGAGCTGTCAGCACTGACACAGGGCTCGAACTCACGAACCGCGAGATCATGACCTGCGCTGAAGTAGGACGCTTAACCGACTGAGCCACCCAGGCGCCCTGAGCCTCCAAATTCCTAATTCAGAATTAGGCTTTACAGTAGATGATTAATAGATGCCTACACAGCGTAAGGGATCAAATGGCCTCGTAGGGTCAGCCCTTCTGGTCTTCAAGCCTCAGCTGTCCCCTAACACCTCGGGGTTCGCCAAGCTGGGGAGCTGGGACGGGCAAGCGATGGGGACTCTTTCCCTCCTGGGTGGTAATGGGACCAGCTGGCGAGAGGGCAAAAGGAGACCCTGATGCCACCCAGGGCATGGAAAGCACATGGAGCCCAGCCGGACCAGGTGTAGCAGTTCCATTCTGAAGCCACTTAATCCAGGTCCAAGTTCCGGGCCAGCTCTACCACCTTGTAACTGTGTGACCTCTCTGACTTTCACTTTCTTGAGTCCCAGCCTCCCGGAAAATGACAGAAGAGACTTCCTTTTCCATTGCTGGGAGGGGTAAGATGATGACGAAAAGCACCCGTCACATAATAGGTGCTCAGTAAATGGCAACAATTATGAATATGTGATTATTTCAGTGGGAAGGAGGTGGCCTCCAGCTCGGCCTCCAGGGTTTAGTGGGGTTCTTTGGTGGGTGATGCCAGGGAAGGGCATTCCACAGCAGCTCTGCATGGGAAATGGGAGATCTCGGGGCCCCTGGGAAAATAGCAGGAAGAAAACTTCTAGGTCAGAAATCAGGGCTCTTTAGCAAAGAGGTAGGTGACGGGCAGGGAAGGAGTGCAGAGGTTACTTTGGGAAAGTTTGGGGGTTCCAGGTGAGGATTTAGGCTTTACCCTGCAGGCACGAGGAAGCCAACCTTTCAGGGCATTGGTAGTGCGCAAGGGGGCGGCTGGCTGCTGGCTGGACAGCAATACAGCCCAACTCCAAGCACTATGGGAGGAGGGGCTCCTCAGATGGGAATGACAGGAGCAGGTTAGCATCAGTGGGAGGGCGTGGATTAGAATGGGGACAGTGGAGGCAGAGAAGCCAGTTTCGGACATGAAGCCATCTCAAACCCTGCCTAAACCCCCTGGCAGAACCAGCTATATAATTTGTGGGGCCCCTTGTTACAATATTAACAATTTCAAGTGTGGGGCCCCCGCGAAGCATGGAGGCCTCTGTGACTGCCCATGTCGAATGCACATGAGGTCATCCCTGCTCCCTGGACTAAAGAGGAGGCCAACTGTCCAGCCAGCCAGCCAGCTGCCCGTCTGTTTTATTCATCTCTCCATGCATTTATCTATCACTGTTTCACTACCCATTCAGCAGACAGGCCCCAGCCTGGGAACCGATAAGGGCACAAATACAGGTAAGAGGGGAGAAGCCCACGGTCGGCTGGGTCAGATGTGAGCCTTTCCCTTCAAGCCCGGTGCCCTGAGCTAGGGCTGTGACAGGTTTGTAAAGCGGAGCCTTGCCCTGTGCGTTGACCCTGGAATCCCCCCACCCACCCAATTTCGGCTCAGTCTCAGGAGTGGAGAAGCTAGCAGGCCACAGTCTTTCAGTTCGACTTCTCAAGAAGGAAGGCTACCAGGGCAGCAACAAGGATTTGAAACAGCCACAGAAGCCTGGCAGGGGCTAAGGGCAAAGCGGGATGGAGCTTCTGGGGTCACTGAGCTGCTCCCTCAGCCTCCCCTTCGTGTATATAAAAGGAATTTATGGCCAGAATGGAGAAGTGATGGGATCAAAGCTCCATGGTCCACAAAACTACCCCGGGGGAGGGGGAGGGGGCGGGGGAAGGGGGAGTCCCACCCCTCATGGAAATGGCACTTCCTCTTTAGCCCAAACTCTGCCCTGTGACCTCACACCGGGGAGGACTGGGGCTGAGTGAGCCTTGGATGACAGACGTGGATGGAGAAGCCATAGCACATGCCCAGCTCAGTGGTCCCGGGTTCAGTGCTATCACGGATGATCTGTACGACTTGAGCTACATCCCTCCCCTTCTCTGGACCTCAGTTTCCCACCCATAGAATAAGCAAATTGGACCAGGCAACCCCCAGAGTCCTTTTCGTCTCTGACCTTCAAGAACGGACTCCCTGGCCCTGCTGCCTCTACTTCCTAAACTACAACCGTCTCCATCATAGGGCGGAGAAGCTGGTACCCCCGGCAGATGAAAGGTTTTTGGGCACCTGAGACATCAAATAGCTCTGATCTGAAGCAAGGAGAAGAGATGGCAGATGGCATTAATGCAGCTAAAGCAATACACTTTGATTTTCAGCCTCCTGCACTAGGCTGGGGGCAGGGTTCCCCAGAAAGCATCTGGGAAGGGGGGTTCCTGGGGCAAGGGCCTGGGGCTTCAGGAAGCCCTTCTGCCTGTGGGCTCTGAGTCTGAAATCTTGGGAGATTTCGATCTTAAGTGTGAGAGTCGCCTTAAGACCCTCACACTTGAAGCAACAACTGTGTCGATTCCACACCCGCGCCCACCCAGAGGTGGGGCGTGGGTCCCCACACCATTCCCTCGCCTCGGGACCCCATCATTGCTCCTAACCACCACTGGGCCAAAGCCCTTCTTCCTCTTGAAATCAGAGCGTATGAGATTCGAAACATCAGCACCGGAAGGGGCCTAAAGGGTCACAGCATCCACACATCCACACCCCAACATGCACACCTCCCTACCCTCCTTCCTCTGTATCCCAGGAAAACGGGCTCCGCAGGCACACACCCTCAGAGCTCCCTGAGAAACCAAGTGCGTTAACAGGCTGCTCTAACTATAGAAAGTTCCCCCTCTTTATTGCAGGTTACAGTTTTCCATTAGTGGTCATCGATCCCGACCTCTTTCTGTAACGGATGGAGAAAGGGTAAGAAAAACCCCTTTCATTGTGAAGTTAAATATGCATGATGCCTGAGTACACAACAGAGCTTGTGTGGCTGCCAATCTGGGCTGGCGTGGCTTGGAATCCTGGAATTGTTTGGGGCCTGGAAGGAGCTCAGAGATCATCTTGTTCAGCCTCCTGGTCTCACAGATGGGAAAACTGAGGCCCAGAGAAGGACTGACTCACCCGCGGTCACACAGAATGTGTTCCAGGGTCTGATGACCACCTCTGGAACTCTGAGGGGCCTCCGCAGCTGCGGCACATTCTCAGAGTTTGTGCTGCATCCCCAGGGGTGGCCCGTGCCCCACCCAGCCTCTCATCCTGCGCTCTGGAGTCACAAACACCCGGATGCAAATCCCAGTTCTGTGGCTTCCTAGCTGTGGGACGTTGGGCAACTGACTTAACCTCTCTGGGCAGTTCCTCGTATAAAACAGAGAGGGTTTCTATCTACGCCTGGAGGTTGCTGTGATGATTATATTGGTTTGGCAAATATTTATTAAGTGCTTTCTGAATGCTGGGCCTGTTCGAAGCCCCAAGGAACCCAGCAGTGAACTTCACAGTAATGGATGGGAGGCACAACAGAACTGCTCAGGAATCGCTGTCCCTGTTATATCACCCTGCCCACTCTACTTCCCAGCTGAGGTGCTATGAACTCTGCCCTGGGGAGGAGGGGGGGTGTGGGAAGGGCAGGAAGGCCTACGGAAAGCAGTGGAGGAAGATCTCCCCCCATTCCAAGGGCCCACTGCCTACAGCGTTCTGAAACATGCGTGAGGAAGTAAGGTGGGCATGAAGGGCATTTCAGGGAAGTCTAGGGGACCCTCTCATTCCTTCCGCCCTCCCCACCACACTCAGTAGCCCATCCCGAGCAAAGCACAAGTCCCCTCCTTCAGTCCTGAAGGCAGCTGGTCTCAGAACCAGCCTGTGCCTGGAAGATGGAACTGGGCCTTTAGAATCCCCACGGTATCCAAGCCCCTTCTGTGGGCATTGCCCTTTGTGGATCGCAGACGGCTTTCACCACCAAGTCCTGTGCAGGAGGCGGAGAGAGCAGCGACCCTCTCTTAGCCAATGGCATTAGGTCCAGCCCTGTAAAGTGCAAGCGCCTTACCTATGTTATACTCACACGGCCTACATACCTCCCTGCTGCTCACAGAGGAGGGGACTGATGCCCAATCAGACACAGGGTCACCCGGCCAGCCAGGAGCCAACTAGGGATTGATGCACAGTCATCTGATGCCCAAACCTGACGTCGTTTACGCATGGTGCCCACTGCCTTCGAGATGTGGATGCAGCCCGGAAAAAGGACATGGGGACCCGAAGTTGGCCACACAGTGGACTTGAGTTGAGCCAGGACAAACGCCAGGTCTCCTGACTCTGAATCTACGGTGCTTTCCGCTGTCCCACATCTGTGGGCAATTACAAGTCTCAGCTTTTCTTCCCACAGAGGAGGGAGGGCTGCCTGATCACCCCTGAAGGGAAGGTGCTGACCAGATGGTCTCCTTCCTCACTTAGGGCCAGGCCAGGCTCCTGGCAGACCTGGGAGCAGGTGGGGCCTGAAGCTGAACTTAACCGCCGCAGAAGGTGCCGGAGCCAGGAGCAGCCTATGTGGGAGGACGGAGCCTGTCTTCCTTCTGACCTGGGGCTCCCCGGGTAGCAAAGGGTTACGTCTTTGCTTTCAAGCAGACACGGGCCGAAGTACCAACTCTACTAACTGTGTGACACTGGGAAAGTCACATAGCCTCTCTGGGCCTTGGTTTCCTTGTCTGCAAAATAGGGGTAACAACAATACCAATTCCCAAGACCTGGTAGGTGAGGTCCCAGGCTCTGGCACAGGGCAAGCCCTCCTTGACAGTGACCAACACGATCCTCATCCTGGAGCACTGCGGGTTGAGGGCGTCTTGCATGGAGGCAGGGGAGGACTGTGTGACTTCAGATATCTCACTAAAGGCCTCTGTGCCCTCTGGGATTGCAGAGGCAGGTAGGGACACTCCTCCTTGTCTGACATAGAAAAATGCAGTCTGGAGGAACTACATGATGCTCTGGAAGGTCACCGGAGGGAAGGCCGGGGCCTGGTTCTGGTCTCACATTTGGGAACAGGAGGTACTCGGCGGAGCCCCTCCTCCCTTCCCCGGCACGTTTTCTCGGTTCCACTGACCGCCGGCAGATGCTGGGGGCAGAACACAGAGCACAAACAGGAAGAGAAGACCAAGCAACAAGGCAAAAGGGCATGACAAACACTTGGAAGACTGGAAGAACCTCGGAAGACTGCCTGGAGGAGGTGAAGTAGGCAACGTCCTTGAAAGAAAATGGAGGGGATGAGGAAGTGCATTCTCATAGGCAGGATTGTGCTTACTCCTCCTGAGAACCCTGGGATCTGACTGACACAAGGTCCAGGTTTGGAGAAACGAGGCAGGGAGCCTGTCATCTCCCGGAGTGCTGCCACTTAGTAGCAGCGTGGCACAGTTTTGTAGCTGCTGTGAACCTCACACGTACAACCAACATAAAATCCGTCCCTGCCTCTGGAGCTGCTGGTGAGTTCCGTGAGATCATGCTCATAAAGCTCTCTACGCGGTCCTGGCATGCAGTAAATGTCAATCAATGGCAGCTACTATTAGGAGTTGGGGCTTTCTATAGGGGAGAATCAAAGAAGGAATCGTGATCAGATTCATGTTTTAGGATGGAGTGAAAGCAGCGTCCGGAAGGAGGGAGACAGCAAGGCGGCCTGAGCAGCTGCCTGAGTCCAGAGGGAAGGGCCCAGCGACTGACCCCCTTCTTCACAGAGGGGCCCCCACATCTGACGGCCGGTCCCAGATCCCCAGCCCCACCGCCCCAGCTGCGTGACCGTGACCGCTAGCCTTGCCACAGCCCCCTTGCCTTCGCACTTTCCCAGCCACTGGGGGTTTGGAAGGACATCTTAGGAATCTGGAAAATTTGCAAATCCATTTAAATCCGAAGAGGTTGCCTGGCGGCCGGCTGGCCTGGAGCCAGATGGATTCTTAAGGACAAGGCTTGGGCCCAGAGACAGGGGCCATGGCTCTGAGGTCCCCTATCCGTGTACCCTGCTTGCCACCTCCCAATGCCCCTCTCAAGCTCCTTCCAGCTCTCCCCAGCCCCGTCAGGCAGTGCTACGTTTTGGAGGCCCTCCGTTGGCACCCAGAAACCTCTGGGGTTCATTTGATGAAGGCAGGGGGCAGCAGGGCTATGGAGACTGAGACCACCCACCCCAGAAGCAGCCCGAGCAGGAGAGGAGAGAACTAGCTTCTCCAGCCCTGACGTGGCCCACAGCCTCCCGGCCTCCTCCCATCTGGTTTTGTTAAAAATATTTTCCATTTTTTGACCTACCCAAGAAGGCACAGGCTGGAGCAAGGGGACAGGACAAGGGGTTGGGAATCCCCCCTTCTCCCGGCACTTACCTTGCTGCTGATGCCTGCGGGAGTGGGCACAGTCCTGAGCTCTGGGCTGTCACCCCCTCCAGGAAGTCCTCCTCACTGGCCTCTCATTAACAGAGAGACTTTGCTGGACCCCAAATGGGGCAAGCGCTGGGTAGGAGAGCAGGGAGGACAGCTGCAGTCTCTGGGAGCCTCAGGAGAACGGAGGGGAGTAGGGGGCTGCAGGGATGAGGAGTGGCCTCAATCCCAAAGCATCCTGCGGGAGGAGGAGCAGGGTTGCCAGGAGGGGCCGCCCTGGGTCTGGCCGTCAGTGTTGCGGGGCACAGCTGCTGGTCAGAGGGTGACCAGCTCTCTCCTTGCCGTCCTCCTTCTCTCTGCCTCCAACTTGTTCACAGAGGGATCCTGCGTCCCAGACGGGATGGGCAGGGACTGCGGGCGCTGGCAGCCCCAGGAGCTCACACTACTGTGGGCTTCCCTGCCCCTCCCCCACTTTGGGGGAAAGGCTGAAGGGCCGCCTCTGATTGGCTCAGCTCGGAGAAGGGGGGGCGAGGGGGCGGGGAAGGTGGACGCGTGTGTCTGTTTTCAATTTCAGTTTCTTCCCCCCTCTCTTTCTTTTCCCCCAAGTTTCTTGTTTTTCTTCCTCGTTTCCCTCTGCTTGCTCCCTCCGTCGCCTGCTCTCTCAGGATGTGAGGGGATGTTTAGAAATTCCGCAGCCCACGCCAACCGCTGAGTCACTTTTATTAAAAAGTGGCCTGGCCCCACTTGCCTGATGCCTTGCCGTGGTACCTGGGACCGAGTCCTCCCTCCGTGCCTCAGTTTCCCCATCTATAAAGGCAACTCCGATAAGTTACATGATTGATTCGGTCAACATCCATTTATTGAAAAGGCGTGTTGACGGGGCACCTGGGTGGCTCAGTGAGTTGAGTATCCCACTTCGACTTCGGCTCAGGTCATGATCTCCCGGTTGGGGAGTTCGAGCCCCATATCGGGCTCGCTGATGTCAGCCTGTCAGCGCACAGAGCACACTTTGGATCCTCTGTCCCCCTCTCTGTGCCACTCCCCTACTTGTGCTCTCCCCAAAATAAATAAATATTTTTTTAAAAAAAAAGCAAGTTGAGCACCAACTATGTGCCAGATACTGTGCTGGGTGCTGGGAATGCGGTAGTGAGTAAGACACAGTCTCTGACTTAGGGGTGGCCCAGGCTAGTGGGAGAGACAGGGATGTACAGGCAGGTACCCCAAAGAAGGGCAAGGGCGCTGAGAGCGCATTTAGAGGGGTAGCTAACTGAGGCTTTTTTACGATCAGTCACTTTTCAGAAGAAGAAACCCAAGACCCAAGTGTGAATTGGTGCAGAGGAAAAGACACCTGCCCAGCGTCACCCAGTATAGCTCAGAGTTCCAAACGTATCACTTCTTGTCATCTTGCAGCTCCTGGAGTATCAGGAAAGGATTATTTTTCCACCTTATAGACGATGAAATAGAAGTCCGGAGAAGTGAAATGAGCTTCCTGAGCTCACACAGCAATGGCAGAACTGGGGCGGAATCAGGCCTCCTGAGTTACATGGTGAAACAGACACGGGCAATCTGACCCCAATGGAAGACCCACACCGCAGTGCAGACTGGGCCTCCCATCCTGCCTCCTTCCTCTGTTATCCCTTTCCCTGCCTCTCATGCAGTCACTCAACAGGTATTTTTGAGTACCTGCTCATGTTCCATTTCCAGCTTCTTGTCCTCCCTTCCCTACTAGGGTCTGCCAAGGCCCCTCCAAAACCTGGCTGGATCTCTGGCTCCCCCTACCTAGTCCACCCTCATTTCCTCAGACCACGTCTCTAGTCACAGACTCCTGGCTCTTAGATGCCTGAGGACATCATTTTAAAGGGCTTTAGGGGGGCGCCTGGGTGGCTCGGTCAGTTGAGCGTCCAACTCTTGATTTCAGCCCAGGTCATGATCTCGTGGTTCGTGGACTCCAGCCCCGCATCTGTCATCATGGAGCCTGCTTGGGATTCTCTCTCCTCCTCTCTCTGCCCCTCCCCTGCTCACTTGCTCTCTCTCTCTCAAAATAAATACATAAAAATGGTTTAAAAGTTAAACAAATAAAAATTAAAGAGTTTAGGGAGTTTAGTTGAGTCATCCTCTGCCCCAACACTGTATACATTGGGGAAACTAAGTCCCAGAAGGGGAAAAGAAAGGTGTCCCGGGTCGGGTCACACAGGTAGAGCCTGACTCTGCCCAGGGCTCCTTCCTTCCTACTCTCTGCACCTCTGTCTACCCCCTTCTTCTGGGGTCCTCTGTTCATGGGGTAGGAGTGTTTGCCCAAGCTGGGATTTCATGCCAACCACAATAGCATATCTTGAGGTCATTTCTTGGTCTTATCTAAGTGGAGATTGCCCAACATCTGAGCATCTGGGCTGGGCTGCACGGAGGGAGAAGAGTTCTCAGATGGGTCCTAAGCCATAGCGTGCAGGCCGTGAGAGACTCCGAAGAGAGGGGCTTGGCCAACCTTGATAGCACTGGGGCCCTAGGGGATGAGAGGGGGACTCCAAAGACCACAGGGTCAGGCCTACACTGGGATTTCTTATGCCCGAAGACCCTACGAGTCCTTACAACTCTGAGCATTTGACTTGGCCACTCACCTCCAAAGCCTTGGCTTCTCTGCTGGGACCAGACAGTTTTGGGGGGGGGGGTGGGGTTCGGGGAGCAAAGAGGCATTTCAACCCCCCCCAACAAGTCCGGGGATGAGGACACCCAGATATGGACTTGATTTGTGGCCTTGGAGAGATACCTTTGCCTCTCTGAGCCTCAGTTTCCCCATTTGTACATAACGGGGTTGAACTCCTTATGCTGGAAGGCGGTTGGGATGCTCTGTTTATAAGTGTCTTAGGTTGGACTCTGGCTAGGGAGAGGAGGCTGGTGGGCCCCAGGGCAAGGGGACAGCTGGGGGCCTGAGATGCAGCACAGAGGGGAGGGGGTGGCTGGTGGTGGCTCCCCCGGGAAGCTGGCGGCGGCCGGTTTCCGGCCAGCCCAGCCGTCCGGCTGGCCCATCTGGAATCATTTAGCCCCTACCACCATTAACCCTTGGCAGGCGCCAGGGCTGCTGTGCCTCCTCTCAGCTGAGATGGGGCTGGGGGACCAGAGCCACACGGAACACCACCGGGCACTCCCCAAGGGCTGGACCATTGAGGCAGAAGAGTCATAATTGACAGGGCAGACTCTAGAGCCAGAGACAGAACTGGGTTCAAACCTCAGCTTCTGCAATTCCCAGCTGCACAATCTTGAGCCAGTTGTTTAAACTCCTGAGCCTCAGTTTCTTCCTCTGGCGAATAGAGCTCATTTGAGGAATG
This sequence comes from Acinonyx jubatus, assembly GCF_027475565.1. Lineage (NCBI taxonomy): Eukaryota > Metazoa > Chordata > Mammalia > Carnivora > Felidae > Acinonyx > Acinonyx jubatus. The sequence continues at coordinate 193,893,612 of NC_069380.1, read as the reverse complement.
ATTTGAAAGACTGTTGCAATTTGTAATGCACTTAAAGGACTCCGTACAGCGTCTGGAAGTGTTAAGGAAATATTGAGTTTCCCTCGTTCCAGCTGCAGCCCATCACTGTGTGCTGCTGAGCCCAGCCGGTCCTTCTCTGGGCCTCAGTTTCCACTGTGTGCTCTGAAGGGGTGGGCAGTGGACAGTACCTTTGAGCGGCGTAGCACTGTCAAGCTGGGGTGGTCAGCACAGCCCCCCGGCCCCACCAGGGACAGGACCGGCCATGAATAGTCTCCCAGCTGCCCAGATGCTGGGAGCCCCGTCTAGCCTGGGACAACGCTGATGTGGAAAGGCTGGGCGGACAGTGGGCAGGCAGAGCATGGAGTGAGGGGAATCCTGCCTCAGGTGAAGTGAGCGGGATACAGAGGGAGAAGGAAGCTCTGGGTCTGGGGCTCAGCACTTCTCTCCCCTCCACTGCACGGGGTCACGCTCAAGGATTAAGAGCCTGAGCTCGACACTGGAAGGTCCAACCCAGCTCTACCACTTGCTAGCTGTGTGACCCTGGGCAAATTAAATTACCCAAGCTCTCTGAGCCTCAGTGTTTTCGGCTGTAAAAAGGGGATACATGTGCCTACCTCGCAGAGTCGTTGAGAGGCCGGCATGAGTGCCACACCAGGTGTCTTAGGCAAGGACTAGAGCAGAGCGAGAAAGCCCCACTAAAGGTAACGATTCTCCGGTGTCTCCTCCGGGAGCCGCCGTCGCAGAAGTCCATCACCAGGGCCGCAGGGCAGCCCATCCAAATGCTCATTTTACAGCCCAGATGACTGAGGCCAGGGCTGGAAAGTTGACTGAGCAAGGCTTTGTAATGCATAAGACCAGGACGGGAAGGGATGCTTTTTGTCTAGACTCAGGCCCAAGCTCTTCCCTGAAGGAGGGAACCAGGCTGAACTGAACCCCCCTCCCCAGACCCCCACCCACGCTTGTCAGAGCCGGAAGCCACAGCTCTCAGTGGGGCAGGGGGAGGGGGGGCCCGGAAAGGGCGCCTGAGTGGGAGAATTCCCAGTAGGCCAGCTCAGCACTCACTCAGGCAGGGCCAGCAGCCACCGCATCTGGCTCTCCCACGCTCCCAGCGCTGCCCCCCTCCCAGGCTCCCCAGGCCCGGGGTGAGGAAGCAGCACACACAGCACAGGCATCGGCACAGTCATCTTGGATGTCAGGGCCTGAAGTGTCCTAAGAGTGCATCCATAGTACAGGCATGGACACGGAGGTCCAGAGAGTGGAGAAGACTTGCCTGAGGTTAGCTGAGAGAGAAAGGTCCTGGAATGCGGGACTCCTGACCCCCAGCTCGGTGTCCTTCCACTCTGCATGCACTGAGCAGGTAGATCCTCGTACCTGCAGCTGGGGAGCCAGAATTGGGGTACATTGGGAAAGGCCTCTTCCCCTCCTGGACACTCGACATAGTGGCTGGCTGGTTGGGCAGAAGAACCAAGGGGGGGGGGGGACTTTGGGCCACACTCCCACCCTAGATTCCTCGGGAATGATTTGAAAGACTGTCGCAATCTGTGATGCACTTAAAGGCCTCAATATGCTGTGTGCTGCCCTCGCTGGGCCAGACTATAGCCACCAAAGCCTGACAGGGTCCCTGGAGATAGGGCTTTGGGACCCTGCCTACCTCGCTCGGCCTCTCCCCGGCTCCAGCTGACCTCAGTCTCAGTGCCCCAGAAATCAAGAGTGTGCCCTGGTACACACGGATGGTTCGAGGATCGTCAGAACAATAGGGCCCTCAGAGGACACATATGTCCCCCTCACTGGACACACTGGGTCCCAGAGAAGGCCAAAACCTGCAGGAGGGCACATAGCAAGAACCGGGCAGAGTCTGACCCACAGGCTCTGCTGTCCCTCTTACCATTTATCCATACAGTAGAAATTAATTGAGCACCTACTATGGGCCCCACCCTCATAGGGCTCACAAGCAAACACCAAGGAAACCACAAATCAGTGATATCATATTGTGATCAGTGTGATGAAAAAGATGAAGAATAAGGGTGGGGGCTTTTGTCTAGGCAGATTGAGGTTTCTCTGGGAAAGAAATACTTCAACTGAAGCCTGAGGTTAAGAGGCCACACACAACACAAGAGTGGGAACAGTGTTCTAGGTAGAGGGAACAGCATATGCAAAAACTTGAAAGCCAAAAAGAACTTGGTGTGTTTGAAACAGAAAGAAAAGAATGGTTGAGACACAGAGGGGACATGGCAGGGTAGAGGCTGGAGAGGAAGCCAGTGGCCAGGCCTCAGGGTCTTGTGGGTTTTGTCTTGAGGGTCAGGAGGGCCAGTGCACGATTTTAAACAGGGACTGATAAGATCAGGTCACTGTAGTGCACTGTGAAGGATGGGCTAACAAACGCGACAGCAGGGGGCTAGTATGGAGGCTGTTGGAGTTGACTATGGACTGGCTGCCCTCCCTCCAGCACTGGATCGTAAGTAGAGACTATGGGAATGCACCCTATAGGGAGTTAGGACTTGTGGGCCCCAGTCCATGCTTAACCACTGACTCACGGAGTGACCTTCCTTTCCTTCCCTGGCTGCTGTATCTCCTTTGAACAAAGGGTCCGATGCGCTGCCCCTTCAGATGATTCTGCCCCTAGGCCTTGGGTTCTAGCATCCTTTCTGCTCCCTAAGTGGTGATGTACTGGAGGGCTGCCTTCCTTCCCCACAGGGAGCAGGAGGAGAATCAGGGAGTCTGGCAGGGGGTCAAGTTGGAGACCAGGCAGTCTGTGAGCCTTCCGGTAGTACCCCGCAGTGCCAGCAGGTGACGCCCCAGCCTCTGGAGGACGAGACGAAAGGTGCGGGAGGGGGAGGTGGGGAGAGGGGTGCAGAAGGAAAAGACTTGCCGCAGGAGCCCCAGCACCCACCCGTGAGCCTCACATCTGCCCCCTGGAGGTGGGCAGGGCAGGAACGGCCATCCCTGCTTTCACCTCAGAAATAGCTCAGGCTGGGTGGCTCGGTTGGTTCAGCGTCCAGCTTCTGCTCAGGTCATGATCTGAGGTTCAAGCCCCGCAGCAGGCTCTCTGCTGTCAGCACAGAGCCTGCTTCGGGTTCTCTGTCTCCCTCTCTCTCTGCCCCTCCCCTGCTTGCTCTCTGTCTCTCTCTCTCTCTCTCTCAAAAATAAAGTAAACATTTAAAAAAGAAAGAAAGAAACAGCTCAGACAGAGAGAGTTCCTCACCTAAGGTCACAGAGTGAGTCAAGGCCCTTGGGCTGCAGTCTGCGTAAGTCGAAAGCCAGGCCACCAGCCTCTCTTAAGCAATCCACTTCCAACCGAAAGCTCAGCCCAGAACCTTTCCTCTTCCACGGCCATAAACCTGTTTAGAAACCGAGTTATCACCAAGATCTTTATGAGGCCATGTCTCTGCGCCCCACCCCTGGAGGCTGTGGTCAGGTATGTGAGAGTAGCCCAGAGGGAAGAGGGGCCACCGGGGAGCCAGAGGCAAGGAAGGGTCCAATAAACAGCTGCTCCCAGAGATAAGGGGCTATCAGAGGAAGAGGCTGTGACGCGGTGGACGGGGGCTTCTCCGCACAGTCACAGTACCGTGCTGGATCACCGTCTGAGACAACAAGTTCCCAGTGGGCAGATGGGGACACTGAGGCCCAGGGAGGCAGGTGCTCAAGGTCACATGGCGAGTCGGAGGCTAAGGTGGGGCGGGACCTGCCATTTCAGATTCCCCGCCTGGGACTTTTGAACAAGGTTACAGTGTTCTCAGGAGGGGGAAGCAGGATTCACATCAGGGCTGGTCTCGGGTCTCTGGTTGGAGGGGTCCATCTAAAGGTGAGGGTAACGGGAGCACTGAGGCTTTTTTGCATGAGCCAGAGGAGGAAGAGGAAGCAGATATTTGTATAAGCAAAACCCCGGGTTTAAGAGAGAGACGCACACAGCGCACGACCTTCCCAGGCTGGAGAGGAAAGAAAAACTTCCAGAGAGGCAATGGACCTGCTATGCGGCCTCCGGGGAGTGACTTCACTTCTCTGAGCTCCAGCTGCTTCATCAAGGTGGGGGTAACAAGACCCTGCCTCACCCTACCTGAAATAATGCATGCAAATGACTTGGCCTCCTGCCTGGCACTGAGTGAAGGAGCGCGTTGGCTTTGTAAGGGTCTACCATGGTCAGCATGCAGCGAAGTCTATGTTGTCCCTGCTCTCCTACTCTCTTGGAGGGGGTGGTGCTTGGAGGATCAGCAGGGCTGGGCCGAGGACCCCTCGGGCACTCTGGGTGGGCAGCGAGAAAGGCCAGTGGGGTCCAGAGACCCAGCTCCCGGGCCCAGCCCCGTGCCTATGTGACCTTGCCTAGATACCTGGACCTCTCTGTGCTTCCTCATCCAGGAAATGGGGCCAGCCTGCTTTGCCCCGCCCTTCCCAACACCCAGGGTTCAGGAAAGAGCAGGCCCAGGGAAAGGTGGAAATAGAGGCCTACCCCCAGGATGTATCTGTGGAGTAGGAGGCCTACCCCAGCCTCCACCCTGGGAGAGGACAACCCTGAGGGGGTTCCCTTGAGGGGATCATGAAGCCGGTGGGATGACTCCCCCAGGCCTCAGGGCTCCCTGATCTTGATCTCTCCCGGATCAGGAAATAGGCCCCACTCTGCCCGAAAGGCCCTCATCTCTCAGCCACCGCCCAAGTCCTGGGCACCGTCTTCGTCATTTCTGGACCCCTGCCCGGCTTCCCTGCTGCTCTTACCAAGATGTAATTTCACCTTTATCTGTGATTATTTGATTCATACATGCTTCCCCCCCGCCCCACCAGACTATAAAACCCCAAGGGCAGGGCCTCACTACCATAATACATATTTGTCAAATGAATGAACACACGAGCAAATGAATTCCTGTATCTATTCCCGAGCTCTGATTTAGCATATTGTTGGAATTAGAGAGCACCCAGAAAGTACCAACCTTCCTGTCCCCCAGGATAGGCATGCTTTCTGCAGCGTCCGTGACCAGAGACCTCCAGCAGTCACTTGCATACCTCCTGTGATAATGAGCTCACTCTCTATTTCCTGACAGCCCATTTCCTAATGGATGGCCCTTCAGAGGGCACTCTATTATGGATGGGTTGAAACCTATGTCTGTCTATGCCTACAGCTTTCTCTCTCAGGTCCCAGGTCTGTCCTGCGCGGCTCCCCACACTCAGAACCTCAAGTCCCATTCCAGATTTTCTCCTCCTGCTGAGCAATCCCGGTTTTGTCAACTCAGAGAGGAGAACCCTGTCTTTTTGGGCCTCTTCTCCCTTCTTTGTATACTTGTCAATTTTTGACTGACCGCTTGAAAGAGTCAGAATTTCACCGACACGCCCCTTCCTGACCTGGGAAAGGGAGCCTTTCCCGCAGAGGCAACCATGGGCTCATTCCATGTCAGTGACAGGCAGCTCCCTTTCCCCACCGGCTTTCATTTTGTTGCATAAACTTGGGCATGGCCCCTTTCCTTGCTGGGCCTCACTGCTGCCACCTGCACAATGGAAAGTTCCTCTGATCAGGAAGGGGAGCTCCGTGCTTCCTGTCCTCGATTCTGTTATAGTACCCATTGGAACCCCAGATGGACAAGATTCTGACCAGCGCCAGCTTCACTGGCTGGGTCACCTGTACAGTCACCCAAGGCCCAGTGTTTAGAAGGGCCCCATGGGTGGTTAAATCCTCTCTGTCGCCATCTTGCAATTCTGAATAATTTTTGAGCAAGGGACCTCACGTTGTCATTTTGCACTGGACCCTGTAAATTATATTCAGATCCTGACATCTGTCTGGATGTAGCCTTGAAATGATGCTGACCCGCCCTGGCAAACTAATGCAGTGACCCAAGGGAGGGACAGGTTGATAAGACCCTGATTCTGTCCACCTTTTGGGGGCCACACGTCTCTGCACAGGTAGGGTGTCCCCAGGAAATGTTGGAGGATCAAACACCGTCGGGGGCTTCTGTGCAGCTCGTTGGCACCGAACCCCACCCCCCGTGGAAGGGGAACCCGTCTCCCCAAGACTTCCTTTCCCAGGGCCTTGTCCTTCATGAATCCTTCCCCAAATCTCTCAGCCTTGCTGCCCGTTCCGGGCTCCTCAGCTGTTTTACACACTCCCTCTTGGGTAGCTGTGAAATGTTTACCAGTCTTTCTTTAATCGGGGGAGGGACACGCATGAAGCGTTTAAAATACCAATGGGCCCCAGCTATAAGTGAACCAAAGCTTTTAGACCTTGATCACACAGGCCAACTGTTAAAAAAATCAACTGGAGAATTTTGCATCCAGACTGAGTGTTAGATAAGACTCAAGAATTTGTGTTAATTTTGTTAGATGTGTCTAATGGCATATTATGCAAGAAAGTGTCCATGTGTTTTAGAGATGCATGCGGAAGTATGTAGGGGTGAAATGACATGGTGTTTGAAGTTTGTTTTAAAATACTCTGGCAAAAAGAGGGGAGTCGATAAAATAACTGTTACAAAAACTTGATAATGGTTGAAGCTGAGTGATGGGTATATAGTGGCTCATTACAATTCCACTTGTGTGTATGTTTGAAACTTCTTAGTAAAATAAAGGGGGTGGGGGAGGGAAGCGCCTGCTGAGAGAATTGTGAAAAATTCCCCAGAATGTCCTCTTAAAGATGCCCCTCTTTAAGAACTTTCTCTGGAGAGTCAACTCAGGAAAACTCCCGGATTGTATGCAGACTCCTGTATGTGCATATGTGCATTTTCCCGGAAAAACCTCCACAGCTTGCTTCGGAGGCTCAGAGGGGTCGTGACCCCTCCCCCCCCCCCAACATTAAGGACCCGCTACCTTACAGAGGGAACCCTGTTTGAAGTCAGGTTGCCCCCTCACCTCAGGCTGATCACTGCGGAGTGAGCCACAGGCCCGATGTGGCTGTGTGACGCTGGCCTGGGGTTCCCCCCGCCGGCCCCTCGGATCCCTTTTCTCCACCTGTAAGATGGGGTCACGGGCGGTCCACGCGGCCCAGGGAGAAGGAAGTGTTCGGGCCGCCAGGCCGTCGGCCCCGCAGGAGCCCCACACCTAGCGATGCCTCGACGCTCGCCCGGGACACGTCCTCCGCGCCCCCGCCCCCTCCAGGCCCCGGCCCGTCCACCTCCCGCTTGGGGCAGCAATTTGTCTCCTTTTGAACCCCCCGCCCCCGACGGGTTTCCCCCTTTGATTCGCGGCGCGGAGGCTCCCCCCCGCTTTGAAATGCAAACCCGCCCGGGCTGGGGCCGCGGGCGCCCGGAGCTATAAAAGGCCTGGGTGGGGCGGGCGCGGCGGCAGGGCCCGCGAGTTCAGGTGAACAGTCTGCTCGTCGGGGCGGCCGGCAGCGGCGGCTCCAGGGCCCAGCATGCGCGCGGGGCCCCGCGGCCACCATGTACGTGGGCTATGTGCTGGACAAGGATTCTCCGGTCTACCCCGGCCCCGCCAGGCCCGCGAGCCTCGGCCTGGGCCCGCAAGCCTACGGCCCCCCGCCCGCGCCCCCTGGGCCCTCGCAGTACCCCGACTTTACCGGCTACTCTCACGTGGAGCCGGCCCCCGCACCCTCTGCGGCCTGGAGCGCGCCCTTCTCTGCGCCCAAGGACGACTGGGCCGCCGCCTATGGCCCAGGCCCTACGGCCCCCGCCGCCAGCCCAGCCCCGCTGGCATTCGGGCCCCCTCCGGACTTTAGCCCGGTGCCCGCGCCCCCTGGGCCTGGCCCAAGCCTCCTGGCGCAGCCCCTCGGCGGCCCGGGCGCACCGTCCTCGCCCGGAGCGCAAAGGCGGACGCCCTACGAGTGGATGCGGCGCAGCGTGGCGGCGGGAGGCGGCTGTGGCAGCGGTAAGGACCCCTCCTTCGCCCTGAGCCTTTGGAAGGTTCCCCTGGGCACCGGCAGGTGCTGGGACCAGGCCCAGTTGCCCCTGTCTCACCCCTGCCGTGGCCCCGCGTGGGTCCCCCCTTTGGGCCTCCCTGACCTCTCTGGTCGGGGGGGGTGCTGTTCTCTCAGCTTCCCCCCTTCAGAATCCCAGCCTGCCTGAGCCTTAGTTTAGGAAGCACAACCTGTCCTTCTGTATGGATAGGGAAACGGAGACCCTTAGAAGTGAAGAAGCTGGCCTTGTGGTTGCCTGGCAAGGCTGGAAATAGAACGCGGGTCCCCAGGTTTATGCCAGGGCTCTTTCAGCAACACTGGCCCTGGTGGTCATCCCTTTCTTCCACCCCCTATCCCAGCCCCAAGAGGAAGCTGCACACCATACCCAGAAGGGGCGGTGCACTGATTGTGTGAACACGGGCGGATCACCTTCCTTTCCAGGTCTCAGTGCCCCCATCAGTACAGTGGAGAGAGTGGCGGGTCATATCCTTTGGACTGAAAAAGAGCCCTTTTCGGTTGAATTGGTGTGGGGGTCCATACCTTGCCATCCCAGGGCCCTCCCTGAACTCTTGACCCTGGGGGAGGGGAAAGCAGGAGCAGTTGGGAAGGTGGCTACTGTTTGGCTCCTGAGACAGTGAACCTCCTGCCCCCAGGCAGGCCTCTCTGATCCACCCTCTTCAAAGGCAGAGGAGGGGGCAGGACAAAGGGCCAGCTTTAATGAGGGGCGGCCTGACCTCCTTTATAGGTCCCCCCTTTGTCATGTAACAGGCTGCCCCTTGGCTCAGTAGTGACTCCTGTTGGCCGGAAAGTGAACACGATACCCCATTGTCCCGACTGTGTCCGGCCTGTCCTGACAAAGGCCACCTGGCCTTAGGGGCGGGAAGTTGGCCTGCCCACCCTTTGATGTCCGACCCCTCCCCCCCTTCCTCCAGCTGGGAGGGAGCCTGGGACTTCCCCCACCTCCTCTCTCTCTTCACCCCCATGTCCCTACACACACACTCCTCACTCGCTGGGGCAGATGCTAGGGAGGTCTGGCTATAATTGTAGCACCTTCTTGGGAGGCCCAGGGACACAGAAGCTCCTATCAGCCTCCAGAGGCCTCAGAGGACTGGGGTGGATGCCCCAGCTCTGCCACTCATTTGTGTGACCTTGGCTAAATACTAACAGCTAACGTTTATGGAACACTTACTAACGGACCAGGCACTGCCTAAGACCTTGCGTGCATTAACCCATTTAATTCTTACAACATTATTGAAGGTACTGTCATCATCCCCATTTTTACGATGAAAAATCTATGACCTAGAGGGGTTAAACCCTTATGCAAGGACGTATAACCAGTAAATGGTGGGGCTGGGACTTGAACCCCGGCCGATTGACCACCACGCCTGTGTTCTAATCCTCTAAACAATAGCTTCTCTTAAATTAGTCATCTTTTCTGGGTCTCAGTTTTACCATCTGTGACATGATAGGGAAGGGTCTTGTACCTTTGTTTGATTTTAAAGGGGCCCTTTAGAAAAATCTGGTGGAAAATACAAATCTTCCCCCTAGAAAAAAAGTGTTGCCTAATTCAGCAGATAATCCGAGGGATTCTAGAAGCTCCAAAAAGATTTCTCTGTTGACCCTGGTTGAGAACCCTGCGTTAGATTGAATGAGAGGAGGTGTCTGGGGCCACTGACTCCCGGTTTTGTGTCCGTTCCCTGGAGAAAGAAGCCTGCTTTTCCTGCTTCTCTATTCTAGTTGTTGCTTCCTCCTGATCAGGCAGCTTTGGAGATGGATGGCGAGGTGGCAGCTGGGAGAGGTCCAGATGGAGGAGGAGTTCCTCAGGAGCAAGGACCTGGAGAGGGTGCGCCACTGGGGGTCAGAGGACAGGTGGGAGGCCTGGAGGAACTTTCAGGCTGTGTGACGTCAGGCAAATCGCCGCTCCTCTCTGGGCATAGGATCTTCGAGGGAACCCGGCCCCAGCCTCTGGTCTCAACCAGTCATTTGAAAACTGTTGTCCCCAGGCAGATAGGAGGCCCAGCTGTAAGTCTGCCCAAAGGCAAAACACCTTTCCCCTTTCACTCCCAGAAAGTAGAAAGAGAGGGCCAAGGGAGGTTTGCAGGCTCCCAAGGAGAGTGGCTGCCCCAGAAGCCAGGTTAGACTTATTCTGCTGAGGACACAGGATCGCCAGCTTTCTAGAAGCTAGAAGCTGCTGCCTGTCTGCCCAGGGACATCTGACCAGTGTTCCTGAGATGGGGCAGGATTGGAATGGGGTTACAGACCTATCCTGAGAGAGAGGCCAAGCCCCCCTCCCCCCCCCCCCCCACCTACTGTGGCCTCAGTTTCTTCTTCTGAGGCATGAAGACCCCAGGGCTCTGGCGTGCTGCCCGTGTAATGCTGCTATCTAGGATGGCAAAGGGAAAGTCAGCACCTGCCAGCACACCACCCCCCCCCCCCAACAAATGTTGCTGGCCACCTGGTCCTCTTGCCAGCCCCTTCTCTCCTGCACCTGAGCTTCTAGCACTCTAGAACATTTGAACTGGACAGTTGGGAGACCAAACAGGCAGTTGGGGAACTGAAGCCCAGGGACGGCAAACAATGTACTTGTTTCGCGCCAGTGGAGGCTGAGCTGGGATAGATGTTGGGGGAGTCTGTTACAATTTCTCCGATGGTTTCCCATTGGAAAATCTAGACTGCCTGAAGTCCACCAGACTGTAGAGCATCAGCACCTGGCCCCCGCCTGCCTCCCCAGCCTCGCCCCAGGCTACTTACTCTCTCCTTGGCCACCAAGCTCCAGACGCTCCAGCCTTCTTTTACTTTCCCACATGTGCCATGACCTGCCGCAGGTCTTGTGCATGTGCTGTTCCCTCTTCCTGAAAACTCCTTGGCCCTGACTCTTGGCAGGCCTAGCTCCTTCTCACCCTTTAGGTCTTAGCTTGATGGTCATCTCCTCAGAGAGGTCCTCCATGATTTCCCAGGGAAGGCTCCCCCTATATACACACTGATAATCTTCGCCATGTTTCATTCAGAGCACTAACCCTGCTATCAGTTTACCCACTTATGTGTGTGTGTGTGTGTGTGTGTGTGTGTGTGTATGTGTGTGTGTGTTGTCTGTTTCCCCACCCACCAAGGTAAATGCCCGTGAGGTCCAGAGCCACGTCCATTTGGCCCATCACTACATTCCAGATGCCATCTCAGTGCATGGCATTTAGTAGGGGCTCGATACATTTTGTTGAATGGATGAACAGGACAAGTGTGAGGAACAGTAAGACAGCTCTGAGAGAAGAGGGGGGGAGATGAGATCTGGGCTTTGACATGTTTCTGAGGTCCCAGCCCTGGAGATGGGCCCATGACTGTCCAGCTGATCGAGCTCTTGCCTGTGATGGAAGCCTGGTTGCTCCCCCTCTCCCTCCTGGGACGGTACTGCGGCCTCAGCCGAGGAGGTGGCTGAGATGAGACTGGGACTACCACCTTGGCTTTACCCTGAGGGACAGTGAGAACTGGAGAGAGGAGGCAGAGGCTGTTGGGCTCCATCCCATAATCAAAATATTAACCAATTCTGAGTGATTGCTGTCACTTGACTGGGACCAGGATAGGACAGGACTATAAGGGGTCCTATTTTGTGGTCTTCCCTGTTGGCATATATAAATACCAGCTTTGTCATTAAGAGGGTTATACATCACCCTCTGTCAAAGGCTCAGCATCTATTCCTTGGGAATCGACAATACTTCGCAGGTTAGTGGCCTTTGGGGTGGTTGATGTCCCACACAGGCCAGGGAGATGCTCGCGGGGATGATGAGGCTGTTGCAGCAGGGTTTAGGTCTTGGGCCAGCCCCTTCAGATTTCAGACAGAGAAACTGAGGCCCGGCGAGGGGATGAACCCTCCTCTCCCCACCACAATCCAGATCCCCTCTGTTGGCCCGTTGCCACAGCCACCAGCCTGGCCTCTCACCTTCACTCTCTCTCTGATACCCCAGCTGTCCTCACAGCCATTACCAGATGTACCTTTTCAAGGCACATCGCCTGATCCAGAGCATTCTGTGGCTCTCCACTGCCTTTGGAATGCCCGTCTCGTTGTATGTCATTTCATTGCTTTCAAATCCAGCCCCATTTCTGTGGCATTCAGAGCCCTCTTGAGAGGGCTGTTGAAGACACTCTCTCACTAGTTGGTCTAGATACAGAAATGCTTACTGGGGGTGGCTTTCGGCTGCGTTTGGGAGCCTCAGGCCTGGGACTGCATTTCTGTTAGAAGCTGCCGAGCCTCAGGCAAGTTAACTTGGATCGTCTCTCTGAACCTCAGTTTCTTCCACTATAACATTAGGATAATAATAGGATTGTACCTTGAAGCAATGGGGCCCATCGAGCCCAGCCCCTCTGCTTGGCACACAGTAGGTACTTAGTATATCAGTGCCTTTGACTGTCTCTGCCTGTCCTTAGCAGGTGCACGGAAACACACACCTCACACTCCCTGCCTCTCCAGTCCAGGTCCCTCAACCTAAATTACCCACCCTTCCTTCCTACATCTTCACTAGTTCAAACGCTGTGCCTTCGGGGCCACGGCCACCTCCTCTAGAAAGTCCTCCTTGGTTTCCTCCCCTCCAAGCACTACGTCAGGCCCTTGTTTTCACAGCATTTACCACTGTCTTCTTTACCCCTTCCATCTCCCTCAAGGACCTGTCAGAGTCAGCCCCGTCCTTCTCACCATGCCTTCCCGGAGGCAGGAGCTCGTGGTTGAGTCCTCCCTGTGCACCAGGCAGCGTCCCAAGAACTTTGCACGGGTTTTCTCACTTAAGCTTCGTAACGACCTTAAGAGGTGCGAGGATCTATTATTAGCCTCATTTTACAGATAAAGTTAATGAGGCTCAGAGAGGGTGAGGTACCTGCTTGAGCTCACATAGCTAGGATGCAAACAGCACGGGCTTCAAACCCAGACTCCACGGCCTAGGGAGTATCTACCAAAGAAAGCAACACACTCGGCAGCCCCAGACCCCTGCCCATGTGCGTCCCAGCCCGGGTGGGGAAAGGAGGCTGGTCAGGGAGGAGCTGGAAGACGCGGATGGGGGGAGGGTGGGCACAGCAGGGGCCAGGCTGTTTAAAACTGGTTCTCTAGGCAGAAGCTGGATTTGACACCTCGTCTCTCAGATGTAGCTGGGAAGGGGAATGACCCAGTTAGAAGGTGGCAGAAGGCTTTTTTCGGTTGGGTGTTCCCCCCCCCCCCCCCCCCGCTTTGGCAGATATTGCTGCCGAGAGCTCAGGGAATCATTCTGAAGGTCTAAAACAGCTTTGTTAGCAGTAAGGTCTGGCTTGTCAGGAGGAAGTTATCTTCGTGCGCTGGCCCTCCGGTTTCTGTTCTGGAGCTCCTGGGATTTGGAAACAACGTTTGCGTCTGAAGTCAACGTGGGTTAACTTGTTGAACCCTCCCCATGCCACACTTCAGCCCTCAAGCTTGTAGGGGTGCACAGGGAGGGGGCAGACATTAGTGGAAGCCGAGATTGACCCTTCAAGTTCAACACCTTCCCGTGACTTCCCGTTGCTCTTGAAACCAAATTCAAACCCCTCACCCCAGGGCTCAGAGCTCTGCTGGTCTCTCCAGCCTCACCATGTGCCTCTCCCATTCGTTCATTTATTCGTTCAGGCAGGCAGACTGGGGACTCTGGCCAGGAAGGCAGACTGGGGGCTCTCGGGAGCTGGCGTTGTCTGCCCCTTGCTCTGCTACTCTCTGCCATGGGCCTTTGCACATGCTGTTCTCTCTTCCTGGCACATTCCTCTCGTCTTTGATATAGAAACCTCCTCAGCCTTCAGGTCTTGATTGAAATGTCACCTCCTCCAGGAGACCCCCCAAAATAATTAAAGGAGGTCCCCCCCCACCCTCCACCCCTGCAACTTGTTCTGGCTCTCAGCTCTATGCTTACTTCATGCTAATCCCAGTTTGTACTTATTTTGTTTGTTTGTTTTTAGTCTGCCCCCCTCCCATGAAAGAGGGGAAGGAATGGTTTAACAAATCAATCCTGATCATCTACCATAGTAATAACGACATGAAATAGTACCTAGTAAGTACTCGGCACGTGCTTAGCGTTTCCTCAAATGCAGGTATTTCTGACCCCAGAACTGCACATTTCTGCATTAGATTAGTGGCTTTGACTAAGGCTCTGGGAGCAGGGGAGCTAGACAGAAGGACTGAGGTTGAGCTGACCAGCTGATGGGTTGGCTGTGGGGGCCGGAAGTGCCTCTTGGGCTTTTGGCCTGAGTATCTGGAGGGTGGTAGCCATTTACCGAGATGAAGGAGACCAAGGAGCAGATTTGTGTTGCATATTCAGCAAAGACCCATCAGGTACTCACTGTGTGTCAGGCACCATTGTGGGGCTGTGGGAGCAAGACGGCATCGTCCCTACCCTCACGGAGCGGACCGGGGGAGCAAGGCGCTGGGGGGAGGGGGCTTGCAAAGGTCACCCCGTGATCTAGGAAAGGGCTGGAGCCTAGAGCCCCTCCCTGCATCGCACCCAGAATGTGTGACCTCAGGACCCAGGCCTGCAGACAGTCGGGCAGGAAGTTGACTTCCAGGGTGACTCTGGTAGGGCAAGGCTGAAAGGGGCACCAGGAAACAGCTCAGAGAGTCCTCAAGCTGTTCAGGCCTGGGGGAAGACACGGAGGGACACAGTTGCTGTTTGCCAGTCGTAGAAGGGCTGTTCTGGGTCAAGGGCCCCCCACCCTTATTTTTTGGCACCCCTGTGGAAAAACCGAGGGAAAATATAAGTAGGTGGTGGATGTAAGAACAGGCTGCTTTGCAGATAGTATAAGCACACTCCGCTTGGGATGCGACACAGCTATGGGCATCTGGCCGGAGGGAGGGTTTTGGTCTAGGAGGGCTGTCCAGTTGAACTTTCTGTGATCGCGGAAGTGCTGGGTATCTCTTCTGTCCAGTCTGCTAACAAACCACTAGTTAATTAATTCGTGCCCTCAGTTTACAGGTGTATTCCTGGGATCCAGAGAGGTTCGGTGACTTGCCTGGGCTCACGTCGCTGGCCTGTGGCCAGGCTGGGGTGGAACAGACAGGTCTCCCCGACCCTGAACTTTTCTGTCTTCCTCACTGCCTCCCACAGCCAGGCCAGGCCGTGTGCCTCCACGGAGAAGACATGGCAGGGGACGATGCCAGGGTGGCCTGGGAGGAGAGGGTGCAGTGCCAGCTGAGTGCTGTGGCTGGGAAGGAGGGCGACAGTGGGGAGGAGAAGCTGGCCTAAGGCTGCAGGACCTCCCCACGCCCCTCCCCCCCCCCATGCCAGCCTCACCCCTGCTCCAGAGCTTAAATGAGGAACCGTGATGGAGCAGCCTGGGCCTGGCCACACAGCCGGAACAAGGACCCAATCAGGGCGCAGTAGACACCCTCAGGGCCCAGAAAGGGACATCCATTCATCATGACACCGGCCAGGTCAGGGCTGCCACAGCAGAGGTCCCACCCCTGCTGGTGGGATGGAGAATCAAGCCCAAGCCGAACATCCATACGCAGCGGCCGGGCCGGATCTCCCCGCTCGCAGGCCAGTGTGTTCCTTGCTCTGCAGCTCCCCATCGGGCCGCATTCCTCTGTCTCCCTAGGGACCCTTCCCGCATCCGCTTCCGCAAATAGCTCAGCTCTCCTTGACATCCCCTTAGCTCTTTGCCCTTTACCAACTGCTTTCCCGTCCAAAGCCCGAAGAAGTTCAGTCACTTGTCAAGTCCTTCGGCCTGGGCCCAAGCCCTTAGAGGAGGGCTCAGAGCTGCAGAGAACTTCAGAATCTATAGGCCCTCAGCGCTGATCTTCTTCTGATGCACCGGAGAAACTGAGGCCTGGAGAGGAGAAGGGACTTATTCAAGACCACACAGATGGCACAGAATTGGGGCCAGGAAACACTGACTTCAGCTAGTGGTGCAGAATAGCGTCCGTGGGCTGCCAGAGACGGCAGGGAGAGCAGGATGCCGTGGATCGGGGCTGGAGTATTTTTAACAGGCCTACCTGCGTACATGTGTGCATACTGCGTGTGTGTTTGTGTGTTGGGGGGGGGGGATTGTGATGCACAGTCAGGATGGGGCTGGACCACACAGGGAGGGGGCATGGAGGGTTGAGGCTGGGTCGGTGTTCCAGGCCCTGAGGGCCAGAACTGGCAGTGGCTTCCCCAGGGCCACAAACCTAGCAGGAAGAGGACAAAGGAAGTGCTGACCCAGGGGCCATTCGATTTTCTTGGAGCCACCCACCCCGCCCTGGGGACAGAGGCTGAACTCTGTCCTCGCCTGGCCCAGGCTGGGTGGGAAGGCCCCACCGCAGGCCGCTGTGGCTCCTGTCCCCTATCCTCCAGCTGGGCAAGCCTGGTATCTAGGCTCTCAGACAGGGGAATCGGTCTCAGAATTCTTTCGGCAAAAATAACAAACACAACCAGAGAATCAACAAACATTGGGAGCCTCATGTTTCCAAGTTGGAGAGGACCTTATAAATAAACAGTCTCATCCAGCACATCCCCCATTGCCCAGATCCATTTCCCAGCCTTTCTGCCACATGGCTTATCGTGCCACTGTTGGAAATCAGCAAGGTCTGCCCATCCTTGCGCACCTACTAAGTGCCAGGTACTGCGCTAGGCGTCCTCCATTTATGTCAAGTGATCCGCTGTGCCCCCCGGTGGTTGGAGATAATTATGGGAGACCTCACCCTGTGTGAGAGGTTCTGGTGCTCTTTCTGAGGCTCGACAGACCTGGGTTGAAATCCCACCTGCCAGATGTGTGGACCTCTCTGAGCCCCAGTTTGCTTATCTGTACGTAGGGATAACAGCAGCCCGGTTTCATAAATTGTTGAGAGATGTGTGTGAGCACCTCACACGTGGACATGTTGGCCATTATTAGAATGTTAGTTGCCTGCATTGTATAGATACAGACCATGATGCTCAGAAAGCTGAGGTGACTGGTCCTAGATCACCCAGCCAGTGAGAAGCTGTACTGCACAATCCCAGAGGTCTGCTTGCTCAGACCACCTCATGCCTGGGGCACCTGAGAGCTGGTCACACATCAAATCCCTGAGTCCCATTTTAGCCCCACTGAATCTGAATTTCTGGCCTAGAATCTGTGCTTTTAAAGAGCTTCCCAGGACCTCCAGTGTGCATGCTTTCGGAGATGGGGACTTTGCTATCTCCACAGCCGCCCAGTGCACACGGATGGGCCATTCCTCGTGTCCCAAAGCCTGAGCAAAGAGAAAGCCTCTCATTTGGGTGAGTTATCCAAGGATCTTCCCTGGTGTGCTCACCAGTGAAGAGCTGGAGGGGGCTCCCCACCCCCCCTCCCACCCACTCGCACTGGCATCTGGCCCGGAGGGTTATTCATTAGGTGGCTGGGAGCAGCTGGCCTCCGTCAGACACCTGTTGCAGGAGCCCGGACTTCCCTCTCAGCCCCAGCATCCCAGAGGCCTGTAAATCATTCATCCCAGGGCCCTCTCCCTGCCTGCTGCTCTCACACACCTCCCTGCCCCCTCCCTCCTAGGCTTCTGGGTGGCACAGGTGCTCATAGGAGGGGGAAGGGAGGGTGGCTTGGGGCAGTCAAGAGTTCTGGCCTAGAGCTGGGACTGGAGCCCAGGGCTCCTGACTGTCATTAAAAATACAAATTCATATCGCACATGGTAAAAAAAAAAAAAAGAGAGAGAGAAAGAGAAAAGAGAAAGGAAGGAGGAAAGGAAGGAAGGAAGGAAGGAAAGAAGGAAGGAAGGGAGGGAGGAAGGAAAATAACAAATGAGGGGAGCCTGGGTGGCTCAGTCAGTTAAGCGTCCAACTTCGGCTCAGGTCATGGTCTTGTGGTTCGTGGGTTCGGGCCCCATTCCGGGCTCTGTGCTGACAGCTCAGAGCCTGGAACCTGTTTCAGATTCTGTGTTTCCCTCTCTCTCTCTGCCCCTCCCCCACTCGTTTTCTTTCTCTCCCTCTCTCTCTCTCTCTCCCTTTCTCAAAAATAAACATAAGAGAGAGAGGAAGGAAGGAAATAAAGGAGAGACAGGAAGGAAATAAAGGAAAGAAAGAAAGAAAGAAAGAAAGAAAGAAAGAAAGAAAGAAAATGAAAAAGAAGGAAGGAAGGGATGGAGGGAAAGAAAGAGAAAAAAGAAAGAAGAGAAAGAAGGAAGGAAGGGAAGAAAGAAAGAAGCAAGAAAAAGAAAGAAGGAAAGAAAGAAAAAAAGGAAAGAAAAGAAAGGAAAAAGAAAAGAGAATCCTCTCAAAGACTCTTAACATTCTCACCTTCCTGAGGCCCCACAGCTTCTAGCTCCCTCTCCAGAGGCAGCCCCTGTTATTGGCTTGTATATTCTTTTAGAAAGAATTCTATGGGTACACATACATGTGTGAGTGTGTATGTATGTGTGTGTGTGTCTCCCCACTTTTATACAAAAAAACAGTAACATGCCATTCACGGTATTTTGTCTTTTTTTTCTCAACATACCTTAGAAATCACTCCATATTAGTATGTAGGGACCTTTATAGTTTCTTTCTTTTTTTTTTTTCTTACCATTTTATTTATTTTTGAGACACAGAGAGAGACAGAGCATGAGCAGGGGAGGAGCAGAGAGAGAGGGAAACACAGAACTCGAAGCAGGCTCCAGGCTCTAAGCTGTCAGCACAGAACCCGATGCGGGGCTCGAACTCACAGACCGCGAGATCACGACCTGAGCCGAAGTCAGACGCTCAGCCACCTGAGCCCCCCAGACACCCCAGTATAGTGTTCCTCTTCGTGGACGTACCATCTCTTATTTAGCAAGTTCCCTACGTATAGACATGTACAGTTTTTACTCTTGTGCCTTTCAAAACAGCCATAGCTTTGGGCACTTTTTCTGTGAGATCAATTCCAGGAATTGGGATTAATGGCTTGAAGGGTGCGTGTTAAATGAGGCTAGATAGTACCAAGTTGGGCTCCAAGGAGAATGTTCCAGTTATTACTCCGTGGACAGCATATGGGATCTGTTGGTTCCCGGACCACAGTGTGATACCAAATGTTTTGTTCTTCGGCAGAGCCATTTTCTTAGCAGTAAAATGGTGTGCTTTGAGAGCTTCACCAGATAGAGGTTGGCCAGTGGTTCCTGAGCCTACCAGCCCCATCTCCTGGGCCCAGACAGGAGGCGACAGGGTCTGGGGGCTGGGTCTGCCCTGGCAGGAACAGCAAGAGATAACGCGGCTAGAGCCCTATCTCCTATCTGGTACCCCCCTCCTCAAATCTGGGATGAGTCAAGCTACGGTTTGGGTGGCCAGAGCCCAGGGTTTATACCACTACCAGGCAGGATGGCCCTCGGCAAAGATGCCCCCCTTCTGAGCCCCAGTTTCTCCCCCATTACGAAACTGGGTGTGATGGATCCCCACTTCCTCATCAGAAAAAATGGGAAGGAGCCCTGGGTGCCTGAGGAAAAGGGTGTCTTTGTAAGCGCTGCTTGTAATCTCAGGCTGTTTGGGTGGGAAGGGAGCCTTACAGCCCCACTTCAGGCTGTGAGTGTTCTGGGAATTTTCAAGGGCCCACCCAGCCTGTGGACCATCCAGCCCCAGCCCAGGGCTCTCGGGGGCCTGCCCTCACCATGATCTGGCCCCTCCCTTCCCAGAAGTACAAGTATAACAGTGGTCTGCTCTTTGAGCGTCTCCTGCCCAGGATTAGGGGGCCTCTTGGGGGGCTCTGTGGACCCTAAGCCTGACGGGGTGGGGAGTTGTGCCAGGAGCAAGGAGTGGGACTCTAGACCAGATGACATGGCCTTGGGCAAGTCCACACTTGCAGGGGGCTTCAGTGACCCCGACTGTCCAGGGACGTTGAACTAGAAGGACTCACGAGGTCTCTATTATTTGGACCTCCAGCAGTTGTATAACCTGCTGGAACCCTCAGTCTCTTCATCCGTAAAATGGGAGGAGACTAAACCGAGCCCTTCTGGCGTTAGCCCAGCGAAGATGCAGAGCTCTGTTGGGCTCTGGGGGTGGTGGCATTAGGCAGAACTGTTTTTGAGTTGGCGTTGAATTTTCTAGGCCAAGGAAGGGCCCATCTGGAGCCAAGGCCTCAGCAGCCACTCCCTTGTCCCTTTCCTGGGCCAGACCTGGCCGAGGGCCGAAGTTGTCCCGTGCTACATCAGGCGGTGGGCTGAGGTCAGTGGATGTGGAAGCGTCCAGCACGGTTCTGCTGCTCTGGCAGGAAACCCAAGGAAAAAAGCCCAGAAACATCTGCTGTCTCCCATTTTCCGCAAAACCATTTGGCTCTTGGGGAGCCCGGTGGCCGTCCTGCCAAGCTGCGTGGGCTTAGTAGTGGGGCGGGAGCTAGAAGAGGGGTGGGTGGTTAGCACAGGGATGCTGAGGGACAGGCAAAGCCAGAGCTGTGACCCCGGGGTGGGGGGGGGAAGGCCAGGCTGTGTGGGGGTAACTGGGTAAGGTGGAGCGGGGTCGATGGTGATTCCAAGACCCGCCATACCCTGGTGGGACACACGTGTGGGCCTGAAAGTGCTTGCGTGTGCCTCCTATTTATAGCCAAGTTCTCAGCTTCTTACGAAGGAAGCTGGTGTTTAGTCAGGCCCCCGCACCAGCCCAGGCCAAGCATGACTCTTAATATTCTCTCCAGACAGACCTCTGATCCCAGCCCCAAAGAGAGCCCTGACATTAACCCCAGTCGGTCCTCAAGTCCAGCTCTTGGCCCCAGGCTGAGCCCTGTAGAGAAGCCAAGCCACATCCTTCTCTCTCCTGGGTTACTGCGGGACTATCTGTGCTTCCCCCATCCTCTTGCCAATCTGTCTTCCATGCAGCAGCCAAAGTCATATTGAAACCTACATCAGACTTCCTGTCTCCTGGGCTCAGAACCCTGCAATGGCTCCCATCCCAGACAGAGTAAAACCCAGAGTCCTTTTCACGGCCTGTAAGGTTCTGGATAGCCTGCCCCTCTGTCCTGGCTCACTGCACTCTGGCTATGCCAGCCTCCTCACTGTTCCTCACACATGTCAGATGTCAGCCATGCGCCCACCACGGGGCCTTTGCACTTGCTGTTCCCTGCACCTGGAACCCTCTTCCCCAGACACCTGCATGGCTATTTCCCTCGCCTACTTTAGATCTTTGCTTAAATTCCCCTTCTCAGTGAGACCTTCATGGACTACTCTATTTAAAATCACATACTCTCTCCTCCCCAAATTCCCAGTCCTCTCTTCCTGCCTTCTTTTTCTCTGGAATACCTATCAATTAACATATCATATACGTAGTATTAACATATCAAATTATTTTGGTCTAGCTCCCTCCACTAGAACCTAATTTCACTGTGAGAAGGGATTTTTTTTTTTTTTTTAGTTTTGCTTACTGGTATACCCTAGTGGTTGGCCCACAGCAGGAGCTCAGTAAATATTTGTAGCCTGAGCCTGAGTCACTGCTCTGTGCCCACAGAAGAAGCGGCAGGGTGGATGGCTCTGGGCAGACCAACCCCAGCTTGGGACTTGGTGTCTAGGGCCAGGGCCTTTTGAGGTATGTGACAGGTCCTCAGGGCCACCAGCTGTCTCAGTGCTCTCTGTTTGGTCTCGGGGCCAGCAGCCGCCAGGGGTCTGACAGAAATTGAGGAGCGCCCACCCCAGGACAGTGCGGCAAGCTTCTGCCTCTACCTGTGGTCGCTCTTCCCCACTCTCTTCTCATGCGCTGGAAAGAGGGGCAGCTGACTCGTCATTAGTCTCCATCTGGCCTGGCCTGCCAGGTGACCCTCCATGTCGCCGGTGTGAGTGCCTGTTGTCTCAGGATCCTGAATCAGAACCACCAGAGGGGCTTGCTAAAAATGCAGACTCTATCGCCAGGCTTTCCAGTTCACAGGGTCAGGGATGGCCGGGAAGCTGTGTTTTCCACAAGCTCCCCAAGTGTCCATTGCACAGCAGCATCTGGAAACCGCTGGGTTAGAGCTGGTGGAGCTGGCGATCACAGTAGGGTCAGAGGAGCCGGACTGAAACCCCAGCTCCACCAGCAGCTTGCTGTGTAACCAACCTTGAGTGAGTTGCTTCTCTTCTCTGAGCCTCAGTGCCTCCCCAAATGGGCATGAGAGCAGTGCCTGCCTCTCAGGTTGGGGGTCTCCAAGCCTGACGCTGGGGGAGTAATTGTTACCCCAGGCCTCGGTGTGTGTCCCTCCCCACCTCAGGGTTCTCCCTTGGGGGCCTGGATTTCTCCCTTCACGGGGCCCTGCCTGGGCCTTTTACAGGCCCCACCCCCCCACTCACCATGTCTCCTGGCCCCTCTGCTTCTCAGGTAAGACCCGGACCAAGGACAAGTACCGCGTGGTCTACACCGACCACCAGCGCCTGGAGCTGGAAAAGGAGTTCCACTATAGCCGTTACATCACCATCCGGCGGAAGTCAGAGCTGGCCGCCAATCTGGGGCTCACTGAACGGCAGGTGTGTGGGTACCCCCACCTTAACCATGGGAGCAGTACTGGGAGTCTGGCCTCCAGGCTGTCAGGCAGATTACGGACTCAGTCAAGGGAGAACAGAGAGGTTGAGTCTCTGGCCATAGTCACACAGCATAGCAGAAACCCAAACCCCACTATCCCTGACCCCCAACGGGGGGGATAGGGGATCTGCTTAGCTATAGGCTACAGCAGGCTATGATGATTCTTGTTTAAGTCCCAGGGAGCGCAAGGAAGTCTTCCTGGAGGAGGGGTGTTAGAGCATGGCCTTAGAAAATGGGGACAGAGGAGGTTACAGAGAAAGTTGTCTTTAGGGTTGCAGGTTGTAGACGGGGAGGATGTATTCAGCGTCCATGAATAGTCTGGGTGGTGGTGCAGGAGGGAGGCCCGAAGCCCCCTGTGGAGGAATAAGAGCCCAGCTATCCTCCCTCTTCCTCTCGCTCTGCCTTTTGGTCTCCCCCCCCCCCGCCCCCCCCAACCTAGCCCATCTCTGCTCTCTGATACCACAGGTGAAAATCTGGTTCCAAAACCGGCGGGCAAAGGAGCGCAAAGTGAACAAAAAGAAGCAGCAGCAGCAGCAGCCCCCACCGCCAGCCCACGAAGTGGCCCCCACCGCAGCTGGGCCGTCCCTGGGGGGCCTGGGCCCCAGCTCTGCCAGCCTCTTGGGTGCCTCCTCCCCAATGCCTGTTAAGGAGGAGTATCTGCCATAGCCCCCTGCCCCCGCCCCGCGGGCTGGGGGCCTGGGGACTCCGACGCTGGGCATGTGGCTCCCGTTAAGGCCTAGGAGGCTCGGTCTGAGTCCCAGCCCTGCCACTGACCTTCTAGGTAACCTTGGACAAGTTGCCCACCCAGCCCTTGCATCCCCTTGGCCCATCTGTGCGGTGAGCCTGTGGGAGAAGGACCTTTCCAGCTCCTGTGTTCTAGGCCTCAGGGGGGTAAAAGAACCCAGGGTAGGAGGTCTCAATCCCCAGAGGGCTAGGTGAGGGGCCATAAGTCCCTAGGTCCCACCTCCCCTTCCATAGGTTCAAGGGTGGGAGGCCTCTGGAGGGAGTGCACTGACTCTGGAGAAAGGGGGCAGAGCTGAGAGAAGATGGAAAGCTTGCAGCCCGGGAACCGAGGGGGAGGGATGCGGTCAGCTCACACCTGCCTCTTCCTGCAGCCTCCCCTCCGGCTGCCCCCCACCGCAAATTGCCCTGACCCCTGTCCAGGCTGGATGCAAAGCGCAAAGCCCACAAGACAGGTCATCAGAGCAAGAGGCTCTGATGACCGACCCCTCTGGACCACAGAGCCATATCCCCCCGCGAGCATTCTCAGTGGGGCCTCCAGATGGGGGGAGCCAGGGGGACCCAGAGGGGCAGCGTCCACCTGCCTAGTTTCTGTCACCCCACTAGGCTGTCCCTTAGGGCCCAGGCCCCAGGGAGTCCCCGGGGGACTTCCTCGGGACCAAGCGGAGCTCACAGCTGGGCAAGCGTTGTACATAGAGTGGAACCTCTTGGATGCAGCTTCAAGAATAAATTTTTTTTCTCTTTAAAAAGAAGTATAAAAATCATTGTACACAGCATTAAAGGAAGAGGCTGAAGAAGCATAAACCGTCCTCACCTTTCCCTAACAATTGCGCGGTCCCCTCCAGTCTCTGTAGGCGTGTAACAAGGTCACCTTTAAAATGTGTTTGAAAGATCAAAAGAGGACATTGTTAGAGTAAGTCCATGAGACTATGTAAAATTTTAAGTGCATTTTATAAGCAGAATCATCAGACCCAATATATCAGTTTTGTTTTTTTTTTATTACTCAAGTATTTTCAGCTCACATTTTTCTTTCAACAGATGATATTTATTGGGAGCCCCCATGTGCCAGGCCTGGCTGAGCCCACAAAAGTTCCTTGGCCCATGAAAGTTCCCAGTCGGAGCTATGCCCTGGGCATCAAAGGAACAGAGCATCCGGGGAGCCCAGAGTGGGCTCCCAGCTTATAGCAGAAGGTCTGGGAGGCTTCCTGGAGGAGGTGATGTTTGGATTGAGGCCTAAAGGTCTAGTAGGTGCTGTCAGACCAAAAAAAGACCAACATACTCATAAAAAAGAGTACTAACAATGTGAACTTAAAATATAATTTTTTTAAACTCCTGAGACAAGCTACTGTTCTCAACTCCCTTCCAGGGGCGGGCAGAAGTCTGGGGCCTTCGCTCCTGAGAAGCCTCTGGTGCCAGCTGCCTGCCCCTGTTTACCGTTCTGGGATGTGGCCCAGCCATAAAAAGTGTGTGCAGCCTGCCTGCCTGCCCTTTGCTCCTGGGGCACGTGACAGCAATGCACAAGGTGAATGCAGTCCCCACACAAGCCCCTGGGAGCAGCAGGCACTTCCCCCTCCTCCTGCTGGTGGCCTGGGAGACAGCACAGCTTCCCCGAAGATGGTGGGCATCTAAGGCCTGGGAACAAGGCAGTACCAGGGAAAGGACTATGCTTCCAAGAGCAGAGGAGGAAGGTTGGTGGCAGGTGTGGTTGGCAGCGCGTGGATTCTGACCTTCACAAATATTTGCTGTGTGACCCTGGGGTAACTGCATCTCCTCTCTGGGCCTCATTTAAGAAGTGGCTCAGGTCAAGTAAGTTTGGCAAGTCCCGCAGACTCAACCCTTCTGGGGGCGAGAGTGGTACGTAAACAAAACGAAGGCTCTGATATGTCCTGCAGCAAAGAAACCCCTTGACTTTTCTTTAATCCAGCATTCTCCATGCTTTGCTACCCAGGAGCCCCCTACCAGCCCCTGCTAGCACCCCAGGGAGCACCACACACTCTGGAGTGTGGGGGTGCTGTGAGCTGGAGGGCCATGCTTCAGCTGTAACTCGGTGTTCACGGCACGTTTTGTCACATGGCCTGGCCTCCGGCTTGACTACCTCCAAGCTCTGAGACTTCAGACAACTTAACTTAGCTTCTCTGAGCCTCAGCCTCCTCGTTTGTCAAATGGAAATGAAATACTTTGACCTATCCAGAATTTAGCACAGGGTAGGTGCTGTTTTTTAGCCACCTGCTTACAGGGCTGTTGTGTCCTACTGTGAGATGCTGGCGGGCCCGCCTAATGTCCCCACCACCCCAAGGCTGAGGACAGATGGTGGTGTGGAAGATCTGAGGCAGGGCAAGCCTGTCCCCAGCCACAGGAAAACCTCTGTCTGACGGGAGGGCGGTGGCCGGGCCTGGCAGGCTGGGTGAGCGGCAGGTGGGGCCCACGTGGAAGGTCAGGGGGCTAGGTTGGGCCCACAAGTGAGGTTGATCACCTGTCAACCTCCAGAAAAGAGGAAACCTTTATCTAAAGGGACTTTCAAGCAGTGTCATGGGCTGCCTTGTGAGGTAATGAGTTCCCTATCACTCAGAGGGTCCCCCCAGAGCCTGGGGTGTTGTGGCTCAACAAAGGGACCCCTCCTGGGGCACCTGGGTGGCTCAGTCGGTTAAGCGGCCGACTTCGGCTCAGGTCATGATCTCGCAGTCCGTGAGTTCGAGTCCCGCATCGGGCTCTGTGCTGACAGCTCAGAGCCTGGAGCCTGTTTCAGATTCTGTGTCTCCCTCTCTCTGACCCTCCCCCGTTCATGCTCTGTCTCTCTCTGTCTCAAAAATAAATAAACGTTAAAAAAAATTTTGTAAAAAAGAAAGGGACCCCTCCTGTCCTGTCGGACCCAGAAGCCAGCCCAGTGCTAAGAGGTATTCTAGCTTTCCTCTCGTGAGGAGCTGCTGTCACTTCTGTTTTGTATATAGCAATTTTATGTCCCCGTTCCCCCTGGGGGGCAGGCGCTGGTGGCTGGAGACTGGGGCTCCAGACAAACATCAGATATGGCTTGGCCTGCCCCTCAAAGGCCCATGGCCTGGTCATGGCCTCCAGCAAATCAGAAGCATGCCCATCAGCACTATGTTTTGCATGCAATTTCATCTGCAGACCCCTAATGCCCCGCTGAGAACTTCAGTCTGTAGAGCTATCCTATCGACTGCCAAGAGATCAGTGTGGGCAGAGCAGAGAGGGCCACAGCTCCACTCTAGGGGAGGACTCAGCCCAGCTCTAGGAATAGAAAGGGTCTCCTGCTCCCCAGGGTATGTGTGTGCACACGCACGTGTAACGGATTGTGATGGGGATCTGTCCGAGGAAACCAGCCTGGCTCCTGGTGGATGAGGTGCCCCACCAATGGGATGCAGAACCTGGGAGCACAGCAGGCCTAGGGGAGGGCGGCTGTGGAGGGCAATCCTGTCCCAGCACGGCCGCACCAGAGCCACTTTCTCTGAATCATACCAGATGGACCAGCAGCCTGATTCCTCATTTTTTACAGTCGCCACTCGCTGGTGTAACAAAACACATGCTCTACAGTGATACAGTCTGAACGTTTCAGCAAATTAAAAATGTTTATTTATATGCATTTAAAAATATCTCCGTATATAATAAAAGGAAGTACATTTTCATCTAACACTTTCCTTAAATCAGCACACATCTCCATTAGACTTCTGGTTTGATGTGAGACCAGGAGAAATGAGAGAGAGAGAGAGAGAGAGAGAGAGGCGGGAAGAGGGAAAGAGAGATTATTTACTGGTTGGGATTCCTAAGTGCTGTCTTTCTGCCAAGTAGTAACCAAACTTCCTCTGGGAGAGGGGAGAGGTGACAGCGGCTGCAGGGGACATCAAACACGCTTGGTGTTCTGAGGGTGACTGAGGGTTCAGTGGGCAGACTGACTTATGTGGACAATATCTTCTAGAAGATGTTGGGATTTTGTTTGTTTGTTTGATGAAGACCAGACTTTTCCAACAAGGGCTGTGGTGGGGCTTCCCAAAGAAGCCAATGCCTCCCCTCTATTCCCTCTTCCTGTGGTTCTCCGGACCTTCCGTAGGATCCGATGAAACCCACGTACCAATGGGAGGGGGTTGTTCAGCAAAGCCGGAGCCTGTCCTGTAAGAGAAGAGGTGACAGTCCCTGGGGGAGGGGGGAGTGGGTCCCGCCTGGGCCTTCCTGGAGTCAGGAGCTGCTGGCTTTTGCCCTCTTGGCTTCTCTCCAAAGCCCAGAGATTCAGTGCTCTGTGTGGCCTTGGGCATATG
The DNA here is from genome assembly GCF_027475565.1 of Acinonyx jubatus. Taxonomy (NCBI): domain Eukaryota; kingdom Metazoa; phylum Chordata; class Mammalia; order Carnivora; family Felidae; genus Acinonyx; species Acinonyx jubatus. The sequence continues at coordinate 193,866,382 of NC_069380.1, read as the reverse complement.
ACTTCACTCCTCTGAGACAGGTTCCTCAGGTGCAAAATGGGGACGCACAAACCTGTCTTCCCAAGCTGTTGGAAAGAATTACAAATTAGATATTAGATATAAGCCTTCATCAAACGAACACAGTAGGGTTCAATAAGTGTTCCTTCCCTTCACATTCAGGCCCAAAGGGCTCCTTCCTCCTGTATCTGGAGAGCCCCTGGCCTGCCCTTGAGGCCGGACTTAAAGAAAAGGGCCTCTGGGTGAGCAGGTGTGCCCAGAACCCGCCAGCCCCTTTCCCAAAGCACACTTCAGTGTAAGCCCTTCTTGCCCCTTCCAGACTCCGGGGGTATGAGAGGCAGCAGACCCTTATCCTCACTCTCCCCAAAGACCTCCCCATGCTGGCTGATGGTAGGGCAACGCTATGATTTAGTGTCTGAACTGAGACACCTCTGAGTGAAAGGGGCATGATTTGCAATGCATACGCTGGGTCGACTAGCTTATACCAGTTCATGCCCATAGATGAAAGAACATGAATGCTCTAGCTAATAATTTCCTATCCTAGTCACAGGCTCACACGGACCCTCACGCTGCTCCGAGAGGTCAGTCGAGCACGGGGTGGCTGATGGCTCATCTTAGAGATGTGAAATTCTAACAGTCCTGAGGTCATACTGCTGGTGGGAGAAACCCAGGTGCTCATGATCTAAGTCACAGGCCATGACAACAACACGGCGACGCTTGCCCTGTCTCTTCTTGCCCAAACCTCTCCCAGGGAAAGGAGACATGTTCAAGACCTCCACCAGCCCAGAAGGTCCATGAGGCCTGACTCCGTCACTGGGGTCACTCACTAGCTCTGTGACCTTGACTCAACCTCTCTGCTTCAGTTTCTTCATCTGTAAAATAGGGATAGCACCATCTGTCTCTCCGGGTCCCTGTGTTGAGACAATAGGACCTAGCCCAGGATCTGGCACAATAAATACCGTGGGCGACTGAAAAATATCTGATTAATGGCTGCTGTGTCCTTTTCTTGGCAGAAGCGGGCAACCTCTAGTCAGTCGATAAACGCCAGCTGAGCCCCTGCTATGTGCCAGGCCCGGTGCTACCTGTTTTCTATGCACAACCTCCCTGGGTTCCTCGCATCATTGTAAGGGAGGGCAGATTCTTAACCCCATTCTCCAGATGAAGAGGCAGCACAGCACGCTTAAGGAATGCGGGCAAGGTCACACAGCAAAGAGGAGGCGCTGCCTGGATCGCTGGAACCTAGAGCCCCGCTGTTAGTGTCCGTGCACGTGGCCTGCCTCTCACTGCCCAACTGGGGAAAGGAAGGCCCAGAGAGGGCAGTTACCTGCCCAAGGTCACGCAGGAGACGGTGGCCCGAGGCCTCCGGACCTCCGAGGGTTTCCGTCTCGGACCCCCCCTCCTCCCGCGCTCGGGCCCCTCCAATCCGCAGCTCTGCGTGCGGGGGCGCGCGCATCCCCCCGGCTGTCCGTCCGTCAGCCGTCTGTCTGGGTGGCTACGCGGGCGCAGCCGTGCTCCCCTCCCCAGCCCGGGGCGCTGCGCAGGGAGAGGCAGGGCGTTCGCGGCGCCCGGCGCGCGCGCCCCACGCCCCACGCCCCACGCCCCACGCCCCACTCCCGCAGCCGACAGACGGCAGCGCCTGCGCCCGAGCCCGCGCCCCCCCAGCCGGTGCGCGGGAGCCGCCGGGGCAAAGTCGCGGCGGCCGGCCGGCTGCGCGATCTCTGGCTCCCTCGCTCGCTCTCTGCTCTCAGGGGAAGGCAAGCCGGGAAGCCCCGGTAAGCCGCCCTCCAAGATGAAGAAGCTCCAGGGAGCTCACCATCGCAAGGTAGGGCACGAGGACGAGGGGGCGCACATGGGGGCGGGGGCACACCTGAAGGCGGAGTGCAGAGAGAGGCCCGCCCCCCGTCCAGGCCCCGGGAGGGTCGGGGAGGGCGCCTGGACCATTGCGAGGTTCTGGGGGAGTCCGGGCTGAGCTAGATGGCAAGGAGGGGCGGGGTCGCTGTCTGCTGGGGCAGGGGGTGGGGGGGATGCGGTTGGGAGGAGGGTTGGCAACACGGCCTTCCCCATCTGGGGGTCGGGATGTGTGTGAGGGGACCGAGGTTCGTTGGGCCGAGTCCTTCGAACAGGTGTCTGAAACCCCAGGAGGCGTGGGGTAGGGCGGCTGGGGCCAGGCGCCCGCCCCTCTCCAGCCCCCCGCCTGTTTCCTCCGGGGGCTGATTGGGGTTGGGGATGTAAGAATAGCCGAGGGCCAGCCTTGAGCTGGACTAATTACAGGGGTGGGGGGCGGGGAGCCGCCCTGGTCCTCATCGGGTGCGCTCTACCCTGAAGCAGCGGCGGAGAGCCAGCAGGGGGACGCTATCTTTCCTGCCCGCGCTTTTGCCCTGCGGGGACCCACCACCTGCTTCTTCCCCACCGGCTTTAGCTTCCCTGCTAAGACCCCAGGCTGCCCCACTGCAGGGCTGGCAGGAGGCGAAGGCAGGGAGGGAGGAAACGGGAGACCCAAGGGATACGGGGGTGGGGTGGAGGCTGGCATGAGAGAGGTGGGCAAATCTGTGTTCTTGGAGCCCTGGGCCGGGACCTAAGCCCCTTCCCACCTCCTTCTGTGGGGTCAGACCTCCCGGCCTGAGGAGCCTGTGTTGTTGGGTCAAGTTTTCTCGCTTTGGGCTTAAGAGTGGGGGGTGGGGGCTGGGGGATGTGGTGACCCCACCGGGCCGGTAGGTGTAGTTATGAGAGAGAACTCACAGGGGCTGGTGTTATTGCCCCCCCCCCCCTGCTAATTCACGCTCTCTGCCCCTGCATCTGGGGCCATCGGTGTGTGTCTTGGGTCTTCTTGGGCCCTGCCCTCCGTTCTTTTCCATTCTCCTACTCTCTCTCCTTTCCTTTCCTCCCTCTCCACTGCCACCAGACCACACAGTATGTAAATAGCCATAGTCTGTAAAGCCTTATCTCATGTAATCCTCCAAAATTCTGGGGGCTAGGTCTCTCTAGCCCCACTTTATAGACAAGGCAAAAACAGATGTGGGAGATGCAGCTAGCTGCTTTCCTAAAGATGGGCTGAGTAGCCTAGGACCAACAGGGCAGGGGTGGGGCCGCCTGGCCTCTGTGTCCCCTCCTTGGGTCTCAAGGTGAATGGGGCAGGGAGTGAGGAATGCCAGGTATCAGCAAAGGAACAGCGGTGTTCAGAGACGAGCACTGGGCTGAAAGTCAGGGAGGGTGGGTTCAGGTCTTAGTCTGCCCTTAACTTGCTGTTTGACCTTGGGCTTGTCTGTTTCCCTCCCTGAAACTCAGTGTCTTCATCTGCACAATGATGAAGTTGGACTCCACATTTCTATTGTCTCTCGCATCCTGAAGAAGGTGTGAGAGCCTTGGCTTGGGGCAGGCTAACCTCTTCCGGCCCCTGCTGCTGCTAGTGACCTACATCTGTTGGTTCTTAAAAGAGGGGGTGCAGGTCTGGCAAACCCACGATTCTGTTTCTGCGTGACTCCGGATAGGCGGCGGGGGGGGGGGGGGACCGGGGGTGGGAGCTTCACACACAGGCGGAAGTGTGAAGCGACTCATTAAGCTTCCAACCCTGCCCCATTGATTTGGTCACTTGTCTCCCAGCCAGTCCCATCCTCTTTGTGCCAGCCTCCTGGGATTCATCCATGGTGGGGTTGGGGGCTCCAGGTGGTCTTGAGATTGGCTCATCTTTGGAGGACCCAATCTCCTGTCCCTGGAACAGGAGCAGGCTTCCCTCTGATCGGAGGAGGTGGGGGACAGAAGAGCTGGCAGCATCCTGCTCTTGGAACTCTTGTCACCATGGAAACAGAGAGCCGGGACTGCTCTGTGAGCAGAGAAAGGGCAGCAGCTTCTCAGGAGAGATCAGAGGAACCTCATTACTGGGCCCTCCTGCCAGCTGGCCTGAACAGGGTTGGGGGGTGGTCACAGGGTGACTGGCCTGTCACACTACCCCATTTCATGGGCCAATGTTAACTAGCTGCTCCTCCATACCTCCTGGAGCTCGCCTGGCAGGGAGTGATTCCAGAGAGCTAGTACCCACCCAGCTGGGGAGGGACCTTGTGGAAAGGGGCATCAGAGGGCAGGGGTGAGTTTCAGATCAGTCTGGGGGCCACTGCTACCCTCAGCCCAGCATGTCTGAGATCACCGCAAGCCCAGTTACTGGAAAGGGCTTTTTCACGCTCTTCCTCATTATCACCATCACCCATAATTATGCCAGGCTGTCCTTGCTGCCGCTGGCCCTCTGGCCAACAGCCAGCCTCAGGCAGGATCATTACTATGGTCGCCACTGTCACTGAGAGTCACCTCAGTACTGTTACCCCCGTTCTGCCACCTGAACCCATTGCCCCACCCCTGTCACCGCAGCCAGCCAGACACCTCCAGTCCTGTGACACCTGCACTCTCCCTTCCCCGTCTTTATCCCTGCAAAGCCTCCTCTGTCACCACCCAGTTTGTGTGTAGATACCTACTTGGCTGGTGCCGGGAAGGGGAATTTGAGGGGGGCGGGGGAAGTATCTCATCAATAACTGATTACTGAGTCCCTGTACTAGGACCTGATCTGGTCTTCAACCACTGTAAGTGCCTCTGGTGAAGCCTCCCTCACAGACCATTAGAACCAGAAGACTAATAGATAGACCTACACTTCTCTGCATAAAGCTCAGCATGCTAGCTTCTTAAAACCCTTTTCTTAAATAGAATTGCAGAATACTGTCTGTTCTAGCCCCTATTTGGAGAATTGCAGTGGGTATTGGTCCATTAAAGGATCTGACAAGTCTTGCAGTAAAGAAAACTTTTGCTTTATGTTAACCCAGTGTTTCCCAAACTTCTTCTTCTTTTTTTTTTTTTAAGTTTACTTATTTATTTTGAGAGAGAGTGTGTGCACACAGGCCTGGGGAGTGGGGGGAGCAGGAGCGGGGGGAGGGCAGAGAGAGAATCCGAAGCAGGCTCTACGTTGTCAGCCATGTCAGCGTAGAGCCCAACTCGGGGCTCAGACTCACAAACCATGAGATCATGACCTGACCCGAAACCAAGGGTCCGATGCTTAAGCAACTGAGCCACCCAGACGATCCCTCCCGAAACTCCTTTGCCTCAAGAATCCTTTTTGCCGCTGAGCACCTGTGAACATCCAAAGGGATGTGTTTTTGGAAACACTGATTTATTCAATGCCTTCTGTGTCTAAATGGGGAAACAAGGCTCAGAAAACTCTTTCCTAAAGTCACACTGTGAAGTGGCACCGACCTGGGACTAGAATTGTAGTCTCCTGACTCCCAGTCCAGAGATATCACTGTTTTCCTATAACCACTGCTGAGCAGGAAACAGGGCGTCCTTTCTCCTCTCTCAAAACCATGAGATTTGATAATCGGCCTTCTTTGCAGCTCCATTCTTCTCTGCCAAGGGTCTGAATTTCAGAGGCAAGCAGGAAGGGTGTGGCTGTCCCTTTCTTCTGACCCATTCCAGGAGACACTTTGGGGACTGCTCTCTGAATTGTAGATAGTTATCCTGATATCTTTGGGCTCCCCTACAGGCTAACTCACCCCCAGGGCCAGCATTCTAAGCGGCTGGAGGAGGACCTCCATTTCCCAGCCCCAGTCTGAAGGGAGAATGCCCAGTGCACTTCCCCACCCTCCTTAAATTGCAGGAAGGGATCTTAGGGACCGCTGGTTTCCGTTCCCCTCTGTGCACGTATCTCTCCTGTAATGACAGGAAGATTGTGACTTTCTGAGATAGACCAGAACTCAGTAGCCTCTTTCTGCTCGTGAACTAAGATTCACAGCACTCCATAGGCCTCCCTGAGCCACTAGAGAATGAATTCAATTCCTCCCTCAGGGGAACCCGTGTTCCCTCCAAGGCCTCTTCTTTCTATGCTAAGGGCCCCTACTTCTCCCCTGTCCTCCTGTGACTACTTCTCCTGAACACCGTCCTGTCTGGCCACCTGCCCAGTGGACAGGCTCCAACCTATGTCTTTCTTAAAATGTGGTGCCCAGGATAGAGTAACAAAAGGCCAGCACCACGGGCACCTGGGTGGCTCCATCGATTAAGCATCCGACTTCAGCTCAGCTCATGATCTCACCATTTGTGGGTTCGAGCTCCGCATGGGGCTCTGGGCTGACAGCTCGGAGCCTGGAGCCTGCTTTGGATTCTGTCTGCCTCTCCCGCTTGCACTCTGACTCTCTTTCTCTCTCAAAAATAAATAAACATTTTTTTAAGAAATTTAATTCTCTCTCAAAAATAAATAAACATTTAAAAACGGTTTTTTTAAAAAAAGGCCAGCACCAGCAGTTGAAGACACGGGCTCCAGTGTCAGGAAGCTCTGGGCCCGAGACCCAGCTCTCCACCAGCCCGTCGCATAAAATCATGACACCTCCGTGAGCCTCGATGTTCCTCATGAGTGAAGCAGCGCTTAGACCAGTACTTACTCAGCTCGTAGCGTTATTTTGAGAATGAAATCAGGTGAAACGTTGAGTGCGCGGAGCGCGTAGTAAGAGCTCAGTCCAGGGTAACTGTCATTAAGATCGTTGTCGCATCGTCATCCACATAGGACCATCCCTTCATCTGACCTCTGTGCTAACCAAACTGAGACCCAGGTAGCTCTCAGTGCTTGAGCCATCCTGCTGGCCTCATACGTTTGTAGTTCCCTGCAACCCAGAGACGCTCCTGCGTAGGACCACGTGAGCCCAGGCAAGAGCGGTTGATTTTCCCAAGCAGGAGAGTATCTTTGCATTTAGCCCTGTTTGATTTTATATTCTTATTTTTGTTTAGGGGGGGCGGAGGCATCACAGTGCTACCCTGGCCTCACCTTTCTGCCTCACCCCTTTGGTCTCTCCTACTGGCAGCCCATTACCCCAGACCTACTGATGACCCCCAGTGACCAGGGGGACGTGGACCTGGATGTGGACTTTGCCGCGGACCGGGGGAACTGGACAGGCAAACTGGACTTCCTGCTGTCCTGCATCGGCTACTGCGTGGGCCTGGGGAATGTCTGGCGCTTCCCCTACCGAGCCTACACCAACGGAGGAGGTAGGGGCCCGAGGGCCTGCCTGAGGGGTGTCTAGGCTAGTGGGCCACGGCTGGGGGTGGAGTGAGGTTTTAAGTGGCCTTGGCCACCATCTCCCCTGCGACCTTGAGCAGAAATGAAAGCAGTTCAGTTCTTTGAACTGGGGCTTTGAACGGGGCTGGGAGAAGCGAGCTCCCTCTGCCTTGTCTTTTTTCATCACTCATCCCCTCCTCTGTCTCCCTCATGCCCAGTGCGGATACCTGTTCGGCTCTCCCCCAAGGCCTTGGCTCTTCCCGGACCCCAAGAGATGGGCAGAGAGGCTTCCTCCACTTCTTGAGAGCAGCCTCTATCTGCCTCTCAGCGATCACTGTGCTTTCAAAGTTCTCCCATCCCCCCCTTCTCCCCCACCCCCGCCAGGACCTCACTCCATCAGTCATTCTCACTCTCAAATCTTCGATCCGCCCTCCTGTCCTGCTTCCTTCCATTCAGACTGCATACGTGAAGTCTCCCCCATCTTCAACAAATCCTCCGCCGTCCCTGCTTCGCCATCAAGTGACTGTTCGATGTCTCATTAACAGTAGCTGGGGTTGAACACTCACCATCTGCCAGGCCCCGGGCTTGGTATTCTCACTTAACCCTGACGACAACCCTCCTGGGCGGCACCATTGTCCTGATCTGACGGCCAAGGCTTGGAGAGGCCAGGTTCCTTGTCCAAGGTCATCTGGTGGCCGACCCAACATTCCACCTTCCATTCTGCCTTCTCAAGAGCCAGCGTGCTCCCACCCGCCCTCGAAGCCTCCTTCCCATTTCTGCCAAACTCATTGAAGAAACACCTATTGGCAGAGCGACAGAAATCCAAATAGGAGTAGATGAGGAAAGGAAGAGATGAATTGCTGTGACCAGGAAGTGTGGGACTGTAGCTGGCCTCTGATGCTCTAGAACTCGATAATGGCCCCAGTTCTGCTGGCTCTCCCTTTCCCTGGTTCCTGATTCTGTTTCTCTCTGGGTGCTCACCTCATTTTCTGCTGGGACAGGCTCCCTCCTTGAGGTTGGGCTGGGGGGTGGGGGGGCACAGACAACTCTGGAATGACTTTATCCTCAGAACTGTTCTCTCTGAGTGAATCCATATAGGACCGCAGGGAAGGTCTTGAACTGGCTTGGCTTGGGATAAATACATCTGAGGGGGTGCGGTGGGGTGGCTGTTGTAAGTGACAGTCCTCCCAGAGCCCTATAGTGGTGGGCAGTTCTCTAAAGGAGACAGCTACCGGTATGAGAAGCAAATGGGGAGGGATACTGGGCACACGGGATGGCCCGTGGCAGCCACAAGCATCTAAGGGGGCGTGGCAGATCGGGGCCAGATTCTGCAGGGTGTTCATTCATTTCCATACTGAGGCGTTTGCACTCTTCTCCGGCAGGGAATTCACTCCTTTATTCATTCACTCACTCAGTGTTTGCTCGAGGCCCAGCCCTCCTCTGGGCCCTGGGGCTGCAGAGGTGGGGAGATCCCCACCAGCCCCCTTGGCTCTCAGTGAGCTGGTATAAAAGGACAGTCCCAGTCCGCACGAGAAGCGCTCCGTGGGGTCGCAGGTGTCTGCCATCAGGGCAGGGGCGGGGCCGGAGCTGGGCTTTAGGGGAGCTGACCCACCCGAGACCTTCCCCAACCTCCTTCCTCCTCGCAGGTGCCTTCCTCGTGCCCTACTTCCTCATGCTGGCCATCTGTGGCATCCCCCTCTTCTTCCTCGAGCTCTCTCTGGGCCAGTTCTCCAGCCTGGGACCCCTGGCCGTCTGGAAAATCAGCCCCCTCTTCAAAGGTGAGGCGTCATCGTCCCAGGAGGGGCCCGGGCCTGGGGGAGGCAGGGAGGCTGCCCCCTTCCCCCAACCTCTAGGCAGACAGGGGAATGAAGCTCAGAGAGGGGATGGCTTCCGGAGGCCACACAGCCTGGCCTGCAGGAGGCCTCGACCTGAGGGCAGCCCCCACTCCCCCACCCCCAGGTGCCGGCGCGGCCATGCTGCTCATCGTAGGCCTGGTGGCCATCTACTACAACATGATCATCGCCTACGTCCTCTTCTACCTCTTCGCCTCCCTCACCAGCAACCTGCCCTGGGAACACTGTGGCAACTGGTGGAACACAGACCTCTGCCTTGAGCACAGAGGCTCCAAGGATGGCAATGGAGCCCTGCCCCTCAACCTCACCAGCACCGTCAGCCCCAGCGAGGAGTACTGGAGGTCAGGCCGCCGCGGGCCCCTAGGCGCCGGCAGCAGGGAGGGGGCGAGGATGGGCCGGCGTCCCCCAGGGGCTCGGCGTGCACCTGGAAGGCCGAGTGCCGGTGCTGGTGTTAGGTGGACCCCGGTTCTAATCCCAGCTCTTCAGTGACCAGCTGTGCAACCTTACCCCATATATTTGGCTTCTGATGCTCTGCCTTTGACGTGGGTCTGGTCATATATTTCTGAGGGTCACTGTGAGTATTAAGGGAAAGAAGGTACGATTGTGCCATCCAGCCTGTTGGATAATCATGCTGAGTAAATGCTGGCGGACAATCTTGATGCTGGTGACAACAGTGATAGGAACCTTGCTGGCCGCGGCTTTGCCCCGCGTGTGTGGCGTGTGGCAGGGTGACCAGAGGACTCTCAAATCTCCATCCCCCACAGCCGCTACGTTCTCCACATCCAAGGCAGCCGGGGCATTGGCAGTCCTGGGGAGATCCGCTGGAACCTCTGCCTCTGCCTGCTGCTTGCCTGGGTCATCGTGTTCCTCTGTATCCTCAAAGGTGTGAAGTCTTCGGGCAAGGTAGGGCCTTCTGGGAGGCCCTAGAGGCCTGAGGGGCTGGGAGGTGTGAGGACTTCCCGGAGGAGGCAGGGCATGGACAGAGCCTGAGAGGATGAATAGACTTCCTACTGGGAAAAAGTTCAGGGGCAGGGGCGGGGGGTGGGGGGGGTGGGGGGGGGCTAGGGATTGGGAAGGGGGAGGAAGAAAGATGTGGCGGTAAGGGTGGGCAGTGGCTAGAAACTTGCCAGGGACAGGACTGATCTGTTACTCAAGCTTGCATCCTGACCCAGTGCTTGGCACTTTGAAGAGGCTCCGTCCGCATGTGTTTGTTGAATGTTTGGAAGGTGGGTGTATGAGTCAGAGGTAACTGACCAGAACCCAGTTGTCACACTCGATTGGAAAGTCCAGAGGGTGTGCTTCAGGTATAGCTGGGTCTAGGGGTTCAAAGGATGTTATCAGGAATGTGGTTCTCTTGGTCTCTCAGGAGTGCTTTGTATCTTACCTGCTTGGTGAAAGGTTCTCCCTTGCTCCAGTTCTCAAAAACCCTAGAACTGGGTCTCACTGTGTAGGCTGGGTCATGTTCCCATCCCTGAACCGATCACTGTGGCCAGGAGGGTGGGGTGCTCTGCTTGGCTGGGTCTGGTCAGGTGCCCACCTCTGGAGCTGGGAATGGGGTCAGTCCCAGCTAGGAAAAGTCAGGTGACTGGTGTCTGAAAGAGGCCAGATGGATGCGAGGCAGACAAAGCCACGGATGCCCACTTGAGGTTATGAAGGGTGGGAAGGACCATGAAGCTGTTTTAGAAAGACTTGGAAACCTTCTGAGTGGTTTATTCACTCATTTATAAATTAGAACTTGTCCCTGTGCAAAGTGCTGGGAAGTGTCGCCCACGAGGAACAGAACCAAAAGAAAGACTAGAAAGGTAGGGTAGAAACCAATGAGAAAGAGGGGAGAAACAATCATGGTGCAAGTCAGGACAGTGACGAGCTTGAGACCTGGCGTTTGCTGAGAAAGTGGCTGGAGGTTTGGGAACAGGTGGAGACAGGATGGAGGGGAGTTTGGGAATGTGCAGTGGCTGCTGACCACGCAAGGTGGGCTTTCCTGGGCTAGGGGCACGGGGGGTGGACGCATCGGAGGGGAAACTCTCATAACCCCTGCAAGGCAAGGCTTCCGGGCAAGGGGGCGAAGGCAGCCTGGACCAGGGCACTCCAGAGCTGGAGAAAGTGAGTGGGTCAGGGACTCCTTGGGAAGCAGCGACAGGACTTTGCTGAGGGATCCATGTGTGGAGGGAGGGGCGCAGGGAACGAAAGAAAAGCATCATGAATGATGGCTCTTCTCATCTTGGCCTACCCAAAGATTGGGGAAGGCGAGTTGGGTAAAATGGGGACTTCTGGAAAAGGAGCAGGGTGGAAGGAAGGTCACCCCTGCCTTCCCTCCCCACTTATCCTGCCTCAGGTGGTATATTTCACGGCCACGTTCCCCTACCTCATCCTGCTCATGCTGCTGGTCCGAGGAGTCACCCTCCCAGGGGCCTGGAAGGGCATCCAGTTCTATCTCACCCCTCAGTTCCACCATCTGTTGTCTTCCAAGGTGAGGCCCTCGGGGCTGGCGCATAGAGGGAGGGGTCAGGCCTGAGCCAGGGAAGAGAAAGAGGGCGCCCCTGGGGAAAAGAAGGTGGGGGGGCACCTGGGTGGCTCAGTCGGTTAAGCATCTGACTTGGGCTCAGGTCATGACCTCGCGGTTTGCGAGTTCGAGCCCCGCGTTGGGCTCTGTGCTGACACCTCGGAGCCTGGAGCCTGCTTCGGATTCTGTGTCTCCCCCTCTCTCTGCCCCTCCCATGCTCATGCTCATGCTCCGTCTCTCTCTGTCTCTCAATAATAAATAAAACGTTAAAAAAAAAAAAAAAAAAGAAGGGGGTAGGAATCCTCCATGTGATGGGCCCCTGCTACCAGACCCTGGGCTCGGCTCTGTGCTCAACACTGTGTGTCTCTTTCACTTATTATTCTTCACCATCCTGTGAAGTAGACATTATTCTGGGGCACGTGGCTGGCTCAGTCAGAGGAGCGTACGACTTTTGATCTTGGGGCCATGAGTTTGAGCCCCACATTTGATGTAGAGTCCTAAAAAAATATATAAACCTTAAGGGGCACCTGGGTGGCTTAGTCCATTAAGCGTCTGACTCTTGATTTTGGCTCAGGTCATGATCTGGTTCCTGAGTTCAAGCCCCGTGTTGGGCTCTGCACTCATGGTGCCCGCTGACAGTGTGGGGCCTCCTTGGGATTATCTCTGTCTGCCCCCCCACCGTGCGAGCACGTGTGTGCTCTCTCTCTCTCTCTCAAAATAAATAAAACTTAAAAAAGAAATGTAAAAAAAAGGGAAGACATTATTCATCCATTTTACAGATGAAGAAACTGAGGCCCAAAAGAGTGATAAGCTTAAGGTCACAGGGCTAGGGAGTGGCAGAGCCAGAATTCCAACCCAGATCTGACTCCACACCCCAAGGAGGGCATTTGTAATTATGGAAACAATGGTACCGACAGTTTTAACATTTCTCATTTATTAACGGATGCCCGCCTGACCACACCTTAACACTTTGCACATACGTGGTCATTAGTCCTCACCACCACCCTCATTTCAGAGGAGGGGCCCGAGGCTCAGGGAGAAGCTGTGGCATGCCTAAGCCATACAGCTAGAAAGTGGGGAGCTAGAATCAAATCCGGGTGCCTCCAACTCCAGGGAGGAGGGAAAGGGGTTCCAATGGGCTTATTGTCAATATGAATCTACTGAAAATTTACGTGAGACGCCACTTCCTTCAGAACTGGACCAAGCTTAGCGATCATCTAGATCCTGGATGGGGAAACTGAGGCCCGGAAAGGGACTTTCCCCAGTCCTGCAGTGTAAGTGCTGGAACAGGGTTTGCTCCCAGACCATGTCACTTGTGAGCCGGGCTCCTTACCGCACCATCCCTGAACCTGCCGACTCGCCCTCACTCCACCTCCTTCCTCCTCTTTCCTTGGCCCTCTGGACGCCACGGTGTGCAGACCCTTCTCTTTGCTCTCCATCTGCACCCTTTCCTGCCACAGGTGTGGATCGAAGCTGCTCTTCAGATCTTCTACTCCCTGGGTGTGGGCTTCGGGGGTCTCCTCACTTTTGCCTCCTACAACACGTTTCACCAGAACATCTATAGGTCAGTGCAGCCTCAGAGCCCTCGAGGCCAGAGCAGGGAGGAGAGTGGCTGGCCAGGGCGGGCCTCCTGGGGTGAGGGCGGGGCCCGCTCACTCTGGCCTGGACTTCTGTGCCCGGACCTCTCCCGGCAGAGACACCTTCATCGTCACTCTGGGCAACGCCATCACCAGCATCCTGGCTGGCTTCGCCATCTTCTCCGTGCTGGGCTACATGTCTCAGGAGCTGGGTGTGCCTGTGGACCAAGTGGCCAAAGCAGGTGGGCAGGCCGGCCAGCCCTGGTGGGTGAGGGGGTGGAGCGGGGGGGGGGGGGGGGGCACCGCTGGGGCTGGGGCTGGGCCAGGGAGCACAGCGCGGACCGGCAAGGTCGCGGATGGGTTTGTCCAGTGCGTGTGTGGGTTTGCGCGCACACGAACGCGTGTGCCTTTGCCGGTCTCTGGGTGTCCAAGTGCAAAGGGGGTGTGCGTCAGCCTGAGTCCGGAGATAAATGGATTTCTGTGCGAGAGTGTCTTATGTTTGATCACGTCTTAGTAACTTGCCTTGTTTGTCCAAGTGAGTCATTTCCTATGTCAAGAGGTCTGTGTGCACGTGAACTGAGGGTTCAAATGAGGATGCGAATCAGTGTCTGGTGCCAGTGGACGTGTCTAAGTGTGTGTGTTAGTGGGACTGTTTGTGTCAGTGATGGTATACGTAAGTGTATGCAAGTGAGGTTTTATGTTGGGTCTTGGGTTTATTCATGCACTCATTTTTTTTTTTTTTTTATTTTAGAGAGAGAGCGGGGGAGAGGGAAAGAGGGAGAGAGAGAGAGAGAGAGAGAGAGAGAAGAGAATCTTAAGCAGGCTCCATCGTCAGCATGGAGCTCGATGTGGGACTCGATCCCACGACCCTGGGATCCTGACCTGAGCCAAAATCAAGAGTCGGATGACCAACCGACTGAGCCACCGAGGCACCTCTCACACATTCATTGTTAATCCATGTATTTTATCAATCTATGTTTCTTGAGCACCAACAATGCACCGGCCTGCGTCCTAGGAGTTAAGTGTTAGAGGTGTGCAGATAGCGTGCGTCTCTGGGCTTGGCTGAACTAGTATGGCCCGGTGGATGTAAGCGACCACGTGTGTTTGAGTGTGCATGTGGGGGGCCTGCCCCGTGCCCCAGGCTGCTGACTCTTTGTGCCCTTGGCCCAGGCCCCGGCCTGGCCTTTGTCGTCTACCCACAGGCCATGACCATGCTGCCTCTGTCGCCCTTCTGGTCCTTCCTTTTCTTCTTCATGCTCCTGACTCTTGGCTTGGATAGCCAGGTGAGCCTCGTGTGTGCCAGCGGGCCCCCTGTGGTGTGTGTTTGTGTCTGTGAGGTGGGTGCGTCTGTGTGTGTCCATGTGTGATGTGTGTCTTTGTGTGAGATGTGCGACTGTGTGTGTGTGCGTCTGTGTGTGCTGTGTCTATGCGTGATGTATCCGTGTGATGTGTCTGTGTGTACCTCTGGGGGTGTCTGTGCACGTGTGCTGTGAGGGGGGCAGAATTCTGACCCTCCTCCCCCCTCCCCCCAGTTTGCCTTCCTGGAGACCATTGTGACAGCTGTGACAGACGAGTTCCCGTATTACCTGCGGCCCAAGAAGGCTGTGTTCTCGGGGCTCATCTGCGTGGCCATGTACCTGATGGGGCTGGTCCTCACCACCGACGTGAGTGGTGCTTCGGGGTGGGTGGGCAGCTGGTGGGTGAGGCAGGGGCAGGCGCCCGCAGCAATGTCTGTGATCGTTCCCTGGGCTACCGGCTTGTTCCCGTTCGGGAGGAAGCTGGCCCACCCCAGGCACTCTCCTCGAGGGCAGCTAGGTCTAGGACCCAGAGTCCTGGCTTGGAAGTATAAAAGACCTGGCCTCCAGCCTGGTTCCTGCTCTGGCTGAATGACCCCAAGACAAGTGGCTTCCCCTCCCAGAGTCTGTTTTCCCACCAATAAGATGGGGGTCTACGTCTAGGATTGTTGTGAGACTCAGATAGGATGGTGTGTGTAAAGGGCTTGGCAGGTAGACGGCCGTCCCACTGTTACCGTCTTGCTGTCACCGCTGGCCTGGCTGCTTCCTGCCCACCTCCTGCCTGGAGAAGGGGTCGCAGCAGGGAGCAAGACCGGGCTGAGGGAACCCCAGAGCTGTGACTTGTGTTCCAGGGGGGCATGTACTGGCTGGTGCTTCTGGACGACTACAGTGCCAGCTTCGGGCTAATGGTGGTGGTGATCACCACGTGCCTCGCCGTCACCCGGGTGTATGGTGAGAGGGGCCACGGGAGGCGGCGTTGAGGCTCCCCACCTTGGGAGGGTGGGAGTCTACTCTGGAGCCCGCCTGCACTGGGTCCCCGGTCCCAAGGGCCAGGGTCTCCAGTCGGGGCAGTTGGGGTGGAGGAGGGGCTGCTGGTGGGGCCATTCTCCTCCCCTCCCCCGTGCAGGCATCCAGAGGTTCTGCCGGGACATCCACATGATGCTGGGCTTCAAGCCGGGCCTGTACTTCAGGGCCTGCTGGCTGTTCCTGTCCCCGGCCACGCTTCTGGTAATGGGTGGGAAAGAAGGCTGCTGGCTGGGGCCCCGGGGCTGAGAGTAGGGCCCCGCCCTGGGCACTCAGGCTGGTAGGGCTGCCCTGGCCCTGGAGTGGGCCTCTGTCAGGGCTGAGGGGTGGGTGGGCACCAGGATCTTGGTCTACTCCCGTCCCCTTGATGTCCCCAGCTGTTGTAGCCGGGCTGGCCCTAGCCCTGCATTTGGTTGGCAAAATGAGTGGGGCATTCTCAGGCCTCGGGGCCTTAGGGCGGGGGCTTTGAGGCTCGTGTGTTTGCTTGTGTCTGTGCTTTCTTGGCCTTGGAATTGAAGCAGTTCAGGCACAGGCTGTCTCAGGAATTGGGTGCTTCAGAGCTGGGCTGTCTCAGGCCTTGCAAAGGCTCCGAGGATGGACCATCTTAGGTTCTGCACAGCTAAGGTTATCTCCGACACTGGGTGGCTCTAAGCTGGGCTCCCTCAGGCCTTCGGGTAGTTCAGACCTGGGCTACCCCAAGCCCTGGGGCCTGTGCAAAGCCCACTGTGATGCTGGGCCCCCCGCCTGCAGGCCCTGCTGGTATACAGCATCGTCAAGTACCAGCCCTCAGAGTACGGCAGCTACAGATTCCCAGCCTGGGCAGAGCTGCTGGGCATCCTGATGGGCCTGCTGTCCTGCCTCATGATCCCAGCCGGCATGCTGGTGGCCGTGCTCCGGGAGGAGGGCTCGCTCTGGGAGGTAAGTCTGCCCTTGGTCTTCCCGACCCGTGGCCCGGCCCCGGGCCCACCTGCTGGAACAGAACACATCTGTACCAGCACCTTATCCA
This sequence comes from Acinonyx jubatus, assembly GCF_027475565.1. NCBI lineage: Eukaryota > Metazoa > Chordata > Mammalia > Carnivora > Felidae > Acinonyx > Acinonyx jubatus. Next base: position 193,850,107 of record NC_069380.1, on the reverse strand, counting down.
GGGCCTTGCAGGCTTTTCCAGCCAATAGCCTGAGCTATGAATCCTGCTTGGGGTAAGGCAGTCTCAAGGGGCTTCGGGTCCTGCCCTGTGGCCCCCGGGGCCACGCAAGGCCTCTGAGGGGGAGCACACTCCAGAGACCACCGATGTTGGCCAGTGTCCACGGGTGTTGGGGAGAGGACAAAGGAATGGCCCAGGGTCCCACTGTGAGTCGGGCAGAGGTCAGGACCCAGACTCCGGTCACCAGCCCAAAGCTTCCCTATGAAACTCAAAGTCAGAAGGCAACACTGAGGGACCCCAGAGGGTGGACTGTCACTCTTCTCCCTGCTGCAGCCCACGGGTGGCCTGAGAACGGGCTGATGGTGGGAGCCCTGCCCACGCCAGGCTTTGTGAAGAGATCTAGAAAGCACAGAGAATGCAAGCTGTCTGGGCACGGGGATCTGCAGGCCTCAGAAGAGCGGAGTGGGCCAGTGGGTGTGCTATGATGCTGTGTGACCACTGCAATGTTCTGCCCCTCTCTGAGCCTCATCACACTCTCGGGACTTCTGACGCCATGGGTGTGGAGTCCTCTGGGGGCAAGAGGCTGTCATAGTGAGCAGAGCTGAGGGAGGCTACTAGGGCCTGGGAAGAGCCTACGGACCCCCAAACAGAGCCAGCTAGTGCTGGTTCATAAGAGCTAATTGTTAAATACTCAGGGATATTGTGAGCCAGTTGTTAAACCATCGATAACTTGAAACTGACCTTGGTGGTAATATTTACACCACCGGAACTGGTGACAAATCGAGCCTCCTGTGCCCCTCCATACACCACCCCCAGCCTGCTCGCCAGCTCCCTACTTCTCCCACCTCCCATAGAGCTCCACTGCACCTCAGCTGTCCCCCACCCCACCTTCATATCTCCACCTAGAGAGAGGCTCAGAGCCCTCCCCCTGCAGAAATCACTGCACCACCCAGACCACAGGCTAGTCCTGGAGTCCAGCCACCGCTCTGTCTCCAACTGCTGTGTGACTAGCAAATGCCTTGCTTTCTCTGAACCTCGGGAGCCCCACCTGTACCTCTAAAGGAAACCTGTCTCCTTTCGTGACAGCCAGGGTGTCTGCAAAGGAAAGGAGGAGACAGCCAGGTGGCGGGGCCATGTTGTTGTGGGGTCAGCACTGCAGAGGACTTGCCCAGGTCCGGAGTGCCACCTTCAGAAACCAGGGCTTCTAGCACTGACACACTAGGAGGAATCCTAGGTCTGCCTTTTGCCAGCTGCATGACCCTAAGCAAGTTAACACACCTCTCTGAACCTTGCTTTCTCTCTCCTTAAAGTGAGGACAGTGACACCTACCCATAAGGGTTGCTGTGAGAAGAAAAGAGGCTCGTCAGCATCTTCAGAACTGTGAGGGGCAGAAAAGCAGAGTATTCTAAAAGTTTAGGATGGAATCAGACTGCCTGGGTTCAAACCCCAGGATGACCACTGTGTGAGCTTGGCCAAGGTGACCGACCTTGCTGAACTTTACCTCCAGATAGTATCTGTGGGAGTAGAGGATGAAAGTCATAATGCCCCTTTCCCAGGGACTCTGTAAGGACTGAAGAAGCCCACATTTAGCGTAAGGCTGGAACATGGTGAATGTTTTGTTCCCCACCAGGGATTCTCACGGGGGCGATTTTGCCCTCAGAAGCCATTTGGTAATGTCTGGAGGCACTTTGATTGTCGTAAGAGTACAGTGTGCACAGGGGATGCTCCCAGGATCCAGTGGGGAGAGGGCAGGGATCTACTAACCATCCTCAGTGTGCAGAACAGCCCTTACGCAGGGACTCTCCAGGCCGAGACGTCCACAGTTCTCAGGTCAGGAAGCCTTGATCTAGGCACTAGTGTGCAGCTGGGAACAGACCTAAGTCCTTGCTCTCAGGGAGCTTGTATTTTAATGTGGGAGACAGACAATAAACAAACAAATACATAAAGGTAGTGGCAAGTACTAAAAAAAAAACCAACACAGAAACAAAAACAAAAAACAAACCCTAAGTTTAGGAATAGAGAATGATGGAAGGTGGTATTTTGGCCAGGGTGTCTGGGAAGACCTCCCGGGGGGTGGGGGTGTGTGTGGGGACAGACACCTGACCAAATCGACAAGGTGATCTATCTAGCTTTGGACGGGGAGAGCATTCCAGGCAGAAGGACAGTCGGTGCAAAGGCCCTGAGGCAGGAGGGGCTGGCATGTTTGAGGGCAGCAAGGGGGTCGGCGAGACTGGATCAGAGCAGGTGAGGGCAGAAGGAGAGTGGTCGGAGCTGAGGTCAGGGAGGCAAGCAGGGGCCAGGACGTGGAGGCCGTGGTGAGCACTTTGGGTTCCATTCTAAGTAAGATGATAAGCCACTGGCAAGTTTCTGAGCAGTGGGGTGACGTGCTCTACAACAGTTAAGTGTCACCATGCTTTGAGTATGGAGCCATGCTAGGCCTCGGGCTAGGGGCACTGCACACGTTATCCTCCTTGAATCTGCACCCAGCAAGGCTCCACTTGATGTTGGTTGTCCGTCTGCCTTCAAGGGTCTGGGGCTCTTCTCCCTGCAGCTCAGGCAGAAGGCTTTTGGGAATGTAGTTGGAAAAGGGAGGAACCCTGGAACGTCCAGACTTAGTCATTGTCTTAGTCACCTCCCTCCTCCCATGGAAACTGGGGCTTGAGAGGGAAAGGTCAGACATCAGAGTCAGAGCGAGGCCAAATGTTAGACCCTTGGAAGGTCAGCGACAGTCCTGTCTCAGTTCTCCTGCTTCCTGGCTCTTTCCCAAACTGCCCAGCTCCTTAGGACTCGGCATTTGTAGGGGAAGGCACCCAGAGTGGGCTCCTGCATTGCAGTCACAGCAGACACCATTTACTGGGCCTTGCCCTGTTCCCGGCACCCTGCTAAGTGCTGCATCTCAGGGCCTGCCCGTGAGGGCATCATGATCCCCCAGCTACAGAGGAGGAAACAGAGCATGGAAAGCTTAAATTCCATGCCCAAAGGCCACCCAGCTCGTGACAGCAGAGCAGGACTCTCATCCAGGCGTGTGGCTCACTCCCCTGGGGAAGGTGCTACTGCCCGGGCGCCCTGCGATTCTTGCGCGGACTGATCCAGGTGCCGTGGTGAGGTCTCTGCCCGGTGCCCGGCCCCCGGAAGCACTGCACCACGAGCGCCGGCCGTTTTCACAGCTCTCCTTGCTCTGCTGCAGCGGCTCCAGCAGGCCAGCCGACCGACCATGGACTGGGGCCCATCGCTGGAGGAGAACCGGACTGGCATGTACGTGGCCACGCTCGTGGGGAGCCAGTCACCCAAGCCACTGATGGTGCACATGCGCAAGTACGGGGGCATCACCAGCTTCGAGAACACTGCCATCGAGGTGGACCGCGAGATCGCTGAGGAGGAGGAGTCTATGATGTGAGACAGGAGGCAGGCGGACAGCCTGCCCGGCCGCAAAGGGTAGCTGTGCCCTCTGGGGCTCTGAGAGGCCCCGAGGCCGTGGGAGGTTGCCCCGGGTGATGCCGGTCCCCCGTGCAAGTCCTTTCTTGTGGCCTCTGCCTCTCCTCCGTCTACCTTCTCCGCGCGTGCACACAAACCCACTCAGAGCTCAGCCCTCATTTCGCAGATGGATGAACTGAGGCCAGGGAGGAGGGACTTGCCCAAGGTCACATGGCGGAGGGGACTGGACGCCAGGCCTGCTGGCCAACCAGCTCCCTTTCTCATGTGGCAGGTGGGAGCATCTTCTCATCTCCGTTCAGGGCCCAGACTCCTCTCTTTTCTAGGGGAGGCTCCCCATACACTTCGAACAGCCAGAATCCGAGCTGGGCAGGGACGCCCAGGGCATGGCAAGGCCCACGAGGCCCCAGGCATCAAGGGTTAGCAAGTCAGGTGGGAGAAGGACCCCTGAGGACTCATGTGCCCACCAGGTTTCCTGAAGGAGGTGGGGCCCGAAGGCCCTGGAGGATGGGGCAAGTTGGGAGGGAGAGAGGAAGAGGAGGGCAGGGGATGGAGGCCCCCGTGTAACCCCCGTGCCTCCCCTGGAGCCCCGGGGCAGACACCAAAGTGTTCCCAGGTTACAGCAGGGTCCAGGTGGGAATGACGAATGAGGGGGAGGGGGAGGAGGGACGTGGGGTGGGCAGGGGTTTGCATGATCTGGGTGTGCTTTCGATAGAATATCTTTCAGGGTCAGCGTGCAGGGTGGCTTCGAGGGGACAGGGCGGAGGAAGCAGGCCTGTGGAGGGCAGGCAAGAGGGGCGGTGGCCTGAGTGAGGGGGTGGGGTGGGGAAAGGAGGAGGACCCCACGCTCCCCTCCCCCCCAGAAAAGGGCCAGCAGCCTCCCACACTGGACCCCTGCCCTCTGGTGTAGGGAGCCCTGGGCATGATTAGGACAGAGGACACAAGTGGACAGGTGGGAGTGAGGGGTCTTAGTCAGGACCCAAAGTCCCTGCATTCCCTTCTCCCTGCCCTGGCGGCCCTCACTGTCTCCTCCAGCTCCGGGCACTGCTGGGAAGTTGGCCTTGGCTGTGGACGACCAAGGCAACTAAGAGGCTTGGAGATGGTCCGCACACGTGGCTGTCTGGTCCTGATGCTGCCCACCCCTGCTCCCGGACGCGGGTCCCCGGGCCCAGGCATGGGGGGTGGAGCCAGCGAGCCCAGGGCAGCCGACTCCTCAGCCCCGTGGCCAGAGGCCTTGGCATCTTCAGTCCCCGGCACAGGAGGGGCTGTCCTGGGGCCCCCACTCCCCCCGGAGAGATGAGGGTGGGGTGTGCGAATGCCTGAGTAGAGCTTCTGCCCACACGGTGCTCCCCAGCGGGGCGGAGCACCCTCGTGCAGCAGGCCAGCCTCTGTGCCCTTTCTCCTGCTGTCTCCCCAGCCCATCCATGTTCCGTCCGTTTGTTGTCAATAAACACCAACGAGCTCATCCTTCTCACCCCTTCTCCTTACCGCTGAGAACCATGAGGTGGGCAGCCCAGGGCTCTCCGGCTCCCGTTGGACGGCCGAGGGAACCGAGGCTCAGCTGTTTGCTTCCCCGGGTCCCCCGGCTTCTGACACTTGCTCTGCCATTGTGCTATGGCCGTGGTGGGTGGGTGGGCTGAGGAAGGGTGATGAAGAGGAGGAAGCCCTTGAAGACAGCTTTGCCCCCCTTGTACATCTGGGCAAACTGAGGCCCACCGAAAGGGAAGACTTGCTCAAGACTACCCAGCCGAGGCAAGAGGCCGTCCCCTTTCCCCCTCCAGCTGCTTCTCAGCCTTACCCGCAGGTGCAGCTGGGGCTAGAAGACCAGGGTTGGGAGGGGCCCAGAGTTTCCCAGGCTGGTGCGACCCACCCCCTCCTGGCAGGACGTTGCCACATAAAAGAGTCCCAGGACCTTTCAAATGCGAAGCCCAGGTGTTTGCAAAGGCTTTGACTGGGGGTGGGAGAAAAGGCCACTGCCTATTTTGGATATTAATAAATTTCCCCTAACAAAGAGCCAGGCCCCCTCCTGCCCCTCTTTGGGGCCGTAGGTGGACGAAGAGTGATGGGTTTGCTAATTTGCTGAGGGCACAAGAATGGCCTTCACAGTTCAAGGTGCCTCTTCCCACACTCTTGGGGGCAGGCTCCAGTCTTGCTAACAGAGGCCCCTGGTGCCAGCACAGTGGCCCCAGCCCAGGAGCGGGCACTCTCCAGGCCCCCCAGCTCTCTCTAGGACAGACCCCAGGCCCCGGGCCAAGGTCCTGTGAGTACTCCTTGCCCAGCGTCTTGGGTGCAGCCTGGGGTCCTGGGAGTCCAGAATAGGCGATCCTAGAAGTCTAGGCTTCTCTTCTCCCAGATTCCCAGTCTGGATTTGGAGAATTCCAGGAGTTTGTGCAGCCCCCCAGTTTCACTTCCAGTCCCTCCAGGACTCCCTTCCCCTTGCTCCTGGGCCTGCGGTTCCTGGTCTGCCCTCCCCGGGCCCATCTTCCAGTGTGTCCCGCTTTTCCCATTTCCGCTGCTCCCAGACAGGCTGTCCTGCCACATCACCCTTCTCCCACCTCTGCCGCCAGCGCCAACCCCCAAACGCCCCCAGACCCAACCCCCCAAGTGCCCCCAGCCCCATTCCTTCGTTGACTTCAGATCTCCGTGGCTCAGAACAGACCCCAGCCGGGCCCGGCTGCAGTGGGAACTGACGGGGGACCAGGAACACCTGGCTGGAGGGGTCCGTGGCGACGTAGTGGGCAGCTCAAGGAAGACGTCAGCCCCATCTGGAGTAGAACCCCAGCCTGGAATCCCAGAACGCCCTAGCAGGTGACAATCCAGTGCCTGCAGAGCCCGGCAGGCAGGGAAGCGGGGTGCGGGATCGTGCTTTGCAGAGTCTGGTCAGTGGTGGGGACCGTGGGGCACTAGAGAACAAAGCGTGCCTCTCTTCGGGGCAGGCTGACCCTCAGAAGTAGGGGCCCAGGTTGCTGGATACCCTGGCTTTTCAAGACAAGCTGGGAATGAGGATTTTTGTGAGAAGTTTCCCATTTTTGAACACGAGCAACTGATGGGAAGCAAGTGACACAGAGTGGCTCCGTTAGGGTGGCTGGCAGGCCCACTGCTCTGCAGAGGCAGGGGGTAGTAGGGCTGTGTCCTGTGGTGAGAACGTGGCGGAGCAGAGGCCGGAACCAGGGCCCCCCCTCTACTCAAGTGTTCTGCTCCCCTTCTCAGCTGACCTCTGTGTGCATGGACCCCTGACCCGGGGAGGCCAGTAGGGGGCCCTGGGAGGCAGCATATGTGCCTGGCTCAGGTGTGCTGAGGGTGCCCTGGGGCCCCTCATTGCTGTTCTAGGAACGTTCTAGAACTCATCAGAGACGGTGTTCTCTTGGCGGGCACTGGGAAGCGCTAAGATGGGGCGCTGACCACCTGCAGTCACTTCCAGTTCCAGCCTGTGATCTGCAAGAGCAAATATCTGGGAGGCCCAAGGGGGAGAGGGAAGCGGGAGGGGGCCCCGTTAGGGTCAGCCATATTCCCAAAGTCAAGTGAGGGCCAACAGCCGACACGGGGGCACACCGGGTACCTTGTGTTTGGTTCTCAGGAGGCCCTGCCCCCTGTGCTCCCTTCTACCACCCCAGCCAAGTTCACCTCGCATGGTGCCCTGAGCCGGCCCAAGCTTCCTCATCCAGAGTCCTCCCCATTCATCCATGGGACCCCTATCCATTCTCTTAGGTCTATCCTCCACATACCCTCCATCCTCCACCAGGCGTGGGCTCCTCGCATCCTCAGGGAGCCTGGCTCAGCCCTACACCTGGCGCGAGCCACGACAGCCAGCCTGGCTTGCATGGGGTGCTCACGGCCTCCGGAGACACCCCACTTCATTTCTGTGCAGTTAAGACACGTGCAGCACTCTCCCTGGGGCCCAGGGCACCTGGGACTGGGGCAGGGCATCGTGGTGGGGGGCTTGTCACCTGGTGCAATCCCAGCTCTGCCACTCCCTGGCTGTATGGCCATCAGGGACCCATAGCATCAGGTCACCACTTTGCACATTGCGGCAGCAACTGAAAGCAGTTTGTTGGTAGCTCTAGGGACAGCCAGCGAAGAGTTAAGACAGTCCCAGCCCCTCTGAATTTCACGTGACCCTGGCTTGCTGAGCCTACAGTTCTGGTTCTGCGGTGGACACTCTTCTCCAGACTCATTTTTTGCTGGTGGCTCATGGAAAATTTGGCTCCTTGAGCTCCAGGCCACTCCCTCTGGGGCCTGAGGCCTCGCTGACGCTGGTCCTGCCCTGGAAGGGCGTCTAGGGCCGCCTGCCTGCCCTCGGATCCTTGGCCAGCACCCCCTCCCTCACCCCCCCTCACCCCTCTGTCTCCGCCTGACTTCCTGCTGCCTGACCTTTTCCCCCAGGACAGAACGGCAGCCCGCCCCCCTTGGCCACGCCGAGGCCTCCTCCCGGCACCCCATCCCGGATCGCTTTCTACTGGAGGGAAAGAAAGCCGCTTCCCACTGACAGCCACCGCATCTGTGAGCAGCATCCCTTCCAGAACTGTAGTCAGCAGGAGCCAAGGCAGGCTCGGACTCTGCCAGTCGGAGCCCAGTCTTGACTCAGCTGTCCACTGGCTGGACGACTCAACTGGGTCTGCTGCTTCATTGCCCTGACCCCCAGTGTCCTGACCCTCAGATGGAAGATGGGAACAATGGCTTTCCCTCTGCAGGGAATTACATGGGATAGTATAGGTGCTCAGTGCATAGTTTTTAAAAAGCGATCAGTGCTTCGTGCAAACCGTGGCAGGCAGAAGGCCTGCAGGTGGGATGGTTCTCATGAGCCTGCTGTCCCTAGTTATACTAGTTAGTATCCTAGTTCAGATAAAGAAACTGAGGCCCAGCTCCCGCCTCCAACCAACAGAGGGAGAAGGAGGGTGGGGATTGGTGTGCTTGGAGCCAGGGTCAAGGCAATGGTGGAAGTCTCAGGGCAAGCTGGCATCCTCCAGTTCCATGGCAAGGGGCCTGGGAGGCTGGGCCTTAGTGTCCCCACCTGTAAAATGAATGGGTCGGAAAGCCACAGAGGGAAGCGGTGCTCATTCTTCGGAGCTGGATTCCAGGACTGGACCCTCTTGCTGGATGGAGTTGATGGTTAAGAACTCGGATGGCGTCATCAACGAGCTGGGAGGCCCTGCCAAGCCAGCAGGAGGTGCAGATTCCGGGTGGGAGTAGGGCAGCACTGAAATCCTCCAGGCTCCGAGGCTTGCTTTGACCTTGACTCGGCTCACCCGGGGTCAGGGTCTCACAGAGTTTCAAGGATTGGGGTGGCAGGAGGCAGGGGCAGGGGAGGGGCCAATGGTCAATATTGATCTAGCTGAGTCAGGGGAGTGGATGGGGAAGCGGGCAGGCTGGGGTGGGGTTTACTGATAACTGGTCCTCCAGCTCCCAGCATGGCTGTGGGAACCGGAGAATGGGGTGGTTGGTGCAGAATCCCCAGACGGAGTGCTTATCGAAATTACAGCTGCCTGGAGGCCAGCTCAGGCTTAATGCATCCAGTCCTCTGTGGGGAGGGTCTAAACATCTGTATTTTTAGCATACTCCCTGGGTGACTCTGCATAGCCAACTCGGTTCCCATATTGGGGACCGTAGGCTCAACCCCCTCGTTGTAACAACGAGACACCTGAGGTCCACAGAAGGAGAGTAACTCACTCAAGGACACACTGGGAGAGGATGATGATAATTCTCCCCTTTTTCTTGGGCGAAGGGGGAGTCTACTTCTAGATAGCTCCATCCATCGTGCAGCTTTGGCCCAAAGCCCAGGAAAGAATGGTAAGGCCAGGATGCCCAGAGGGAAGTGGCTTCTGAGACCTTGGTAGGCCCAGGTAGAGAAGGGAGGGTGGGGCATGTCCCAGGAGGAAGGACAAGGAGGAGGGGCCATTCCCACAGGACTGGACCTGCTCTGCCCCGCCCTGAGCAAACACTCCCAGCACCTGCTGGGGGATGTTTCCTAAAAGATTTACTGTGGTCCAGTCCGGAGAAGGCCATTTCCATTGCTGGGGACCTACCTGTGCCCTAGAAGAACACGTACGTCCACATCAAGGGATATTTGGGACCCACATGGCCCTCTGACACTCTGGCCCCAACAGCCTCCTCCCTAGCCTCTTCTCTCCCCACCCCTCCCTGATCCACTGTGCTGGGCTCTCAGCCTTTGCTCTGGCCTCCACCCTCCCCACCATTTCACCCTGTGGGGCACGTGCACAAAGCCTCTCGGGCAATCCCAGTCGCGGCCATGCTTCTCCCGCTCCTTCTTCTGGTTCTGTACACTTCGCACCTCCAGACCCAGCCCCCACCCCAGCCCATCCTGCGTGCTGCTTCTCTGCATGTCCCTCACTCTTGGGATGGCCTCTCTGGGGACGGGAGACATGCCCAGCTCATCACTGGGCCCTACTCAGAGCCCAGCTGGCTGCAGCAGGCCCCAGCAGGTGTTTGGAGGGGCTAAAAATCCTGAAACCCCCCTCCCTCCCTCACACCCTGGGCCATCCTGGTCAGGTTCCTTCCCCTCTCCACTACAGTCTCTGTGTACATGGAGTGAAAAGAAGAGAAATGTAGTGCCCAGTGGAGGGGCAAACCCAGGATCCTGAGACCCCGGGAGTAAGGGGTGCCTGGTACCTCGTGTGAAGGAAGACTTCGCCGTTGTTACTGAAGAAGTGGGGGAGTGGGTGGGAAGTTCCAGCCCCTGCACCAGCCATCCCTCCGTCACTGCTGAGGCACACATTTGCCAGGAGTTTACTCTGAGCAAGCGTGATGATACTCTGTGCGTGTGGGGAGCCGCAACAACATGCTGTCCTGCCTTCAAGGAGCCCTCAGCTTCGCAGACTCTTCCTCAGGTGGCTTCAGCCCAGGGCACTATGAGGAGATGGCTATGGGGGCTGGGTAAGCCCGCAGAGGGCCCTAACCCAGCAAGTGCTGGGAGAGTGTGAGGGAGGCTTCCCCAAGGAGAAGACACCAGAACTGTGTCCTGAAGGGTGAGGGAGCATCGCTGTGCACTGAGCAAGAGGAGAGGAGCCAGCGGGTTTCACAGCAAATGGGCAGTGGGGAGGTAGGGACTGCGGGGTAGACTATGGAGGCACAGATGGTCAAAGATTCCTAAGAATCCCAGCCACAGTTGGCTGGCTGTTCAGAGACGGGGAAACACAGACTGGGTCACCAGAGGCCCTGAAGGGATTCCGGGTTCTGTCTGGCAAGAAGCCTTTTACCCTCTGAGCCTCATTGTCTTCAGGATAAGGCTCTTCTAACTGACACAAGAGGTATTATGAAAGCACTTTGTGAGCTATAAAGGGTCACACTACTGTCAGACAATAGTAGTGTTTTGGGTGGAGCTGGTGCGTTCTGAGTTAAAGGATACCTCAAGGGGCGCCTGGGTGGCTCAGTGGGTTGAGCCTCCAACTTCAGCTCAGGTCATGATCTTGCAGTCCCTGAGTTCAAGCCCCGCGTTGGGCTCTGTGCTGACCGCTCAGAGCTTGGAGCCTGCTTTGAATTCTGTGTCTCCCTCTCTTTATGCCCCTCCCCTGCTCATGCTCTGTCTCTCTCTGTCTCAAAAATAAAAACATTTAAAAAAATTTTTTTAAAGGATACCTCTTGAGGTCTACTGGGGACTGGAGGCACAGAGCCCAGGACTGCTGGAGCCTGCTCCTGTGCTGCCACCTGCTGGCGATAGTCTGCAATGGCAGCACAGACCCTCGGGCCCTTCCTCTTGCCCAGGTGGGGAGATCCGAAGGCTGTTTGAAGGCCGGAGCTGGGAGAAGCCCAGGCGCCAAAGGTTAGCAGTCTCCAGGGCAAGAGGGCAAATAGAAGGCCCCACATTCCTCTGCAACCCACCCCCTTGCCCTTCTCAGCACTCCTCATGGCCACCCTGCATACCGGCGGCAAGGATAGATCCCAGAAGTGGCTGGTACAGGAATTCTGGAGTCCCAGATGTCCCAAGCATGGGCTAGAGGGGACTGTGGGCTCCAGAAGGCACATTTCCCTGATCCTGTGGAATCCAGGCCTCTTAGGTGGCAGCATGGCTGAGAGTGACCAGCTCACCTGCCTTGCCTAAGGCCGTCCCAGGTTTACTACAGAAAATCCTACATCAGCAAACCAGGACCGGTGCTTACCCTGTCGTGGCCTTGAGGAGAGCCAAAGCCTCTGTATCACCATGTTGGCTCCGCCTGACATCTGGGCTCAGAACCAAACTGGCCTCTAATATGGCAGGGGCCTCCCTTCGGCCAATGGAGCCTCTCAAGCCATCTCTCTCTCCAGCCCCAAGGCCCCTGCCCCAGGCATTCTGTCCACAGATTGTGGGTTTGGAAGGTATTTCTCCCCTACCCCTTTCTCCAAACCGTCTCCAGGACTTCGGAGGCCTGGGGGCTTGTCTGTGAGGTTCGGCTGAGGGGAGAGAATAGGTGGGGAGGGACTTATGGAACAATTTCCTCATTTTACAAGGAAACGGAGGCCTAGGAGGCCTAGAGGAGAAGAGCCTCGCCCAAGACCCCTGAGGGAGACTTTGCTGCTGTTTGTGGCAACCCGCATCTACCACCCCCCCTCCCCTCACCCACTCTTGTTAAGGGCACCCCATGTGTCTGAGAGAAAGCCAGCCCCACCCCTGGCTCTAAGCCTGGGCACAGGATCCAGACACAATCCCACTGCAATTGGCTCAGGCTTGAGCATGAGACCAAGTTGGCCCAATCAGAAGGGAGACCTTGGCTTTTATTTTGCAAATGGAGAGATCTTGTACTGGAAACAAACAAAACCCACCCAGTGCCAGTGCTTGACTGAGACAGGGAGACCTCAAGTGCACAGAAGTTTGTAGCTATTTATTGCACTGAAAACACCAATAAAACAGACACCCCGTTTCCCCCCCTCCCACCCAATAGCAGAAGTTTTGAGCAGTGGTCATTCAAATTCACAGCCACATAGTTTTAAAAAAAGAAAAGAAAAGAACTGAAACAAACGCCCCCCCCCCACCCGCCCCCAGACAAATAGTAACAAAGAAACCAGCATGGGGAGTCTGGCAAACACATCCCCCAAAGGGTCTCCCTTTGGGAGACAGGAGGGGTGGGTCAGGATTAGTGCCACAGTGTGCGTAATCCTGGGAGAATACTTTCCTATAAAGGTGTTTGCATGCTGGAGCCTAGGTCTGGTCTTAGGTCTGGATTTTTTTGCGTCTACAGGATGTTTTAGAGGAGCAGAGTTTCACTGTCTGGTGGGGGTGGGCTCTGGGCCGCTTTGTCTGCCAGCCTCCCCTGCGTGCTGCCTCAGGATCACGCTGATGGCCTGTGGTCCACACTGGCTGACTGCCCGCCCACAGGAGTGGCCTTCCTCGTGGGGCCGTTTCCTCCCGGGGTAGGGACCTTGCCTCCATTTCTCTGGCACTTGGAACTGGACACGGTAGACGGGAGGCATGTCAGCAAATAAAGATCGGGACACTGGGGTCCTCCAGCTCAGTTACCCCTGGTGGGAAAACCCAGGGCCAGAGCAGGAAACGGACTTGCCCAAGGTCACACAGCAAGTCTGGTCAGAACTGGGGATGGAATCCTACTAACCCCCAAAGCATGGCTCTTTCCCCACAGTCCACTGCTAATAAGCAGTTGACAGGCACCGAAGAGGGGAATGAGGGGCAGGTGGGGGAGAAGTGGGCGCTGGTCAAGGCCCAGAATGAAGCAGGGGTCCAGCCAGTGGATCCTGTCAGTTCTTGCAGGTACATCGGGCTTCACTTCGCCGTCCTGTTTGATCCCCCAACAGCTCTGCAACATAGGCTGGGCAGGAATATTTCACCCTTTAACTGATGGGGAAACTGAGGCTGGAAAAGGGACCAGACTTTGTCTAGGTACTTGCAGCATCCCCTGTGAAGGCTGCACCCTCACCTTTGGCTTAGGGATGGCTATGGGAGCTGGCAGCTCACAAGGGAGGCAGGCGGTTTTGTTGCTGGGACGCTGGGATCACTGGGCCTTACTGGGAAGCCCTCTGGACCTGGGGCAGACCAGGTGCCTGCCCCTGGGCCTCAGCAACAGGGTGTCTGCCAAGGATAGAGGCCGGTGATCAACCAGTTTGGAGACCAGGAGGCCTAGGCAGCCTCTATCCTGGCCTGCAGCCCCAGAATAGCCTGCCTCACCTGTCCCCAGGGCAGCAGCAGTTGTGAAAAGGGCCCCGGCAGACAACTCATGATCAGGGAAAACTCAGAAAGTCCTGGATCAAACATCCCCCCAGTCCTCCAGCCAACACCCAGGACTCCCCAGAGGTTCGGGGGAACCAGAGCCTCCTCCAAATCCCTGGGGATGTGGCTCTTCCTCCCCTAAAATCCTCCAGAGGGGACAATATCTCATGCTGGCAAAACACGGCCACACAGAGGCCAAAAGCACAGAGAGGCGGCAACATAATTCCGAGTCGGACACTGAGAATACAACCTCTATTTTTTTTTTTTTTTTGTCCAAAACATGTAGATTGGTTTTGCTGAGTGTTTTTTCTTCTTTTCTTTTCTTTTTTTTTTTTTTTTTTTGACGTACTTACTGCATATAAAGTCATGCAAAGAAAACAGTGCAGACAGTAGATCCTAGTGGATGCGCCAAGGCATTCCACATCAGAGTCAATCCCAGGGGAAGAGGGGAAGAGAAAGGAAAAGAAAGAGATTCGAACCCACGGCTGCAGGACGAGGCGTGAAGAGGAGAAATTCCAGTGCTCTGCTTGGACCAGCAGATACAGAGGGGAGAGGCAATGGAGACACATGCTCATGAATCCCCAAAGACTGGGGGAGGGGCTGAGAGGGCACATAGATGCGGTGGAATGAAATCCGGGGAAGCTGGGAAGCGTCGTAGTAGGAACCTCAGTTTGGGAGGCAAGAAAAAAAAAGAAAAAAAAAAGATAATTTCCGTCTTGACAACCTCCCCCCGCCCCCCCCCCCCGCCCCCTACCGGCTCTCTCTGCCCTGATTTGCTATTTCTTAGCTCTAACATCTGGTGTTTCTACAGTCCTGAGAAGGAACCTTAGGACCAAAATGTCAATGAGGCCCTCTTCCCCCTACCCCCCGCACCCCTCCATCCCCGGGGACTGAGTCCACCTCGACCCCAGATAACCATGGGTGACAAAGTCCATCTCAGAGATGACATTAAAAAAGAAGAAGAAGAAAGAGACCTAGAACAGAAAAAAAACTACCCCTCATCCCTCTTCCCACGTCCCTTCCCAACCCAACCTGACCTTCCCCACAATAATTTGAGAGGTTTAGTTATCACATAGATATCCAGGAACGCAAAATCCATTTAGGAAACACACAGAAGTTTGGCTATAAAAAGGCATGCGGTCCAAGTAGAAGTGATACCTAAATGTTGCCTTCTTTGCCCCCAAAAAGCAATCAGATTCTCTCCCTCAGATGTGACGGAGCTGGAATTCTCCAGGGCTGATGGAAGGGGTGGAATGGGAGTTACTGTTGGAGGTGAACATCAGCCGGAGGAGAAGAGTGAGGGCACCCTGAGACCGTTGTGCTCCACACGCTGAGGGGAAGGGTCCACAGGGACAGGAGGAGGGGACAGGATGGGAGAAGAGCTAGGGAGGCAGTGTCAGGTGGGGACTCCTGGTGTCTGCTCCTCTCTCACCCTCTCCCACAGGGGAGGCTGGCTCAGGGGTTGAGGGGGACCCTGGAAGGAGAGAGACAGCGAAAGGTGGGGGCAGATCCACATTCCTCCTGATTCTGCCCCTCTTTTTCCTCAGCCCCTGGGGGACACACAGCTGGGCATTCTGGCCTATAGCCAAGGCAAGAGCAGGCTAGCGGCAGCCAGGAGGGGTAGGGGTCCTCGGAGCCAGCACCCAGAGCACCCAGGGCACCCAGGCCCGAGGAAGCCTCGCCCTGGCAGTAGAGTGACAGGTGGTGGCAGGGAGATGTGGCTATTTGCTCTGAAGTCGTGATAACTTTTGTGGACAGACAGGTTTTCTTGATGCAGGTGTGGCGGTGGTGGTGATGGTGATGGTGGTGGGATGGGGTGACGCGATTGGGGGAATTCCAGCCAAATCCAAGTGGGAGAACCAGCAGCCACGTTCCATGAACGAAGAGAACATCTCTGCGGTACAGGGCCCCCCGGCCCGGTCCTTCAACTGTAAGAAATGGTATGTCTGTGGGTAATGGCGGTTGTTTCCGAGGGCGTCATGCTTTCCTAGGGCAACCACCCCTCCCCCATCCTTAGATGGAGTCGGAGCTGCTTCTGTGGGCCCCACCCAGCACCCTACCTGGCCCCCCCTCCCCCACCGGGGACCTGCAGGCTGGTCTCCTCCCTGTGGTCCTCCAGCCCCCACCCCATGGCCTTCCAGCACCCAAGTGCCCCAACATGTCCCCCTCCAGACTGACACCACCCCGTTCCTTTAGATCACCCTAGATGACAGATGGTGGGAAGGAGAGGCTCTTACTGGGGCAGGACGGAGGGCGCCCCAGATCTGTGGAAGTGGACGATCTGCCATTTGCCATCCCGGCGGTGCCAGACACGGGTCTCCTCCGACTGGGCCGTGCGGGGGATGCCACCCGCATCCAGGTACTGCGTGATGCGGATGTAGGCGATGCAGGCCGACTCGTCACCCATCAGATGGATGTGGGGGTTCAGGATGGTGGTGTGCACGGGCTTGCTGTTCCGAGACCACACTGGAGGTGGGGATGGGGGGGGGCACAGGAGATGCACTTGGGGGCCATCTTCACGTCCTTCATTTGCCCATCTCCCAGCGACCCTCTCAGCAGAGGCACTCCCCGCCCCCTGCTTCATTTCCACCGGAGGGGTGTCTGTGACAGGGCTCAGCTAGGTGTCAGGGCAGACCTTCTAGATGACTAGATCAGGTCCCAGCTTAGAGACAATGGATTTCAGGCATGCCAGTTCTTTAAACACAGGGGAATGGGATTTTAGAATCACGGTATCTCAGACACACAGAAGTATAGGACTATGATGGCAGAATCAGATGAACTTAGACCAGGGTCTCAAACCCAGATTCCCTACGGGGGCCAGGCGTGTACATAAACGAGGCTGGTGAGCTGGGTGTAAAATGCTAAATGACAACAGACCCTTTGCCTCGGAGTCAGGGAGCCATAGGAATGGGGGAGACTGGTGACACCATGTCCCACCTACAGAGGGTGCACTGTACACAGCTTCCCTGGTGGCTGATACGCGAGTACGGCTGACCCGGGAACAACGAGGGGGCACAGGTTAGGGCACCCACCCTCTGCACAGTTGAAAATCCACATATACCTTTTGACTCCCCTGAAACTTAACTACTAATAACCGTCCGTTGACTGGAAGCCTTACTGATAACACCAACAGTCGATTAACCCATCTTTTGTATGTTATTTGTACTATGAGCTATATTCTTAAAGTAAGCTAAGGGACATAAAATGTTATTCCTCAATAGGGAAAGGGAAATACATTTACCTCACTGTGCTGTATTTATTGGGAAAAATGCATGTATAAGTGGGCCGGCACAGTTCAAACCCATGTTGCTCAAGGGTCGGCTCTAAGTGGAACCCACGTTGCCACACCTTCTGAGTTTTCAAGAGAATCCAGAAATCTGGATGTTTATGTGAAAATGCTTCATTTTTTATTATTGGTATTTAACTCAAATTTAAAACATGCGAGCCCCATGAAACATATGTACAGTCCAGATGGCCCGTGGACCCCTCAGTTGCCATCCCTACTGGCAAACAGAAAGAATTATGGAAACCTGGGTAATATTGAAACTGCAGAATCTTAGGATCTCAAATTGTAAGGATGGAATTAGGGGTCATGGGGTGAGGTCGTGGAGTTCTCCAGAGTTAGGTGGAAATACATAACTCTTATGATCAGGACAGAACTGACAAAGGTACTTGAAACCAGCTTTCTCTATGCAAAATATGAGTTACTATTGTTATTAGTAGTAATAGTAGGGTTAATTATTTTGGTTCTTGGAACTCTCCATTTTTTTTAGCAAGATAGAAAACAAAAGCACAGAAAGACAATGACCCAGGGAGGGGCTGGACAGGGGTCACCAGGGTCCCAGGCTTTAGAGGAACCCTCATGCCTTCTCTTGGTGTAGCCCAGATGTAGGTCCAAATCCCATAGAGAGCTGACTTAAAATACACACTGCCCATCTCTTCCCTTAGAGATGACAATTCAAAAATCTATACTATTAAAAAAGCCCCCTTCCCCTCCCCACCCTTTGATTCTGAAGCCCAGCCTGGTTTGTGAACCACTGATTTCCTAGAAAACATAAAATGTCTTTTTTTTTTTTTCCAGGACTACTGGAAGCATCCCTAATATTATAATCTCACTATACCCAGGCTTTGCCTACAGAACTCAAAATCACTGAGTCTTACATATGTAGACTACACTAACAGACTGTTACAATGTGGGGCTCTCAGAGAGAATGTAGAGCGTTTGCATTATAGGCTTGGGAGAGACCTCTGAGGTCAAAGGTCACACAGTGGCCTTCCTACCAAATGCAAGGAGGCCTCAGCAAGTATCCTTGACAGCAATCAGGGCTGGAGGCACTCCAGACAGTCTAGTTCAATGCGTCCATTTTAGCACATCTGGAAGCTGAGGTCCAGAGAAGCAATCTGACTTGTCCCAAGCTGGGCCACTTCCTGAAGGAAATGCAGTAGAACCTAGAAGAAGTCAGTCTCCAGACGGGACTGAATTAGGACAATCTAGAACCGTCTCAGAAGGGACAGACAAGCTCAGCATTGTTGAGGGCACTGAGCCTTGCTGTTGTTGGCAAGGGCTGGGGTTCTGGGGGACGTTTGTAAAGAAATGACCACCCTAATTTGGTGTCTCTGACTGGACCGGAGCCTTCTAACATCCACTCTTGTGGGCAGCGTGGGAGAAAGGGCCAGGTCCTCAGCACCAGCAGGGAAAAACAGGCTGGATGGTGAGACTTGGCCTGGGCGGGCCGTTACTCCGGGTCTTGCTCTCATGGGCCCTTCGGCGTTCAAACCTGCAGTCCAGGGGGCCGGTGCTGTGATGGGGCCTCCTGCCTGGACGCAGGCCAACAACTAGTTCAGCCTTCTCTTTGTGTTTATTTTCTTTTTCCCACCTCTGAGCCTTTACAGCCAGCTCAGCCTGGTTTCTGCTCTATTGGCTGGGGATTGGGGAGTCCACTCTGGGGAACCAGCGCCCCCAGAGGACAGGCCTGTATAGAGGTGGCCATGGTGATCAGCGAGGGAGCTCCAGGGAGATGGGGACACTTGGGGTCCAGCCACCTCTCTTCACATGAGAATTTAACCTCCATTGCTAGCCTTGGACTATCAGAGTTTGATTATCAAGGGAAAATGCAGCTTCCTTCTCCGCAGCTTTTTGGGGGTGCTCTTGAGCCCCTAGATTGGGTGCAGGCAGGAGAGGAGTGTCCAGCTGGGGGCTGCTGACACATAGTTGAGAGGGGGTGACCCAGGGCAGGAAAAGGGAAGGAGTGAGTCAGGACTGGGTTCTGCTACTGACTTTCTGGGTTCCTTTGGATGAGTCATTTCCCCTCTCTGGGCCTCAGTTTTCCCTTCTGGGTGTTGTAGAGTTGGACTAGATCCTTTTTCAGTCACTTAAATGCCCCCTTTGTTTTAGCCACCTACAAGTGCCACTATACTGACTTCATTAAAATCCTTCCTTAAATCAATACACTTTATCAATTTATGTCAATTTATTATAAAAGAAAACTTCCTGGCACAATCAGTAATGAACAGCCAGTATCACAGAATACAAGTTTAATCACGAGTCCAGTGTAAATGAAATAAAGTTATGTAATCCTAGCTCCGAGCTCTTGCCCGCAAAGGATCTGAGCCTGAGAACGTTCTCTCTTTGATGAAGAGATAAATTAGAAGGTTGGAGAGATGTTTAAGACCAGCACCCAGCTGAGCCTTTCCCCCTCATGAAACCAGACGTATTGAAAGAGAATTTAGAAAGGGACCAACTTTCTCACTGTGTGAACCAATGTTGTTTCAAGTGATGCCCACGTGCACCGGAAATCATCTTGGGTAGCCTCAGTGGTATATGCCTTCCCTTTGGGGTACCCTGGATATGCCACTTCTCAGGTCCTGAGCTAGATGATTCTAACCTGCATGTGCTTTGGTTCGTCCCTGTCTGACCCCTGGCCAAGATGAGACATGGACACAGGCAGAAAGCGCCCTCGGTCAGGCCCAGCCTCAGCCCCCTGACAGCCCCTGGTTGCAAAGCTGCCAGGGTCTCTCCTGCAGAGGAGAGGCCCAGTAAGGACAGACATGCGGACAGAGACCTAGACAAACAGGCAGGGGCACAGCAGTGTGAGCTCGGGTCCCCTCCTCTTCCCTGGACTGCCCACCCACAGGCATTAACAGCCCATGAGCCGGCTTGTGACCAGTTGGACAGCTGGGGTGGCCCCAGGCGTCTAGATGGCTGTAACTTGGGTACATGCTCTGGCAAGAAGGCTCCCATATCTGTAAAATGGGAACAAAGGTCCTCCCCCAGCCCTCCCAGGGTCAAGGGCAGAAGAGGGCTGGGAGTGCTTGTCACACTTGTCCCAGGTCCCCGTCCTCAGCCACCGGAGGGACAGCCGGCAGTCGGATGGGCCCAGGTTATGAGAGGGAACCAAGGTAGTACCAACCCCTGTCCACACGGGATCTTCCTCTTCGCTGGCTCCTGAGCTTCCCCGGGGGCCCTGCCTGTCACCCTGCTGTGCCATCCGGCAGGACATGGAACAGAGAGCAGACAACAGGCACCCCAGAGAGAAGGGATTGCTCACAGTTTTCAAAATAGAATCGATGGAAGTCCAGGCCCTCGACCAGGTTCCCCAGGGCCTCAGGTTCAAAGGCTGTCATCCCAGGGTCACACATCTTCCTAGGGGGAGGAAGTCAGAGGAAAGAGGAGTTGGGAGTAGTCTCTTAGGGCCACCCTCTAACTCCAGGGCCTGGACTGGAGGAGGGTGGGCCTGAGAAACCAGAGGGATGGAACCCACCTCACAGGATCAGTGACGTCAGCAGGTGGGACAGGGCTTGCAAACTGTGCTATGAGGCACCCACCACCATCCAGTGGTAGAACTGGGAGGCCAGGGTTCGACTCGGGTCCTGGCCCTGCCACTCACTGGTTATAAGATCCCCAGCAAGTGGCTAGTGGCCTAACATCACCCACCAAGCATGCCATGAGTGGCTGTGAAGCGTCGTGCAGAGACCCCGGCGGGGGGGGGGGGGCTGACTCAGCGACTCAGCCTGTGCGGGCCTCTCCAACCTGCATCTCCCCGCCGGGGGCAGCAGAAGCCAGAGGGGCTTTTCCCGGTGGGGAGGACCTTTTCTTTCACACCAAAGTGACTTCTGCTCACCAAACAGGTACATCCCTGGAGGGGGTGCGTTTTGCTACTTTAAAAATGGCCTTTTTGCCCTCAGCGAGAGCCGCAGTTTCCTCTTCTGTAACATGAGGAAAATAGCATTCCGTCAGGTTTTTCATGCCTGGGAAGGAGGCGCACAGGGCAAGGTGAGGAGGCCCTCTGCTGTGTGTTTTCAGCTCAGAGCTCCCTTCCAGGTCTCAGCCTTCTGGGGAAACCTGACATCCAGGTTGAGGAAGGAAAAAGGCCATCTCCCCCACCCCACCCCCACCGCCAGGTCTCTAGGATCTGTGGCACGACACAGACCCCTGTGACAATGACGGTGAAGCCAGGGACAGGAAGTACCTCAGCACAAGCAAAGATCCCAACCCTGGGGAGGAACCGGAGACGCTGGTGGATGGGTATCAGGCCTGGCATCGTCTGAGCTGGACATTGGCTACTGCAAGCCACTGTCTCCCTGCTCTTCCCTGACTGTCCTGTCCATGTGACCCAGACAATGCACATCTCCACTCAGCCCCTCAAATTCTCCAGGCAGACTAGCTGGGGGCTGGGGACTCTGCTCAGACCATAGGAAATGCTCAGGACCCTTCAGCTCCAGAATCCTCCAAGGCTGGGTGTCTGAGCTCTGAGTGTCCGGGAGACTGAGCACCCCCACTGGAGAAGCCCCTGCCTTTGAAGGGACTCAGGGACCACCTTCTCCAACTCCATTATACATCTAGAGACACTGAGGCTCAGTGAGTGAGGGTTACACAGGGCCAGACTCAGGGTACCACAGGCTCCAGGGGTCATGGCAAGGGGTCAGAACCGGGAGTAGGCTACTGATGCCAGAGAAAGTAACATCACAGAGGTGAGAGCGGGTCCCCAGAAATGGCACTGGTGGGGGGCTGGGGTCCACAGAAGCCACCTCTCTTTCCCTCCCTCCTTGGGTGCATCTTTCCAGAGAGACTCGACAACTCTTCCTGTGGCTGATTTAACATTTAGGGCTGGCCACAAGACGCATTCAACAGCGTGTTTCTGGGCTTTCATGCTTTACCCAGGTGCACACATGCATACACACCTGTGCACGGCCCTTATGCACACAGTCACAAACATGCAGTGTAGACAAGTGCACACACACGTGCATACGTGTGGCCTGTCTCACACCTGTCCCTTCCAGAGTCCTTGTTCATCCAGACATAACCAGGGGATTGCTGGGGCCTTGCCGTCATTGGCTGCTGCCAACACCCTCCCACAATTACCATGTACCTGGCCTGCCAAACCTTTGGGAGACAAACTTCAGCTCCTGGGCACGGTGGAAACCAGGAACCAGCTGCCCAAGAACCAAACCCCGGCTATGTTATTCCGCCTTCATCTGAACCCAACAGTCGAGGGTCATTCTGCCTCAGTTGGCAGCTTTTGCCCACCAAAAAGCACATGTGGGGTCTTGTCAGCCCTGCCTGAGTGGTGGAGACTCCTCCCGCTCCTTGGGGTCGGCTAAGGGCCCTGGTGGGGCCTGCTTCTGGGCCAGACCAGGGAGGGGGCATATGGGTGACCACTAGGGGGCGTTCCAGCTCAGCCTTTGCACACAGCCACCCCACGAAAGGCTGGCCCAGATGCGCAGGGGACAGTCTCAGACCACCTGTTTCATTTAATGTTAGTTTTGGACACGCTGCCTTATTCCCCCAGAGGATTTAAGGTTCTGTTTTGAGGTTCTTTTGCTCACCCCTGCTCCCTGGAGGACATACCCTACCCTGCCCTCCTGAGGTCAGGCCCATTGCAGCAGGTCTGAAGAGTGGCCCGGCCCGCCTCCCTCCCCTCCTTCCCCACTCATCTCCTGAGGAGACCCATGCTGTGGTGGAGACTACCCTCTATTTCCTTGGAGAAGCAAAAGGGTTTGGTTGGAGCCCCTCCTGAGGAACAAGATAGGAGGAGGAGGAGGAGGAGGAGGAGGAGGAGGAGGAGGAGAGGGAGGACCAAAATACAGAGAAGTACTATGAACAGAAAGCTTCACTAAAGCATAAAGTCTAAATGCAAAACAGACATATGAGCTCAGTCTGACTCACAGCTCATGCAGAGGGAGTGATTGAGGGTCAGAGACCGGGACCCCCAAAGTTAGCCATCAGCACCCCCTCCCCCCTGAACAACCATCTGGACATGACATGCAGAATGGGCCCAGCCAACTCACGTGTAGGACTCAAAATCTCCATTGCTTATGGCTTCGATCAGCTGCTCTGTCACTTTTATAATCTCCTGTTTCCGCACTGTAAGGCAGGAGGAGACACAGAGAAATGATAGTAATAGAAATAGTAATGAAGCACCTGCTACCATTTTCTGAGTCCCTATCATGTGCCAGATCCTGTGCTAGGACCTGAGGGCCTCGTGGAGACTGTCTTCATTTATATTCACGTTATCCCTGGGAGGTAGGTATCATGACTCCCATTTCGCAGAAGCAGAAACTGAGGCCCAGGAAAGTGGGGAAAAGGTGTGACAGTTCCCTCAACTGCAGAAGGCAAAGCCGGTGCCCCAGCTGGAAGCCTTTGTCTCAGTGAGGCGTGCATGGCAGACATTCTGACGTTAGGTCTCATTTGAACCCAGGTTGTCTCCAAAATACGCCCCCCGCCCCCATCCCCTTGCTTTGCCACCTGAATCAAAACCAGGTCAACGGTGGGGCTGGACCTAGTAGCCATGAACCAGGGCCCTCCCACCCCGGGCCCAAACTGGGGCCCCCAAGGAAGGTCTTAGGGCTTTACTCCTCCCTCAGGTCTGGGTGAGCGTTTTGGTCTATTTGGGTGCCTGTAGGAATCAGGCACTGAGCTGTTCAGAACTTTCTAGGCCTTAACGAATCCCAGTTGCTGAGACCTGGCCTCCCCTGGCCACCCCTGAAACACTACAAATAATTGGTCTTTCTAGTACAGGTTTAGGCATCAGCTTTCTTATTAGATGTGTGCTGTTCCGAGCCCCAGTTTTCCCATCTGTGAAATGGAAACACCACCACCTCTCATCCCTTCAGTGCCAAACCCAGACTTGAGGGCCAGACAGACCTCATGGAAATGCCGGCGCAGGTCCTTACACGCTGTGTAACAAGGCCACAGGGTTGTTTCCTGGCCTGTCAGACGGAGACAACAGTGCCCCCCACCCCACTCCCGGTAACGAGGTAACGAGGTGGGAAGGGGCGATGCACACGAAGCCCCCGGGCCCACTGTAGGTATGCATTTTCAGCACTGCCGTTTTCTGCCTTCTCCTACACAGGTTGCCACACCCGCTTCTCACAGACACCCCGGGAGGTCAGCAAGGGCCAGTGCCCCCCATCTGACCCACAAGGACACTGGGCCTCCGTGACAGAGGAAGCTGGAGCCGGGTGTCGTGGCTCCCGGCAGGGCTGTCTCACCAGAAGCCTCGCATGGTTCCCTGGTGGCAGCCCCCCCCCACCCCCCCCAACGACCCAGGCCCAAGCTTCACTCCAAACCCAGTCAGCTCTCCGGCCTACTGGAGCAGCCTCAGTGAGGTTCAAGGGCACACTGTCATTTCTCAGTCTGGGGCCGAAGGAGGGGACCACGCCTGGCTGAGGCCCTGTCCCTGCCCCTTTCCTCACCACCGCCCATGCAACCCCACCCCGTCTCACGCCAGGGAGCTCACCTCAGGCCCAGAGGACACAGGGTCCTACGACATCCAGGCTGAAAGAACCCTTGGGGACCAGGGACTCAGCCTCCTTATCAGACTTTTGGGGAAATGGAGGCCCAGTAAGGGGGGGTGACTTGCCCGAGGACATAGAACACACTGGGTGCAGAATTTGGTTCCCAGCCCACGGCCTTTTCCACAGGACCCCCACACCCCACATGCTCCCTGACGTATCAGGCCCGTAAGCTCATCTATTTCCCAACTCAAATATGTGCTCCACGGAAGCTGGGCCGTGGCTGCCCGTGTCGCACAGGATCCCTGGACCTGGATGGGACCCCTGGCCCCCCCAGGCACTCATCCCTGAATGAACGAGTGCATCAGGCACTGTGCTATGTGCTCTACCTGCGGAATCTCGAAGCCTCACAGCACAGCTTCACGTGGCCATCACTTCCACATCAGCGATGAGCAAACCGGAGGTGAGAGAGGTCGGCCGGTCTGCTGTGGTGGGCTGACCGCCCCAACCAGAGTCGTCATACTGTTCTTGGGTCAGGGGCCCTGTGCCCAGCACGGCTCTTGGCACACAGTGGGTGCTCCGTAGACATACTGGTGATTTTCTCCAATGTCAGTACCACAGTGAGGGGCTAATTCTTTACCTGCTGGCTCTGCTAAGATTTACCAGGTATGGGAATGAGCCTGTCTTAGACCTTGAGCTCTGCCGGCTCCCTCTGGGGTCTTGCCTGGGGTGGGGGCAGAGGAGGCTTGAATGAATGAATCAGTGGGTGGACCCAACACCGGGGCCTGGGGCTGCTGTCTTCACCCTGTGTACTAGAATTGCCCAAGTTGCCAGGTGGTCCCTGTCCCTAGGACCCCAAGAGCCTGGCCTCCAGGTCGACTCTGCCCTCCTTCCTGGAGACAGAGGGTGGGAAGAAACCCATCCCTGCCAGGAGATGCCTCATTCCACTCCCACGCAGAATCAGGCTGCCGATCCAGAGCGGGCCACGTGCTCCGGGCAGGCCATGGCACCTGTCCCACCTCCTAGCCTTTTCTGTACAGACCTTACGATTCCTTCCAGCCTGACATTGCACGAGCCTGTGCTTAATTAACGCCCTGTCTCCTGTGGGCTGCCTCTCACTGCCATCTCAGGGAGGCTAGCGACGTGGTCAGGGGCATGGATTCTGGAGCCAGAGTCCCCGGGTTTGGATCCAGATTCTCTGCCACTTCATAACTGTGACCTTGAGCAAGGTGCTTCTGCGTGCCTCAGTTTCTCCGTACGTATAACGGAGCTACGGACACTACTTACCTCACAGGGTGGTTCCCAGGACCGAGTGAGTTAAGAATGTATCAGTAGGAATAACTAATACATAGATGGTTCTCACTAAGGACCAGCTACGGTTCCAAGCCCTTTATATCAACTCATGTATGTAAATAATGATGCATAATCTAAAGCGTTTAGAGCAGTGCCTGGCACTCCGTAAATAAGAGCTGTGATTATTGTCATCCGGAAATCTCTGAATTGGAAGTTTTCCCTGAGGACAGCCTCTGGTCTTCAGCCTGGGCAGGGATGTTTTCCAGAAGCCTGATACGTGATGGTTCCATCTGGGTTGGGATTTGGGGGTCTGCAGCCTGCTGCCCTGTTTGACATCTCCCTCTCTTTGCACCCACTTCCTCCTTCTTTTAAGTCAGAATCTCCCCCCTGAAAGCCCCTTCTTATATTTCTCTTACCCTTTCTGCCTTGTGGGCCTCTGAAGTGTGCACCTGTTTCCCCAGACCCTCTGCCCTCCCCCTCTACTAGTCTTCTCTTTTTAGGGCTGAAAGCCTCTGGGTTGGGATTTGCAGGATCTGACGTAGGCTGGCCATCCACTCTTTGAGCATCCTTGAGCTATTGAAATGCCTCTCTGAGTGTGAGCACACAAACCTCAGTGTGGCTTGAATATTGCAGCATATCAGGTCTGGGGTAACACTCTCTATCCCCTCCCTAATTCTGGACACTATACCTCTCTTAATGCAGCCAGAGACTATGGCTAACTTGGCTGTGCCTCCAGCCACTCAGGACATCAAGTTTGCCAGCAGTGGAAGTCTAGTGAGCAGAAATCTCCCTAGTAGCTTCATCTCTGGGATGGGAAATCTGGGAGTCTGGTGCTTCTGAGATGTGGAGAAATTCATTCTGGTTTTGGGTTCCTTCCATGTCCTCAGCAGTCCTGTTGCTGTGTGAGAGATCCATTCAGCAGCTGCTCAGTAGCAATCTCTGGCATTTCTCACCTACCAGGTGTTCATTCATTCAATCCAGGAGTGCTCCCCTACAGATGGGAGAGCTGAGGCCCCAGAGAGGTTAAGGCACTCTCTCAAGGTCACACAGCATGCCGAGACTGAGATTGGATCAGCATTCCTGGCTGGTATTTCCCAGAATGTCTCTGCCCAGATTCTGAGGCAGCTCTTTGGGTTTGGGGAGGAAATTAATTTTTCATGGAGTTGACCAGGAGGAGGTAGGGAAGTGGGAAGGAGCCTGGCAGGGCCTCAATGCAGCTCAGAGGGTGAGAGGCCTGTGCATGAAGCCTGAGGTGCTCTGAAATATTAATGTCTCTTTCTTTGCTCAGGGGGAAATGTTCCCTAGAGGATGACATTTCTAATTAACTTTAATGTTAGGTCAGAATCTACCCCACCAGCTGCTATTCTCACTTAGTAAGAAGACTTAACAAATTAACACCAGAAAATGGTTTTTTTTTTTGAAACTTTCTCTGAGGCCCGAAGAAGCTGGGGGAGGTGCAGGGCTCCTCTCTCCTGCCAGACACGGGGAGAAGCTTCTGGCTGAGCCAGTGTCTCTCCCATCAGACATGGACTTTTACATGTGGGAGACTGAGCAGGGGACGGGGTCCCAGTTCTGCCAGTAATAACCTGGATATACCCTTTCTCTCTGGGCCTCAGATTCCCCTCTACAAAAAGGGCGTAAGTGAACAAAAATTTAAGACTTCACAAATCTTCCCATCCTGGTCTCTAGAGGAGAGGATAATGGTTGCAAATGTGGGGTCTCAGGGACGCCAGCCAGAACCATTACTCACTGGGGACAATGTCTTCGACGGGTCACATTTTACACTTATAACGCATACAAATTTTGCATTCTGTTCCAAACACTTCTCTGTCTGTTTAACATATAAATATTTGTCTCAAAATAATCATTGAGTAAAATCAATGCTCCAAGGAAATGTTATGTGGCCTCTTATCATTCAGCCCTAAGCTCCAGTTTGAAAATAAAGAAATTAGGGGCGCCTGGGTGGCTCAGGTGGTTAAGCGTTGGACTTCAGCTCAGGTCATGAACTTGTGGTTTGTGAGTTCGAGCCCCATGTCGGGCTCTGTGCTGACAGCCCAGAGCCCGGAGCCTGCTTCAGATTCTGTGTCTCTCTCTCTCTGTTCCTCCCCTGCTTGTATTCTGTGTGTGTCTCTCTCTCTCTCAAAACTAAATAAGGAATAAAAAAAAATTTTTTAAGAAATTAAAATTTATTAAACAATAACTATGTGCCAAATACTGTGTAGCCACTTGATACACAGCCTCTCATTTCATCCCCACAGCAACCCGCTGAAATGGATACTACCGTCATCATCTCTTTACTGAAGGAAACTGAGGCTCAGAGAGGTTGAGTTTGTTGCCCAAGGTCACCCAGAAAATGGACCGCAGTGAAGAAGCACGGAGCCAGTTTATATCCATGACCCCCATCTGCTCTGAGACCAGCATTATGAGACCACAACGAGCCTTTTCAAAATCCCAGTGCCTCTTATCATTAAGACAGTGAACCTCTAATGTGGGGAAAGCCTTAGAAATGCCATGTCTTGGCCACCACAAACCTATGGAATCAGAATCCACAGGGGCAAGAGCTGGGAATGTGGTTAGAAAATCATACCTGAGGGACTTAGGGTGCAGACTTGACCCCAACAGGGAGCTTTTCTTCAGGATGATCCATTTTTTTGGTAAGTTTTTATTTAGTTTTTGAGAGGGGGGGAGGAGAGTGCAGGCAAGTGGGGGGAGGGCAAGGAGAGAGACTCCCAAGCCAACTCTGCACTGTCAGTACTCGGGAGTCAGACTCGGGGCTTGATCTCACAAACCGTGAGATCGTGACCGGAGCCGAAATCAAGAGTGGGATGCTTAACATGCTGAGCCACCCAGGCACCCCGAGGTAATCTATTTTTAAAGGGTGTCATCACGGAAGACTGGTTGGCTCTAGTCCCAGGCTGTGGTGATAGAGTGCCCCCATGCCCAGCTGGGAATGACCACCCAGGGACACACACAGGGTGGGGCTGGTCTCCCAAGGCATCCTGGCAGAGTCGGGAAGGTAGCCATGGTGCTCTGTGGGTCACACCGACCTTAGAGGCGGAAACGCAACGGTACCAAAAAATCTTACATAGTAAACCGCTCTGTCCCCTTCATTGTATTCTTTTAGAGGCAAATGTTTACACTGAGAAATGTCGACACGGATATAGCTGCAATCTCTCCAAGCCAACCGTGTTTTTCTAAATTACAGACACCCCCCAGGTGTCTCCACCATGAGCTGTGAGAACCCCCACCCCCGTGGCTGGTCTCCCTGTCCCGCGGGGTGGCCGGGCGCAAGCAGCACAGCAGGACATCACGAACTCATCCGGGGATTTGGGGTCCCCCGAGCAGAAGTCGACACTCGTCCTTTCTGCTCCCACTCCAAGCATGCATGCCACACCTTTGAGCCATGGTTACGAGGCAGCATCCGGAGCCACGTTGCCCAGGTTCAGATCCTAATCCTACCCTTATGAGCTAGAGGACCTTGGGCCAGTTTACTCGACCTCTGTTTCCCAATCCATAGAATGGGCTCAATCACAGCACCTGCCTCACAGGGGTGTTGTGAAGTGCAGGTAAATGTCAGGTGCGTGGAACAGGTCTAGCAAGTGCCCCACAAAAGGCAGCCACTGTTCCTGTTACTGTCCTTGCTATTTTCTCCCTTACTAGCCAGTCCCAGTTATCTAGGTTCCTCCCCCTCATCCATCTGAAGGCTTTTGGGGACTGTTAGCCCCTGGCTACAGTAGGTCTTTCTCATACGCCTGTCAACTGAACTTTCTGAATCGTTGCTTCCCCTTCCTTTCTTATCATCGCTTCGTGTTTTTAAAATCAACTCACTTTTTATTGATTATTTAAAGTAAGCTTTATGCCCAATGTGGGGCTTGAACTCAGGACTCCTAGTTCTTTTTATTTTTTTATGAGCAACATAGACTTTATTTTTTCCGGATTTTGCACAGTGAATATCAATTTTCCGCTCCTTTCAGTAGCACTTAAGAGCGACGTTTTAAGAGTTATTTTATGTGCTCAGGACTCCAAGTTCAAGAGTCAAGAGTCATATGCTCCACTGACTGAGCTGGCCAGGTGCTCCTAAAATCAACTTTTTTTTTTTTTTTTTTTGAGACAGAGAGAGAGATCAGGGAAGAGTGGCAGACAGAGAGAGAGAAAGAGAATCTTAAGCAAGCGCCATGCTCAACATGGAGCCCGACATGGGGCCCCATCCCATGACCCTGGGATTGTGATCTGAACCAAAATCAAGAGTCAGACGCTCAACCAACTGAGCCACTCAGGCGCCCCCAAATCAACTCATTTTTTAAAAATTCAAAAGAAAACGTCTACCACTGTGACACATCTATGACTTGGCTATGTTAATCCTTTCCCTAAAACGTACCAAACTCCATACATGACCCCTACAACAGGAAAAGCCTATCTGCACGCCACCAGCGGACCAAGCACCTCATATGGGGAAACAGTGTCCCGCAGCGTGCCCGGTCTACGAGCGGCCACAGCCACGTTCTCTGTGGAGGAACAGGACGCACATTGGTACTGGGGCCCTTCCAAGCCCGGGCTGTCAGTAAAGGGGGCCTGCTGGGAGGCCCAGGGCTCCCAGACACTGGAGGCAAGGCCCCCCCTACCTTTGGTGTCTTCATCCTCAATGGTGGTATTGGTACTCTCTGAAGATTCCTGCCAAAGAGAACACGGGACACGGTGAGGCCTGCCTGGCAAGCGGGAAGACACACGGCCAGTTTCGGGGCCGCCCCGGCTGCCTGATGCTGTGGCCCGGTTTCCGTAAGCCTCGCCGGCTCTGCCATCCAGATGCTGCACTGAAAACCCTGCCAGACCTCCAGGCCTAAGGAGGGGGAGGGCCCAGCTGAGCGGGTGGCTGGTGGCAGGGGGCGTGGATGAAGGGATGGTTGCAAGGAGAACCCTGGCCTTTCTGGAAGGGTTGGGAGGGCTCCCTGGCCCTGTCAGCTTGAGGGAGCCAAGAGGGGGTGTGGAAGAGCAGAAAAGGCATATGGTGGCCACAGAACGGGGAAGGAATACACACACTGGCAGGAGAGGAAGAGAGAGAGGCGGGGAGGCCCAGTGTGAGAGAGGCTGGGCCTCCGGGGGAGAAAAACCACACAACTGAGGGAGACAGCGATGGAGTCAGAAAAAGAGGGATGTGGGCCACCATGCCACCACTGGATCCCCTCGACAGAGGCAGGGGCTGGTGGCTCCTCTGCCACCGGCAGGCCCTGGGTAGCATTGAAAAGCTCAAGAAGGGCCTCTCTGGCGCCCACTCCTTTGGCCAAACCGAGCCCCCCCTCGCTGCAACTGGCACAAACCAAGCCCTGAGACGAGTTCCAGAGCGGAGGGCGGGGAGAAGCGAGAAGCCAAGGGCTGGACGTGGGATGGGGTTCAAATCAACCTTCATACCTGAGGGGGCTCTCAGGTCTGCCGCCAGGCTGCTGGTCTGGGCCATGGAGTTGGAGGTGTCAACAGAAACACGCCAATGACACGCACACACAACACACATGTTGTCGCACGAGGCACACACGTACCAAGCACGCCCTGAGCACCCTCTCCCCGCCCCGGGTTCCCAGTGCAGCCCTGCAGGAGGGAGGCGGGAGCGAGGGTTTGAGGCCCAGCATTTACCGGCGTTTGGGAGACGGCAGACACTCACCATTAACTGAACGCTGGAACTGGACTTTCTTTTCTGGAAAAACAAGGAGAAGAGATGGGACAGGAAAAGACACAGCGTGAAAACGGCAGGGAAGCAGAAGAAACGGCAGGGAGCAGAGAAACAAAAGACAGGGGAGGTTTGGAAGGATGATGGGCCTCAGGGTCACCCTCTGTGGTCCCTTGCCAGCGTGGCATTGGGGCACGAAGTCAGGGCCACCAGCAAGAGCTGCCCTAGTATGGCCAATCCTCTCTCAGTCTGAAGCTCTCGGGGCCTCATGCACAACTGCCTGGGGCTCGCCATCCGACCAGCATGCTCCAGGCCGGGCCTTGCCTGGACCAGGGCTCCCCCTACACCAAGCTCTGACGGGGGAAACCAATCCTAGGGCTTGGATGCCAGTTGCCTAAGGCCTCCGGAAGCCAAAGCTCTTGCCAGACGAGAAGGTGCTCAGGTCTGGAGATGAGGCCCCATGTCTCCTCCTAGACTCCCCACGTGTGTCTCTACTGAAAGAACCCCACTCCCGGGTGGGTTGAGCGTCATAGTCACTTGGGAAACTTGTTGAGAAAAAACATCACCAGGCCCCCTCAAGGAGTTTGATAACTAGGTGTGGGGCGGGGCCTGGGCATCTCCGTTTTAAACAGTATTGCCAGGTGACTTCAAAGCAGGCCCCGGTGTGGAAACCAGTCCTTTAAGTAGCCTTTGAAATCCTGCTTCCCAGCGACTGGCCTGTTCAGCTCCTTAATGGTGACAGAGAAACTGAGGCCCAGCCAGACGCATGGCTGAGCGCAGAATTTGAGTCTTTAGGCCCTGCCCTCCCTCCTACTCCAGTTTTGGGGGGATTTATAGCTTCATTCCTATTATTGGCTGGGGAACCATGGGAAGGAGAGAAAGAGAGAGGACACGTGCCGATTGTCTTCTCCTTCGCTCACTCCTAAGCTAGGTGGTGCAAAGACTCACATTCAGGAGGGGCTGTAGGTCAAGACTGATGCTAAAATTGGACGGATGGGAAGCTGGGGTCCAGAGACGGGCAGTGACCTGCCCGAGGTCTCTCAGCCAGCTGGTAGCAGAGGGGAGGCTGGAACCCCTGAATGCAGGCTTTCTCCTCTGTCCAGGTCTCCAGGCCCCATAGCCTGATGGCGCTGCAAAGGCCCGTCCTTCCTGGACGCGCTTATGTCTAAGAGGCTTGGAAGCTGTTCTCCTCGCTGTACTGTGAGCGGGGACAGACTTGAGATGCCCTCAGGGTAGGCCTTTGTGGGGGCGGTGAGGGGCGGCGGAGGCACTGGCTTTTCTCTGAGGATCCTTAGGTCTAAGTCTGCACTCTCTGACTTCAAGATCCAGGATCCTCTGAGGGCCAGGAGGAGCCTAAGATCCTGTGCTCTCCGTCCAGGGCCCCCAAAGATGTGGCAGAAGTGGCTCACTGGGCACTGCCCAGTGTAAAGTCTCACAGTCCCTGCATCTGCCCCAGCTTGGTAGACTCCCACAGCCAGCAGCCCACGGCCAGCCCCTCATCCCCTCTTCTAGCAGAAACCTGAGGAACGCAGGGCCCGGGGTTCCAGGCGGGACACGAGGAGGGAACACAGAGCAGAGACTGCGTCAGATTCGGACATACAGTGACAGGATGGGACATGGGGGAGAGGAATCACGATGGCACGGATGGGACACCAACAGGGGGCAGTGAGTGGGGCTGAGGGGTGGGAGTGGTCGGCCGCTCCTCATAGAAGCAGAGGCTTAGAGGTGGCTGGGAGGCGGGGGTGGAGGGCATCACTTCTTGCCAACAGAAAGGCTCGATTTCCCCGGATCACAAACGATGACGATGCTAATAATAACCCCGCACTGACCAGGGGCTTTCACCAAAAGCAGAGTCACATCTCCCAGAACCACGTGCAAAAGCATGGTTCTAGGGTTAGCAAAGATGGCAGACGTAAAGTAGGGTCAAAATTAGCCTTGCAAAGCCCATAAAGTACAGTACGGTGTTATCTCTGTTCCCCAACCAGCCCTTTTCCCGTCCAGCGTTGGAAGCAATCACTGGGGCTTCAGCAAAGCCTCCGATGAAGTCGGTGGTT